>NC_092371.1:89949667-90663152 GCF_030028105.1 Mobula birostris | reverse complement strand
GCCAGTGTGTTCACAGTCACACAGTAGGTCAGTATGTTCACCGTCACACAGTAGAGCAGTGTGTTAACAGTCACACTGTAGTTCAGCGTGTTCACCTTCACACAGTAGGTCAGTGTGCTCACTGTCACACAGCAGTTCAGTGTGTTCACTGTCACACAGTAGGTCAGTGTGTTCACTATCACACAGCAGTTCACTGTGTTCACTGTCACACAGCTGATCATTGTGTCACAGTCACACAGTAGTTCTGTGTTTTCAGAGTCACACAGTAGCTCAGGGTGTTTACAGTCACACAGTACGCCAGTGTGTTCACAGTCACACAGTACGCCAGTGTGTTCACCGTCACACAGTAGGGCAGTGTGTTAACAGTCACACTGTAGTTCAGTGTGTTCACCTTCACACAGTAGTTCAGTGTTTTCACTGTCACACAGTAGGCCAGTGTGTTCACAGTCAAACAGTAGGTCAGTGTGTTCACTGTCAGACAATAGATCAGTGTGTTCACTGTCACACAGTAAGTCAGTGTGTTTACAGTTACACAGAAGGCCAGAGTGATCACAGTCACACAGGAGGTCAGTGTGTTCACAGTCACACAGTAGTTCAGTGTGTTCACAGTCACACAGTAGGTCAGTGTTTTAAAATTCACACAGTAGGTCAGTGTGCTCACTTTCACACAGCAGTTCACTGTGTTCACTCTCACACAGCTGATCAGTGTGTTCACAGTCACACAGTAGGGCAGTGTGTTAAAAGTCACGCAGCTGTTCTGTGTGTTCACTGTCACACAGCTGATCAGTGTGTTCACAGTTACACAGTAGGTCAGTGTGTTCACCATCACACAGTAGGGCAGTGTGTTAACAGTCACACATTATTTCAGTGTGTTCACCTTCACACAGTTGGTCAGTGTGATCACGGTCACACAGTAGGTCTGTGTTTTCACTGTCACACAGTAGGTCAGTGTGTTCACAGTCACACAGTAGGTCAGGGTGTTCACTGTCAGACAACAGATCAGTGTATTCACCGTCACACAGTAAGTCAGTGTGTTCACAGTCACACAGTAGGCCAGAGTGATCACAGTCACACAGTAGGTCAGTGTTTTCACAGTCACACAGTAGTTCAGTGTGCTCACAGTCACACAGTAATTCTGTGTATTCACAGTCACACCTTAGTTCACTGTGGTCACCGTCACACAGTAGGTCAGTGTGTTCACAGTCACACAGTAGGTCAGTGTGTTCACAGTCACACAGTAGGTCTGTATTTTCACAGTCACACAGTAGTTCAGTTTTCTCACAGTCACACAGTAATTCTGTGCAATCACCGTCACACAGCAGATCAGTGTGTTCACAATCACACCATAGTTCAGTCTGTTCACAGTTACACAGCAGGTCAGTGTGTTCACAGTCACACAGTAGGTCAGTGTGATCACAGTCACACAGCAGGTCGGAGTCTTCACCTTCACACAGTAGTTCAGTCTGTTCACAGTTACACATTACTTCCGTGTGTTCACAGTCACACAGTAGGGCAGTGTGCTCACAGTCACACATTAGGTCCGTTTGTTCACCATCACAGTAGGTCAGTGTGTTCACTGTCACAAAGTAGGTCAGTGAGTTCACAGTCACACAGCAGGTAAGTGTGTTCACAGTCACTCTGTAGGTCCGTGTGTTCAGATGCACAAAGTAGGTCAGTGTGTTCACCGTCACACAGTAGGTCAGTGTGTTCACAGTCACACAGTAGTTCAGTGTGTTCACAGTCACACAGTAGGTCAGTGTGTTCACAGTCACACAGTAGTTCAGAGTGTTCAACTTCATACAATAGATCAGTGTGTTGACAGTCACACAGTAGGGCAGTGTGTTCACAATCTCACAGTATTTCAGTTTGTTAACTGTCACACAGAAGGTCAGTGTATTCACTGTCAGACAGTAATTCAGTGCTTTCAGAGTCACTGTGTAGGTCTGTGTGTTCACATTCACACAGCAGGTCAGTGTGCTCACTGTCGCACAGCAGGTCAGTGTGTTTACTGTCACACAGTAGTTCAGTGTTTTCAGAGTCACACAGTAGGTCAGTGTGTTCACAGTCACACAGTAGGTCAGTGTTCACTGTCGCACAGTAGTTCAGTGTGTTCACAGTGACGCAGTAGGTCAGTGTGCTCACTGTCACACAGCAGTTCAGTGTTTTCTCTGTCACACAGTAGGTCAGTGTGTTCACTAACACACAGCAGTGCACTGTGTTCACTGTCACACAGCTGATCAGTGTGTCACAGTCACACAGTAGTTCTGTGTTTTCAGAGTCACACAGTAGCTCAGGGTGTTTACAGTCACACAGTACACCAGTGTGTTCACAGTCACACAGTACGCCAGTGTGTTCACAGTCACACTGTAGTTCAGTCTGTTCACAGTCACACAGTAGGTCTGTGTGCTCCCAGACACACAGAAGGTCCGTTTGTTCAAATTCACACAGTGGGTCAGTGTGTTCACACTCACACAGTAGGTCAGAGTGTTCACAGTCACACAGTAGGTCAGTGTGCTCACTGTCACACAGTAGGTCAGTGTATTCACCGTCACACAGTAGGGCAGTGTGTTAACAGTCACGCAGCCGTTCTGTGTGTTCACTGTCACACAGCTGATCAGTGTGTTCACAGTCACACAGTAGGTCAGTGTGTTCACCATCACACAGTAGGGCAGTGTGTTAACAGTCACACATTATTTCAGTGTGTTCACCTTCACACAGTTGGTCACTGTGATCACAGTTGGTCACTGTGATCACAGTCACACAGTAGGTCTGTGTTTTCACTGTCACACAGTAGGTCAGTGTGCTCACTGTCACACAGTAGTTCTGTGTGTTCACTGTCACAAGCTGATCAGTGTGTTCACAGTCACACAGTAGTTCAGTGTTTTCAGAGTCAAACTGTAGGTCAGTGTGTTCACAGTCACATTGTAGGTCAGAGTGTTCACAGTCACACAGTAGTGCAGTATTATAACAGTCAGACATTAGTTCAGTGTGTTCACCTTCACACAGTAGGTCAGAGTGCTCACTGTCACACAGTAGTTCAGTGTGTTCACAGTCACACAGCAGGTCAGTGTGTTCACAGTCACACAGTAGGTCAGAGTGATCACAGTCACACAGTAGGTCAGTGTTTTCACAGACACACATTAGCTCAGTATGCTCACAGTCACACTGTAGGTCAGTGTGTTCACAGTCACACAGCAAGTCAGGGTCTTCACCTTCACACAGTAGTTCAGTGTGTTCACGGTCACACAGTAGTTCTGTTTGTTCACTGTCACACAGTAGGGCAGTGTGCTCACAGTCACACAGTAGGTCCGTGTGTTCACTGTCACAAAGTAGGTCAGTGTGTTCACAGTCACACAGTAGATCAGTGTTCTCTGTTGCACAGTAGTTCAGTGTGATCACAGTCATACAGTAGGGCAGTGTGTTAACAGTCACACATTATTTCAGTGTGTTCACCTTCACACAGTTGGTCACTGTGATCACAGTTGGTCACTGTGATCACAGTCACACAGTAGGTCTGTGTTTTCACTGTCACACAGTAGGTCAGTGTGCTCACTGTCACACAGTAGTTCTGTGTGTTCACTGTCACAAGCTGATCAGTGTGTTCACAGTCACACAGTAGTTCAGTGTTTTCAGAGTCAAACTGTAGGTCAGTGTGTTCACAGTCACATTGTAGGTCAGAGTGTTCACAGTCACACAGTAGTGCAGTATTATAACAGTCAGACATTAGTTCAGTGTGTTCACCTTCACACAGTAGGTCAGAGTGCTCACTGTCACACAGTAGTTCAGTGTGTTCACAGTCACACAGCAGGTCAGTGTGTTCACAGTCACACAGTAGGTCAGAGTGATCACAGTCACACAGTAGGTCAGTGTTTTCACAGACACACATTAGCTCAGTATGCTCACAGTCACACTGTAGGTCAGTGTGTTCACAGTCACACAGCAAGTCAGGGTCTTCACCTTCACACAGTAGTTCAGTGTGTTCACGGTCACACAGTAGTTCTGTTTGTTCACTGTCACACAGTAGGGCAGTGTGCTCACAGTCACACAGTAGGTCCGTGTGTTCACTGTCACAAAGTAGGTCAGTGTGTTCACAGTCACACAGTAGATCAGTGTTCTCTGTTGCACAGTAGTTCAGTGTGATCACAGTCATACAGTAGGTCAGTGTGTTCACAGTCACACAGTAGGTCTGTGTGTTCACAGTCACACAGTAGGTCAGAGTGTTCACTGTCACACAGAAGTTCAATGTGCTCACAGTCACACTGTAATTCTGAGTGTTCACCGACACACCATAGTTCAGTTTGTTCACTTTCACACAGTAGGTCAGTATGTTCACAGTCACACAGTAGGTCAGTGTGTTCACAGTCACACAGTAGGTCAGAGTGTTCACAGTCACACAGCAGGTCAGTGTGTTCACAGTCACACAGTAGGTCAGTTTGTTCACCGTCACCCAGCCGGTCAGTGTTTTCACAGTCTCACAGTATTTAAGTGTGTTCACTGTCACACAGTAGGTCTGTGTATTCACGGTCACACAGTAGGTCAGAGTGTTCACAGTCACACAGTAGGTCAGTGTGTTCACCGTCACACAGTAGTTCAGTGTGTTCACTGTCACACAGTGGTTCTGTGTGTTCACAGTCACACACTAGGTCTGTGTGATCACAGTCACACAGTATGTCTGTGTGATCACCGTCACACAGCAAGTCATGTGTTCACCTTCACACAGTAGTTCAGTGTGTTCACAGTCACACAGTAGGGTAGTGTGATCACACTCATGCAGTAGGTCAGTGTGTTCATAGTCACACTGCAGTTCAGTGTGTTCACTGTCACATAGCCAATCAATGTGTTCACAGTCACACAGTAGTTCAGTGTTTTCAGTGTCACACAGCAGTTCAGTGTGTTCGCAGTCACACAGTAGGTCAGTGTGTTCACAGTCACACAGTAGGTCAGTTTGTTCACAGTCACACAGCAGGTCAGTGTGTTGGCCGTCACACCATAGGTCAGTGTGTTCACAGTCACACTGTAGGTCAGTATTTTCACATTCACACAGTAGGTCAGTGTGTTCACTTTCACACAGTAGGTCTGTGCGTTCATTATCACACAGTAGGTCAGTGTGCTCACTGTCACACAGCAGTTCTGTGTGTTCACTGTCACACAGCTGATCAGTGTGTTCACAGTCACACAGTAGTTCAGTGTTTTCAGTGTCAAACTGTAGGTCAGTGTGATCACAGTCACACAGTAGGTCAGTGTGTTCACAGTCACACAGCAGGTCAGTGTCTTCAGCTTCACACTGTAGTTCAGTGCATTCACGATCGCACAGTAGGTCAGTGTGTTCACCGTCACACAGTAGGTCAGTGTGATCACAGTCACACAGTAGTCCAGTGTTATCACAGTCACACAACAGATCAGTGTGTTCACCGTCACACAGTAGTTCAGTGTGTTCACAGTCACACAGTAGGCCAGTGTGATCACAGTCACAGAGTAATTCTGTGTGTTCACAGTCACACCATAGTTCAGTGTGTTCACTGTCAGACAGTAGGTCAGTGCCTTCACAGTCACACAGCAGGTCAGTGTGTTCACAGTCACACAGTAGGTCTGTGTGCTCCTAGACACACAGTAGGTCCATTTGTTCAACTTCACACAGTAGGTCAGTGTATTCACAGTCACACAGTAGGTCAGTGTGATCACAGTCACACAGTAGGTCAGTGTGCTCACAGTCACACAGTAGGTCTGTCTGTTCACTGTCACACAGTAGGTCAGTGTGTTCACAGTCACACAGTAGGTCTGTCTGTTCACTGTCACACAGTAGGTCACTGTGTACATAATAACAATGTAGGTCAGTGTCTTCACATTCACACAGTAGGTCAGTGTGTTCACTGTCACACAGCTGATCAGTGTGTCACAGTCACACAGTAGCTCTGTGTTTTCAGAGTCACACAGTAGCTCAGGGTGTTTACAGTCACACAGTAGGTCAGTATGTTCACCGTCACACAGTAGGGTAGTGTGTTAACAGTCACACTGTAATTCAACGTGTTCACCTTCACACAGTAGGTCAGTGTTTTCACAGTCACTCAGTAGGTCAGTGTGTTAACTGTCACACAACAGATCAGTGTGTTCACCGTCACACAGTAAGTCAGTGTGCTCACAATCACACAGTAGGCCTGTGTGATCACAGTCACAGAGTAATTCTGTGTGTTCACAGTCACACCATAGTTCAGTGTGTTCACTAACAGACAGTAGGTTAGTGTGTTCACAGTCACACAGCAGGTCAGAGCGTTCACAGTCACACAGCAGGTCAGTGCGTTCACAGTCATACAGTAGGTCACTGTGTTCACAGTCACACAGTAGGTCTGTGTGCTCCCAGACACACAGTAGGTCCGTGCGTTCAACTTCACACAGTAGGTCACTGTGTTCACAGTCACACAGTAGGTCAGAGTGATCACAGTCACACAGTAGGTCAGTGTTTTCACAGTCACACATTAGCTCAGTGTGCTCACAGTCGCACAGTAATTCTCTGTGTTCATAGTCACACTGTAGGTCAGTGTGTTCACAGTCACACAGCAAGTCAGGGTCTTCACCTTCACACAGAAGTTCAGTGTGTTCATGGTCACACAGTAGTTCTGTTTGTTCACTGTCACACAGTTGGGCAGTGTGCTCACAGTCACACAGTAGGTCCGTGTGTTCACTGTCACAAAGTAGGTCAGTGTGTTCACAGTCACACAGTAGATCAGTGTTCTCTGTTGCACAGTAGTTCAGTGTGATCACAGTCATACAGTAGGTCAGTGTGTTCACAGTCACACAATAGTTCAGTATGCTCACAGTCACACAGTAGGTCTGTGTGTTCACAGTCACACAGTAGGTCAGAATGTTCACTGTCACACAGTAGTTCAATGTGCTCACAGTCACACTGTAATTCTGAGTGTTCACCGACACACCATAGTTCAGTTTATTCACTTTCACACAGTAGGTCAGTATGTTCATAGTCACACAGTAGGTCAGTGTGTTCACAGTCACACAGTAGGTCAGTGTGTTCACAGTCACACAGTAGATCAGTGTTCTCTGTCGCACAGTAGTTCAGTGTGATCACAGTCATACAGTAGGTCAGTGTGTTCACAGTCACACAGTAGGTCTGTGTGTTCACAGTCACACAGTAGGTCAGAGTGTTCACTGTCACACAGAAGTTCAATGTGCTCACAGTCACACTGTAATTCTGAGTGTTCACCGACACACCATAGTTCAGTTTGTTCACTTTCACACAGTAGGTCAGTATGTTCACAGTCACACAGTAGGTCAGTGTGTTCACAGTCACACAGTAGGTCAGAGTGTTCACAGTCACACAGCAGGTCAGTGTGTTCACAGTCACACAGTAGGTCAGTTTGTTCACCGTCACCCAGCCGGTCAGTGTTTTCACAGTCTCACAGTATTTAAGTGTGTTCACTGTCACACAGTAGGTCTGTGTATTCACGGTCACACAGTAGGTCAGAGTGTTCACAGTCACACAGTAGGTCAGTGTGTTCACCGTCACACAGTAGTTCAGTGTGTTCACTGTCACACAGTGGTTCTGTGTGTTCACAGTCACACACTAGGTCTGTGTGATCACAGTCACACAGTATGTCTGTGTGATCACCGTCACACAGCAAGTCATGTGTTCACCTTCACACAGTAGTTCAGTGTGTTCACAGTCACACAGTAGGGTAGTGTGATCACAGTCATGCAGTAGGTCAGTGTGTTCACAGTCACACTGCAGTTCAGTGTGTTCACTGTCACATAGCCAATCAATGTGTTCACAGTCACACAGTAGTTCAGTGTTTTCAGTGTCACACAGCAGTTCAGTGTGTTCGCAGTCACACAGTAGGTCAGTGTGTTCACAGTCACACAGTAGGTCAGTTTGTTCACAGTCACACAGCAGGTCAGTGTGTTGGCCGTCACACCATAGGTCAGTGTGTTCACAGTCACACTGTAGGTCAGTATTTTCACATTCACACAGTAGGTCAGTGTGTTCACTTTCACACAGTAGGTCTGTGCGTTCATTATCACACAGTAGGTCAGTGTGCTCACTGTCACACAGCAGTTCTGTGTGTTCACTGTCACACAGCTGATCAGTGTGTTCACAGTCACACAGTAGTTCAGTGTTTTCAGTGTCAAACTGTAGGTCAGTGTGATCACAGTCACACAGTAGGTCAGTGTGTTCACAGTCACACTGCAGTTCAGTGTGTTCACTGTCACATAGCCAATCAATGTGTTCACAGTCACACAGTAGTTCAGTGTTTTCAGTGTCACACAGCAGTTCAGTGTGTTCGCAGTCACACAGTAGGTCAGTGTGTTCACAGTCACACAGCAGGTCAGTGTCTTCAGCTTCACACTGTAGTTCAGTGCATTCACGATCGCACAGTAGGTCAGTGTGTTCACCGTCACACAGTAGTCCAGTGTTATCACAGTCACACAACAGATCAGTGTGTTCACCGTCACACAGTAGTTCAGTGTGTTCACAGTCACACAGTAGGCCAGTGTGATCACAGTCACAGAGTAATTCTGTGTGTTCACAGTCACACCATAGTTCAGTGTGTTCACTGTCAGACAGTAGGTCAGTGCCTTCACAGTCACACAGCAGGTCAGTGTGTTCACAGTCACACAGTAGGTCTGTGTGCTCCTAGACACACAGTAGGTCCATTTGTTCAACTTCACACAGTAGGTCAGTGTATTCACAGTCACACAGTAGGTCAGTGTGATCACAGTCACACAGTAGGTCAGTGTGCTCACAGTCACACAGTAGGTCTGTCTGTTCACTGTCACACAGTAGGTCAGTGTGTTCACAGTCACACAGTAGGTCTGTCTGTTCACTGTCACACAGTAGGTCACTGTGTACATAATAACAATGTAGGTCAGTGTCTTCACATTCACACAGTAGGTCAGTGTGTTCACTGTCACACAGCTGATCAGTGTGTCACAGTCACACAGTAGCTCTGTGTTTTCAGAGTCACACAGTAGCTCAGGGTGTTTACAGTCACACAGTTTGTCAGTATGTTCACCGTCACACAGTAGGGTAGTGTGTTAACAGTCACACTGTAATTCAACGTGTTCACCTTCACACAGTAGGTCAGTGTTTTCACAGTCACTCAGTAGGTCAGTGTGTTAACTGTCACACAACAGATCAGTGTGTTCACCGTCACACAGTAAGTCAGTGTGCTCACAATCACACAGTAGGCCTGTGTGATCACAGTCACAGAGTAATTCTGTGTGTTCACAGTCACACCATAGTTCAGTGTGTTCACTAACAGACAGTAGGTTAGTGTGTTCACAGTCACACAGCAGGTCAGAGCGTTCACAGTCACACAGCAGGTCAGTGCGTTCACAGTCATACAGTAGGTCACTGTGTTCACAGTCACACAGTAGGTCTGTGTGCTCCCAGACACACAGTAGGTCCGTGCGTTGAACTTCACACAGTAGGTCACTGTGTTCACAGTCACACAGTAGGTCAGAGTGATCACAGTCACACAGTAGGTCAGTGTTTTCACAGTCACACATTAGCTCAGTGTGCTCACAGTCGCACAGTAATTCTCTGTGTTCATAGTCACACTGTAGGTCAGTGTGTTCACAGTCACACAGCAAGTCAGGGTCTTCACCTTCACACAGTAGTTCAGTGTGTTCATGGTCACACAGTAGTTCTGTTTGTTCACTGTCACACAGTTGGGCAGTGTGCTCACAGTCACACAGTAGGTCCGTGTGTTCACTGTCACAAAGTAGGTCAGTGTGTTCACAGTCACACAGTAGATCAGTGTTCTCTGTTGCACAGTAGTTCAGTGTGATCACAGTCATACAGTAGGTCAGTGTGTTCACAGTCACACAATAGTTCAGTATGCTCACAGTCACACAGTAGGTCTGTGTGTTCACAGTCACACAGTAGGTCAGAATGTTCACTGTCACACAGTAGTTCAATGTGCTCACAGTCACACTGTAATTCTGAGTGTTCACCGACACACCATAGTTCAGTTTATTCACTTTCACACAGTAGGTCAGTATGTTCATAGTCACACAGTAGGTCAGTGTGTTCACAGTCACACAGTAGGTCAGAGTGTTCACAGTCACACAGCAGGTCAGTGTGTTCACAGTCACACAGTAGTTCAGTGTGTTCACAGTCACACAGTAGGTCAGTTTGTTCACCGTCACACAGCAGTTCAGTGTGTTCACAGTCACACAGTAGGTCATTGTGTTCACTGTCACACAGCCGGTCAGTGTTTTCACAGTCTCACAGTATTTAAGTGTGTTCACAGTCACACAGTAGGGTAGTGTGATCACAGTCATGCAGTAGGTCAGTGTGTTCACAGTCACACTGCAGTTCAGTGTGTTCACTGTCACATAGCCAATCAATGTGTTCACAGTCGCACAGTAGTTCAGTGTTTTCAGTGTCACACAGCAGTTCAGTGTGTTCGCAGTCACACAGTAGGTCAGTGTGTTCACAGTCACACAGTAGGTCAGTTTGTTCACAGTCACACAGCAGGTCAGTGTGTTGGCCGTCACACCATAGGTCAGTGTGTTCACAGTCACACAGTAAGTAAGTGTGATCACAGTCACACAGTAGGTCAGTGTTTTCACAGTTACACAGTAGTTCAGTCTACTGACAGTCACACAGTACGTCAGTGTGTTCACAGTCACACAGCAGGTCAGTGTGTTGGCTGTCACACCATAGGTCAGTGTGTTCACAGTCACACAGTAGGTCAGTGTGTTCACTGTCACACAGTAGGGCAGTGTGCTCACAGTCACACAGTAGGTCCGTTTGTTCACCTTCACACAGTGGGTCAGTGTTTTCACAGTCTCACAGTATTTCAGTGTGTTCACTGTCACACCGTAGGTCTGTGTGTTCACAGTCACACAGTAGGTCAGAGTGTTCACTGTCACACAGTAGTTCAATGTGCTCACAGTCACACGGTAATTCTGAGTGTTCACAGACACACCGTAGTTCAGTTTGTTCACTTTCACACAGTAGGTCAGTATGTTCACAGTCACACAGCAGGTCAGTGTGTTCACAGTCACACAGTAGTTCAGTGTGTTCACAGTCACACAATAGGGCAGTGTGATCACAGTCATGCAGTAGGTCAGTGTGTTCACAGTCACACTGCAGTTCAGTGTGTTCACTGTCACATAGACGATCAGTGTGTTCACAGTCAAACAGTAGTTCAGTGTTTTCATTGTCACACAGCAGTTCAGTGTGTTCGCAGTCACACAGTAGGTCAGTGTGTTCACAGTCACACAGTAGGTCAGTGTGTTTACCGTCACTCAGCAAATCAGTGCGTTCACAGTCACACCATAGTTCAGTGTGTCCACAGTCACACAGCAGGTCAGTGTGTTTACTGTCACACAGTAGGTCTTTGTGCTCACCATCACACAGTAGGTCAGTGTATTCACAGTCTCACAGTATTTCAGTGTGTTCACAGTCACACAGTAGGTCAGTGTTTTCACAGTCACACAGTAGGTCAGAGTGTTCACTGTCACACAGTAGTTCAATGTGCTCACAGTCACACAGTAATTCTGAGTGTTCACAGACATACCGTAGTTCAGTTTGTTCACTTTCACACAGTAGGTCAGTATGTTCACAGTCACACAGCAGGTCAGTGTGTTCACAGTCACACAGTAGTTCAGTGTGTTCACAGTCACACAATAGGGCAGTGTGATCACAGTCATGCAGCAGGTCAGTGTGTTCACAGTCTCACTGCAGTTCAGTGTGTTCACTGTCACATAGCCGATCAGTGTGTTCACAGTCAAACAGTAGTTCAGTGTTTTCAGTGTCACACAGCAGTTCATTGTCTTCGCAGTCACACAGTATGTCAGTGTGCTCACAGTCACACAGTAGTTCAGAGTGTTCACCTTCACACAGTAGTCCAGTGTGTTGACAGTCACACAGTAGGGCAGTGTGTTCACAGTCTCACAGTATTTCAGAGTGTTAACTGTCACACAGAAGGTCAGTGTGTTCACTGTCACACAATAGTTCAGTGTGTTGACAGTTACACAGTGTGGCAGTGTGTTCACAGTATCACAGAATTTCAGTGTGTTCACTGTCACACAGTAGGTCAGTGTGTTCCCAGTCACACGGTAGGTCAGTGTGTTCACTGTCACA
Organism: Mobula birostris; assembly: GCF_030028105.1. Taxonomy (NCBI): domain Eukaryota; kingdom Metazoa; phylum Chordata; class Chondrichthyes; order Myliobatiformes; family Myliobatidae; genus Mobula; species Mobula birostris. The sequence goes on along the minus strand of NC_092371.1, from coordinate 90,651,046 downwards.
CAGTAGGTCACTGTGTACACAGTCACTCTGTAGGTCAGTGTGTTCACATTCAAACAGTAATTCAGTGTGCTCACTGTCACACAGCAGTTCTGTCTGTTCACTGTCACACAGCTGATCAGTGTGTTCACAGTCACACAGTAGTTCAGTGTTTTCAGAGTCAAACTGTAGGTCAGTGTGTTCACAGTCACAAAGTAGGTCAGTGTGTTCACCTTCACACAGTAGTGCAGTGTGTTAACAGTCACACAGTAGTTCAGGGTGTTCACCTTCACATAGTAGGTCAGTGTGTTGACAGTCACAGTAGGTCAGTTTGTTCACTGTCACACAGTAGGTCATTGTGTTCACAGTCACAGAGCTGGTCAGTGTGTTAACAGATACACAGTAGTTCAGTGTGTTCACTGTCACACAGTAGGTCTGTGTGTTCACGGTCACACAGTTGGTCAGAGTGCTCACTGTTACACAGAAGGTCAGTGTGTTGATCGTCACACAGTAGTTCTGTGCGTTCACAGTCACACACTAGAACTCTGTGATCACAGTCACACAGAACGTCTGTGTGATCACGTCACACAGCAAGTCAGTGTGTTCACCCTCACGCAGTAGTTCAGTGTGTTCACAGTCACACAGTAAGTAAGTGTGATCACAGTCACACAGTAGGTCAGTGTTTTCACAGTTACACAGTAGTTCAGTGTACTGACAGTCACACAGTACGTCAGTGTGTTCACAGTCACACAGCAGGTCAGTGTGTTGGCCGTCACACCATAGGTCAGTGTGTTCACAGTCACACAGTAGATCAGTGTGTTCACTGTCACACAGTAGGGCAGTGTGCTCACAGTCACACAGTAGGTCAGTCTGATCACCGTCACACAGTAGGTCAGAGTGTTCACTGTCACACAGTAGTTCAGTGTTTTCAGAGCCACTGTGTAGGTCCGTGTGTTCATATTCACTCCGTAGGTCAGTGTGCTCACTGTCACACAGCAGGTCAGTGTGTTTACTGTCACTCAGCCAATTAGTGTGCTAACAGTAACACAGTAGTTCAGTGTTTTCAGAGTCACACAGTAGGTCATTGTGTTCACAGTCACACAGTAGGTCAGTGTGTTCACAGTCACACTGTAGTTCAGAGTGTTCACCTTCACACAGTAGTCCAGTATGTTGACAGTCACACAGTAGGGCAGTGTGTTCACAGTCTCATAGTATTTCAGTATGTTAACTGTCACACAGAAGGTTAGTGTGTTCACTGTCACACAATAGATCAGTGTGTTCACAGTCACACAGTAGTTCAGTGTTTTCAGATTCACACAGTAGGTCAGTGTGTTCACAGTCACACAGTAGATCAGTGTTCTCTGTCGCACAGTAGTTCAGTGTGATCACAGTCACACAGTAGGTCAGTGTGTTCACAGTCACACAATAGTTCAGTGTGCTCACAGTCACACAGTAGGTCAGTGTGTTCACCTTCACACAGTAGTTCAGTGTGTTGAGAGTCACACAGTATGGCAGTGTGTTCACAGTCTCACAGTATTTCAGTGTGTTCACATTCACACAGTAGGTCAGTGTGCTCACTGTCACACAGCAGTTCTGTGTGTTTACTGTCACACAGTAGTTCAGTGTTTTCAGAGTCACACAGTAGGTCAGTGTGTTCACAGCCACACAGTAGGTCAGTGTGTTTACTGTCACTCAGCCGATCAGTGTGTTTACAGTCACACAGGAGGTCAGTGTTTTCAGAGTCACACAGTAGGTCAGTGTGTTCACAGTCACACAGTAGGTCAGTGTGTTCACAGTCACACAGTAGTTCAGAGCGTTCACTTTCACACAGTAGTTCAGTGTGTTCACAGTTACACAGTAGGTCTTTGTGCTCACCATCACACAGTAGGTCAGTGTATTCACAGTCTCACAGTATTTCAGTGTGTTCACAGTCACACAGTAGGTCAGTGTTTTCACAGTCACACAGTAGGTCAGAGTGTTCACTGTCACACAGTAGTTCAATGTGCTCACAGTCACATAGTAATTCTAAGTGTTCACAGACACACTGTAGTTCAGTTTGTTCACTTTCACACAGTAGGTCAGTATGTTCACAGTCACACAGCAGGTCAGTGTGTTCACAGTCACACAGTAGTTCAGTGTGTTCACAGTCACACAGTAGGTCATTGTTATCACAGTCACACAGTAGGTCAGTGTGTTCACAGTCACACTGCAGTTCAGTGTGTTCACTGTCACATAGCCGATCAGTGTGTTCACAGTCAAACAGTAGTTCAGTGTTTTCAGTGTCACACAGCAGTTCAGTGTGTTCGCAGTCACACAGTAGTTCAGAGTGTTCACCTTCACACAGTAGTCCAGTGTGTTGACAGTCACACAGTAGGGCAGTGTGTTCACAGTCTCACAGTATTTCAGTGTGTTAACTGTCACACAGAAGGTTAGTGTGTTCACTGTCACACAATAGACCAGTGTGTTCACAGTCACACAGTAGTTCAGTGTTTTCAGATTCACACAGTAGGTCAGTGTGTTCACAGTCACACAGTAGATCAGTGTTCTCTGTCGCACAGTAGTTCAGTGTGATCACAGTCAGACAGTAGGTCAGTGTGTTCACAGTCACACAATAGTTCAGTGTGCTCACAGTCACACAGTAGGTCAGTGTGTTCACCTTCACACAGTAGTTCAGTGTGTTGAGAGTCACACAGTATGGCAGTGTGTTCACAGTCTCACAGTATTTCAGTGTGTTCACATTCACACAGTAGGTCAGTGTGCTCACTGTCACACAGCAGTTCTGTGTGTTTACTGTCACACAGTAGTTCAGTGTTTTCAGAGTCACACAGTAGGTCAGTGTGTTCACAGCCACGCAGTAGGTCAGTGTGTTTACTGTCACTCAGCCGATCAGTGTGTTCACAGTCACACAGTAGTTCAGTGTTTTCACAGTCACACGGTAGTTCAGTTTGCTCACAGTCGCACTGTAATTCTGTGTGTTCACAGTCACATCATAGTTCGGTGTGTTCACTGTCACACAGTAGGTCAGTGTTTTCACAGTCACACAGTAGGTCAGAGTGTTCACTGTCACACAGTAGTTCAATGTGCTCACTGTCACACAGTAATTCTAAGTGTTCACAGACACACCGTAGTTCAGTTTGTTCACTTTCACACAGTAGGTCAGTGTGTTCACAGTCACACAGCAGGTCAGTGTGTTCACAGTCACACAGTAGTTCAGTGTGTTCACAGTCACACAATAGGGCAGTGTGATCACAGTCATGCAGTAGGTCAGTGTGTTCACAGTCACACTGCAGTTCAGTGTGTTCACAGTCACACAGTAGTTCAGTGTTTTCAGTGTCACACAGCAGTTCAGTGTGTTCGCAGTCAGACAGTATGTCAGTGTGCTCACAGTCACACAGTAGTTCAGAGTATTCACCTTCACACAGTAGTCCAGTGTGTTGACAGTCACACAGTAGGTCAGTGTGCTCACAGTCACACAGTAGGTCAGTGTGTTCACCTTCACACAGTAGTTCAGTGTGTTGAGAGTCACACAGTATGGCAGTGTGTTCACAGTCTCACAGTATTTCAGTGTGTTCACATTCACACAGTAGGTCAGTGTGCTCACTGTCACACAGCAGTTCTGTGTGTTTACTGTCACACAGTAGTTCAGTGTTTTCAGAGTCACACAGTAGGTCAGTGTGTTCACAGCCACACAGTAGGTCAGTGTGTTTACTGTCACTCAGCCGATCAGTGTGTTCACAGTCACACAGTAGTTCAGTTTGCTCACAGTCGCACTGTAATTCTGTGTGTTCACAGTCACACCATAGTTCGGTGTGTTCACTGTCACACAGTAGGTGAGTGTTTTCAGAGTCACACAGTAGGTCAGTGTGTTCACAGTCACACAGTAGGTCAGTGAGTTCACAGTCACACAGTGGTTCAGAGCGTTCACTTTCACACAGTAGTTCAGTGTGTTGACAGTCACACAGTAGGGAAGTGTGTTCACAGTCTCACAGTATTTCAGTGTGTTAACTGTCACACAGAAGGTCAGTGTGTTCACTGTCACACAATAGATCAGTGTCTTCACATTCACACAGTAGGTCAGTGTGTTCACTGTCACACAGCCGTTCTGTGTGTTCACTGTCACACAGCTGATCAGTGTGTTCACAGTCACACAGTAGGTCTTTGTGCTCACCATGACACAGTAGGTCAATGTATTCACAGTCTCACAGTATTTCAGTGTGTTCACAGTCACACAGTAGTTCAGTGTTTTCACAGTCACACAGTAGGTCAGAGTGTTCACTGTCACACAGTAGTTCAATGTGATCACAGTCACACAGTAGGTCAGTGTGATCACAGTCATGCAGTAGGTCAGTGTGTTCACAGTCACACTGCAGTTCAGTGTGTTCACTGTCACATAGCCGATCAGTGTGTTCACAGTCAAACAGTAGTTCAGTGTGATCACAGTCACACAGCAAGTCAGGGTCTTCACCTTCACACAGTAGTTAAGTGTGTTCACGGTCACACAGTAGGTCAGTGTGATCACAGTCACACAGCAAGTCAGGGTCTTCACCTTTCACACAGTAGTTAAGTGTGTTCACGGTCACACAGTAGTTCCGTTTGTTCACTGTCACACAGTAGGGCAGTGTGCTCACAGTCACACAGTTGGTCTGTTTGTTCACCTTCACACAGTAGGTCAGTGTGTTCACAGTATCACAGAATTTCAGTGTGTTCACTGTCACACAGTAGGTCAGTGTGTTCACAGTCACACGGTAGGTCAGTGTGTTCACTGTCACACAGTAGTTCAGTTTGCTCACAGTCGCACTGTAATTCTGTGTGTTCACAGTCACACCATAGTTCGGTGTGTTCACTGTCACACAGTAGGTCAGTGTGTTCACAGTCACACAGCAGGTCAGTGTGTTCACTGTCACACAGTAGGCCCGCTGTTCACTGTCACACAGTAGATCACTGTGTACACAGTCACAATCTACGTCAGTGTCTTCACATTCACACAGTAGGTCAGTGTGTTCACTGTCACACAGCCGTTCTGTGTGTTCACTGTCACACAGCTGATCAGTGTGTTCACAGTCACACAGTAGGTCTTTGTGCTCACCATGACACAGTAGGTCAATGTATTCACAGTCTCACAGTATTTCAGTGTGTTCACAGTCACACAGTAGTTCAGTGTTTTCACAGTCACACAGTAGGTCAGAGTGTTCACTGTCACACAGTAGTTCAATGTGATCACAGTCACACAGTAGGTCAGTGTGATCACAGTCATGCAGTAGGTCAGTGTGTTCACAGTCACACTGCAGTTCAGTGTGTTCACTGTCACATAGCCGATCAGTGTGTTCACAGTCAAACAGTAGTTCAGTGTGATCACAGTCACACAGCAAGTCAGGGTCTTCACCTTCACACAGTAGTTAAGTGTGTTCACGGTCACACAGTAGGTCAGTGTGATCACAGTCACACAGCAAGTCAGGGTCTTCACCTTCACACAGTAGTTAAGTGTGTTCACGGTCACACAGTAGTTCCGTTTGTTCACTGTCACACAGTAGGGCAGTGTGCTCACAGTCACGCAGTTGGTCTGTTTGTTCACCTTCACACAGTAGGTCAGTGTGTTCACAGTATCACAGAATTTCAGTGTGTTCACTGTCACACAGTAGGTCAGTGTGTTCACAGTCACACGGTAGGTCAGTGTGTTCACTGTCACACAGTAGGTCACTGTGTACACAGTCACTCTGTAGGTCAGTGTGTTCACATTCAAACAGTAGGTCAGTGTACTCACTGTCACACAGCAGTTCTGTCTGTTCACTGTCACAGCTGATCAGTGTGTTCACAGTCACACAGTAGTTCAGTGTTTTCAGAGTCAAACTGTAGGTCAGTGTGTTCACAGTCACAAAGTAGGTCAGTGTGTTCACAGTCACACAGTAGGTCAGTGTGTTGACCTTCACACAGTAGTGCAGTGTGTTAACAGTCACTCAGTAGTTCAGTGTGTTCACCTTCACACAGTAGGTCAGTGTGTTGACAGTCACACAGTAGTTCAGTGTGTTCACCTTCACACAGTAGGTCAGTGTGTTCACAGTCACACAGTAGTTCAGTGTGTTCACTGTCACACAGGTGATCAGTGTGTTCAGGGTCACACAGTAGGTCAGAGTGTTCACTGTCACACAGAGTGTCAGTGTGTTCATCGTCACACAGTAGTTCAGTGTGTTCACCGTCAGACAGTAGTTCTGTGCGTTCACAGTCACACACTAGAACTCTGTGATCACAGTCACACAGAACGTCTGTGTGATCACCGTCACACAGCAAGTCAGTGTGTTCACCCTCACGCAGTTGTAAAGTGTATTCACTGTCACACAGTAGTTCAGTGTGTTCACAGTGACACAGTAGGTCAGTGTGTTAACCTTCACACAGTAGGTCAGTGTAATCACAGACATACAGTGAGTCAGTGTGTTCACAGTCACTCTGCAGTTCAGTGTGTTCACAGTCACACTGTAGTTCAGTGTTTTCAGCGTCACACAGCAGTTCAGTGTATTCGCAGTCACAGAATAGGTCAGTGTGTTCACAGTCACACAGTAGGTCAGTGTGTTCACCGTCACACAGTAGGACACTGTGTTCACAGTCACACAGTAAGTAAGTGTGATCACAGTCACACAGTAGGTCAGTGTTTTCACAGTTACACAGTAGTTCAGTGTACTGACAGTCACACAGTACGTCAGTGTGTTCACAGTCACACAGCAGGTCAGTGTGTTGGCCGTCACACCATAGGTCAGTGTGTTCACAGTCACACAGTAGGTCCGTTTGTTCACCTTCACACAGTAGGTCAGTGTGTACACAGTCACACCATAGGTCTTCTGTTCACCGTCACACAGTAGGTCAGACTGTTCAGTGTCACACAGTAGGTCAGTGTATTCACCGTCACTCAGTAGTTCAGTTTGTTCACTGTCACACAGTAGTTCAGTGTTTTCAGAGCCACTGTGTAGGTCTCTGTGTTCATATTCACTCAATAGGTCAGTGTGCTCACTGTCACACAACAGGTCAGTGTGTTTACTGTCACTCAGCCAATCAGTGTGCTCACAGTCACACAGTAGTTCAGTGTTTTCAGAGTCACACAGTAGGTCATTGTGTTCACAGTCACACAGTCGGTCAGTGTTCACTGTCACACAGTAGTTCAGTGTGTTCACAGTCACACAGTAGGTCAGTGTGTTCACAGTCACACAGTAGTTCAGAATGTTCACCTTCACACAGTAGTCCAGTGTGTTGACAGTCACACAGTAGGGCAGTGTGTTCACAGTTTCACAGTATTTCAGTGTGTTAACTGTCACACAGTAGGTTAGTGTGTTCACTGTCACACAATAGATCAGTGTGTTCACAGTCACACAGTAGTTCAGTGTTTTCAGATTCACACAGTAGGTCAGTGTGTTCACAGTCACACAGTAGATCAGTGTTCTCTGTCGCACAGTAGTTCAGTGTGATCACAGTCACACAGTAGGTCAGTGTGCTCACAGTCACACAATAGTTCAGTGTGCTCACAGTCACACAGAAGGTCAGTGTGTTCACCTTCACACAGTAGTTCAGTGTGTTGAGAGTCACACAGTATGGCAGTGTGTTCACAGTCTCACAGTATTTCAGAGTGTTCACATTCAGGCAGTAGGTCAGTGTGCTCACTGTCACACAGCAGGTCAGTGTGTTTACTGTCACACAGTAGTTCAGTGTTTCCAGAGTCACACAGTAGGTCAGTGTGTTCACAGCCACACAGTAGGTCAGTGTGTTTACTGTCACTCAGCCGATCAGTGTGTTCACAGTCACACAGTAGTTCAGTGTTTTCAGAGTCACACAGTAGGTCAGTGTGTTGACAGTCACACAGTAGGTCAGTGTGTTCACAGTCACACAGTAGTTCAGAGTGTTCACTTTCACACAGTAGTTCAGTGTGTTAACTGCCACACAGAAGGTCAGTGTGTTCACTGTCACACAATAGATCAGTGTGTTCACCGTCACACAGTAAGTCAGTGTGTTCACAGCAGGCCAGTGTGATCACAGTCACAGAGTAGGTCAGTGTTTTCACAGTCACACAGTTGTTCAGTTTGCTCACAGTTGCACTGAAATTCTGTGTGTTCACAGTCACACAATAGTTCGGTGTGTTCACTGTCACACAGTAGGTCAGTGTGTTCACAGTCACATAGTAGATCAGTGTGTTCACAGTCACACGGTAGGTTATGTGTGTTCACAGTCACACAGTAGGTCCGTCTGTTCACTGTCACACAGTAGATCACTGTCACAATCTACGTCAGTGTCTTCACATTCACACAGTAGGTCTGTGTGTTCACTGTCACACAGTAGGTCAGTGTGTTCACAGTCAGACAGCCGGTCAGTGTTTTCACAGTCTCACAGTATTTCAGTGTGTTCACAGTCACACAGCCGGTCAGTGTTTTCACAGTCTCACAGTATTTCAGTGTGTTCACTGTCACACAGTAGGTCTGTGTGTTCACAGTCACAGAGTAGGTCAGAGTGTTCACTGTCACACAGTAATTCTGAGTGTTCACAGACACACCATAGTTCTGTTTGTTCACTTTCACACAGCTGGTCAGTGTGTTCACAGTCACACAGGAGGTCAGAGTGCTCACAGTCACACAGCAGGTCAGTGTGTTCACAGTCACGCAGTAGGTCAGTGTGTTCACAGTCACACAGTAGGTTTTGTGTGTTCACAGTCACACAGTAGGTCCGTTTGTTCACCTTCACACAGTAGGTCAGTGTGTTCACAGTAACGCAGTAGGTCAGTGTGTTGACAGTCACACAGTAGGTTTTGTGTGTTCACAGTCACACAGTAGGTCCGTCTGTTCACTGTCACACAGTAGATCACGGTCACAATCCACGTCAGTGTCTTCACATTCACACAGTAGGTCAGTGTGTTCACTGTCACACAGCCGTTCTGTGTGTTCACTATCACACAGCTGATCAGTGTGTTCACCGTCACACAGTAGGGCAGTGTGCTAACAGTCACACAGTAGTTCAGTGTGTTCACCTTCACACAGTATGTCAGTGTGGTCACAGTCACACAGTAGGTCAGTGTGATCACAGTTACACAGTAGCTCTGTGTTTTCACTGTCACACAGTAGGTCACTGTGTTCACAGTCACACAGTAGGTCAGTGTTTTCAGAGTCACGCAGTAGGTCAGTGTGTTCACAGTCTCACAGTATTTCAGTGTGTTCACTGTCACACAGTAGGTCTGTGTGTTCACGGTCACACAGTAGGTCAGAGTATTCACTGTCACACAGTAGGTCAGTGTGTTCACCGTCACACAGTAGTTCAGTGTGTTCACTGTCACACAGTGGTTCAGTGTGTTGACAGTCACACAGTAGGGAAGTGTGTTCGCAGTCTCACAGTATTTCAGTGTGTTAACTGCCACACAGAAGGTCAGTGTGTTCACTGTCACACAATAGATCAGTGTGTTCACCGTCACACAGTATGTCAGTGTGTTCACAGTAGGCCAGTGTGATCACAGTCACAGAGCAGGTCAGTGTTTTCACAGTCACACAGTAGTTCAGTTTGCTCACAGTTGCACTGAAATTCTGTGTGTTCACAGTCACACCATAGATCGGTGTGTTCACTGTCACACAGCAGGTCAGTGTGTTCACTGTCACACAGTAGGTCAGTGTTCTCAAAGTCACACAGTAGGTCCGTTTGTTCACCTTCACACAGTAGGTCAGTGTGTTCACAGTCACGCAGTAGGGCAGTGTGTTAACAGTCACACAGTAGTTCAGTGTGTTCACCTTCACACAGTAGGTCAGTGTGGTCACAGTCACACAGTAGGTCAGTGTGATCACAGTCACACAGTAGGTCTGTGTTTTCACTGTCACACAGTAGGTCACTGTGTGTACAGTCACACAGTAGGTCAGTGTGTTCACAGTCACACAGCAGGTCAGTGTGTTCACAGTCACACAGCAGGTCAGTGTGTTCACAGTCACACAGTAGGTCAGTGTGTTCACAGTCACACAGTAGGTCAGTTTGTTCACCGTCACACAGCAGTTCAGTGTGTTCACAGTCACACAGTAGGTCATTGTGTTCACAGTCACACAGCCGGTCAGTGTTTTCACAGTCTCACAGTATTTCAGTGTGTTCACTGTCACACAGTAGGTCTGTGTGTTCACGGTCACACAGTAGGTCAGAGTATTCACTGTCACACAGTAGGTCAGTGTGTTCACCCTCACACAGTAGTTCACTGAGTTCACTGTCACACAGTAGTTCAGTGTTTTCACAGTCACACAGTAGGTCTGTGTGATCACAGTAATGCAGTAGGTCAGTGTGTTCACAGTCACACACTAGGTTTTGTGAGTTCACAGTGACACAGTAGGTCCGTCTGTTCACTGTCACACAGTAGATCACTGTGTACACAGTCACAATCCACGTCAGTGTCTTCACAGTCACGCAGTAGTTCAGTGTGTTAACTGTCACACAGCCGTTCTGTGTGTTGACTGTCACACAGCTGATCAGTGTGTTCACCGTCACACAGTAGGTCAGTGTGTTCACTGTCACACAGCCGTTCTGTGTGTTCACTGTCACACAGCTGATCAGAGTGTTCACCGTCACACAGTAGGGCAGTGTGTTAACAGTCACACAGTAGTTCAGTGTGTTCACCTTCACACAGTAGGTCATTGTTATCACAGTCACACAGTAGGTCTGTGTTTTCACTGTCACACAGTAGGTCAGTGTGTTCACGGTCACACAGTAGGTCAGTGTGTTCACTGTCTGACAATAGATCAGTGTGTTCACTGTCAACAGTAAGTCAGTGTGTTCACAGTCACACAGTAGGCCAGAGTGATCACAGTTACACAGTAGGTCTGTGTTTTCACAGTCACACAGTAGTTCAATGTGCTCACAGTCACACAATAATTCTGAGTGTTCACAGACACACCATAGTTCAGTTTGTTCACTTTCACACAGTAGGTCAGATTGTTCACAGTCACAGAGCAGGTCAGTGTGTTCACTGTCACACCATAGGTCAGTGTGTTCACAGTCACACAGCAGGTCAGTGTGTTCACAGTCACACAGCAGGTCAGTGTGTTCACAGTCACACAGTAGGTCAGTGTGTTCACAGTCACACAGTAGGTCAGTTTGTTCACCGTCACACAGCAGTTCAGTGTGTTCACAGTCACACAGAAGGCCATTGTGTTCACAGTCTCACAGTATTTCAGTGTGTTCACAGTCACACAGCCGGTCAGTGTTTTCACAGTCTCACAGTATTTAAGTGTGTTCACTGTCACACAGTAGGTCTGTGTGTTCACGGTCACACAGTAGGTCAGAGTGTTCACTGTCACACAGTAGGTCAGTGTGTTCGCAGTCACACACTAGGTCTGTGTGATCACAGTCACACAGTATGTCTGTGTGATCACCGTCACACAGCAAGTCAGTGTATTCACCCTCACACAGTAGTTCACTGAGTTCACTGTCACACAGTAGGTCAGAGTGTTCACAGTCACACAGTAGGTCAGTGTGTTCACCTTCACACAGTAGTTCAGTGTTTTCACAGTCACACAGTAGGTCAGTGTGTTCACAGTCCTGCAGTAGGTCAGTGTGTTCACAGTCACACTGCAGATCAGTGTGTTCACCGTCACACACTAGTTCTGTGCGTTCACAGTCACACACTAGAACTGTGTAATCACAGTCACACGGAACGTCTGTGTGATCACCGTCACAAAGCAAGTCAGTGTGTTCACCCTCACGCAGTAGTTCAGTGTGTTCACAGTCACACAGTATGTCAGTGTGTTAACCTTCACACAGTAGTTCAGTGGGTTCAGTCACACAGTAGGTCAGTGTGATCACAGTCATACAGTGGGTCAGGGTGTTCACAGTCACTCTGCAGTTCAGTGTTTTCACTGTCACTTAGCCGATTAGTGTGTTCACAGTCACACAGTAGTTCAGTGTTTTCAGCGTCACACAGCAGTTCAGTGTGTTTGCCATCACACCATAGGTCAGTGAGTTCACAGTCACACAGTAGGTCAGTGTGCTCACTGTCACACAGTAGTTCAGTGTGTTCACAGTCACACAGTAGGTCAGTGTGATCACAGTCACACAGCAAGTCAGGGTCTTCACCTTCACACAGTAGTTCAGTGTGTTCACCGTCACACAGTAGTTCCGTTTGTTCACTGTCACACAGTAGGGCAGTGTGCTCACAGTCACACAGTAGGTCTGTTTGTTCACCTTCACACAGTAGGTCAGTGTGATCACAGTCACACAGCAAGTCAGGGTCTTCACCTTCACACAGTAGTTCAGTGTGTTCACCGTCACACAGTAGTTCCGTTTGTTCACTGTCACACAGTAGGGCAGTGTGCTCACAGTCACACAGTAGGTCTGTTTGTTCACCTTCACACAGTAGGTCAGTGTGTTCACAGTCACACAGTATTTCAGTGTGTTCACATTCACACAGTAGGTCAGTGTGATCACAGTCATGCAGTAGGTCAGTGTGTTCACAGTCACACTGCAGTTCAGTGTGTTCACTGTCACATAGCCGATCAATGTGTTCACAGTCAGACGGTAGTTCAGTGTTTTCAGTGTCACACAGCAGTTCAGTGTGTTTGCAGTCACACAGTAGGTCAGTTTGTTCACAGTCACACAGTAGTTCAGTGTGTTAACTGCCACACAGAAGGTCAGTGTGTTCACTGTCACACAATAGATCAGTGTGTTCACCGTCATACAGTAAGTCAGTGTGTTCAGAGCAGGCCAGTGTGATCACAGTCACAGAGTAGGTCAGTGTTTTCACAGTCACACAGTTGTTCAGTTTGCTCACAGTTGCACTGTAATTCTGTGTGTTCACAGTCACATAATAGTTCGGTGTGTTCACTGTCACACAGTAGATCAGTGTGTTCACAGTCACACAGTAGGTCAGTTTTCTCACAGTCACATAGTAGATCAGTGTGTTCACAGTCACACGGTAGGTTATGTGTGTTCACAGTCACACAGTAGGTCCGTCTGTTCACTGTCACACAGTAGATCACTGTCACAATCTACGTCAGTGTCTTCACATTCACACAGTAGGTCTGTGTGTTCACTGTCACACAGTAGGTCAGTGTGTTCACAGTCACACAGCCGGTCAGTGTTTTCACAGTCTCACAGTATTTCAGTGTGTTCACAGTCACACAGCCGGTCAGTGTTTTCACAGTCTCACAGTATTTCAGTGTGTTCACTGTCACACAGTAGGTCTGTGTGTTCACAGTCACAGAGTAGGTCAGAGTGTTCACTGTCACACAGTAATTCTGAGTGTTCACAGACACACCATAGTTCTGTTTGTTCACTTTCACACAGTAGGTCAGTATGTTCACAGTCACACAGCTGGTCAGTGTGTTCACAGTCACACAGGAGGTCAGAGTGTTCACAGTCACACAGCAGGTCAGTGTGTTCACAGTCACGCAGTAGGTCAGTGTGTTCACAGTCACACAGTAGGTTTTGTGTGTTCACAGTCACACAGTAGGTCCGTTTGTTCACCTTCACACAGTAGGTCAGTGTGTTCACAGTCACACAGTAGGTTTTGTGTGTTCACAGTCACACAGTAGGTCCGTCTGTTCACTGTCACACAGTAGATCATGGTCACAATCCACGTCAGTGTCTTCACATTCACACAGTAGATCAGTGTGTTCACTGTCACACAGCCGTTCTGTGTGTTCACTATCACACAGCTGATCAGTGTGTTCACCGTCACACAGTAGGGCAGTGTGTTAACAGTCACACAGTAGTTCAGTGTGTTCACCTTCACACAGTATGTCAGTGTGGTCACAGTCACACAGTAGGTCAGTGTGATCACAGTCACACAGTAGCTCTGTGTTTTCACTGTCACACAGTAGGTCACTGTGTTCATAGTCACACAGTAGGTCAGTGTTTTCAGAGTCACACAGTAGGTCAGTGTGTTCACAGTCACACAGTAGGTCAGTGTGTTCACAGTCACACAGTAGTTCAGAGTGTTCACTTTCACACAGTAGTTCAGTGTGTTAACTGCCACACAGAAGGTCAGTGTGTTCACTGTCACACAATAGATCAGTGTGTTAACTGCCACACAGTAAGTCAGTGTGTTCTCAGTAGCCCAGTGTGATCACAGTCACAGAGTAGTTCAGTTTGCTCACAGTTGCACTGTAATTCTGTGTGCTCACAGTCACACCATAGTTCGGTGTGTTCACTGTCACACAGTAGGTCAGTGTGTTCACAGTCACACAGCAGGTCAGTGTGTTCACAGTCACACAGTAGGTCCGTCTGTTCACTGTCACACAGTAGATCACTGTCACAATCCACGTCAGTGTCTTCACATTCACACAGTAGGTCAGTGTGTTCACTGTCACACAGCCGTTCTGTGTGTTCACTATCACACAGCTGATCAGTGTGTTCACAGTCACACAGTAGGTCTTTGTGTTCTCCATCACACAGTAGTTCAGTGTGTTCACCTTCACACAGTAGGTCAGTGTGTTCACAGTCACACAGTAGGTCAGTGTGATCACAGTCTCACAGTATTTCAGTGTGTTCACTGTCACACAGTAGATCTGTGTGTTCACAGTCACACAGTAGTTCAGAGTGTTCACTGTCACACAGTAATTCTGAGTGTTCACAGACACACCATAGTTCTGTTTGTTCACTTTCACACAGTAGGTCAGCATGTTCACAGTCACACAGCTGGTCAGTGTGTTCACAGTCACACAGGAGGTCAGAGTGTTCACAGTCACACAGCAGGTCAGTGTGTTCACAGTCACGCAGTAGGTCAGTGTGTTCACAGTCGCACAGTAGGTTTTGTGTGTTCACAGTCACACAGTAGGTCCGTCTGTTCACTGTCACACAGTAGATCATGGTCACAATCCACGTCAGTGTCTTCACATTCACACAGTAGATCAGTGTGTTCACTGTCACACAGCCGTTCTGTGTGTTCACTATCACACAGCTGATCAGTGTGTTCACCGTCACACAGTAGGGCAGTGTGTTAACAGTCACACAGTAGTTCAGTGTGTTCACCTTCACACAGTATGTCAGTGTGGTCACAGTCACACAGTAGGTCAGTGTGATCACAGTCACACAGTAGCTCTGTGTTTTCACTGTCACACAGTAGGTCACTGTGTTCATAGTCACACAGTAGGTCAGTGTTTTCAGAGTCACACAGTAGGTCAGTGTGTTCACAGTCACACAGTAGGTCAGTGTGTTCACAGTCACACAGTAGTTCAGAGTGTTCACTTTCACACAGTAGTTCAGTGTGTTAACTGCCACACAGAAGGTCAGTGTGTTCACTGTCACACAATAGATCAGTGTGTTAACTGCCACACAGTAAGTCAGTGTGTTCTCAGTAGCCCAGTGTGATCACAGTCACAGAGTAGTTCAGTTTGCTCACAGTTGCACTGTAATTCTGTGTGTTCACAGTCACACAATAGTTCGGTGTGTTCACTGTCACACAGTAGGTCAGTGTGTTCACAGTCACACAGCAGGTCAGTGTGTTCACAGTCACACAGTAGGTCCATCTGTTCACTGTCACACAGTAGATCACTGTCACAATCTACGTCAGTGTCTTCACATTCACACAGTAGGTCAGTGTGTTCACTGTCACACAGCCGTTCTGTGTGTTCACTATCACACAGCTGATCAGTGTGTTCACAGTCACACAGTAGGTCTTTGTGTTCTCCATCACACAGTAGTTCAGTGTGTTCACCTTCACACAGTAGGTCAGTGTGTTCACAGTCACACAGTAGGTCAGTGTGATCACAGTCACACAGTAGGTCTGTGTGTTCACTGTCACACAGTAGGTCAGTGTGTTCACAGTCACACAGCCGGTCAGTGTTTTCACAGTCACACAGTATTTCAGTGTGTTCACTGTCACACAGTAGATCTGTGTGTTCACAGTCACACAGTAGTTCAGAGTGTTCACTGTCACACAGTAATTCTGAGTGTTCACAGACACACCATAGTTCTGTTTGTTCACTTTCACATAGTAGGTCAGCATGTTCACAGTCACACAGCTGGTCAGTGTGTTCACAGTCACACAGGAGGTCAGAGTGTTCACAGTCACACAGCAGGTCAGTGTGTTCACAGTCACGCAGTAGGTCAGTGTGTTCACAGTCGCACAGTAGGTTTTGTGTGTTCACAGTCACACAGTAGGTCCGTTTGTTCACCTTCACACAGTAGGTCAGTGTGTTCACAGTCACGCAGTAGGTCAGTGTGTTCACAGTCACACAGTAGGTTTTGTGTGTTCACAGTCACACAGTAGGTCCGTCTGTTCACTGTCACACAGTAGATCACTGTCACAATCCACGTCAGTGTCTTCACATTCACACAGTAGGTCAGTGTGTTCACTGTCACACAGCCGTTCTGTGCGTTCACTATCACACAGCTGATCAGTGTGTTCACCCTCACACAGTAGGGCAGTGTGTTAACAGTCACACAGTAGTTCAGTGTGTTCACCTTCACACAGTATGTCAGTGTGATCACAGTCACACAGTAGGTCTGTGTTTTCACTGTCACACAGTAGGTCACTGTGTTCACAGTCACACAGTAGGTCAGTGTGTTCACAGTCACACAGTAGGTCAGTGTGTTCACCTTCACACAGTAGTTCAGTGTTTTCACAGTCACACAGTAGGTCAGTGTGTTCACAGTCATGCAGTAGGTCAGTGTGTTCACAGTCACACTGCAGATCAGTGTGTTCACCGTCACACACTAGTTCTGTGCGTTCACAGTCACACACTAGAACTGTGTAATCACAGTCACACGGAACGTCTGTGTGATCACCGTCACAAAGTAAGTCAGTGTGTTCACCCTCACGCAGTAGTTCAGTGTGTTCACAGTCACACAGTATGTCAGTGTGTTAACCTTCACACAGTAGTTCAGTGGGTTCAGTCACACAGTAGGTCAGTGTGATCACAGTCATCAGTGGGTCAGTGTGTTCACAGTCACTCTGCAGTTCAGTGTGTTCACTGTCACTTAGCCGATTAGTGTGTTCACAGTCACACAGTAGTTCAGTGTTTTCAGCGTCACACAGCAGTTCAGTGTGTTTGCCGTCACACCATAGGTCAGTGAGTTCACAGTCACACAGTAGGTCAGTGTGCTCACTGTCACACAGTAGTTCAGTGTGTTCACAGTCACACACTAGGTCTGTGTGATTACAGTCACACAGTACGTATGTGTGATCACCGTCACACAGCAAGTCAGTGTGTTCACCTTCACACAGTAGTTCACTGAGTTCACTGTCACACAGTAGATCAGAGTGTTCACTGTCACACAGTAGTTCAGTGTGTTCACAGTCATGCAGTAGGTCAGTGTGTTCACAGTCACACTGCTGTTCAGTGTGATCACCGTCACACACTAGTTCTGTGCGTTCACAGTCACACACTAGAACTGTGTGATCACAGTCACACAGAACGTCTGTGTGATCACCGTCACAAAGCAAGTCAGTGTGTTCACCCTCACGCAGTAGTTCAGTGTGTTCACTGTCACACAGTAGTTCAGTGTGTTCACTGTCACACAGTAGTTCAGTGTTTTTAGCGTCACACAGCAGTTCAGTGTGTTCGCCGTCACACCATAGGTCAGTGAGTTCACAGTCACACAGTAGGTCAGTGTGCTCACTGTCACACAGTAGTTCAGTGTGTTCACAGTCACACAGTAGGTCAGTGTGATCACAGATCAGTGTGTTCACGGTCACACAGTAGTTCCGTTTGTTCACTGTCACACAGTAGGGCAGTGTGCTCACAGTCACACAGTAGGTCTGTTTGTTCACCTTCACACAGTAGGTCAGTGTGTTCACAGTCACACAGTATTTCAGCGTGTTCACATTCACACAGTAGGTCAGTGTGATCACAGTCATGCAGTAGGTCAGTGTGTTCACAGTCACACTGCAGTTCAGTGTGTTCACTGTCACATAGCCGATCAATGTGTTCACAGTCAGACGGTAGTTCAGTGTTTTCAGTGTCACACAGCAGTTCAGTGTGTTCGCAGTCACACAGTAGTTCAGTGTTTTCAGATTCACACAGTAGGTCTGTGTGTTCACATTCACACAGTAGATCAGTGTTCACTGTTGCACAGTGGCTCAGTGTGTTCACCGTCACACAGTAGTTCAGTATGTTCACTGTCAGACAGTTGTTCTGTGTGTTCACAGTCACACACTAGGTCTGTGTGATTACAGTCACACAGTACGTATGTGTGATCACCGTCACACAGCAAGTCAGTGTGTTCACCTTCACACAGTAGTTCACTGAGTTCACTGTCACACAGTAGATCAGAGTGTTCACTGTCACACAGTAGTTCAGTGTGTTCACAGTCATGCAGTAGGTCAGTGTGTTCACAGTCACACTGCTGTTCAGTGTGATCACCGTCACACACTAGTTCTGTGCGTTCACAGTCACACACTAGAACTGTGTGATCACAGTCACACAGAACGTCTGTGTGATCACCGTCACAAAGCAAGTCAGTGTGTTCACCCTCACGCAGTAGTTCAGTGTGTTCACTGTCACACAGTAGTTCAGTGTGTTCACTGTCACACAGTAGTTCAGTGTTTTTAGCATCACACAGCAGTTCAGTGTGTTCGCCGTCACACCATAGGTCAGTGTGTTCACAGTCACACAGTAGGTCAGTGTGCTCACTGTCACACAGTAGTTCAATGTGTTCACAGTCACACAGTAGGTCAGTGTGATCACAGTCACACAGCAAGTCAGGGTCTTCACCTTCACACAGTCGTTCAGTGTGTTCACGGTCACACAGTAGTTCCATTTGTTCACTGTCACACAGTAGGGCAGTGTGCTCACAGTCACACAGTAGGTCTGTTTGTTCACCTTCACACAGTAGGTCAGTGTGTTCACAGTCACACAGTATTTCAGTGTGTTCACATTCACACAGTAGGTCAGTGTGCTCACTGTCACACAGCAGGTCAGTGTGCTCACTGTCACACAGTAGTTCAGTGTGTTCACAGTCACACAGTAGGTCAGTGTGATCACAGATCAGTGTGTTCACGGTCACACAGTAGTTCCGTTTGTTCACTGTCACACAGTAGGGCAGTGTGCTCACAGTCACACAGTAGGTCTGTTTGTTCACCTTCACACAGTAGGTCAGTGTGTTCACAGTCACACAGTATTTCAGCGTGTTCACATTCACACAGTAGGTCAGTGTGATCACAGTCATGCAGTAGGTCAGTGTGTTCACAGTCACACTGCAGTTCAGTGTGTTCACTGTCACATAGCCGATCAATGTGTTCACAGTCAGACGGTAGTTCAGTGTTTTCAGTGTCACACAGCAGTTCAGTGTGTTCGCAGTCACACAGTAGTTCAGTGTTTTCAGATTCACACAGTAGGTCTGTGTGTTCACATTCACACAGTAGATCAGTGTTCACTGTTGCACAGTGGCTCAGTGTGTTCACCGTCACACAGTAGTTCAGTATGTTCACTGTCAGACAGTTGTTCTGTGTGTTCACAGTCACACACTAGGTCTGTGTGATTACAGTCACACAGTACGTATGTGTGATCACCGTCACACAGCAAGTCAGTGTGTTCACCTTCACACAGTAGTTCACTGAGTTCACTGTCACACAGTAGATCAGAGTGTTCACTGTCACACAGTAGTTCAGTGTGTTCACAGTCATGCAGTAGGTCAGTGTGTTCACAGTCACACTGCTGTTCAGTGTGATCACCGTCACACACTAGTTCTGTGCGTTCACAGTCACACACTAGAACTGTGTGATCACAGTCACACAGAACGTCTGTGTGATCACCGTCACAAAGCAAGTCAGTGTGTTCACCCTCACGCAGTAGTTCAGTGTGTTCACTGTCACACAGTAGTTCAGTGTGTTCACTGTCACACAGTAGTTCAGTGTTTTTAGCATCACACAGCAGTTCAGTGTGTTCGCCGTCACACCATAGGTCAGTGTGTTCACAGTCACACAGTAGGTCAGTGTGCTCACTGTCACACAGTAGTTCAATGTGTTCACAGTCACACAGTAGGTCAGTGTGATCACAGTCACACAGCAAGTCAGGGTCTTCACCTTCACACAGTCGTTCAGTGTGTTCACGGTCACACAGTAGTTCCATTTGTTCACTGTCACACAGTAGGGCAGTGTGCTCACAGTCACACAGTAGGTCTGTTTGTTCACCTTCACACAGTAGGTCAGTGTGTTCACAGTCACACAGTATTTCAGTGTGTTCACATTCACACAGTAGGTCAGTGTGCTCACTGTCACACAGCAGGTCAGTGTGTTTACTGTCACACAGTAGTTCAGTGTGTTGACAGTTACACAGTGTGGCAGTGTGTTCACAGTATCACAGAATTTCAGTGTGTTCACTGTCACACTGTAGGTCAGTGTGTTCACAGTCACATGGTAGGTCAGTGTGTTCACTGTCACACAGTAGGTCACTGTGTACACAGTCACTCTGTAGGTCAGTGTGTTCACATTCAAACAGTAGGTCAGTGTGCTCACTGTCACACAGCAGTTCTGTCTGTTCACTGTCACACAGCTGATCAGTGTGTTCACAGTCACACAGTAGTTCAGTGTTTTCAGAGTCAAACTGTAGGTCAGTGTGTTCACAGTCACAAAGTAGGTCAGTGTGTTCACAGTCACACAGTAGGTCAGTGTGTTCACCTTCACACAGTAGTGCAATGTGTTAACAGTCACACAGTAGATCAGTGTGTTAACCATTACACAGTAGGTCAGTGTGATCACAGTCATACAGTGGGTCAGTGTGTTCACAGTCACTCTGCAGTTCAGTGTGTTCACAGTCACACAGTAGTTCAGTGTTTTCAGCGTTACACAGCAGTTCAGTGTGTTCGCAGTCACAGAATGGGTCAGTGTGTTCACAGTCACACAGTAGGTCAGTGTGTTCACCGTCACACAGTAGGACACTGTGTTCACAGTCACACAGTAAGTAAGTGTGATCACAGTCACACAGTAGGTCAGTGTTTTCACAGTTACATAGTAGTTCAGTGTACTGACAGTCACACAGTACGTCAGTGTGTTCACAGTCACACAGCAGGTCAGTGTGTTGGCCGTCACACCATAGGTCAGTGTGTTCACCTTCACACAGTAGGTCAGTGTGTTGACAGTCACAGTAGTTCAGTTTGTTCACCGTCACACAGTAGGTCATTGTGTTCACAGTCACACAGCCGGTCAGTGTGTTCACAGACACACAGTAGTTCAGTGTTTTCACTGTCACACAGGTGATCAGTGTGTTCACGGTCACACAGTAGGTCAGACTGTTCACTTTCACACAGAAGGTCAGTGTGTTGATCGTCACACAGTAGTTCAGTGTGTTCACAGTCAGACAGTAGTTCTGTGCGTTCACAGTCACACACTAGAACTCTGTGATCACAGTCACACAGAACGTCTGTGTGATCACCGTCACACAGCAAGTCAGTGTGTTCACCCTCACGCAGTAGTTCAGTGTGTTCACTGTCACACAGTAGTTCAGTGTGTTCACAGTCACACAGTAGGTCAGTGTGATCAGAGACATACAGTGGGTCAGTGCGTTCACAGTCACTCTGCAGTTCAGTGTATTCACAGTCACACAGTAGTTAAGTGTTTTCAGCGTCACACAGCAGTTCAGTGTGTTCGCAGTCACAGAATAGGTCAGTGTGTTCACAGTCACACAGTAGGTCACTGTGTTCACCGTCACACAGTAGGACACTGTGTTCACAGTGACACAGTAAGTAAGTGTGTTCACAGTCACACAGCAGGACAGTGTGTTGGCCGTCACACCATATGTCAGTGTGTTCACAGTCACACAGTAGGTCAGTGTGTTCACTGTCACACAGTAGGGCAGTGTGCTCACAGTCACACAGTAGGTCCATTTGTTCACCTTCACACAGTAGGTCAGTGTGTACACAGTCACACCATAGGTCTTCTGATCACCGTCACACAGTAGGTCAGAGTGTTCAGTGTCACACAGTAGGTCAGTGTATTCACCGTCACTCAGTAGTTCAGTGTGTTCACTGTCACACAGTAGTTCAGTGTTTTCAGAGCCACTGTGTAGGTCTGTGTGTTCATATTCACTCAGTAGGTCAGTGTGCTCACTGTCACACAGCAGGTCAGTGTGTTTACTGTCACACAGTAGTTCAGTGTTTTCAGAGTCACACAGTAGGTCATTGTGTTCACAGTCACACAGTAGGTCAGTGTGATCACCGTCACACAGTAGGTCAGTGTGTTCACAGTCACACAGTAGATCAGTGTTCTCTGTTGCACAGTAGTTCAGTGTGATCACAGTCACACAGTAGGTCAGCGTGTTCACAGTCACACAAAAGTTCAGTGTGCTCACAGTCAAACAGTAGGTCAGTGTGTTCACCTTCACACAGTAGTTCAGTGTGTTGAGAGACACACAGTATGGCAGTGTGTTCACAGTCTCACAGTATTTCAGAGTGTGGTCACAGTCACACAGTAGGTCAGTGTGATCACAGTCACACAGTAGGTCTGTGTGTTCACTGTCACACAGTAGGTCAGTGTGTTCACAGTCACACAGCTGGTCAGTGTTTTCACAGTCTCACAGTATTTCAGTGTGTTCACAGTCACACAGCCGGTCAGTGTTTTCACAGTCTCACAGTATTTCAGTGTGTTCACTGTCACACAGTAGGTCTGTGTGTTCACAGTCACACAGTAGTTCAGAATGTTCACTGTCACACAGTAATTCTGAGTGTTCACAGACACACCATAGTTCTGTTTGTTCACTTTCACACAGTAGCTCAGTATGTTCACAGTCACACAGGAGGTCAGAGTGTTCACAGTCACACAGCAGGTCAGTGTGTTCACTGGCACACAGTCGGTCAGTGTTCTCACAGTCACACAGTAGGTCCGTTTGTTCACCTTCACACAGTAGGTCAGTGTGTTCACAGTCACGCAGTAGCTCAGTGTGTTCACAGTCACACAGTAGGTTTTGTGTGTTCACAGTCACACAGTAGGTCACTGTATTCACAGTCACACAGCAGGTCAGTGTGTTCTTAGTCACACAGTAGGTCAGTGTGTTCACAGTCACACAGTAGGTCAGTGTGTTCACAGTCACACAGTAGGTCAGTGTGTTCACAGTCACACAGCAGGTCAGTGTATTCACAGTCACACAGCAGGTCAGTGTGTTCTTAGTCACACAGCAGGTCAGTGTGTTCACAGTCACACAGTAGGTCAGTTTGTTCACCGTCACACAGCAGTTCTGTGCGTTCACAGTCACACACTAGAACTGTGTAATCACAGTCACACGGAACGTCTGTGTGATCACCGTCACAAAGCAAGTCAGTGTGTTCACCCTCACGCAGTAGTTCAGTGTGTTCACAGTCACACAGTATGTCAGTGTGTTAACCTTCACACAGTAGTTCAGTGGGTTCAGTCACACAGTAGGTCAGTGTGATCACAGTCATACAGTGGGTCAGGGTGTTCACAGTCACTCTGCAGTTCAGTGTTTTCACTGTCACTTAGCCGATTAGTGTGTTCACAGTCACACAGTAGTTCAGTGTTTTCAGCGTCACACAGCAGTTCAGTGTGTTTGCCATCACACCATAGGTCAGTGAGTTCACAGTCACACAGTAGGTCAGTGTGCTCACTGTCACACAGTAGTTCAGTGTGTTCACAGTCACACAGTAGGTCAGTGTGATCACAGTCACACAGCAAGTCAGGGTCTTCACCTTCACACAGTAGTTCAGTGTGTTCACCGTCACACAGTAGTTCCGTTTGTTCACTGTCACACAGTAGGGCAGTGTGCTCACAGTCACACAGTAGGTCTGTTTGTTCACCTTCACACAGTAGGTCAGTGTGTTCACAGTCACACAGTAGGTCAGTGTGTTCACATTCACACAGTAGGTCAGTGTGATCACAGTCATGCAGTAGGTCAGTGTGTTCACAGTCACACTGCAGTTCAGTGTGTTCACTGTCACATAGCCGATCAATGTGTTCACAGTCAGACGGTAGTTCAGTGTTTTCAGTGTCACACAGCAGTTCAGTATGTTCGCAGTCACACAGTAGGTCAGTTTGTTCACAGTCACACAGTAGTTCAGTGTGTTAACTGCCACACAGAAGGTCAGTGTGTTCACTGTCACACAATAGATCAGTGTGTTCACCGTCATACAGTAAGTCAGTGTGTTCAGAGCAGGCCAGTGTGATCACAGTCACAGAGTAGGTCAGTGTTTTCACAGTCACACAGTTGTTCAGTTTGCTCACAGTTGCACTGTAATTCTGTGTGTTCACAGTCACACAATAGTTCGGTGTGTTCACTGTCACACAGTAGATCAGTGTGTTCACAGTCACACAGTAGGTCAGTGTTCTCACAGTCACATAGTAGATCAGTGTGTTCACAGTCACACGGTAGGTTATGTGTGTTCACAGTCACACAGTAGGTCCGTCTGTTCACTGTCACACAGTAGATCACTGTCACAATCTACGTCAGTGTCTTCACATTCACACAGTAGGTCTGTGTGTTCACTGTCACACAGTAGGTCAGTGTGTTCACAGTCACACAGCCGGTCAGTGTTTTCACAGTCTCACAGTATTTCAGTGTGTTCACAGTCACACAGCCGGTCAGTGTTTTCACAGTCTCACAGTATTTCAGTGTGTTCACTGTCACACAGTAGGTCTGTGTGTTCACAGTCACAGAGTAGGTCAGAGTGTTCACTGTCACACAGTAATTCTGAGTGTTCACAGACACACCATAGTTCTGTTTGTTCACTTTCACACAGTAGGTCAGTATGTTCACAGTCACACAGCTGGTCAGTGTGTTCACAGTCACACAGGAGGTCAGAGTGTTCACAGTCACACAGCAGGTCAGTGTGTTCACAGTCACGCAGTAGGTCAGTGTGTTCACAGTCACACAGTAGGTTTTGTGTGTTCACAGTCACACAGTAGGTCCGTTTGTTCACCTTCACACAGTAGGTCAGTGTGTTCACAGTCACACAGTAGGTTTTGTGTGTTCACAGTCACACAGTAGGTCCGTCTGTTCACTGTCACACAGTAGATCATGGTCACAATCCACGTCAGTGTCTTCACATTCACACAGTAGATCAGTGTGTTCACTGTCACACAGCCGTTCTGTGTGTTCACTATCACACAGCTGATCAGTGTGTTCACCGTCACACAGTAGGGCAGTGTGTTAACAGTCACACAGTAGTTCAGTGTGTTCACCTTCACACAGTATGTCAGTGTGGTCACAGTCACACAGTAGGTCAGTGTGATCACAGTCACACAGTAGCTCTGTGTTTTCACTGTCACACAGTAGGTCACTGTGTTCATAGTCACACAGTAGGTCAGTGTTTTCAGAGTCACACAGTAGGTCAGTGTGTTCACAGTCACACAGTAGGTCAGTGTGTTCACAGTCACAC
The DNA here is from genome assembly GCF_030028105.1 of Mobula birostris. Classification (NCBI taxonomy): domain Eukaryota; kingdom Metazoa; phylum Chordata; class Chondrichthyes; order Myliobatiformes; family Myliobatidae; genus Mobula; species Mobula birostris. The sequence continues at coordinate 90,625,813 of NC_092371.1, read as the reverse complement.
AGTAGTTCAGAGTGTTCACTTTCACACAGTAGTTCAGTGTGTTAACTGCCACACAGAAGGTCAGTGTGTTCACTGTCACACAATAGATCAGTGTGTTAACTGCCACACAGTAAGTCAGTGTGTTCTCAGTAGCCCAGTGTGATCACAGTCACAGAGTAGTTCAGTTTGCTCACAGTTGCACTGTAATTCTGTGTGTTCACAGTCACACCATAGTTCGGTGTGTTCACTGTCACACAGTAGGTCAGTGTGTTCACAGTCACACAGCAGGTCAGTGTGTTCACAGTCACACAGTAGGTCCGTCTGTTCACTGTCACACAGTAGATCACTGTCACAATCTACGTCAGTGTCTTCATATTCACACAGTAGGTCAGTGTGTTCACTGTCACACAGCCGTTCTGTGTGTTCACTATCACACAGCTGATCAGTGTGTTCACAGTCACACAGTAGGTCTTTGTGTTCTCCATCACACAGTAGTTCAGTGTGTTCACCTTCACACAGTAGGTCAGTGTGTTCACAGTCACACAGTAGGTCAGTGTGATCACAGTCACACAGTAGGTCTGTGTGTTCACTGTCACACAGTAGGTCAGTGTGTTCACAGTCACACAGCCGGTCAGTGTTTTCACAGTCTCACAGTATTTCAGTGTGTTCACTGTCACACAGTAGATCTGTGTGTTCACAGTCACACAGTAGTTCAGAGTGTTCACTGTCACACAGTAATTCTGAGTGTTCACAGACACACCATAGTTCTGTTTGTTCACTTTCACACAGTAGGTCAGCATGTTCACAGTCACACAGCTGGTCAGTGTGTTCACAGTCACACAGGAGGTCAGAGTGTTCACAGTCACACAGCAGGTCAGTGTGTTCACAGTCACGCAGTAGGTCAGTGTGTTCACAGTCGCACAGTAGGTTTTGTGTGTTCACAGTCACACAGTAGGTCCGTTTGTTCACCTTCACATAGTAGGTCAGTGTGTTCACAGTCACGCAGTAGGTCAGTGTGTTCACAGTCACACAGTAGGTTTTGTGTGTTCACAGTCACACAGTAGGTCCGTCTGTTCACTGTCACACAGTAGATCACTGTCACAATCCACGTCAGTGTCTTCACATTCACACAGTAGGTCAGTGTGTTCACTGTCACACAGCCGTTCTGTGCGTTCACTATCACACAGCTGATCAGTGTGTTCACCCTCACACAGTAGGGCAGTGTGTTAACAGTCACACAGTAGTTCAGTGTGTTCACCTTCACACAGTATGTCAGTGTGATCACAGTCACACAGTAGGTCTGTGTTTTCACTGTCACACAGTAGGTCACTGTGTTCACAGTCACACAGTACGTCAGTGTTTTCACAGTCTCACAGTATTTCAGTGTGTTCACTGTCAGACAGTAGGTCTGTGTGTTCACGGTCACACAGTAGGTCAGAGTATTCACTGTCACACAGTAGGTCAGTGTGTTCACCGTCACACAGTAGTTCAGTGTGTTCACTGTCACACAGTGGTTCAGTGTGTTGACAGTCACACAGTAGGGAAGTGTGTTCACAGTCTCACAGTATTTCAGTGTGTTAACTGCCACACAGAAAGTCAGTGTGTTCACTGTCACACAATAGATCAGTGTGTTCATGTTCACACAGTATGTCAGTGTGTTCACAGTAGGCCAGTGTGATCACAGTCACAGAGTAGGTCAGTGTTTTCACAGTCACACAGTAGTTCAGTTTGCTCACAGTTGCACTGAAATTCTGTGTGTTCACAGTCACACCATAGATCGGTGTGTTCACTGTCACACAGCAGGTCAGTGTGTTCACTGTCACACAGTAGGTCAGTGTTCTCACAGTCACACAGTAGGTCCGTTTCTTCACCTTCACACAGTAGGTCAGTGTGTTCACAGTCACGCAGTAGGGCAGTGTGTTAACAGTCACACAGTAGTTCAGTGTGTTCACCTTCACACAGTAGGTCAGTGTGGTCACAGTCACACAGTAGGTCTGTGTTTTCACTGTCACACAGTAGGTCACTGTGTGTACAGTCACACAGTAGGTCAGTGTGTTCACTGTCACACAGCCGTTCTGTGTGTTCACTGTCACACAGCTGATCAGAGTGTTCACCGTCACACAGTAGGGCAGTGTGTTAACAGTCACACAGTAGTTCAGTGTGTTCACCTTCACACAGTAGGTCATTGTTATCACAGTCACACAGTAGGTCTGTGTTTTCACTGTCACACAGTAGGTCAGTGTGTTCACGGTCACACAGTAGGTCAGTGTGTTCACTGTCTGACAATAGATCAGTGTGTTCACTGTCAACAGTAAGTCAGTGTGTTCACAGTCACACAGTAGGCCAGAGTGATCACAGTTACACAGTAGGTCTGTGTTTTCACAGTCACACAGTAGTTCAATGTGCTCACAGTCACACAATAATTCTGAGTGTTCACAGACACACCATAGTTCAGTTTGTTCACTTTCACACAGTAGGTCAGATTGTTCACAGTCACAGAGCAGGTCAGTGTGTTCACTGTCACACCATAGGTCAGTGTGTTCACAGTCACACAGCAGGTCAGTGTGTTCACAGTCACACAGCAGGTCAGTGTGTTCACAGTCACACAGTAGGTCAGTGTGTTCACAGTCACACAGTAGGTCAGTTTGTTCACCGTCACACAGCAGTTCAGTGTGTTCACAGTCACACAGAAGGCCATTGTGTTCACAGTCTCACAGTATTTCAGTGTGTTCACAGTCACACAGCCGGTCAGTGTTTTCACAGTCTCACAGTATTTAAGTGTGTTCACTGTCACACAGTAGGTCTGTGTGTTCACGGTCACACAGTAGGTCAGAGTGTTCACTGTCACACAGTAGGTCAGTGTGTTCACAGTCACACACTAGGTCTGTGTGATCACAGTCACACAGTATGTCTGTGTGATCACCGTCACACAGCAAGTCAGTGTATTCACCCTCACACAGTAGTTCACTGAGTTCACTGTCACACAGTAGGTCAGAGTGTTCACAGTCACACAGTAGGTCAGTGTGTTCACCTTCACAAAGTAGTTCAGTGTTTTCACAGTCACACAGTAGGTCAGTGTGTTCACAGTCATGCAGTAGGTCAGTGTGTTCACAGTCACACTGCAGATCAGTGTGTTCACCGTCACACACTAGTTCTGTGCGTTCACAGTCACACACTAGAACTGTGTAATCACAGTCACACGGAACGTCTGTGTGATCACCGTCACAAAGCAAGTCAGTGTGTTCACCCTCACGCAGTAGTTCAGTGTGTTCACAGTCACACAGTATGTCAGTGTGTTAACCTTCACACAGTAGTTCAGTGGGTTCAGTCACACAGTAGGTCAGTGTGATCACAGTCATCAGTGGGTCAGTGTGTTCACAGTCACTCTGCAGTTCAGTGTGTTCACTGTCACTTAGCCGATTAGTGTGTTCACAGTCACACAGTAGTTCAGTGTTTTCAGCGTCACACAGCAGTTCAGTGTGTTCGCCGTCACACCATAGGTCAGTGAGTTCACAGTCACACAGTAGGTCAGTGTGCTCACTGTCACACAGTAGTTCAGTGTGTTCACAGTCACACAGTAGGTCAGTGTGATCACAGATCAGTGTGTTCACGGTCACACAGTAGTTCCGTTTGTTCACTGTCACACAGTAGGGCAGTGTGCTCACAGTCACACAGTAGGTCTGTTTGTTCACCTTCACACAGTAGGTCAGTGTGTTCACAGTCACACAGTATTTCAGCGTGTTCACATTCACACAGTAGGTCAGTGTGATCACAGTCATGCAGTAGGTCAGTGTGTTCACAGTCACACTGCAGTTCAGTGTGTTCACTGTCACATAGCCGATCAATGTGTTCACAGTCAGACGGTAGTTCAGTGTTTTCAGTGTCACACAGCAGTTCAGTGTGTTCGCAGTCACACAGTAGTTCAGTGTTTTCAGATTCACACAGTAGGTCTGTGTGTTCACATTCACACAGTAGATCAGTGTTCACTGTTGCACAGTGGCTCAGTGTGTTCACAGTCACACAGTAGTTCAGTATGTTCACTGTCAGACAGTTGTTCTGTGTGTTCACAGTCACACACTAGGTCTGTGTGATTACAGTCACACAGTACGTATGTGTGATCACCGTCACACAGCAAGTCAGTGTGTTCACCTTCACACAGTAGTTCACTGAGTTCACTGTCACACAGTAGATCAGAGTGTTCACTGTCACACAGTAGTTCAGTGTGTTCACAGTCATGCAGTAGGTCAGTGTGTTCACAGTCACACTGCTGTTCAGTGTGATCACCGTCACACACTAGTTCTGTGCGTTCACAGTCACACACTAGAACTGTGTGATCACAGTCACACAGAACGTCTGTGTGATCACCGTCACAAAGCAAGTCAGTGTGTTCACCCTCACGCAGTAGTTCAGTGTGTTCACTGTCACACAGTAGTTCAGTGTGTTCACTGTCACACAGTAGTTCAGTGTTTTTAGCGTCACACAGCAGTTCAGTGTGTTCGCCGTCACACCATAGGTCAGTGAGTTCACAGTCACACAGTAGGTCAGTGTGTTCACAGTCACACAGTAGGTCAGTTTGTTCACCGTCACACAGCAGTTCAGTGTGTTCACAGTCACACAGAAGGCCATTGTGTTCACAGTCTCACAGTATTTCAGTGTGTTCACAGTCACACAGCCGGTCAGTGTTTTCACAGTCTCACAGTATTTAAGTGTGTTCACTGTCACACAGTAGGTCTGTGTGTTCACGGTCACACAGTAGGTCAGAGTGTTCACTGTCACACAGTAGGTCAGTGTGTTCACAGTCACACACTAGGTCTGTGTGATCACAGTCACACAGTATGTCTGTGTGATCACCGTCACACAGCAAGTCAGTGTATTCACCCTCACACAGTAGTTCACTGAGTTCACTGTCACACAGTAGGTCAGAGTGTTCACAGTCACACAGTAGGTCAGTGTGTTCACCTTCACAAAGTAGTTCAGTGTTTTCACAGTCACACAGTAGGTCAGTGTGTTCACAGTCATGCAGTAGGTCAGTGTGTTCACAGTCACACTGCAGATCAGTGTGTTCACCGTCACACACTAGTTCTGTGCGTTCACAGTCACACACTAGAACTGTGTAATCACAGTCACACGGAACGTCTGTGTGATCACCGTCACAAAGCAAGTCAGTGTGTTCACCCTCACGCAGTAGTTCAGTGTGTTCACAGTCACACAGTATGTCAGTGTGTTAACCTTCACACAGTAGTTCAGTGGGTTCAGTCACACAGTAGGTCAGTGTGATCACAGTCATCAGTGGGTCAGTGTGTTCACAGTCACTCTGCAGTTCAGTGTGTTCACTGTCACTTAGCCGATTAGTGTGTTCACAGTCACACAGTAGTTCAGTGTTTTCAGCGTCACACAGCAGTTCAGTGTGTTCGCCGTCACACCATAGGTCAGTGAGTTCACAGTCACACAGTAGGTCAGTGTGCTCACTGTCACACAGTAGTTCAGTGTGTTCACAGTCACACAGTAGGTCAGTGTGATCACAGATCAGTGTGTTCACGGTCACACAGTAGTTCCGTTTGTTCACTGTCACACAGTAGGGCAGTGTGCTCACAGTCACACAGTAGGTCTGTTTGTTCACCTTCACACAGTAGGTCAGTGTGTTCACAGTCACACAGTATTTCAGCGTGTTCACATTCACACAGTAGGTCAGTGTGATCACAGTCATGCAGTAGGTCAGTGTGTTCACAGTCACACTGCAGTTCAGTGTGTTCACTGTCACATAGCCGATCAATGTGTTCACAGTCAGACGGTAGTTCAGTGTTTTCAGTGTCACACAGCAGTTCAGTGTGTTCGCAGTCACACAGTAGTTCAGTGTTTTCAGATTCACACAGTAGGTCTGTGTGTTCACATTCACACAGTAGATCAGTGTTCACTGTTGCACAGTGGCTCAGTGTGTTCACAGTCACACAGTAGTTCAGTATGTTCACTGTCAGACAGTTGTTCTGTGTGTTCACAGTCACACACTAGGTCTGTGTGATTACAGTCACACAGTACGTATGTGTGATCACCGTCACACAGCAAGTCAGTGTGTTCACCTTCACACAGTAGTTCACTGAGTTCACTGTCACACAGTAGATCAGAGTGTTCACTGTCACACAGTAGTTCAGTGTGTTCACAGTCATGCAGTAGGTCAGTGTGTTCACAGTCACACTGCTGTTCAGTGTGATCACCGTCACACACTAGTTCTGTGCGTTCACAGTCACACACTAGAACTGTGTGATCACAGTCACACAGAACGTCTGTGTGATCACCGTCACAAAGCAAGTCAGTGTGTTCACCCTCACGCAGTAGTTCAGTGTGTTCACTGTCACACAGTAGTTCAGTGTGTTCACTGTCACACAGTAGTTCAGTGTTTTTAGCGTCACACAGCAGTTCAGTGTGTTCGCCGTCACACCATAGGTCAGTGAGTTCACAGTCACACAGTAGGTCAGTGTGCTCACTGTCACACAGTAGTTCAGTGTGTTCACAGTCACACAGTAGGTCAGTGTGATCACAGATCAGTGTGTTCACGGTCACACAGTAGTTCCGTTTGTTCACTGTCACACAGTAGGGCAGTGTGCTCACAGTCACACAGTAGGTCTGTTTGTTCACCTTCACACAGTAGGTCAGTGTGTTCACAGTCACACAGTATTTCAGCGTGTTCACATTCACACAGTAGGTCAGTGTGATCACAGTCATGCAGTAGGTCAGTGTGTTCACAGTCACACTGCAGTTCAGTGTGTTCACTGTCACATAGCCGATCAATGTGTTCACAGTCAGACGGTAGTTCAGTGTTTTCAGTGTCACACAGCAGTTCAGTGTGTTCGCAGTCACACAGTAGTTCAGTGTTTTCAGATTCACACAGTAGGTCTGTGTGTTCACATTCACACAGTAGATCAGTGTTCACTGTTGCACAGTGGCTCAGTGTGTTCACCGTCACACAGTAGTTCAGTATGTTCACTGTCAGACAGTTGTTCTGTGTGTTCACAGTCACACACTAGGTCTGTGTGATTACAGTCACACAGTACGTATGTGTGATCACCGTCACACAGCAAGTCAGTGTGTTCACCTTCACACAGTAGTTCACTGAGTTCACTGTCACACAGTAGATCAGAGTGTTCACTGTCACACAGTAGTTCAGTGTGTTCACAGTCATGCAGTAGGTCAGTGTGTTCACAGTCACACTGCTGTTCAGTGTGATCACCGTCACACACTAGTTCTGTGCGTTCACAGTCACACACTAGAACTGTGTGATCACAGTCACACAGAACGTCTGTGTGATCACCGTCACAAAGCAAGTCAGTGTGTTCACCCTCACGCAGTAGTTCAGTGTGTTCACTGTCACACAGTAGTTCAGTGTGTTCACTGTCACACAGTAGTTCAGTGTTTTTAGCGTCACACAGCAGTTCAGTGTGTTCGCCGTCACACCATAGGTCAGTGTGTTCACAGTCACACAGTAGGTCAGTGTGCTCACTGTCACACAGTAGTTCAATGTGTTCACAGTCACACAGTAGGTCAGTGTGATCACAGTCACACAGCAAGTCAGGGTCTTCACCTTCACACAGTCGTTCAGTGTGTTCACGGTCACACAGTAGTTCCATTTGTTCACTGTCACACAGTAGGGCAGTGTGCTCACAGTCACACAGTAGGTCTGTTTGTTCACCTTCACACAGTAGGTCAGTGTGTTCACAGTCACACAGTATTTCAGTGTGTTCACATTCACACAGTAGGTCAGTGTGCTCACTGTCACACAGCAGGTCAGTGTGTTTACTGTCACACAGTAGTTCAGTGTGTTGACAGTTACACAGTGTGGCAGTGTATTCACAGTATCACAGAATTTCAGTGTGTTCACTGTCACACTGTAGGTCAGTGTGTTCACAGTCACATGGTAGGTCAGTGTGTTCACTGTCACACAGTAGGTCACTGTGTACACAGTCACTCTGTAGGTCAGTGTGTTCACATTCAAACAGTAGGTCAGTGTGCTCACTGTCACACAGCAGTTCTGTCTGTTCACTGTCACACAGCTGATCAGTGTGTTCACAGTCACACAGTAGTTCAGTGTTTTCAGAGTCAAACTGTAGGTCAGTGTGTTCACAGTCACAAAGTAGGTCAGTGTGTTCACAGTCACACAGTAGGTCAGTGTGTTCACCTTCACACAGTAGTGCAATGTGTTAACAGTCACACAGTAGATCAGTGTGTTAACCATTACACAGTAGGTCAGTGTGATCACAGTCATACAGTGGGTCAGTGTGTTCACAGTCACTCTGCAGTTCAGTGTGTTCACAGTCACACAGTAGTTCAGTGTTTTCAGCGTTACACAGCAGTTCAGTGTGTTCGCAGTCACAGAATAGGTCAGTGTGTTCACAGTCACACAGTAGGTCAGTGTGTTCACCGTCACACAGTAGGACACTGTGTTCACAGTCACACAGTAAGTAAGTGTGATCACAGTCACACAGTAGGTCAGTGTGTTCACAGTCACTCTGCAGTTCAGTGTGTTCACAGTCACACAGCAGGTCAGTGTGTTGGCCGTCACACCATAGGTCAGTGTGTTCACCTTCACACAGTAGGTCAGTGTGTTGACAGTCACAGTAGTTCAGTTTGTTCACCGTCACACAGTAGGTCATTGTGTTCACAGTCACACAGCCGGTCAGTGTGTTCACAGACACACAGTAGTTCAGTGTTTTCACTGTCACACAGGTGATCAGTGTGTTCACGGTCACACAGTAGGTCAGACTGTTCACTTTCACACAGAAGGTCAGTGTGTTGATCGTCACACAGTAGTTCAGTGTGTTCACAGTCAGACAGTAGTTCTGTGCGTTCACAGTCACACACTAGAACTCTGTGATCACAGTCACACAGAACGTCTGTGTGATCACCGTCACACAGCAAGTCAGTGTGTTCACCCTCACGCAGTAGTTCAGTGTGTTCACTGTCACACAGTAGTTCAGTGTGTTCACAGTCACACAGTAGGTCAGTGTGATCAGAGACATACAGTGGGTCAGTGCGTTCACAGTCACTCTGCAGTTCAGTGTATTCACAGTCACACAGTAGTTAAGTGTTTTCAGCGTCACACAGCAGTTCAGTGTGTTCGCAGTCACAGAATAGGTCAGTGTGTTCACAGTCACACAGTAGGTCACTGTGTTCACCGTCACACAGTAGGACACTGTGTTCACAGTGACACAGTAAGTAAGTGTGTTCACAGTCACACAGCAGGACAGTGTGTTGGCCGTCACACCATATGTCAGTGTGTTCACAGTCACACAGTAGGTCAGTGTGTTCACTGTCACACAGTAGGGCAGTGTGCTCACAGTCACACAGTAGGTCCATTTGTTCACCTTCACACAGTAGGTCAGTGTGTACACAGTCACACCATAGGTCTTCTGATCACCGTCACACAGTAGGTCAGAGTGTTCAGTGTCACACAGTAGGTCAGTGTATTCACCGTCACTCAGTAGTTCAGTGTGTTCACTGTCACACAGTAGTTCAGTGTTTTCAGAGCCACTGTGTAGGTCTGTGTGTTCATATTCACTCAGTAGGTCAGTGTGCTCACTGTCACACAGCAGGTCAGTGTGTTTACTGTCACACAGTAGTTCAGTGTTTTCAGAGTCACACAGTAGGTCATGGTGTTCACAGTCACACAGTAGGTCAGTGTGATCACCGTCACACAGTAGGTCAGTGTGTTCACAGTCACACAGTAGATCAGTGTTCTCTGTTGCACAGTAGTTCAGTGTGATCACAGTCACACAGTAGGTCAGCGTGTTCACAGTCACACAATAGTTCAGTGTGCTCACAGTCAAACAGTAGGTCAGTGTGTTCACCTTCACACAGTAGTTCAGTGTGTTGAGAGACACACAGTATGGCAGTGTGTTCACAGTCTCACAGTATTTCAGAGTGTGGTCACAGTCACACAGTAGGTCAGTGTGATCACAGTCACACAGTAGGTCTGTGTGTTCACTGTCACACAGTAGGTCAGTGTGTTCACAGTCACACAGCTGGTCAGTGTTTTCACAGTCTCACAGTATTTCAGTGTGTTCACAGTCACACAGCCGGTCAGTGTTTTCACAGTCTCACAGTATTTCAGTGTGTTCACTGTCACACAGTAGGTCTGTGTGTTCACAGTCACACAGTAGTTCAGAATGTTCACTGTCACACAGTAATTCTGAGTGTTCACAGACACACCATAGTTCTGTTTGTTCACTTTCACACAGTAGCTCAGTATGTTCACAGTCACACAGGAGGTCAGAGTGTTCACAGTCACACAGCAGGTCAGTGTGTTCACTGGCACACAGTCGGTCAGTGTTCTCACAGTCACACAGTAGGTCCGTTTGTTCACCTTCACACAGTAGGTCAGTGTGTTCACAGTCACGCAGTAGCTCAGTGTGTTCACAGTCACACAGTAGGTTTTGTGTGTTCACAGTCACACAGTAGGTCACTGTATTCACAGTCACACAGCAGGTCAGTGTGTTCTTAGTCACACAGTAGGTCAGTGTGTTCACAGTCACACAGTAGGTCAGTGTGTTCGCAGTCACAGAATAGGTCAGTGTGTTCACAGTCACACAGTAGGTCAGTGTGTTCACCGTCACACAGTAGGACACTGTGTTCACAGTCACACAGTAAGTAAGTGTGATCACAGTCACACAGTAGGTCAGTGTTTTCACAGTTACATAGTAGTTCAGTGTACTGACAGTCACACAGTACGTCAGTGTGTTCACAGTCACACAGCAGGTCAGTGTGTTGGCCGTCACACCATAGGTCAGTGTGTTCACCTTCACACAGTAGGTCAGTGTGTTGACAGTCACAGTAGTTCAGTTTGTTCACCGTCACACAGTAGGTCATTGTGTTCACAGTCACACAGCCGGTCAGTGTGTTCACAGACACACAGTAGTTCAGTGTTTTCACTGTCACACAGGTGATCAGTGTGTTGACGGTCACACAGTAGGTCAGACTGTTCACTTTCACACAGAAGGTCAGTGTGTTGATCGTCACACAGTAGTTCAGTGTGTTCACAGTCAGACAGTAGTTCTGTGCGTTCACAGTCACACACTAGAACTCTGTGATCACAGTCACACAGAACGTCTGTGTGATCACCGTCACACAGCAAGTCAGTGTGTTCACCCTCACGCAGTAGTTCAGTGTGTTCACTGTCACACAGTAGTTCAGTGTGTTCACAGTCACACAGTAGGTCAGTGTGATCAGAGACATACAGTGGGTCAGTGCGTTCACAGTCACTCTGCAGTTCAGTGTATTCACAGTCACACAGTAGTTAAGTGTTTTCAGCGTCACACAGCAGTTCAGTGTGTTCGCAGTCACAGAATAGGTCAGTGTGTTCACAGTCACACAGTAGGTCACTGTGTTCACCGTCACACAGTAGGACACTGTGTTCACAGTGACACAGTAAGTAAGTGTGTTCACAGTCACACAGCAGGACAGTGTGTTGGCCGTCACACCATATGTCAGTGTGTTCACAGTCACACAGTAGGTCAGTGTGTTCACTGTCACACAGTAGGGCAGTGTGCTCACAGTCACACAGTAGGTCCATTTGTTCACCTTCACACAGTAGGTCAGTGTGTACACAGTCACACCATAGGTCTTCTGATCACCGTCACACAGTAGGTCAGAGTGTTCAGTGTCACACAGTAGGTCAGTGTATTCACCGTCACTCAGTAGTTCAGTGTGTTCACTGTCACACAGTAGTTCAGTGTTTTCAGAGCCACTGTGTAGGTCTGTGTGTTCATATTCACTCAGTAGGTCAGTGTGCTCACTGTCACACAGCAGGTCAGTGTGTTTACTGTCACACAGTAGTTCAGTGTTTTCAGAGTCACACAGTAGGTCAGTGTGTTTACTGTCACTCAGCCAATCAGTGTGCTCACAGTCACACAGTAGTTCAGTGTTTTCAGAGTCACACAGTAGGTCATTGTGTTCACAGTCACACAGTAGGTCAGTGTGATCACCGTCACACAGTAGGTCAGTGTGTTCACAGTCACACAGTAGATCAGTGTTCTCTGTTGCACAGTAGTTCAGTGTGATCACAGTCACACAGTAGGTCAGCGTGTTCACAGTCACACAATAGTTCAGTGTGCTCACAGTCAAACAGTAGGTCAGTGTGTTCACCTTCACACAGTAGTTCAGTGTGTTGAGAGACACACAGTATGGCAGTGTGTTCACAGTCTCACAGTATTTCAGAGTGTTCACATTCACACAGTAGGTCAGTGTGCTCACTGTCACACAGCAGGTCAGTGTGTTTACTGTCACACAGTAGTTCAGTGTTTTCAGAGTCACACAGTAGGTCAGTGTGTTCACAGCCACACATTAGGTCAGTGTGTTTACTGTCACTCAGCCGATCAGTGTGTTCACAGTCACACAGTAGTTCAGTGTTTTCAGAGTCACACAGTAGATCAATGTGTTCACAGTCACACAATAGTTCAGAGTGTTCCCTTTCACACAGTAGTTCAGTGTGTTGACAGTCACACAGTAGGGAAGTGTGATCACAGTCTCACAGTATTTCAGTGTGTTAACTGCCACACAGAAGGTCAGTGTGTTCACTGTCACACAATAGATCAGTGTGTTCACCGTCACACAGTAAGTCAGTGTGTTCACAGTAGGCCAGTGTGATCACAGTCACAGAGTAGGTCAGTGTTTTCACAGTCACACAGTAGTTCAGTTTGCTCACAGTTGCACTGTAATTCTGTGTGTTCACAGTCACACCATAGGTCGGTGTGTTCACTGTCACACAGTCGGTCAGTGTGTTCACAGTCACACAGCAGGTCAGTGTGTTCACTGTCACACAGTAGGTCAGTGTACTCACAGTCACATAGTAGATCAGTGTGTTCACAGTCACACAGTAGGTTTTGTGTGTTCACAGTCACATAGTAGGTCCGTCTGTTCACTGTCACACAGTAGGTACGTTTGTTCACCTTCACACAGTAGGTCAGTGTGTTCACAGTCACGCAGTAGGTCAGAGTGTTCACAGTCACACAGTAGGTTTTGTGTGTTCACAGTCACACAGTAGGTCCGTCTGTTCACTGTCACACAGTAGATCACTGTCACAATCTACGTCAGTGTCTTCACATTTACACAGTAGGTCAGTGTGTTCACTGTCACACAGCCGTTCTGTGTGTTCACTGTCACACAGCTGATCAGTGTGTTCACTGTCACACAGTAGGTTAGTGTGTTCACTGTCACACAGCTGTTCTGTGTGTTCACTGTCACACAGCTGATCAGTGTGTTCACAGTCACACAGTAGGTCAGTGTGTTCACCTTCACACAGTAGTGCAATGTGTTAACAGTCACACAGTAGATCAGTGTGTTAACCATTACACAGTAGGTCAGTGTGATCACAGTCATACAGTGGGTCAGTGTGTTCACAGTCACTCTGCAGTTCAGTGTGTTCACAGTCACACAGTAGTTCAGTGTTTTCAGCGTTACACAGCAGTTCAGTGTGTTCGCAGTCACAGAATAGGTCAGTGTGTTCACAGTCACACAGTAGGTCAGTGTGTTCACCGTCACACAGTAGGACACTGTGTTCACAGTCACACAGTAAGTAAGTGTGATCACAGTCACACAGTAGGTCAGTGTGTTCACAGTCACTCTGCAGTTCAGTGTGTTCACAGTCACACAGCAGGTCAGTGTGTTGGCCGTCACACCATAGGTCAGTGTGTTCACCTTCACACAGTAGGTCAGTGTGTTGACAGTCACAGTAGTTCAGTTTGTTCACCGTCACACAGTAGGTCATTGTGTTCACAGTCACACAGCCGGTCAGTGTGTTCACAGACACACAGTAGTTCAGTGTTTTCACTGTCACACAGGTGATCAGTGTGTTGACGGTCACACAGTAGGTCAGACTGTTCACTTTCACACAGAAGGTCAGTGTGTTGATCGTCACACAGTAGTTCAGTGTGTTCACAGTCAGACAGTAGTTCTGTGCGTTCACAGTCACACACTAGAACTCTGTGATCACAGTCACACAGAACGTCTGTGTGATCACCGTCACACAGCAAGTCAGTGTGTTCACCCTCACGCAGTAGTTCAGTGTGTTCACTGTCACACAGTAGTTCAGTGTGTTCACAGTCACACAGTAGGTCAGTGTGATCAGAGACATACAGTGGGTCAGTGCGTTCACAGTCACTCTGCAGTTCAGTGTATTCACAGTCACACAGTAGTTAAGTGTTTTCAGCGTCACACAGCAGTTCAGTGTGTTCGCAGTCACAGAATAGGTCAGTGTGTTCACAGTCACACAGTAGGTCACTGTGTTCACCGTCACACAGTAGGACACTGTGTTCACAGTGACACAGTAAGTAAGTGTGTTCACAGTCACACAGCAGGACAGTGTGTTGGCCGTCACACCATATGTCAGTGTGTTCACAGTCACACAGTAGGTCAGTGTGTTCACTGTCACACAGTAGGGCAGTGTGCTCACAGTCACACAGTAGGTCCATTTGTTCACCTTCACACAGTAGGTCAGTGTGTACACAGTCACACCATAGGTCTTCTGATCACCGTCACACAGTAGGTCAGAGTGTTCAGTGTCACACAGTAGGTCAGTGTATTCACCGTCACTCAGTAGTTCAGTGTGTTCACTGTCACACAGTAGTTCAGTGTTTTCAGAGCCACTGTGTAGGTCTGTGTGTTCATATTCACTCAGTAGGTCAGTGTGCTCACTGTCACACAGCAGGTCAGTGTGTTTACTGTCACACAGTAGTTCAGTGTTTTCAGAGTCACACAGTAGGTCAGTGTGTTTACTGTCACTCAGCCAATCAGTGTGCTCACAGTCACACAGTAGTTCAGTGTTTTCAGAGTCACACAGTAGGTCATTGTGTTCACAGTCACACAGTAGGTCAGTGTGATCACCGTCACACAGTAGGTCAGTGTGTTCACAGTCACACAGTAGATCAGTGTTCTCTGTTGCACAGTAGTTCAGTGTGATCACAGTCACACAGTAGGTCAGCGTGTTCACAGTCACACAATAGTTCAGTGTGCTCACAGTCAAACAGTAGGTCAGTGTGTTCACCTTCACACAGTAGTTCAGTGTGTTGAGAGACACACAGTATGGCAGTGTGTTCACAGTCTCACAGTATTTCAGAGTGTTCACATTCACACAGTAGGTCAGTGTGCTCACTGTCACACAGCAGGTCAGTGTGTTTACTGTCACACAGTAGTTCAGTGTTTTCAGAGTCACACAGTAGGTCAGTGTGTTCACAGCCACACATTAGGTCAGTGTGTTTACTGTCACTCAGCCGATCAGTGTGTTCACAGTCACACAGTAGTTCAGTGTTTTCAGAGTCACACAGTAGATCAATGTGTTCACAGTCACACAATAGTTCAGAGTGTTCCCTTTCACACAGTAGTTCAGTGTGTTGACAGTCACACAGTAGGGAAGTGTGATCACAGTCTCACAGTATTTCAGTGTGTTAACTGCCACACAGAAGGTCAGTGTGTTCACTGTCACACAATAGATCAGTGTGTTCACCGTCACACAGTAAGTCAGTGTGTTCACAGTAGGCCAGTGTGATCACAGTCACAGAGTAGGTCAGTGTTTTCACAGTCACACAGTAGTTCAGTTTGCTCACAGTTGCACTGTAATTCTGTGTGTTCACAGTCACACCATAGTTCGGTGTGTTCACTGTCACACAGTCGGTCAGTGTGTTCACAGTCACACAGCAGGTCAGTGTGTTCACTGTCACACAGTAGGTCAGTGTACTCACAGTCACATAGTAGATCAGTGTGTTCACAGTCACACAGTAGGTTTTGTGTGTTCACAGTCACATAGTAGGTCCGTCTGTTCACTGTCACACAGTAGGTACGTTTGTTCACCTTCACACAGTAGGTCAGTGTGTTCACAGTCACGCAGTAGGTCAGAGTGTTCACAGTCACACAGTAGGTTTTGTGTGTTCACAGTCACACAGTAGGTCCGTCTGTTCACTGTCACACAGTAGATCACTGTCACAATCTACGTCAGTGTCTTCACATTTACACAGTAGGTCAGTGTGTTCACTGTCACACAGCCGTTCTGTGTGTTCACTGTCACACAGCTGATCAGTGTGTTCACCGTCACACAGTAGGTTAGTGTGTTCACTGTCACACAGCTGTTCTGTGTGTTCACTGTCACACAGCTGATCAGTGTGTTCACAGTCACACAGTAGGTCTTTGTGCTCACCATCACACAGTAGTTCAGTGTGTTCACCTTCATACAGTAGGTCAGTGTGGTCACAGTCACACAGTAGGTCAGTGTGATCACAGTCACACAGTAGGTCTGTGTGTTCACTGTCACACAGTAGGTCAGTGTGTTCACAGTCACACAGCCGGTCAGTGTTTTCACAGTCTCACAGTATTTCAGTGTGTTCACAGTCACACAGCCGGTCAGTGTTTTCACAGTCTCACAGTATTTCAGTGTGTTCACTGTCACACAGTAGGTCTGTGTGTTCACAGTCACACAGTAGTTCAGAATGTTCACTGTCACACAGTAATTCTGAGTGTTCACAGACACACCATAGTTCTGTTTGTTCACTTTCACACAGTAGCTCAGTATGTTCACAGTCACACAGGAGGTCAGAGTGTTCACAGTCACACAGCAGGTCAGTGTGTTCACTGGCACACAGTCGGTCAGTGTTCTCACAGTCACACAGTAGGTCCGTTTGTTCACCTTCACACAGTAGGTCAGTGTGTTCACAGTCACACAGTAGTTCAGTGTTTTCAGAGTCAAACTGTAGGTCAGTGTGTTCACAGTCACAAAGTAGGTCAGTGTGTTCACAGTCACACAGTAGGTCAGTGTGTTCACCTTCACACAGTAGTGCAATGTGTTAACAGTCACACAGTAGATCAGTGTGTTAACCATTACACAGTAGGTCAGTGTGATCACAGTCATACAGTGGGTCAGTGTGTTCACAGTCACTCTGCAGTTCAGTGTGTTCACAGTCACACAGTAGTTCAGTGTTTTCAGCGTTACACAGCAGTTCAGTGTGTTCGCAGTCACAGAATAGGTCAGTGTGTTCACAGTCACACAGTAGGTCAGTGTGTTCACCGTCACACAGTAGGACACTGTGTTCACAGTCACACAGTAAGTAAGTGTGATCACAGTCACACAGTAGGTCAGTGTGTTCACAGTCACTCTGCAGTTCAGTGTGTTCACAGTCACACAGCAGGTCAGTGTGTTGGCCGTCACACCATAGGTCAGTGTGTTCACCTTCACACAGTAGGTCAGTGTGTTGACAGTCACAGTAGTTCAGTTTGTTCACCGTCACACAGTAGGTCATTGTGTTCACAGTCACACAGCCGGTCAGTGTGTTCACAGACACACAGTAGTTCAGTGTTTTCACTGTCACACAGGTGATCAGTGTGTTGACGGTCACACAGTAGGTCAGACTGTTCACTTTCACACAGAAGGTCAGTGTGTTGATCGTCACACAGTAGTTCAGTGTGTTCACAGTCAGACAGTAGTTCTGTGCGTTCACAGTCACACACTAGAACTCTGTGATCACAGTCACACAGAACGTCTGTGTGATCACCGTCACACAGCAAGTCAGTGTGTTCACCCTCACGCAGTAGTTCAGTGTGTTCACTGTCACACAGTAGTTCAGTGTGTTCACAGTCACACAGTAGGTCAGTGTGATCAGAGACATACAGTGGGTCAGTGCGTTCACAGTCACTCTGCAGTTCAGTGTATTCACAGTCACACAGTAGTTAAGTGTTTTCAGCGTCACACAGCAGTTCAGTGTGTTCGCAGTCACAGAATAGGTCAGTGTGTTCACAGTCACACAGTAGGTCACTGTGTTCACCGTCACACAGTAGGACACTGTGTTCACAGTGACACAGTAAGTAAGTGTGTTCACAGTCACACAGCAGGACAGTGTGTTGGCCGTCACACCATATGTCAGTGTGTTCACAGTCACACAGTAGGTCAGTGTGTTCACTGTCACACAGTAGGGCAGTGTGCTCACAGTCACACAGTAGGTCCATTTGTTCACCTTCACACAGTAGGTCAGTGTGTACACAGTCACACCATAGGTCTTCTGATCACCGTCACACAGTAGGTCAGAGTGTTCAGTGTCACACAGTAGGTCAGTGTATTCACCGTCACTCAGTAGTTCAGTGTGTTCACTGTCACACAGTAGTTCAGTGTTTTCAGAGCCACTGTGTAGGTCTGTGTGTTCATATTCACTCAGTAGGTCAGTGTGCTCACTGTCACACAGCAGGTCAGTGTGTTTACTGTCACACAGTAGTTCAGTGTTTTCAGAGTCACACAGTAGGTCAGTGTGTTTACTGTCACTCAGCCAATCAGTGTGCTCACAGTCACACAGTAGTTCAGTGTTTTCAGAGTCACACAGTAGGTCATTGTGTTCACAGTCACACAGTAGGTCAGTGTGATCACCGTCACACAGTAGGTCAGTGTGTTCACAGTCACACAGTAGATCAGTGTTCTCTGTTGCACAGTAGTTCAGTGTGATCACAGTCACACAGTAGGTCAGCGTGTTCACAGTCACACAATAGTTCAGTGTGCTCACAGTCAAACAGTAGGTCAGTGTGTTCACCTTCACACAGTAGTTCAGTGTGTTGAGAGACACACAGTATGGCAGTGTGTTCACAGTCTCACAGTATTTCAGAGTGTTCACATTCACACAGTAGGTCAGTGTGCTCACTGTCACACAGCAGGTCAGTGTGTTTACTGTCACACAGTAGTTCAGTGTTTTCAGAGTCACACAGTAGGTCAGTGTGTTCACAGCCACACATTAGGTCAGTGTGTTTACTGTCACTCAGCCGATCAGTGTGTTCACAGTCACACAGTAGTTCAGTGTTTTCAGAGTCACACAGTAGATCAATGTGTTCACAGTCACACAATAGTTCAGAGTGTTCCCTTTCACACAGTAGTTCAGTGTGTTGACAGTCACACAGTAGGGAAGTGTGATCACAGTCTCACAGTATTTCAGTGTGTTAACTGCCACACAGAAGGTCAGTGTGTTCACTGTCACACAATAGATCAGTGTGTTCACCGTCACACAGTAAGTCAGTGTGTTCACAGTAGGCCAGTGTGATCACAGTCACAGAGTAGGTCAGTGTTTTCACAGTCACACAGTAGTTCAGTTTGCTCACAGTTGCACTGTAATTCTGTGTGTTCACAGTCACACCATAGTTCGGTGTGTTCACTGTCACACAGTCGGTCAGTGTGTTCACAGTCACACAGCAGGTCAGTGTGTTCACTGTCACACAGTAGGTCAGTGTACTCACAGTCACATAGTAGATCAGTGTGTTCACAGTCACACAGTAGGTTTTGTGTGTTCACAGTCACATAGTAGGTCCGTCTGTTCACTGTCACACAGTAGGTACGTTTGTTCACCTTCACACAGTAGGTCAGTGTGTTCACAGTCACGCAGTAGGTCAGAGTGTTCACAGTCACACAGTAGGTTTTGTGTGTTCACAGTCACACAGTAGGTCCGTCTGTTCACTGTCACACAGTAGATCACTGTCACAATCTACGTCAGTGTCTTCACATTTACACAGTAGGTCAGTGTGTTCACTGTCACACAGCCGTTCTGTGTGTTCACTGTCACACAGCTGATCAGTGTGTTCACCGTCACACAGTAGGTTAGTGTGTTCACTGTCACACAGCTGTTCTGTGTGTTCACTGTCACACAGCTGATCAGTGTGTTCACAGTCACACAGTAGGTCTTTGTGCTCACCATCACACAGTAGTTCAGTGTGTTCACCTTCATACAGTAGGTCAGTGTGGTCACAGTCACACAGTAGGTCAGTGTGATCACAGTCACACAGTAGGTCTGTGTGTTCACTGTCACACAGTAGGTCAGTGTGTTCACAGTCACACAGCCGGTCAGTGTTTTCACAGTCTCACAGTATTTCAGTGTGTTCACAGTCACACAGCCGGTCAGTGTTTTCACAGTCTCACAGTATTTCAGTGTGTTCACTGTCACACAGTAGGTCTGTGTGTTCACAGTCACACAGTAGTTCAGAATGTTCACTGTCACACAGTAATTCTGAGTGTTCACAGACACACCATAGTTCTGTTTGTTCACTTTCACACAGTAGCTCAGTATGTTCACAGTCACACAGGAGGTCAGAGTGTTCACAGTCACACAGCAGGTCAGTGTGTTCACTGGCACACAGTCGGTCAGTGTTCTCACAGTCACACAGTAGGTCCGTTTGTTCACCTTCACACAGTAGGTCAGTGTGTTCACAGTCACGCAGTAGCTCAGTGTGTTCACAGTCACACAGTAGGTTTTGTGTGTTCACAGTCACACAGTAGGTCACTGTATTCACAGTCACACAGCAGGTCAGTGTGTTCTTAGTCACACAGTAGGTCAGTGTGTTCACAGTCACACAGTAGGTCAGTGTGTTCACAGTCACACAGTAGGTCAGTGTGTTCACAGTCACACAGCAGGTCAGTGTATTCACAGTCACACAGCAGGTCAGTGTGTTCTTAGTCACACAGCAGGTCAGTGTGTTCACAGTCACACAGTAGGTCAGTTTGTTCACCGTCACACAGCAGTTCAGTGTGTTCACAGTCACACAGTAGGTCATTGTGTTCACAGTCACACAGCCGGTCAATGTTTTCACAGTCTCACAGTATTTCAGTGTGTTCACTGTCACACAGTAGGTCTGTGTGTTCACGGTCACACAGTACGTCAGAGTATTCACTGTCACACAGCAAGTCAGTGTTTACACCCTCACACAGTAGTTCACTGAGTTCACTGTCACACAGTAGTTCAGAGTGTTCACAGTCACACATAGGTCTGTGTGTTCACCTTCACACAGTAGTTCAGTGTTTTCACAGTCACACAGTAGGTCTGTGTGATCGCAGTAATGCAGCAGGTCAGTGTGTTCACAGTCACACAGTAGGTTTTGTGAGTTCACAGTGACACAGTAGGTCCGTCTGTTCACTGTCACACAGTAGATCACTGTCACAATCCACGTCAGTGTCTTCACATTCACACAGTAGTTCAGTGTGTTAACTGTCACACAGCCGTTCTGTGTGTTCACTGTCACACAGCTGATCAGTGCGTTCACCGTCACACAGTAGGGCAGTGTGTTAACAGTCACACAGTAGTTCAGAGTGTTCACCTTCACACAGTAGGTCAGTGTGGTCACAGTCACACAGTAGGTCATTGTTATCACAGTCACACAGTAGGTCTGTGTGTTCACTGTCTGACAATAGATCAGTGTGTTCACTGTCAACAGTAAGTCAGTGTGTTCACAGTCACACAGTAGGCCAGAGTGATCACAGTTACACAGTAGGTCTGTGTTTTCACAGTCACACAGTAGTTCAATGTGCTCACAGTCACACAATAATTCTGAGTGTTCACAGACACACCATAGTTCAGTTTGTTCACTTTCACACAGTAGGTCAGATTGTTCACAGTCACAGAGCAGATCAGTGTGTTCACTGTCACACCATAGGTCAGTGTGTTCACAGTCACACAGCAGGTCAGTGTGTTCACAGTCACACAGCAGGTCAGTGTGTTCACAGTCACACAGTAGGTCAGTGTGTTCACAGTCACACAGTAGGTCAGTTTGTTCACCGTCACACAGCAGTTCAGTGTGTTCACAGTCACACAGAAGGCCATTGTGTTCACAGTCTCACAGTATTTCAGTGTGTTCACAGTCACACAGCCGGTCAGTGTTTTCACAGTCTCACAGTATTTAAGTGTGTTCACTGTCACACAGTAGGTCTGTGTGTTCACGGTCACACAGTAGGTCAGAGTGTTCACTGTCACACAGTAGGTCAGTGTGTTCACAGTCACACACTAGGTCTGTGTGATCACAGTCACACAGTATGTCTGTGTGATCACCGTCACACAGCAAGTCAGTGTATTCACCCTCACACAGAAGTTCACTGAGTTCACTGTCACACAGTAGGTCAGAGTGTTCACAGTCACACAGTAGGTCAGTGTGTTCACCTTCACACAGTAGTTCAGTGTTTTCACAGTCACACAGTAGGTCAGTGTGTTCACAGTCATGCAGTAGGTCAGTGTGTTCACTGTCACACAGCTGTTCTGTGTGTTCACTGTCACACAGCTGATCAGTGTGTTCACAGTCACACAGTAGGTCTTTGTGCTCACCATCACACAGTAGTTCAGTGTGTTCACCTTCATACAGTAGGTCAGTGTGGTCACAGTCACACAGTAGGTCAGTGTGATCACAGTCACACAGTAGGTCTGTGTGTTCACTGTCACACAGTAGGTCAGTGTGTTCACAGTCACACAGCCGGTCAGTGTTTTCACAGTCTCACAGTATTTCAGTGTGTTCACAGTCACACAGCCGGTCAGTGTTTTCACAGTCTCACAGTATTTCAGTGTGTTCACTGTCACACAGTAGGTCTGTGTGTTCACAGTCACACAGTAGTTCAGAATGTTCACTGTCACACAGTAATTCTGAGTGTTCACAGACACACCATAGTTCTGTTTGTTCACTTTCACACAGTAGCTCAGTATGTTCACAGTCACACAGGAGGTCAGAGTGTTCACAGTCACACAGCAGGTCAGTGTGTTCACTGGCACACAGTCGGTCAGTGTTCTCACAGTCACACAGTAGGTCCGTTTGTTCACCTTCACACAGTAGGTCAGTGTGTTCACAGTCACGCAGTAGCTCAGTGTGTTCACAGTCACACAGTAGGTTTTGTGTGTTCACAGTCACACAGTAGGTCACTGTATTCACAGTCACACAGCAGGTCAGTGTGTTCTTAGTCACACAGTAGGTCAGTGTGTTCACAGTCACACAGTAGGTCAGTGTGTTCACAGTCACACAGTAGGTCAGTGTGTTCACAGTCACACAGCAGGTCAGTGTATTCACAGTCACACAGCAGGTCAGTGTGTTCTTAGTCACACAGCAGGTCAGTGTGTTCACAGTCACACAGTAGGTCAGTTTGTTCACCGTCACACAGCAGTTCAGTGTGTTCACAGTCACACAGTAGGTCATTGTGTTCACAGTCACACAGCCGGTCAATGTTTTCACAGTCTCACAGTATTTCAGTGTGTTCACTGTCACACAGTAGGTCTGTGTGTTCACGGTCACACAGTACGTCAGAGTATTCACTGTCACACAGCAAGTCAGTGTTTACACCCTCACACAGTAGTTCACTGAGTTCACTGTCACACAGTAGTTCAGAGTGTTCACAGTCACACATAGGTCTGTGTGTTCACCTTCACACAGTAGTTCAGTGTTTTCACAGTCACACAGTAGGTCTGTGTGATCGCAGTAATGCAGCAGGTCAGTGTGTTCACAGTCACACAGTAGGTTTTGTGAGTTCACAGTGACACAGTAGGTCCGTCTGTTCACTGTCACACAGTAGATCACTGTCACAATCCACGTCAGTGTCTTCACATTCACACAGTAGTTCAGTGTGTTAACTGTCACACAGCCGTTCTGTGTGTTCACTGTCACACAGCTGATCAGTGCGTTCACCGTCACACAGTAGGGCAGTGTGTTAACAGTCACACAGTAGTTCAGAGTGTTCACCTTCACACAGTAGGTCAGTGTGGTCACAGTCACACAGTAGGTCATTTTTATCACAGTCACACAGTAGGTCTGTGTGTTCACTGTCTGACAATAGATCAGTGTGTTCACTGTCAACAGTAAGTCAGTGTGTTCACAGTCACACAGTAGGCCAGAGTGATCACAGTTACACAGTAGGTCTGTGTTTTCACAGTCACACAGTAGTTCAATGTGCTCACAGTCACACAATAATTCTGAGTGTTCACAGACACACCATAGTTCAGTTTGTTCACTTTCACACAGTAGGTCAGATTGTTCACAGTCACAGAGCAGGTCAGTGTGTTCACTGTCACACCATAGGTCAGTGTGTTCACAGTCACACAGCAGGTCAGTGTGTTCACAGTCACACAGTAGGTCAGTGTGTTCACAGTCACACAGTAGGTCAGTTTGTTCACCGTCACACAGCAGTTCAGTGTGTTCACAGTCACACAGAAGGCCATTGTGTTCACAGTCTCACAGTATTTCAGTGTGTTCACAGTCACACAGCCGGTCAGTGTTTTCACAGTCTCACAGTATTTAAGTGTGTTCACTGTCACACAGTAGGTCTGTGTGTTCACGGTCACACAGTAGGTCAGAGTGTTCACTGTCACACAGTAGGTCAGTGTGTTCACAGTCACACACTAGGTCTGTGTGATCACAGTCACACAGTATGTCTGTGTGATCACCGTCACACAGCAAGTCAGTGTATTCACCCTCACACAGTAGTTCACTGAGTTCACTGTCACACAGTAGGTCAGAGTGTTCACAGTCACACAGTAGGTCAGTGTGTTCACCTTCACACAGTAGTTCACTGAGTTCACTGTCACACAGTAGGTCAGAGTGTTCACAGTCACACAGTAGGTCAGTGTGTTCACCTTCACACAGTAGTTCAGTGTTTTCACAGTCACACAGTAGGTCAGTGTGTTCACAGTCATGCAGTAGGTCAGTGTGTTCACAGTCACACTGCAGATCAGTGTGTTCACCGTCACACACTAGTTCTGTGCGTTCACAGTCACACACTAGAACTGTGTAATCACAGTCACACGGAACGTCTGTGTGATCACTGTCACAAAGCAAGTCAGTGTGTTCACCCTCACGCAGTAGTTCAGTGTGCTCACAGTCACACAGTATGTCAGTGTGTTAACCTTCACACAGTAGCTCAGTGGGTTCAGTCACACAGTAGGTCAGTGTGATCACAGTCATCAGTGGGTCAGTGTGTTCACAGTCACTCTGCAGTTCAGTGTGTTCACTGTCACTTAGCCGATTAGTGTGTTCACAGTCACACAGTAGTTCAGTGTTTTCAGCGTCACACAGCAGTTCAGTGTGTTCGCCGTCACACCATAGGTCAGTGAGTTCACAGTCACACAGTAGGTCAGTGTGCTCACTGTCACACAGTAGTTCAGTGTGTTCACAGTCACACAGTAGGTCAGTGTGATCACAGATCAGTGTGTTCACGGTCACACAGTAGTTCCGTTTGTTCACTGTCACACAGTAGGGCAGTGTGCTCACAGTCACACAGTAGGTCTGTTTGTTCACCTTCACACAGTAGGTCAGTGTGTTCACAGTCACACAGTATTTCAGCGTGTTCACATTCACACAGTAGGTCAGTGTGATCACAGTCATGCAGTAGGTCAGTGTGTTCACAGTCACACTGCAGTTCAGTGTGTTCACTGTCACATAGCCGATCAATGTGTTCACAGTCAGACGGTAGTTCAGTGTTTTCAGTGTCACACAGCAGTTCAGTGTGTTCGCAGTCACACAGTAGTTCAGTGTTTTCAGATTCACACAGTAGATCACTGTCACAATCCACGTCAGTGTCTTCACATTCACACAGTAGTTCAGTGTGTTAACTGTCACACAGCCGTTCTGTGTGTTCACTGTCACACAGCTGATCAGTGCGTTCACCGTCACACAGTAGGGCAGTGTGTTAACAGTCACACAGTAGTTCAGAGTGTTCACCTTCACACAGTAGGTCAGTGTGGTCACAGTCACACAGTAGGTCATTGTTATCACAGTCACACAGTAGGTCTGTGTGTTCACTGTCACACAGTAGGTCTGTGTTTTCACAGTCACACAGTAGTTCAATGTGCTCACAGTCACACAATAATTCTGAGTGTTCACAGACACACCATAGTTCAGTTTGTTCACTTTCACACAGTAGGTCAGATTGTTCACAGTCACACAGCAGTTCAGTGTGTTCACTGTCACACAGTAGGTCTGTGTGTTCACGGTCACACAGTAGGTCAGAGTGTTCACTGTCACACAGTAGGTCAGTGTGTTCACCGTCACACAGTAGTTCAGTGTGTTCACAGTCACACACTAGGTCTGTGTGATCACAGTCACACAGTATGTCTGTGAGATCACTGTCACACAGCAAGTCAGTGTATTCACCCTCACACAGTAGTTCACTGAGTTCACTGTCACACAGTAGTTCAGAGTGTTCACAGTCACACAGTAGGTCAGTGTGTTAACCTTCACACAGTAGTTCAGTGGGTTCAGTCACACAGTAGGTCAGTGTGATCACAATCATACAGTGGGTCAGTGTGTTCACAGTCACTCTGCAGTTCAGTGTGTTCACTGTCACTTAGCCGATTACTGTGTTCACAGTCACACAGTAGTTCAGTGTTTTCAGCGTCACACAGCAGTTCAGTGTGTTCGCCGTCACACCATAGGTCAGTGAGTTCACAGTCACACAGTAGGTCAGTGTGCTCACTGTCACACAGTAGTTCAGTCTGTTCACAGTCACACAGTAGGTCAGTGTGATCACAGTCACACAGCAAGTCAGGGTCTTCACCTTCACACAGTAGTTCAGAGTGTTCACCGTCACACAGTAGTTCCGTTTGTTCACTGTCACACAGTAGGGCAGTGTGCTCACAGTCACACAGTAGGTCTGTTTGTTCACCTTCACACAGTAGGTCAGTGTGTTCACAGTCACACAGTATTTCAGTGTGTTCACATTCACACAGTAGGTCAGTGTGATCACAGTCATGCAGTAGGTCAGTGTGTTCACAGTCACATTGCAGTTCAGTGTGTTCACTGTCACATAGACGATCAATGTGTTCACAGTCAGACGGTAGTTCAGTGTTTTCAGTGTCACACAGCAGTTCAGTGTGTTCGCAGTCACACAGTAGTTCAGTATGTTCACTGTCACACTGTGGGTCTGTGTGTTCACAGTCACACACTAGGTCTGTGTGATTACAGTCACACAGTACGTCTGTGTGATCACCGTCACACAGCAAGTCAGTGTGTTCACCCTCACACAGTAGGTCACTGAGTTCACTGTCACACAGTAGTTCAGAGTGTTCACAGTCACACAGTAGGTCTGTGTGTTCACCTTCACACAGTAGTTCAGTGTTTTGTCAGTCACACAGTAGGTCAGTGTGTTCACAGTCACACTTCAGTTCAGTGTGATCACCGTCACACACTAGTTCTGTGCGTTCACAGTCACACACTAGAACTGTATGATCACAGTCACACAGAACATCTGTGTGATCACCGTCACAAAGCAAGTCAGTGTGTTCACCCTCACGCAGTAGTTCAGTGTGTTCACTGTCACACAGTAGTTCAGTGTGTTCACAGTCACACAGTAGGTCAGTGTGTTAACCTTCACACAGTAGTTCAGTGGGTTCACAGTCACACAGTAGGTCAGTGTGTTCACTGTCACACAGCCGTTCTGTGTGTTCACTGTCACACAGCTGATCAGTGTGTTCACAGTCACACAGTAGTTCAGTGTGTTCACCTTCACACAGTAGGTCAGTGTGGTCACAGTCACACAGTAGGTCAGTGTGATCACAGTCACACAGTAGGTCTGTGTGTTCACTGTCACACAGTAGGTCAGTGTGTTCACAGTCACACAGCCGGTCAGTGTTTTCACAGTCTCACAGTATTTCAGTGTGTTCACTGTCACACAGTTGGTCTGTGTGTTCACAGTCACATAGTAGGTCAGAATGTTCACTGTCACACAGTAATTCTGAATGTTCAAAGACACACGATAGTTCTGTTTCTTCACTTTCACACAGTAGGTCAGTAAGTTCACAGTCACACAGCTGGTCAGTGTGTTCACAGTCATACAGGAGGTCAGAGTGTTCACAGTCACACAGCAGGTCAGTGTGTTCACTGGCACACAGTAGGTCAGTGTTCTCACAGTCACACAGTAGGTCCGTTAGTTCACCTTCACACAGTAGGTCAGTGTGTTCACAGTCACGCAGTAGGTCAGTGTATTCACAGTCACGCAGTAGGTTTTGTGTGTTCACAGTCACACAGTAGGTCACTGTATTCACAGTCACACAGTAGGTCAGTGTGTTCACAGTCACACAGTAGGTCAGTGTGTTCACAGTCACACAGCAGGTCAGTGTGATCACGGTCACACAGCAGGTCAGTATGTTCTTATTCACACAGTAGGTCTGTGTTTTCACTGTCACACAGTAGGTCAGTGTGTTCACGGTCACACAGTAGGTCAGTGTGTTCACTGTCTGACAATAGATCAGTGTGTTCACCGTCAACAGTAAGTCAATGTGTTCACAGTCACACAGTAGGCCAGAGTGATCACAGTTACACAGTAGGTCTGTGTTTTCACAGTCACACAGTAGTTCAATGTGCTCACAGTCACACAATAATTCTGAGTGTTCACAGACACACCATAGTTCAGTTTGTTCACTTTCACACAGTAGGTCAGTGTGTTCACTGTCACATCATAGGTCAGTGTGTTCACAGTCACACAGCATGTCAGTGTGTTCACAGTCACACAGCAGGTCAGTGTGTTCACAGTCACACAGTAGGTCAGTGTGTTCACAGTCACACAGTAGGTCAGTTTGTTCACCGTCACACAGCAGTTCAGTGTGTTCACAGTTACACAGTAGGTCATTGTGTTCAGAGTCACACAGCCAGTCAGTGTTTTCGCAGTCTCACAGTATTTAAGTTTGTTCACTGTCACACAGTAGGTCTGTGTCTTCACGGTCACACAGTAGGTCAGAGTGTTCACTGTCACACAGTAGGTCAGTGTGTTCACCGTCACACAGTAGTTCAGTGTGGTCACAGTCACACAGTAGGTCATTGTTATCACAGTCACACAGTAGGTCTGTGTGTTCACTGTCACACAGTAGGTCTGTGTTTTCACAGTCACACAGTAGTTCAATGTGCTCACAGTCACACAATAATTCTGAGTGTTCACAGACACACCATAGTTCAGTTTGTTCACTTTCACACAGTAGGTCAGATTGTTCACAGTCACACAGCAGTTCAGTGTGTTCACTGTCACACAGTAGGTCTGTGTGTTCACGGTCACACAGTAGGTCAGAGTGTTCACTGTCACACAGTAGGTCAGTGTGTTCACCGTCACACAGTAGTTCAGTGTGTTCACAGTCACACACTAGGTCTGTGTGATCACAGTCACACAGTATGTCTGTGAGATCACTGTCACACAGCAAGTCAGTGTATTCACCCTCACACAGTAGTTCACTGAGTTCACTGTCACACAGTAGTTCAGAGTGTTCACAGTCACACAGTAGGTCAGTGTGTTAACCTTCACACAGTAGTTCAGTGGGTTCAGTCACACAGTAGGTCAGTGTGATCACAATCATACAGTGGGTCAGTGTGTTCACAGTCACTCTGCAGTTCAGTGTGTTCACTGTCACTTAGCCGATTACTGTGTTCACAGTCACACAGTAGTTCAGTGTTTTCAGCGTCACACAGCAGTTCAGTGTGTTCGCCGTCACACCATAGGTCAGTGAGTTCACAGTCACACAGTAGGTCAGTGTGCTCACTGTCACACAGTAGTTCAGTCTGTTCACAGTCACACAGTAGGTCAGTGTGATCACAGTCACACAGCAAGTCAGGGTCTTCACCTTCACACAGTAGTTCAGTGTGTTCACCGTCACACAGTAGTTCCGTTTGTTCACTGTCACACAGTAGGGCAGTGTGCTCACAGTCACACAGTAGGTCTGTTTGTTCACCTTCACACAGTAGGTCAGTGTGTTCACAGTCACACAGTATTTCAGTGTGTTCACATTCACACAGTAGGTCAGTGTGATCACAGTCATGCAGTAGGTCAGTGTGTTCACAGTCACATTGCAGTTCAGTGTGTTCACTGTCACATAGACGATCAATGTGTTCACAGTCAGACGGTAGTTCAGTGTTTTCAGTGTCACACAGCAGTTCAGTGTGTTCGCAGTCACACAGTAGTTCAGTATGTTCACTGTCACACTGTGGGTCTGTGTGTTCACAGTCACACACTAGGTCTGTGTGATTACAGTCACACAGTACGTCTGTGTGATCACCGTCACACAGCAAGTCAGTGTGTTCACCCTCACACAGTAGGTCACTGAGTTCACTGTCACACAGTAGTTCAGAGTGTTCACAGTCACACAGTAGGTCTGTGTGTTCACCTTCACACAGTAGTTCAGTGTTTTGTCAGTCACACAGTAGGTCAGTGTGTTCACAGTCACACTTCAGTTCAGTGTGATCACCGTCACACACTAGTTCTGTGCGTTCACAGTCACACACTAGAACTGTATGATCACAGTCACACAGAACATCTGTGTGATCACCGTCACAAAGCAAGTCAGTGTGTTCACCCTCACGCAGTAGTTCAGTGTGTTCACTGTCACACAGTAGTTCAGTGTGTTCACAGTCACACAGTAGGTCAGTGTGTTAACCTTCACACAGTAGTTCAGTGGGTTCACAGTCACACAGTAGGTCAGTGTGTTCACTGTCACACAGCCGTTCTGTGTGTTCACTGTCACACAGCTGATCAGTGTGTTCACAGTCACACAGTAGTTCAGTGTGTTCACCTTCACACAGTAGGTCAGTGTGGTCACAGTCACACAGTAGGTCAGTGTGATCACAGTCACACAGTAGGTCTGTGTGTTCACTGTCACACAGTAGGTCAGTGTGTTCACAGTCACACAGCCGGTCAGTGTTTTCACAGTCTCACAGTATTTCAGTGTGTTCACTGTCACACAGTAGGTCTGTGTGTTCACAGTCACATAGTAGGTCAGAATGTTCACTGTCACACAGTAATTCTGAGTGTTCAAAGACACACGATAGTTCTGTTTCTTCACTTTCACACAGTAGGTCAGTAAGTTCACAGTCACACAGCTGGTCAGTGTGTTCACAGTCATACAGGAGGTCAGAGTGTTCACAGTCACACAGCAGGTCAGTGTGTTCACTGGCACACAGTAGGTCAGTGTTCTCACAGTCACACAGTAGGTCCGTTTGTTCACCTTCACACAGTAGGTCAGTGTGTTCACAGTCACGCAGTAGGTCAGTGTATTCACAGTCACGCAGTAGGTTTTGTGTGTTCACAGTCACACAGTAGGTCACTGTATTCACAGTCACACAGTAGGTCAGTGTGTTCACAGTCACACAGTAGGTCAGTGTGTTCACAGTCACACAGCAGGTCAGTGTGATCACGGTCACACAGCAGGTCAGTATGTTCTTATTCACACAGTAGGTCTGTGTTTTCACTGTCACACAGTAGGTCAGTGTGTTCACGGTCACACAGTAGGTCAGTGTGTTCACTGTCTGACAATAGATCAGTGTGTTCACCGTCAACAGTAAGTCAATGTGTTCACAGTCACACAGTAGGCCAGAGTGATCACAGTTACACAGTAGGTCTGTGTTTTCACAGTCACACAGTAGTTCAATGTGCTCACAGTCACACAATAATTCTGAGTGTTCACAGACACACCATAGTTCAGTTTGTTCACTTTCACACAGTAGGTCAGTGTGTTCACTGTCACATCATAGGTCAGTGTGTTCACAGTCACACAGCATGTCAGTGTGTTCACAGTCACACAGCAGGTCAGTGTGTTCACAGTCACACAGTAGGTCAGTGTGTTCACAGTCACACAGTAGGTCAGTTTGTTCACCGTCACACAGCAGTTCAGTGTGTTCACAGTTACACAGTAGGTCATTGTGTTCAGAGTCACACAGCCAGTCAGTGTTTTCGCAGTCTCACAGTATTTAAGTTTGTTCACTGTCACACAGTAGGTCTGTGTCTTCACGGTCACACAGTAGGTCAGAGTGTTCACTGTCACACAGTAGGTCAGTGTGTTCACCGTCACACAGTAGTTCAGTGTGTTCACAGTCACACACTAGGTCTGTGTGATCACAGTCACACAGTATGTCTGTGTGATCACCGTCACACAGCAAGTCAGTGTATTCACCCTCACACAGTAGTTCACTGAGTTCACTGTCGCACAGTAGTTCAGAGTGTTCACAGTCACACAGTAGGTCAGTGTGTTCACCTTCACACAGTAGTTCAGTGTTTTCACAGTCACACAGTAGGTCAGTATGTTCACAGTCATGCAGTAGGTCAGTGTGTTCACAGTCACACTGCAGTTCAGTGTGCTCACCGTCACACACTAGTTCTGTGCGTTCACAGTCACACACTAGAACTGTGTGATCACAGTCACACGGAACGTCTGTGTGATCACCGTCACAAAGCAAGTCAGTGTGTTCACCCTCACGCAGTAGTTCAGTGTGTTCACAGTCACACAGTAGGTCAGTGTGTTAACCTTCACACAGTAGTTCAGTGCGTTCAGTCACACAGTAGGTCAGTGTGATCACAGTCATACAGTGGGTCAGTGTGTTCACAGTCACTCTGCAGTTCAGTGTGTTCACTGTCACTTAGCCGATTAGTGTGTTCACAGTCACACAGTAGGTCATTGTTATCACAGTCACACAGTAGGTCAGTGTGTTCACAGTCACACTGCAGTTCAGTGTGTTCACTGTCACATAGCCGATCAATGTGTTCACAGTCAGACGGTAGTTCAGTGCTTTCAGTGTCACACAGCAGTTCAGTGTGTTCACAGTCACACAGTAGGTCAGTGTGCTCACAGTCACACAGTAGGTCAGTGTGTACAGAGTCACACCATAGGTCAGTGTGTTCACCGTCACACAGTAGTTCAGTCTGTTCACAGTCACACAGTAGTTCAGTGTTTTCAGATTCACACAGTAGGTCTGTGTGTTCACATTCACACAGTAGATCAGTGTTCACTGTTGCACAGTGGCTCAGTGTGTTCACCGTCACACAGTAGTTCAGTATGTTCACTGTCAGACAGTTGTTCTGTGTGTTCACAGTCACACACTAGGTCTGTGTGATTACAGTCACACAGTACGTCCGTGTGATCACCGTCACACAGCAAGTCAGTGTGTTCACCCTCACACAGTAGTTCACTGAGTTCACTGTCACACAGTAGTTCAGTCTGTTCACAGTCACACAGTAGGTCAGTGTGTTCACCTTCACACAGTAGTTCAGTGTTTTCTCAGTCACACAGTAGGTCAGTGTGTTCACAGTCATGCAGTAGGTCAGTGTGTTCACAGTCACACTGCAGTTCAGTGTGATCACCGTCACACACTAGTTCTGTGCGTTCACAGTCACACACTAGAACTCTATGATCACAGTCACACAGAACGTCTGTGTGATCACCGTCACAAAGCAAGTCAGTGTGTTCACCCTCACGCAGTAGTTCAGTGGGTTCACAGTCACACAGTATGTCAGTGTGATCACAGTCATACAGTGGGTCAGTGTGTTCACAGTCACTCTGCAGTTCAGTGTGTTCACTGTCACTTAGCCGATTAGTGTGTTCACAGTCACACAGTAGTTCAGTGTTTTCAGCGTCACACAGCAGTTCAGTGTGTTCGCCGTCACACCATAGGTCAGTGAGTTCACAGTCACACAGTAGGTCAGTGTGCTCACTGTCACACAGTAGTTCAATGTGTTCACAGTCACACAGTAGGTCAGTGTGATCACAGTCACACAGCAAGTCAGGGTCTTCACCTTCACACAGTAGTTCAGTGTGTTCACGGTCACACAGTAGTTCCGTTTGTTCACTGTCACACAGTAGGGCAGTGTGCTCACAGTCACACAGTAGGTCTGTTTGTTCACCTTCACACAGTAGGTCAGTGTGTTCACAGTCACACAGTATTTCAGTGTGTTCACATTCACACAGTAGGTCAGTATGCTCACAGTCACACAGTAGGTCAGTGTGTTTACTGTCACACAGTAGTTCAGTGTGTTGACAGTTACACAGTGTGGCAGTGTTTTCACAGTATCACAGAATTTCAGTGTGTTCACTGTCACACTGTAGGTCAGTGTGTTCACAGTCACACGGTAGGTCAGTGTGTTCACTGTCACACAGTAGGTCACTGTGTACACAGTCACTCTGTAGGTCAGTGTGTTCACATTCAAACAGTAGGTCAGTGTGCTCACTGTCACACAGCAATTCTGTCTGTTCACTGTCACACAGCTGATCAGTGTGTTCACAGTCACACAGTAGTTCAGTGTTTTCAGAGTCAAACTGTAGGTCAGTGTGTTCACCTTCACACAGTGGTGCAATGTGTTAACAGTCACACAGTAGGTCAGTGTGTTAACCATCACACAGTAGGTCAGTGTGATCACAGACATACAGTCGGTCAGTGTGTTCACAGTCACTCTGCAGTTCAGTGTGTTCACAGTCACACAGTAGTTCAGTGTTTTCAGCATCACACAGCAGTTCAGTGTGTTCGCAGTCACAGAATAGGTCAGTGTGTTCACAGTCACACAGTAGGTCAGTGTGTTCACCGTCACACAGTAGGACACTGTGTTCACAGTTACACAGTAAGTAAGTGTGATCACAGTCACACAGCAGGTCAGTGTTTTCACAGTTACATAGTAGTTCAGTGTACTGACAGTCACACAGTACGTCAGTGTGTTCACAGTCACACAGCAGGTCAGTGTGTTGGCCGTCACACCATAGGTCAGTGTGTTCACTGTCACACAGTAGGGCAGTGTGCTCACAGTCACACAGTAGGTCCGTTTGTTCACCTTCACAGAGTAGGTCTGTGTGTACATAGTCACACCATAGGTTTTCTGATCACCGTCACACAGTAGGTCTTCTGATCACCGTCGCACAGTGTATTCACCGTCACTCAGTA
Source organism: Mobula birostris (assembly GCF_030028105.1). Lineage (NCBI taxonomy): Eukaryota > Metazoa > Chordata > Chondrichthyes > Myliobatiformes > Myliobatidae > Mobula > Mobula birostris. The sequence continues at coordinate 90,591,421 of NC_092371.1, read as the reverse complement.
GTTCAGTGTGTTCACTGTCACACATTAGGTCAGTGTGTTCACAGTCACACAGTAGTTCAGAGTGTTCATCTTCACACTGTAGTCCAGTGTGTTGACAGTCACACAGTACGGCAGTGTGTTCACAGTCTCACAGTATTTCAGTGTGTTGACTGTCACACAGTAGGTTAGTGTGTTCACTGTCACACAATAGATCAGTGTGTTCATAGTCACACAGTAGTTCAGCGTTTTCAGATTCACACAGTAGGTCAGTGTGTTCACAGTCACACAGTAGATCAGTGTTCTCTGTCGCACAGTAATTCAGTGTGATCACAGTCACACAGTAGGTCAGTGTGTTCACAGTCATGCAGTAGGTCAGTGTGTTCACAGTCACACTGCAGTTCAGTGTGTTCACCGTCACACACTAGTTCTGTGCGTTCACAGTCACACACTAGAACTGTGTGATCACAGTCACACGGAACGTCTGTGTGATCACCGTCACAAAGCAAGTCAGTGTGTTCACCCTCACGCAGTAGTTCAGTGTGTTCACAGTCACACAGTAGGTCAGTGTGTTAACCTTCACACAGTAGTTCAGTGGGTTCAGTCACACAGTAGGTCAGTGTGATCACAGTCATACAGTGGGTCAGTGTGTTCACTGTTACTTAGCCGATTACTGTGTTCACAGTCACACAGTAGCTCAGTGTTTTCAGCGTCACACAGCAGTTCAGTGTGTTCGCCGTCACACCATAGGTCAGTGAGTTCACAGTCACACAGTAGGTCAGTGTGCTCACTGTCACACAGTAGTTCAATGTGTTCACAGTCACACAGTAGGTCAGTGTGATCACAGTCACACAGCAAGTCAGGGTCTTCACCTTCACACAGTAGTTCAGTGTGTTCACGGTCACACAGTAGTTCCGTTTGTTCACTGTCACACAGTAGGGCAGTGTGCTCACAGTCACACAGTAGGTCTGTTTGTTCACCTTCACACAGTAGGTCAGTGTGTTCACAGTCACACAGTATTTCAGTGTGTTCACATTCACACAGTAGGTCAGTGTGATCACAGTCATGCAGTAGGTCAGTGTGTTCACAGTCACACTGCAGTTCAGTGTGTTCACTGTCACATAGACGATCAATGTGTTCACAGTCAGACGGTAGTTCAGCGTTTTCCGTGTCACACAGTAGGTCTGTGTGTTCACATTCACACAGTAGATCAGTGTTCACTGTTGCACAGTGGCTCAGTGTGTTCACCGTCACACAGTAGTTCAGTATGTTCACTGTCAGACAGTTGTTCTGTGTGTTCACAGTCACACACTAGGTCTCTGTGATTACAGGAACACAGTACGTCTGTGTGATCACCGTCACACAGCAAGTCAGTGTGTTCACCTTCACACAGTAGTTCACTGAGTTCACTGTCACACAGTAGATCAGAGTGTTCACAGTCACACAGTAGGTCAGTGTGTTCACCTTCACACAGTAGTTCAGTGTTTTCTCAGTCACACAGTAGGTCAGTGTGTTCACAGTCATGCAGTAGGTCAGTGTGTTCACAGTCACACTGCAGTTCAGTGTGTTCACCGTCACACACTAGTTCTGTGCGTTCACAGTCACACACTAGAACTGTGTGATCACAGTCACACAGAACGTCTGTGTGATCACCGTCACAAAGCAAGTCAGTGTGTTCACCCTCACGCAGTAGTTCAGTGTGTTCACAGTCACACAGTAGTTCAGTGTGTTCACAGTCACACAGTAGTTCAGTGTGTTCACTGTCACTTAGCCGATTAGTGTGTTCACAGTCACACAGTAGTTCAGTGTTTTCAGTGTCACACAGCAGTTCAGTGTGTTCGCCGTCACACCATAGGTCAGTGTGTTCACAGTCACACAGTAGGTCAGTGTGCTCACTGTCACACAGTAGTTCAATGTGTTCACAGTCACACAGTAGGTCAGTGTGATCACAGTCACACAGCAAGTCAGGGTCTTCACCTTCACACAGTAGTTCAGTGTGTTCACGGTCACACAGTAGTTCCGTTTGTTCACTGTCACACAGTAGGGCAGTGTGCTCACAGTCACACAGTAGGTCTGTTTGTTCACCTTCACACAGTAGGTCAGTGTGTTTACTGTCACACAGTAGTTCAATGTGTTGACAGTTACACAGTGTGGCAGTGTGTTCACAGTATCACAGAATTTCAGTGTGTTCACTGTCATACTGTAGGTCAGTGTGTTCACAGTCACACGGTAGGTCAGTGTGTTCACTGTCACACTGTAGGTCAGTGTGTTCACAGTCACACGGTAGGTCAGTGTGTTCACTGTCACACAGTAGGTCACTGTGTACACAGTCACTCTGTAGGTCAGTGTGTTCACATTCAAACAGTAGGTCAGTGTGCTCACTGTCACACAGCAGTTCTGTCTGTTCACTGTCACACAGCTGATCAGTGTGTTCACAGTCACACAGTACTTCAGTGTTTTCAGAGTCAAACTGTAGGTCAGTGTGTTCACAGTCACAAAGTAGGTCAGTGTGTTCACAGTCACACAGTAGGTCAGTGTGTTCACCTTCACACAGTAGTACAGTGGGTTCACAGTCACACAGTAGGTCAGTGTGATCACAGTCATACAGTGGGTCAGTGTGTTCACAGTCACTCTGCAGTTCAGTGTGTTCACTGTCACTTAGCCGATTAGTGTGTTCACAGTCACACAGTAGTTCAGTGTTTTCAGCGTCACACAGCAGTTCAGTGTGTTCGCCATCACACCATAGGTCAGTGAGTTCACAGTCACACAGTAGGTCAGTGTGCTCACTGTCACACAGTAGCTCAGTGTGTTCACAGTCACAAAGTAGGTCAGTGTGATCACAGTCACACAGCAAGTCAGGGTCTTCACCTTCACACAGTAGTTCAGTGTGTTCACGGTCACACAGTAGTTCCATTTGTTCACTGTCACACAGTAGGGCAGTGTGCTCACAGTCACACAGTAGGTCTGTTTTTTCACCTTCACACAGTAGGTCAGTGTGTGCAGAGTCACACAGTATTTCAGTGTATTCACATTCACACAGTAGGTCAGTGTGATCACAGTCATGCAGTAGGTCAGTGTGTTCACTGTCACACTGCAGTTCAGTGTGTTCACTGTCACATAGCCGATCACTGTGTTCACAGTCAGACGGTAGTTCAGTGTTTTCAGTGTCACACAGCAGTTCAGTGTGTTGGCAGTCACACAGTAGGTCAGTGTGTTCACAGTCACACAGTAGGTCAGTGTGCTCACAGCCACACAGTAGTCCAGTGTGTTCACAGTCACACATTAGGTCAGTGTGTTCACAGTCACACAGTAGGTCCATTTGTTCACCTTCACACAGTAGGTCAGTGTGTACAGAGTCACACCATAGGTCAGTCTGTTCACAGTCACACAGTAGTTCAGTGTTTTCAGATTCACACAGTAGGTCTGTGTGTTCACATTCACACAGTAGATCAGTGTTCACTGTTGCACAGTGGCTCAGTGTGTTCACCGTCACACAGTAGTTCAGTATGTTCACTGTCAGACAGTTGTTCTGTGTGTTCACAGTCACACACTAGGTCTGTGTGATTACAGTCACACAGTACGTCTGTGTGATCACCGTCACACAGCAAGTCACTGTGTTCACCCTTACACAGTAGTTCACTGAGTTCACTGTCACACAGTAGTTCAGAGTGTTCACAGTCACACAGTAGGTCAGTGTGTTCACCTTCACACAGTAGTTCAGTGTTTTCTCAGTCACACAGTAGGTCAGTGTGTTCGCAGTCATGCAGTAGGTCAGTGTGTTTACAGTCACACTGCAGTTCAGTGTGATCACCGTCACACACTATTTCTGTGCGTTCACAGTCACACACTAGAACTGTGCGATCACAGTCACACAGAACGTCTGTGTGATCACCGTCACAAAGCAAGTCACTGTGTTCACCCTCACGCAGTAGTTCAGTGTGTTCACAGTCACACAGTAGTTCAGTGTGTTCACAGTCACACAGTAGTTCAGTGTGTTCACAGTCACACAGTAGGTCAGTGTGTTAACCTTCACACAGTAGTTCAGTGGGTTCACAGTCACACGGTAGGTCAGTGTGATCACAGTCATACAGTGGGTCAGTGTGTTCACAGTCACTCTGCAGTTCCGTGTGTTCACTGTCACTTAGCCGATTAGTGTGTTCACAGTCACACAGTAGTTCAGTGTTTTCAGCGTCACACAGCAGTTCAGTGTGTTCGCCGTCACACCATAGGTCAGTGAGTTCACAGTCACACAGTAGGTCAGTGTGCTCACTGTCACACAGTAGTTCAATGTGTTCACAGTCACACAGTAGGTCAGTGTGCTCACTGTCACACAGTAGTTCAATGTGTTCACAGTCACACAGTAGGTCAGTGTGAACACAGTCACACAGCAAGTCAGGGTCTTCACCTTCACACAGTAGTTCAGTGTGTTCACGGTCACACTGTAGTTCCGTTTGTTCACTGTCACACAGTAGGTCAGTGTGCTCACAGTCACACAGTAGGTCTGTTTGTTCACCTTCACACAGTAGGTCAGTGTGTTTACTGTCACACAGTAGTTCAGTGTGTTGACAGTTACACAGTGTGGCAGTGTGTTCACAGTATCACAGAATTTCAGTGTGTTCACAGTCACACAGTAGGCCAGAGTGATCACAGTTACACAGTAGGTCTTTGTTTTCACAGTCACACAGTAGTTCAATGTGCTCACAGTCACACAATAATTCTGAGTGTTCACAGACACACCATAGTTCAGTTTGTTCACTTTCACACAGTAGGTCAGATTGTTCACAGTCACAGAGCAGGTCAGTGTGTTCACTGTCACACCATAGGTCAGTGTGTTCACAGTCACACAGCAGGTCAGTGTGTTCACAGTCACACAGCAGGTCAGTGTGTTCACAGTCACACAGTAGGTCAGTGTGTTCACAGTCACACAGTAGGTCAGTTTGTTCACCGTCACACAGCAGTTCAGTGTGTTCACAGTCACACAGAAGGCCATTGTGTTCACAGTCTCACAGTATTTCAGTGTGTTCACAGTCACACAGCCGGTCAGTGTTTTCACAGTCTCACAGTATTTAAGTGTGTTCACTGTCACACAGTAGGTCTGTGTGTTCACGGTCACACAGTAGGTCAGAGTGTTCACTGTCACACAGTAGGTCAGTGTGTTCACAGTCACACACTAGGTCTGTGTGATCACAGTCACACACTAGGTCTGTGTGATCACCGTCACACAGCAAGTCAGTGTATTCACCCTCACACAGAAGTTCACTGAGTTCACTGTCACACAGTAGGTCAGAGTGTTCACAGTCACACAGTAGGTCAGTGTGTTCACCTTCACACAGTAGTTCAGTGTTTTCACAGTCACACAGTAGGTCAGTGTGTTCACAGTCATGCAGTAGGTCAGTGTGTTCACAGTCACACTGCAGATCAGTGTGTTCACCGTCACACACTAGTTCTGTGCGTTCACAGTCACACACTAGAACTGTGTAATCACAGTCACACGGAACGTCTGTGTGATCACTGTCACAAAGCAAGTCAGTGTGTTCACCCTCACGCAGTAGTTCAGTGTGTTCACAGTCACACAGTATGTCAGTGTGTTAACCTTCACACAGTAGCTCAGTGGGTTCAGTCACACAGTAGGTCAGTGTGATCACAGTCATCAGTGGGTCAGTGTGTTCACAGTCACTCTGCAGTTCAGTGTGTTCACTGTCACTTAGCCGATTAGTGTGTTCACAGTCACACAGTAGTTCAGTGTTTTCAGCGTCACACAGCAGTTCAGTGTGTTCGCCGTCACACCATAGGTCAGTGAGTTCACAGTCACACAGTAGGTCAGTGTGCTCACTGTCACACAGTAGTTCAGTGTGTTCACAGTCACACAGTAGGTCAGTGTGATCACAGATCAGTGTGTTCACGGTCACACAGTAGTTCCGTTTGTTCACTGTCACACAGTAGGGCAGTGTGCTCACAGTCACACAGTAGGTCTGTTTGTTCACCTTCACACAGTAGGTCAGTGTGTTCACAGTCACACAGTATTTCAGCGTGTTCACATTCACACAGTAGGTCAGTGTGATCACAGTCATGCAGTAGGTCAGTGTGTTCACAGTCACACTGCAGTTCAGTGTGTTCACTGTCACATAGCCGATCAATGTGTTCACAGTCAGACGGTAGTTCAGTGTTTTCAGTGTCACACAGCAGTTCAGTGTGTTCGCAGTCACACAGTAGTTCAGTGTTTTCAGATTCACACAGTAGGTCTGTGTGTTCACATTCACACAGTAGATCAGTGTTCACTGTTGCACAGTGGCTCAGTGTGTTCACAGTCACACAGTAGTTCAGTATGTTCACTGTCAGACAGTTGTTCTGTGTGTTCACAGTCACACACTAGGTCTGTGTGATTACAGTCACACAGTACGTATGTGTGATCACCGTCACACAGCAAGTCAGTGTGTTCACCTTCACACAGTAGTTCACTGAGTTCACTGTCACACAGTAGATCAGAGTGTTCACTGTCACACAGTAGTTCAGTGTGTTCACAGTCATGCAGTAGGTCAGTGTGTTCACAGTCACACTGCTGTTCAGTGTGATCACCGTCACACACTAGTTCTGTGCGTTCACAGTCACACACTAGAACTGTGTGATCACAGTCACACAGAACGTCTGTGTGATCACCGTCACAAAGCAAGTCAGTGTGTTCACCCTCACGCAGTAGTTCAGTGTGTTCACTGTCACACAGTAGTTCAGTGTGTTCACTGTCACACAGTAGTTCAGTGTTTTTAGCGTCACACAGCAGTTCAGTGTGTTCGCCGTCACACCATAGGTCAGTGTGTTCACAGTCACACAGTAGGTCAGTGTGCTCACTGTCACACAGTAGTTCAATGTGTTCACAGTCACACAGTAGGTCAGTGTGATCACAGTCACACAGCAAGTCAGGGTCTTCACCTTCACACAGTCGTTCAGTGTGTTCACGGTCACACAGTAGTTCCATTTGTTCACTGTCACACAGTAGGGCAGTGTGCTCACAGTCACACAGTAGGTCTGTTTGTTCACCTTCACACAGTAGGTCAGTGTGTTCACAGTCACACAGTATTTCAGTGTGTTCACATTCACACAGTAGGTCAGTGTGCTCACTGTCACACAGCAGGTCAGTGTGTTTACTGTCACACAGTAGTTCAGTGTGTTGACAGTTACACAGTGTGGCAGTGTATTCACAGTATCACAGAATTTCAGTGTGTTCACTGTCACACTGTAGGTCAGTGTGTTCACAGTCACATGGTAGGTCAGTGTGTTCACTGTCACACAGTAGGTCACTGTGTACACAGTCACTCTGTAGGTCAGTGTGTTCACATTCAAACAGTAGGTCAGTGTGCTCACTGTCACACAGCAGTTCTGTCTGTTCACTGTCACACAGCTGATCAGTGTGTTCACAGTCACACAGTAGTTCAGTGTTTTCAGAGTCAAACTGTAGGTCAGTGTGTTCACAGTCACAAAGTAGGTCAGTGTGTTCACAGTCACACAGTAGGTCAGTGTGTTCACCTTCACACAGTAGTGCAATGTGTTAACAGTCACACAGTAGATCAGTGTGTTAACCATTACACAGTAGGTCAGTGTGATCACAGTCATACAGTGGGTCAGTGTGTTCACAGTCACTCTGCAGTTCAGTGTGTTCACAGTCACACAGTAGTTCAGTGTTTTCAGCGTTACACAGCAGTTCAGTGTGTTCGCAGTCACAGAATAGGTCAGTGTGTTCACAGTCACACAGTAGGTCAGTGTGTTCACCGTCACACAGTAGGACACTGTGTTCACAGTCACACAGTAAGTAAGTGTGATCACAGTCACACAGTAGGTCAGTGTGTTCACAGTCACTCTGCAGTTCAGTGTGTTCACAGTCACACAGCAGGTCAGTGTGTTGGCCGTCACACCATAGGTCAGTGTGTTCACCTTCACACAGTAGGTCAGTGTGTTGACAGTCACAGTAGTTCAGTTTGTTCACCGTCACACAGTAGGTCATTGTGTTCACAGTCACACAGCCGGTCAGTGTGTTCACAGACACACAGTAGTTCAGTGTTTTCACTGTCACACAGGTGATCAGTGTGTTCACGGTCACACAGTAGGTCAGACTGTTCACTTTCACACAGAAGGTCAGTGTGTTGATCGTCACACAGTAGTTCAGTGTGTTCACAGTCAGACAGTAGTTCTGTGCGTTCACAGTCACACACTAGAACTCTGTGATCACAGTCACACAGAACGTCTGTGTGATCACCGTCACACAGCAAGTCAGTGTGTTCACCCTCACGCAGTAGTTCAGTGTGTTCACTGTCACACAGTAGTTCAGTGTGTTCACAGTCACACAGTAGGTCAGTGTGATCAGAGACATACAGTGGGTCAGTGCGTTCACAGTCACTCTGCAGTTCAGTGTATTCACAGTCACACAGTAGTTAAGTGTTTTCAGCGTCACACAGCAGTTCAGTGTGTTCGCAGTCACAGAATAGGTCAGTGTGTTCACAGTCACACAGTAGGTCACTGTGTTCACCGTCACACAGTAGGACACTGTGTTCACAGTGACACAGTAAGTAAGTGTGTTCACAGTCACACAGCAGGACAGTGTGTTGGCCGTCACACCATATGTCAGTGTGTTCACAGTCACACAGTAGGTCAGTGTGTTCACTGTCACACAGTAGGGCAGTGTGCTCACAGTCACACAGTAGGTCCATTTGTTCACCTTCACACAGTAGGTCAGTGTGTACACAGTCACACCATAGGTCTTCTGATCACCGTCACACAGTAGGTCAGAGTGTTCAGTGTCACACAGTAGGTCAGTGTATTCACCGTCACTCAGTAGTTCAGTGTGTTCACTGTCACACAGTAGTTCAGTGTTTTCAGAGCCACTGTGTAGGTCTGTGTGTTCATATTCACTCAGTAGGTCAGTGTGCTCACTGTCACACAGCAGGTCAGTGTGTTTACTGTCACACAGTAGTTCAGTGTTTTCAGAGTCACACAGTAGGTCAGTGTGTTTACTGTCACTCAGCCAATCAGTGTGCTCACAGTCACACAGTAGTTCAGTGTTTTCAGAGTCACACAGTAGGTCATTGTGTTCACAGTCACACAGTAGGTCAGTGTGATCACCGTCACACAGTAGGTCAGTGTGTTCACAGTCACACAGTAGATCAGTGTTCTCTGTTGCACAGTAGTTCAGTGTGATCACAGTCACACAGTAGGTCAGCGTGTTCACAGTCACACAATAGTTCAGTGTGCTCACAGTCAAACAGTAGGTCAGTGTGTTCACCTTCACACAGTAGTTCAGTGTGTTGAGAGACACACAGTATGGCAGTGTGTTCACAGTCTCACAGTATTTCAGAGTGTTCACATTCACACAGTAGGTCAGTGTGCTCACTGTCACACAGCAGGTCAGTGTGTTTACTGTCACACAGTAGTTCAGTGTTTTCAGAGTCACACAGTAGGTCAGTGTGTTCACAGCCACACAGTAGGTCAGTGTGTTTACTGTCACTCAGCCGATCAGTGTGTTCACAGTCACACAGTAGTTCAGTGTTTTCAGAGTCACACAGTAGATCAATGTGTTCACAGTCACACAGTAGTTCAGAGTGTTCCCTTTCACACAGTAGTTCAGTGTGTTGACAGTCACACAGTAGGGAAGTGTGATCACAGTCTCACAGTATTTCAGTGTGTTAACTGCCACACAGAAGGTCAGTCTGTTCACTGTCACACAATAGATCAGTGTGTTCACCGTCACACAGTAAGTCAGTGTGTTCACAGTAGGCCAGTGTGATCACAGTCACAGAGTAGGTCAGTGTTTTCACAGTCACACAGTAGTTCAGTTTGCTCACAGTTGCACTGTAATTCTGTGTGTTCACAGTCACACCATAGTTCGGTGTGTTCACTGTCACACAGTCGGTCAGTGTGTTCACAGTCACACAGCAGGTCAGTGTGTTCACTGTCACACAGTAGGTCAGTGTACTCACAGTCACATAGTAGATCAGTGTGTTCACAGTCACACAGTAGGTTTTGTGTGTTCACAGTCACATAGTAGGTCCGTCTGTTCACTGTCACACAGTAGGTACGTTTGTTCACCTTCACACAGTAGGTCAGTGCGTTCACAGTCACGCAGTAGGTCAGTGTGTTCACAGTCACACAGCCGGTCAGTGTTTTCACAGTCTCACAGTATTTCAGTGTGTTCACTGTCACACAGTTGGTCTGTGTGTTCACAGTCACATAGTAGGTCAGAATGTTCACTGTCACACAGTAATTCTGAATGTTCAAAGACACACGATAGTTCTGTTTCTTCACTTTCACACAGTAGGTCAGTAAGTTCACAGTCACACAGCTGGTCAGTGTGTTCACAGTCATACAGGAGGTCAGAGTGTTCACAGTCACACAGCAGGTCAGTGTGTTCACTGGCACACAGTAGGTCAGTGTTCTCACAGTCACACAGTAGGTCCGTTAGTTCACCTTCACACAGTAGGTCAGTGTGTTCACAGTCATGCAGTAGGTCAGTGTATTCACAGTCACGCAGTAGGTTTTGTGTGTTCACAGTCACACAGTAGGTCACTGTATTCACAGTCACACAGTAGGTCAGTGTGTTCACAGTCACACAGTAGGTCAGTGTGTTCACAGTCACACAGCAGGTCAGTGTGATCACGGTCACACAGCAGGTCAGTATGTTCTTATTCACACAGTAGGTCTGTGTTTTCACTGTCACACAGTAGGTCAGTGTGTTCACGGTCACACAGTAGGTCAGTGTGTTCACTGTCTGACAATAGATCAGTGTGTTCACCGTCAACAGTAAGTCAATGTGTTCACAGTCACACAGTAGGCCAGAGTGATCACAGTTACACAGTAGGTCTGTGTTTTCACAGTCACACAGTAGTTCAATGTGCTCACAGTCACACAATAATTCTGAGTGTTCACAGACACACCATAGTTCAGTTTGTTCACTTTCACACAGTAGGTCAGTGTGTTCACTGTCACATCATAGGTCAGTGTGTTCACAGTCACACAGCATGTCAGTGTGTTCACAGTCACACAGCAGGTCAGTGTGTTCACAGTCACACAGTAGGTCAGTGTGTTCACAGTCACACAGTAGGTCAGTTTGTTCACCGTCACACAGCAGTTCAGTGTGTTCACAGTTACACAGTAGGTCATTGTGTTCAGAGTCACACAGCCAGTCAGTGTTTTCGCAGTCTCACAGTATTTAAGTTTGTTCACTGTCACACAGTAGGTCTGTGTCTTCACGGTCACACAGTAGGTCAGAGTGTTCACTGTCACACAGTAGGTCAGTGTGTTCACCGTCACACAGTAGTTCAGTGTGGTCACAGTCACACAGTAGGTCATTGTTATCACAGTCACACAGTAGGTCTGTGTGTTCACTGTCACACAGTAGGTCTGTGTTTTCACAGTCACACAGTAGTTCAATGTGCTCACAGTCACACAATAATTCTGAGTGTTCACAGACACACCATAGTTCAGTTTGTTCACTTTCACACAGTAGGTCAGATTGTTCACAGTCACACAGCAGTTCAGTGTGTTCACTGTCACACAGTAGGTCTGTGTGTTCACGGTCACACAGTAGGTCAGAGTGTTCACTGTCACACAGTAGGTCAGTGTGTTCACCGTCACACAGTAGTTCAGTGTGTTCACAGTCACACACTAGGTCTGTGTGATCACAGTCACACAGTATGTCTGTGAGATCACTGTCACACAGCAAGTCAGTGTATTCACCCTCACACAGTAGTTCACTGAGTTCACTGTCACACAGTAGTTCAGAGTGTTCACAGTCACACAGTAGGTCAGTGTGTTAACCTTCACACAGTAGTTCAGTGGGTTCAGTCACACAGTAGGTCAGTGTGATCACAATCATACAGTGGGTCAGTGTGTTCACAGTCACTCTGCAGTTCAGTGTGTTCACTGTCACTTAGCCGATTACTGTGTTCACAGTCACACAGTAGTTCAGTGTTTTCAGCGTCACACAGCAGTTCAGTGTGTTCGCCGTCACACCATAGGTCAGTGAGTTCACAGTCACACAGTAGGTCAGTGTGCTCACTGTCACACAGTAGTTCAGTCTGTTCACAGTCACACAGTAGGTCAGTGTGATCACAGTCACACAGCAAGTCAGGGTCTTCACCTTCACACAGTAGTTCAGTGTGTTCACCGTCACACAGTAGTTCCGTTTGTTCACTGTCACACAGTAGGGCAGTGTGCTCACAGTCACACAGTAGGTCTGTTTGTTCACCTTCACACAGTAGGTCAGTGTGTTCACAGTCACACAGTATTTCAGTGTGTTCACATTCACACAGTAGGTCAGTGTGATCACAGTCATGCAGTAGGTCAGTGTGTTCACAGTCACATTGCAGTTCAGTGTGTTCACTGTCACATAGACGATCAATGTGTTCACAGTCAGACGGTAGTTCAGTGTTTTCAGTGTCACACAGCAGTTCAGTGTGTTCGCAGTCACACAGTAGTTCAGTATGTTCACTGTCACACTGTGGGTCTGTGTGTTCACAGTCACACACTAGGTCTGTGTGATTACAGTCACACAGTACGTCTGTGTGATCACCGTCACACAGCAAGTCAGTGTGTTCACCCTCACACAGTAGGTCACTGAGTTCACTGTCACACAGTAGTTCAGAGTGTTCACAGTCACACAGTAGGTCTGTGTGTTCACCTTCACACAGTAGTTCAGTGTTTTGTCAGTCACACAGTAGGTCAGTGTGTTCACAGTCACACTTCAGTTCAGTGTGATCACCGTCACACACTAGTTCTGTGCGTTCACAGTCACACACTAGAACTGTATGATCACAGTCACACAGAACATCTGTGTGATCACCGTCACAAAGCAAGTCAGTGTGTTCACCCTCACGCAGTAGTTCAGTGTGTTCACTGTCACACAGTAGTTCAGTGTGTTCACAGTCACACAGTAGTTCAGTGGGTTCACAGTCACACAGTAGGTCAGTGTGTTCACTGTCACACAGCCGTTCTGTGTGTTCACTGTCACACAGCTGATCAGTGTGTTCACAGTCACACAGTAGTTCAGTGTGTTCACCTTCACACAGTAGGTCAGTGTGGTCACAGTCACACAGTAGGTCAGTGTGATCACAGTCACACAGTAGGTCTGTGTGTTCACTGTCACACAGTAGGTCAGTGTGTTCACAGTCACACAGCCGGTCAGTGTTTTCACAGTCTCACAGTATTTCAGTGTGTTCACTGTCACACAGTAGGTCTGTGTGTTCACAGTCACATAGTAGGTCAGAATGTTCACTGTCACACAGTAATTCTGAGTGTTCAAAGACACACGATAGTTCTGTTTCTTCACTTTCACACAGTAGGTCAGTAAGTTCACAGTCACACAGCTGGTCAGTGTGTTCACAGTCATACAGGAGGTCAGAGTGTTCACAGTCACACAGCAGGTCAGTGTGTTCACTGGCACACAGTAGGTCAGTGTTCTCACAGTCACACAGTAGGTCCGTTTGTTCACCTTCACACAGTAGGTCAGTGTGTTCACAGTCACGCAGTAGGTCAGTGTATTCACAGTCACGCAGTAGGTTTTGTGTGTTCACAGTCACACAGTAGGTCACTGTATTCACAGTCACACAGTAGGTCAGTGTGTTCACAGTCACACAGTAGGTCAGTGTGTTCACAGTCACACAGCAGGTCAGTGTGATCACGGTCACACAGCAGGTCAGTATGTTCTTATTCACACAGTAGGTCTGTGTTTTCACTGTCACACAGTAGGTCAGTGTGTTCACGGTCACACAGTAGGTCAGTGTGTTCACTGTCTGACAATAGATCAGTGTGTTCACCGTCAACAGTAAGTCAATGTGTTCACAGTCACACAGTAGGCCAGAGTGATCACAGTTACACAGTAGGTCTGTGTTTTCACAGTCACACAGTAGTTCAATGTGCTCACAGTCACACAATAATTCTGAGTGTTCACAGACACACCATAGTTCAGTTTGTTCACTTTCACACAGTAGGTCAGTGTGTTCACTGTCACATCATAGGTCAGTGTGTTCACAGTCACACAGCATGTCAGTGTGTTCACAGTCACACAGCAGGTCAGTGTGTTCACAGTCACACAGTAGGTCAGTGTGTTCACAGTCACACAGTAGGTCAGTTTGTTCACCGTCACACAGCAGTTCAGTGTGTTCACAGTTACACAGTAGGTCATTGTGTTCAGAGTCACACAGCCAGTCAGTGTTTTCGCAGTCTCACAGTATTTAAGTTTGTTCACTGTCACACAGTAGGTCTGTGTCTTCACGGTCACACAGTAGGTCAGAGTGTTCACTGTCACACAGTAGGTCAGTGTGTTCACCGTCACACAGTAGTTCAGTGTGTTCACAGTCACACACTAGGTCTGTGTGATCACAGTCACACAGTATGTCTGTGTGATCACCGTCACACAGCAAGTCAGTGTATTCACCCTCACACAGTAGTTCACTGAGTTCACTGTCGCACAGTAGTTCAGAGTGTTCACAGTCACACAGTAGGTCAGTGTGTTCACCTTCACACAGTAGTTCAGTGTTTTCACAGTCACACAGTAGGTCAGTATGTTCACAGTCATGCAGTAGGTCAGTGTGTTCACAGTCACACTGCAGTTCAGTGTGCTCACCGTCACACACTAGTTCTGTGCGTTCACAGTCACACACTAGAACTGTGTGATCACAGTCACACGGAACGTCTGTGTGATCACCGTCACAAAGCAAGTCAGTGTGTTCACCCTCACGCAGTAGTTCAGTGTGTTCACAGTCACACAGTAGGTCAGTGTGTTAACCTTCACACAGTAGTTCAGTGCGTTCAGTCACACAGTAGGTCAGTGTGATCACAGTCATACAGTGGGTCAGTGTGTTCACAGTCACTCTGCAGTTCAGTGTGTTCACTGTCACTTAGCCGATTAGTGTGTTCACAGTCACACAGTAGGTCATTGTTATCACAGTCACACAGTAGGTCAGTGTGTTCACAGTCACACTGCAGTTCAGTGTGTTCACTGTCACATAGCCGATCAATGTGTTCACAGTCAGACGGTAGTTCAGTGCTTTCAGTGTCACACAGCAGTTCAGTGTGTTCACAGTCACACAGTAGGTCAGTGTGCTCACAGTCACACAGTAGGTCAGTGTGTACAGAGTCACACCATAGGTCAGTGTGTTCACCGTCACACAGTAGTTCAGTCTGTTCACAGTCACACAGTAGTTCAGTGTTTTCAGATTCACACAGTAGGTCTGTGTGTTCACATTCACACAGTAGATCAGTGTTCACTGTTGCACAGTGGCTCAGTGTGTTCACCGTCACACAGTAGTTCAGTATGTTCACTGTCAGACAGTTGTTCTGTGTGTTCACAGTCACACACTAGGTCTGTGTGATTACAGTCACACAGTACGTCCGTGTGATCACCGTCACACAGCAAGTCACTGTGTTCACCCTCACACAGTAGTTCACTGAGTTCACTGTCACACAGTAGTTCAGTCTGTTCACAGTCACACAGTAGGTCAGTGTGTTCACCTTCACACAGTAGTTCAGTGTTTTCTCAGTCACACAGTAGGTCAGTGTGTTCACAGTCATGCAGTAGGTCAGTGTGTTCACAGTCACACTGCAGTTCAGTGTGATCACCGTCACACACTAGTTCTGTGCGTTCACAGTCACACACTAGAACTCTATGATCACAGTCACACAGAACGTCTGTGTGATCACCGTCACAAAGCAAGTCAGTGTGTTCACCCTCACGCAGTAGTTCAGTGGGTTCACAGTCACACAGTATGTCAGTGTGATCACAGTCATACAGTGGGTCAGTGTGTTCACAGTCACTCTGCAGTTCAGTGTGTTCACTGTCACTTAGCCGATTAGTGTGTTCACAGTCACACAGTAGTTCAGTGTTTTCAGCGTCACACAGCAGTTCAGTGTGTTCGCCGTCACACCATAGGTCAGTGAGTTCACAGTCACACAGTAGGTCAGTGTGCTCACTGTCACACAGTAGTTCAATGTGTTCACAGTCACACAGTAGGTCAGTGTGATCACAGTCACACAGCAAGTCAGGGTCTTCACCTTCACACAGTAGTTCAGTGTGTTCACGGTCACACAGTAGTTCCGTTTGTTCACTGTCACACAGTAGGGCAGTGTGCTCACAGTCACACAGTAGGTCTGTTTGTTCACCTTCACACAGTAGGTCAGTGTGTTCACAGTCACACAGTATTTCAGTGTGTTCACATTCACACAGTAGGTCAGTATGCTCACAGTCACACAGTAGGTCAGTGTGTTTACTGTCACACAGTAGTTCAGTGTGTTGACAGTTACACAGTGTGGCAGTGTTTTCACAGTATCACAGAATTTCAGTGTGTTCACTGTCACACTGTAGGTCAGTGTGTTCACAGTCACACGGTAGGTCAGTGTGTTCACTGTCACACAGTAGGTCACTGTGTACACAGTCACTCTGTAGGTCAGTGTGTTCACATTCAAACAGTAGGTCAGTGTGCTCACTGTCACACAGCAATTCTGTCTGTTCACTGTCACACAGCTGATCAGTGTGTTCACAGTCACACAGTAGTTCAGTGTTTTCAGAGTCAAACTGTAGGTCAGTGTGTTCACCTTCACACAGTGGTGCAATGTGTTAACAGTCACACAGTAGGTCAGTGTGTTAACCATCACACAGTAGGTCAGTGTGATCACAGACATACAGTCGGTCAGTGTGTTCACAGTCACTCTGCAGTTCAGTGTGTTCACAGTCACACAGTAGTTCAGTGTTTTCAGCATCACACAGCAGTTCAGTGTGTTCGCAGTCACAGAATAGGTCAGTGTGTTCACAGTCACACAGTAGGTCAGTGTGTTCACCGTCACACAGTAGGACACTGTGTTCACAGTTACACAGTAAGTAAGTGTGATCACAGTCACACAGCAGGTCAGTGTTTTCACAGTTACATAGTAGTTCAGTGTACTGACAGTCACACAGTACGTCAGTGTGTTCACAGTCACACAGCAGGTCAGTGTGTTGGCCGTCACACTATAGGTCAGTGTGTTCACTGTCACACAGTAGGGCAGTGTGCTCACAGTCACACAGTAGGTCCGTTTGTTCACCTTCACAGAGTAGGTCTGTGTGTACATAGTCACACCATAGGTTTTCTGATCACCGTCACACAGTAGGTCTTCTGATCACCGTCGCACAGTGTATTCACCGTCACTCAGTAGTTCAGTGTGTTCACTGTCACACATTAGGTCAGTGTGTTCACAGTCACACAGTAGTTCAGAGTGTTCATCTTCACACTGTAGTCCAGTGTGTTGACAGTCACACAGTACGGCAGTGTGTTCACAGTCTCACAGTATTTCAGTGTGTTGACTGTCACACAGTAGGTTAGTGTGTTCACTGTCACACAATAGATCAGTGTGTTCATAGTCACACAGTAGTTCAGCGTTTTCAGATTCACACAGTAGGTCAGTGTGTTCACAGTCACACAGTAGATCAGTGTTCTCTGTCGCACAGTAATTCAGTGTGATCACAGTCACACAGTAGGTCAGTGTGTTCACAGTCATGCAGTAGGTCAGTGTGTTCACAGTCACACTGCAGTTCAGTGTGTTCACCGTCACACACTAGTTCTGTGCGTTCACAGTCACACACTAGAACTGTGTGATCACAGTCACACGGAACGTCTGTGTGATCACCGTCACAAAGCAAGTCAGTGTGTTCACCCTCACGCAGTAGTTCAGTGTGTTCACAGTCACACAGTAGGTCAGTGTGTTAACCTTCACACAGTAGTTCAGTGGGTTCAGTCACACAGTAGGTCAGTGTGATCACAGTCATACAGTGGGTCAGTGTGTTCACTGTTACTTAGCCGATTACTGTGTTCACAGTCACACAGTAGTTCAGTGTTTTCAGCGTCACACAGCAGTTCAGTGTGTTCGCCGTCACACCATAGGTCAGTGAGTTCACAGTCACACAGTAGGTCAGTGTGCTCACTGTCACACAGTAGTTCAATGTGTTCACAGTCACACAGTAGGTCAGTGTGATCACAGTCACACAGCAAGTCAGGGTCTTCACCTTCACACAGTAGTTCAGTGTGTTCACGGTCACACAGTAGTTCCGTTTGTTCACTGTCACACAGTAGGGCAGTGTGCTCACAGTCACACAGTAGGTCTGTTTGTTCACCTTCACACAGTAGGTCAGTGTGTTCACAGTCACACAGTATTTCAGTGTGTTCACATTCACACAGTAGGTCAGTGTGATCACAGTCATGCAGTAGGTCAGTGTGTTCACAGTCACACTGCAGTTCAGTGTGTTCACTGTCACATAGACGATCAATGTGTTCACAGTCAGACGGTAGTTCAGCGTTTTCCGTGTCACACAGTAGGTCTGTGTGTTCACATTCACACAGTAGATCAGTGTTCACTGTTGCACAGTGGCTCAGTGTGTTCACCGTCACACAGTAGTTCAGTATGTTCACTGTCAGACAGTTGTTCTGTGTGTTCACAGTCACACACTAGGTCTCTGTGATTACAGGAACACAGTACGTCTGTGTGATCACCGTCACACAGCAAGTCAGTGTGTTCACCTTCACACAGTAGTTCACTGAGTTCACTGTCACACAGTAGATCAGAGTGTTCACAGTCACACAGTAGGTCAGTGTGTTCACCTTCACACAGTAGTTCAGTGTTTTCTCAGTCACACAGTAGGTCAGTGTGTTCACAGTCATGCAGTAGGTCAGTGTGTTCACAGTCACACTGCAGTTCAGTGTGTTCACCGTCACACACTAGTTCTGTGCGTTCACAGTCACACACTAGAACTGTGTGATCACAGTCACACAGAACGTCTGTGTGATCACCGTCACAAAGCAAGTCAGTGTGTTCACCCTCACGCAGTAGTTCAGTGTGTTCACAGTCACACAGTAGTTCAGTGTGTTCACAGTCACACAGTAGTTCAGTGTGTTCACTGTCACTTAGCCGATTAGTGTGTTCACAGTCACACAGTAGTTCAGTGTTTTCAGTGTCACACAGCAGTTCAGTGTGTTCGCCGTCACACCATAGGTCAGTGTGTTCACAGTCACACAGTAGGTCAGTGTGCTCACTGTCACACAGTAGTTCAATGTGTTCACAGTCACACAGTAGGTCAGTGTGATCACAGTCACACAGCAAGTCAGGGTCTTCACCTTCACACAGTAGTTCAGTGTGTTCACGGTCACACAGTAGTTCCGTTTGTTCACTGTCACACAGTAGGGCAGTGTGCTCACAGTCACACAGTAGGTCTGTTTGTTCACCTTCACACAGTAGGTCAGTGTGTTTACTGTCACACAGTAGTTCAATGTGTTGACAGTTACACAGTGTGGCAGTGTGTTCACAGTATCACAGAATTTCAGTGTGTTCACTGTCATACTGTAGGTCAGTGTGTTCACAGTCACACGGTAGGTCAGTGTGTTCACTGTCACACTGTAGGTCAGTGTGTTCACAGTCACACGGTAGGTCAGTGTGTTCACTGTCACACAGTAGGTCACTGTGTACACAGTCACTCTGTAGGTCAGTGTGTTCACATTCAAACAGTAGGTCAGTGTGCTCACTGTCACACAGCAGTTCTGTCTGTTCACTGTCACACAGCTGATCAGTGTGTTCACAGTCACACAGTACTTCAGTGTTTTCAGAGTCAAACTGTAGGTCAGTGTGTTCACAGTCACAAAGTAGGTCAGTGTGTTCACAGTCACACAGTAGGTCAGTGTGTTCACCTTCACACAGTAGTACAGTGGGTTCACAGTCACACAGTAGGTCAGTGTGATCACAGTCATACAGTGGGTCAGTGTGTTCACAGTCACTCTGCAGTTCAGTGTGTTCACTGTCACTTAGCCGATTAGTGTGTTCACAGTCACACAGTAGTTCAGTGTTTTCAGCGTCACACAGCAGTTCAGTGTGTTCGCCATCACACCATAGGTCAGTGAGTTCACAGTCACACAGTAGGTCAGTGTGCTCACTGTCACACAGTAGCTCAGTGTGTTCACAGTCACAAAGTAGGTCAGTGTGATCACAGTCACACAGCAAGTCAGGGTCTTCACCTTCACACAGTAGTTCAGTGTGTTCACGGTCACACAGTAGTTCCATTTGTTCACTGTCACACAGTAGGGCAGTGTGCTCACAGTCACACAGTAGGTCTGTTTTTTCACCTTCACACAGTAGGTCAGTGTGTGCAGAGTCACACAGTATTTCAGTGTATTCACATTCACACAGTAGGTCAGTGTGATCACAGTCATGCAGTAGGTCAGTGTGTTCACTGTCACACTGCAGTTCAGTGTGTTCACTGTCACATAGCCGATCACTGTGTTCACAGTCAGACGGTAGTTCAGTGTTTTCAGTGTCACACAGCAGTTCAGTGTGTTGGCAGTCACACAGTAGGTCAGTGTGTTCACAGTCACACAGTAGGTCAGTGTGCTCACAGCCACACAGTAGTCCAGTGTGTTCACAGTCACACATTAGGTCAGTGTGTTCACAGTCACACAGTAGGTCCATTTGTTCACCTTCACACAGTAGGTCAGTGTGTACAGAGTCACACCATAGGTCAGTCTGTTCACAGTCACACAGTAGTTCAGTGTTTTCAGATTCACACAGTAGGTCTGTGTGTTCACATTCACACAGTAGATCAGTGTTCACTGTTGCACAGTGGCTCAGTGTGTTCACCGTCACACAGTAGTTCAGTATGTTCACTGTCAGACAGTTGTTCTGTGTGTTCACAGTCACACACTAGGTCTGTGTGATTACAGTCACACAGTACGTCTGTGTGATCACCGTCACACAGCAAGTCACTGTGTTCACCCTTACACAGTAGTTCACTGAGTTCACTGTCACACAGTAGTTCAGAGTGTTCACAGTCACACAGTAGGTCAGTGTGTTCACCTTCACACAGTAGTTCAGTGTTTTCTCAGTCACACAGTAGGTCAGTGTGTTCGCAGTCATGCAGTAGGTCAGTGTGTTTAC
The DNA here is from genome assembly GCF_030028105.1 of Mobula birostris. Classification (NCBI taxonomy): domain Eukaryota; kingdom Metazoa; phylum Chordata; class Chondrichthyes; order Myliobatiformes; family Myliobatidae; genus Mobula; species Mobula birostris. The sequence goes on along the minus strand of NC_092371.1, from coordinate 90,570,514 downwards.
AGTCACACTGCAGTTCAGTGTGATCACCGTCACACACTATTTCTGTGCGTTCACAGTCACACACTAGAACTGTGCGATCACAGTCACACAGAACGTCTGTGTGATCACCGTCACAAAGCAAGTCACTGTGTTCACCCTCACGCAGTAGTTCAGTGTGTTCACAGTCACACAGTAGTTCAGTGTGTTCACAGTCACACAGTAGTTCAGTGTGTTCACAGTCACACAGTAGGTCAGTGTGTTAACCTTCACACAGTAGTTCAGTGGGTTCACAGTCACACGGTAGGTCAGTGTGATCACAGTCATACAGTGGGTCAGTGTGTTCACAGTCACTCTGCAGTTCCGTGTGTTCACTGTCACTTAGCCGATTAGTGTGTTCACAGTCACACAGTAGTTCAGTGTTTTCAGCGTCACACAGCAGTTCAGTGTGTTCGCCGTCACACCATAGGTCAGTGAGTTCACAGTCACACAGTAGGTCAGTGTGCTCACTGTCACACAGTAGTTCAATGTGTTCACAGTCACACAGTAGGTCAGTGTGCTCACTGTCACACAGTAGTTCAATGTGTTCACAGTCACACAGTAGGTCAGTGTGAACACAGTCACACAGCAAGTCAGGGTCTTCACCTTCACACAGTAGTTCAGTGTGTTCACGGTCACACTGTAGTTCCGTTTGTTCACTGTCACACAGTAGGTCAGTGTGCTCACAGTCACACAGTAGGTCTGTTTGTTCACCTTCACACAGTAGGTCAGTGTGTTTACTGTCACACAGTAGTTCAGTGTGTTGACAGTTACACAGTGTGGCAGTGTGTTCACAGTATCACAGAATTTCAGTGTGTTCACAGTCACACAGTAGGCCAGAGTGATCACAGTTACACAGTAGGTCTTTGTTTTCACAGTCACACAGTAGTTCAATGTGCTCACAGTCACACAATAATTCTGAGTGTTCACAGACACACCATAGTTCAGTTTGTTCACTTTCACACAGTAGGTCAGATTGTTCACAGTCACAGAGCAGGTCAGTGTGTTCACTGTCACACCATAGGTCAGTGTGTTCACAGTCACACAGCAGGTCAGTGTGTTCACAGTCACACAGCAGGTCAGTGTGTTCACAGTCACACAGTAGGTCAGTGTGTTCACAGTCACACAGTAGGTCAGTTTGTTCACCGTCACACAGCAGTTCAGTGTGTTCACAGTCACACAGAAGGCCATTGTGTTCACAGTCTCACAGTATTTCAGTGTGTTCACAGTCACACAGCCGGTCAGTGTTTTCACAGTCTCACAGTATTTAAGTGTGTTCACTGTCACACAGTAGGTCTGTGTGTTCACGGTCACACAGTAGGTCAGAGTGTTCACTGTCACACAGTAGGTCAGTGTGTTCACAGTCACACACTAGGTCTGTGTGATCACAGTCACACACTAGGTCTGTGTGATCACCGTCACACAGCAAGTCAGTGTATTCACCCTCACACAGAAGTTCACTGAGTTCACTGTCACACAGTAGGTCAGAGTGTTCACAGTCACACAGTAGGTCAGTGTGTTCACCTTCACACAGTAGTTCAGTGTTTTCACAGTCACACAGTAGGTCAGTGTGTTCACAGTCATGCAGTAGGTCAGTGTGTTCACAGTCACACTGCAGATCAGTGTGTTCACCGTCACACACTAGTTCTGTGCGTTCACAGTCACACACTAGAACTGTGTAATCACAGTCACACGGAACGTCTGTGTGATCACTGTCACAAAGCAAGTCAGTGTGTTCACCCTCACGCAGTAGTTCAGTGTGTTCACAGTCACACAGTATGTCAGTGTGTTAACCTTCACACAGTAGCTCAGTGGGTTCAGTCACACAGTAGGTCAGTGTGATCACAGTCATCAGTGGGTCAGTGTGTTCACAGTCACTCTGCAGTTCAGTGTGTTCACTGTCACTTAGCCGATTAGTGTGTTCACAGTCACACAGTAGTTCAGTGTTTTCAGCGTCACACAGCAGTTCAGTGTGTTCGCCGTCACACCATAGGTCAGTGAGTTCACAGTCACACAGTAGGTCAGTGTGCTCACTGTCACACAGTAGTTCAGTGTGTTCACAGTCACACAGTAGGTCAGTGTGATCACAGATCAGTGTGTTCACGGTCACACAGTAGTTCCGTTTGTTCACTGTCACACAGTAGGGCAGTGTGCTCACAGTCACACAGTAGGTCTGTTTGTTCACCTTCACACAGTAGGTCAGTGTGTTCACAGTCACACAGTATTTCAGCGTGTTCACATTCACACAGTAGGTCAGTGTGATCACAGTCATGCAGTAGGTCAGTGTGTTCACAGTCACACTGCAGTTCAGTGTGTTCACTGTCACATAGCCGATCAATGTGTTCACAGTCAGACGGTAGTTCAGTGTTTTCAGTGTCACACAGCAGTTCAGTGTGTTCGCAGTCACACAGTAGTTCAGTGTTTTCAGATTCACACAGTAGGTCTGTGTGTTCACATTCACACAGTAGATCAGTGTTCACTGTTGCACAGTGGCTCAGTGTGTTCACAGTCACACAGTAGTTCAGTATGTTCACTGTCAGACAGTTGTTCTGTGTGTTCACAGTCACACACTAGGTCTGTGTGATTACAGTCACACAGTACGTATGTGTGATCACCGTCACACAGCAAGTCAGTGTGTTCACCTTCACACAGTAGTTCACTGAGTTCACTGTCACACAGTAGATCAGAGTGTTCACTGTCACACAGTAGTTCAGTGTGTTCACAGTCATGCAGTAGGTCAGTGTGTTCACAGTCACACTGCTGTTCAGTGTGATCACCGTCACACACTAGTTCTGTGCGTTCACAGTCACACACTAGAACTGTGTGATCACAGTCACACAGAACGTCTGTGTGATCACCGTCACAAAGCAAGTCAGTGTGTTCACCCTCACGCAGTAGTTCAGTGTGTTCACTGTCACACAGTAGTTCAGTGTGTTCACTGTCACACAGTAGTTCAGTGTTTTTAGCGTCACACAGCAGTTCAGTGTGTTCGCCGTCACACCATAGGTCAGTGTGTTCACAGTCACACAGTAGGTCAGTGTGCTCACTGTCACACAGTAGTTCAATGTGTTCACAGTCACACAGTAGGTCAGTGTGATCACAGTCACACAGCAAGTCAGGGTCTTCACCTTCACACAGTCGTTCAGTGTGTTCACGGTCACACAGTAGTTCCATTTGTTCACTGTCACACAGTAGGGCAGTGTGCTCACAGTCACACAGTAGGTCTGTTTGTTCACCTTCACACAGTAGGTCAGTGTGTTCACAGTCACACAGTATTTCAGTGTGTTCACATTCACACAGTAGGTCAGTGTGCTCACTGTCACACAGCAGGTCAGTGTGTTTACTGTCACACAGTAGTTCAGTGTGTTGACAGTTACACAGTGTGGCAGTGTGTTCACAGTATCACAGAATTTCAGTGTGTTCACTGTCACACTGTAGGTCAGTGTGTTCACAGTCACATGGTAGGTCAGTGTGTTCACTGTCACACAGTAGGTCACTGTGTACACAGTCACTCTGTAGGTCAGTGTGTTCACATTCAAACAGTAGGTCAGTGTGCTCACTGTCACACAGCAGTTCTGTCTGTTCACTGTCACACAGCTGATCAGTGTGTTCACAGTCACACAGTAGTTCAGTGTTTTCAGAGTCAAACTGTAGGTCAGTGTGTTCACAGTCACAAAGTAGGTCAGTGTGTTCACAGTCACACAGTAGGTCAGTGTGTTCACCTTCACACAGTAGTGCAATGTGTTAACAGTCACACAGTAGATCAGTGTGTTAACCATTACACAGTAGGTCAGTGTGATCACAGTCATACAGTGGGTCAGTGTGTTCACAGTCACTCTGCAGTTCAGTGTGTTCACAGTCACACAGTAGTTCAGTGTTTTCAGCGTTACACAGCAGTTCAGTGTGTTCGCAGTCACAGAATAGGTCAGTGTGTTCACAGTCACACAGTAGGTCAGTGTGTTCACCGTCACACAGTAGGACACTGTGTTCACAGTCACACAGTAAGTAAGTGTGATCACAGTCACACAGTAGGTCAGTGTTTTCACAGTTACATAGTAGTTCAGTGTACTGACAGTCACACAGTACGTCAGTGTGTTCACAGTCACACAGCAGGTCAGTGTGTTGGCCGTCACACCATAGGTCAGTGTGTTCACCTTCACACAGTAGGTCAGTGTGTTGACAGTCACAGTAGTTCAGTTTGTTCACCGTCACACAGTAGGTCATTGTGTTCACAGTCACACAGCCGGTCAGTGTGTTCACAGACACACAGTAGTTCAGTGTTTTCACTGTCACACAGGTGATCAGTGTGTTGACGGTCACACAGTAGGTCAGACTGTTCACTTTCACACAGAAGGTCAGTGTGTTGATCGTCACACAGTAGTTCAGTGTGTTCACAGTCAGACAGTAGTTCTGTGCGTTCACAGTCACACACTAGAACTCTGTGATCACAGTCACACAGAACGTCTGTGTGATCACCGTCACACAGCAAGTCAGTGTGTTCACCCTCACGCAGTAGTTCAGTGTGTTCACTGTCACACAGTAGTTCAGTGTGTTCACAGTCACACAGTAGGTCAGTGTGATCAGAGACATACAGTGGGTCAGTGCGTTCACAGTCACTCTGCAGTTCAGTGTATTCACAGTCACACAGTAGTTAAGTGTTTTCAGCGTCACACAGCAGTTCAGTGTGTTCGCAGTCACAGAATAGGTCAGTGTGTTCACAGTCACACAGTAGGTCACTGTGTTCACCGTCACACAGTAGGACACTGTGTTCACAGTGACACAGTAAGTAAGTGTGTTCACAGTCACACAGCAGGACAGTGTGTTGGCCGTCACACCATATGTCAGTGTGTTCACAGTCACACAGTAGGTCAGTGTGTTCACTGTCACACAGTAGGGCAGTGTGCTCACAGTCACACAGTAGGTCCATTTGTTCACCTTCACACAGTAGGTCAGTGTGTACACAGTCACACCATAGGTCTTCTGATCACCGTCACACAGTAGGTCAGAGTGTTCAGTGTCACACAGTAGGTCAGTGTATTCACCGTCACTCAGTAGTTCAGTGTGTTCACTGTCACACAGTAGTTCAGTGTTTTCAGAGCCACTGTGTAGGTCTGTGTGTTCATATTCACTCAGTAGGTCAGTGTGCTCACTGTCACACAGCAGGTCAGTGTGTTTACTGTCACACAGTAGTTCAGTGTTTTCAGAGTCACACAGTAGGTCAGTGTGTTTACTGTCACTCAGCCAATCAGTGTGCTCACAGTCACACAGTAGTTCAGTGTTTTCAGAGTCACACAGTAGGTCATTGTGTTCACAGTCACACAGTAGGTCAGTGTGATCACCGTCACACAGTAGGTCAGTGTGTTCACAGTCACACAGTAGATCAGTGTTCTCTGTTGCACAGTAGTTCAGTGTGATCACAGTCACACAGTAGGTCAGCGTGTTGACAGTCACACAATAGTTCAGTGTGCTCACAGTCAAACAGTAGGTCAGTGTGTTCACCTTCACACAGTAGTTCAGTGTGTTGAGAGACACACAGTATGGCAGTGTGTTCACAGTCTCACAGTATTTCAGAGTGTTCACATTCACACAGTAGGTCAGTGTGCTCACTGTCACACAGCAGGTCAGTGTGTTTACTGTCACACAGTAGTTCAGTGTTTTCAGAGTCACACAGTAGGTTAGTGTGTTCACAGCCACACAGTAGGTCAGTGTGTTTACTGTCACTCAGCCGATCAGTGTGTTCACAGTCACACAGTAGTTCAGTGTTTTCAGAGTCACACAGTAGATCAATGTGTTCACAGTCACACAGTAGTTCAGAGTGTTCCCTTTCACACAGTAGTTCAGTGTGTTGACAGTCACACAGTAGGGAAGTGTGATCACAGTCTCACAGTATTTCAGTGTGTTAACTGCCACACAGAAGGTCAGTCTGTTCACTGTCACACAATAGATCAGTGTGTTCACCGTCACACAGTAAGTCAGTGTGTTCACAGTAGGCCAGTGTGATCACAGTCACAGAGTAGGTCAGTGTTTTCACAGTCACACAGTAGTTCAGTTTGCTCACAGTTGCACTGTAATTCTGTGTGTTCACAGTCACACCATAGTTCGGTGTGTTCACTGTCACACAGTCGGTCAGTGTGTTCACAGTCACACAGCAGGTCAGTGTGTTCACTGTCACACAGTAGGTCAGTGTACTCACAGTCACATAGTAGATCAGTGTGTTCACAGTCACACAGTAGGTTTTGTGTGTTCACAGTCACATAGTAGGTCCGTCTGTTCACTGTCACACAGTAGGTACGTTTGTTCACCTTCACACAGTAGGTCAGTGCGTTCACAGTCACGCAGTAGGTCAGTGTGTTCACAGTCACACAGTAGGTTTTGTGTGTTCACAGTCACACAGTATGTCCGTCTGTTCACTGTCACACAGTAGATCACTGTCACAATCTACGTCAGTGTCTTCACATTTACACAGTAGGTCAGTGTGTTCACTGTCACACAGCCGTTCTGTGTGTTCACTGTCACACAGCTGATCAGTGTGTTCACCGTCACACAGTAGGTTAGTGTGTTCACTGTCACACAGCTGTTCTGTGTGTTCACTGTCACACAGCTGATCAGTGTGTTCACAGTCACACAGTAGGTCTTTGTGCTCACCATCACACAGTAGTTCAGTGTGTTCACCTTCATACAGTAGGTCAGTGTGGTCACAGTCACACAGTAGGTCAGTGTGATCACAGTCACACAGTAGGTCTGTGTGTTCACTGTCACACAGTAGGTCAGTGTGTTCACAGTCACACAGCCGGTCAGTGTTTTCACAGTCTCACAGTATTTCAGTGTGTTCACAGTCACACAGCCGGTCAGTGTTTTCACAGTCTCACAGTATTTCAGTGTGTTCACTGTCACACAGTAGGTCTGTGTGTTCACAGTCACACAGTAGTTCAGAATGTTCACTGTCACACAGTAATTCTGAGTGTTCACAGACACACCATAGGTCTGTTTGTTCACTTTCACACAGTAGCTCAGTATGTTCACAGTCACACAGGAGGTCAGAGTGTTCACAGTCACACAGCAGGTCAGTGTGTTCACTGGCACACAGTCGGTCAGTGTTCTCACAGTCACACAGTAGGTCCGTTTGTTCACCTTCACACAGTAGGTCAGTGTGTTCACAGTCACGCAGTAGCTCAGTGTGTTCACAGTCACACAGTAGGTTTTGTGTGTTCACAGTCACACAGTAGGTCACTGTATTCACAGTCACACAGCAGGTCAGTGTGTTCTTAGTCACACAGTAGGTCAGTGTGTTCACAGTCACACAGTAGGTCAGTGTGTTCACAGTCACACAGTAGGTCAGTGTGTTCACAGTCACACAGCAGGTCAGTGTATTCACAGTCACACAGCAGGTCAGTGTGTTCTTAGTCACACAGCAGGTCAGTGTGTTCACAGTCATACAGTAGGTCAGTTTGTTCACCGTCACACAGCAGTTCAGTGTGTTCACAGTCACACAGTAGGTCATTGTGTTCACAGTCACACAGCCGGTCAATGTTTTCACAGTCTCACAGTATTTCAGTGTGTTCACTGTCACACAGTAGGTCTGTGTGTTCACGGTCACACAGTACGTCAGAGTATTCACTGTCACACAGCAAGTCAGTGTTTACACCCTCACACAGTAGTTCACTGAGTTCACTGTCACACAGTAGTTCAGAGTGTTCACAGTCACACATAGGTCTGTGTGTTCACCTTCACACAGTAGTTCAGTGTTTTCACAGTCACACAGTAGGTCTGTGTGATCGCAGTAATGCAGCAGGTCAGTGTGTTCACAGTCACACAGTAGGTTTTGTGAGTTCACAGTGACACAGTAGGTCCGTCTGTTCACTGTCACACAGTAGATCACTGTCACAATCCACGTCAGTGTCTTCACATTCACACAGTAGTTCAGTGTGTTAACTGTCACACAGCCGTTCTGTGTGTTCACTGTCACACAGCTGATCAGTGCGTTCACCGTCACACAGTAGGGCAGTGTGTTAACAGTCACACAGTAGTTCAGAGTGTTCACCTTCACACAGTAGGTCAGTGTGGTCACAGTCACACAGTAGGTCATTGTTATCACAGTCACACAGTAGGTCTGTGTGTTCACTGTCTGACAATAGATCAGTGTGTTCACTGTCAACAGTAAGTCAGTGTGTTCACAGTCACACAGTAGGCCAGAGTGATCACAGTTACACAGTAGGTCTGTGTTTTCACAGTCACACAGTAGTTCAATGTGCTCACAGTCACACAATAATTCTGAGTGTTCACAGACACACCATAGTTCAGTTTGTTCACTTTCACACAGTAGGTCAGATTGTTCACAGTCACAGAGCAGATCAGTGTGTTCACTGTCACACCATAGGTCAGTGTGTTCACAGTCACACAGCAGGTCAGTGTGTTCACAGTCACACAGCAGGTCAGTGTGTTCACAGTCACACAGTAGGTCAGTGTGTTCACAGTCACACAGTAGGTCAGTTTGTTCACCGTCACACAGCAGTTCAGTGTGTTCACAGTCACACAGAAGGCCATTGTGTTCACAGTCTCACAGTATTTCAGTGTGTTCACAGTCACACAGCCGGTCAGTGTTTTCACAGTCTCACAGTATTTAAGTGTGTTCACTGTCACACAGTAGGTCTGTGTGTTCACGGTCACACAGTAGGTCAGAGTGTTCACTGTCACACAGTAGGTCAGTGTGTTCACAGTCACACACTAGGTCTGTGTGATCACAGTCACACAGTATGTCTGTGTGATCACCGTCACACAGCAAGTCAGTGTATTCACCCTCACACAGTAGTTCACTGAGTTCACTGTCACACAGTAGGTCAGAGTGTTCACAGTCACACAGTAGGTCAGTGTGTTCACCTTCACACAGTAGTTCAGTGTTTTCACAGTCACACAGTAGGTCAGTGTGTTCACAGTCATGCAGTAGGTCAGTGTGTTCACTGTCACACAGCTGTTCTGTGTGTTCACTGTCACACAGCTGATCAGTGTGTTCACAGTCACACAGTAGGTCTTTGTGCTCACCATCACACAGTAGTTCAGTGTGTTCACCTTCATACAGTAGGTCAGTGTGGTCACAGTCACACAGTAGGTCAGTGTGATCACAGTCACACAGTAGGTCTGTGTGTTCACGGTCACACAGTACGTCAGAGTATTCACTGTCACACAGCAAGTCAGTGTTTACACCCTCACACAGTAGTTCACTGAGTTCACTGTCACACAGTAGTTCAGAGTGTTCACAGTCACACATAGGTCTGTGTGTTCACCTTCACACAGTAGTTCAGTGTTTTCACAGTCACACAGTAGGTCTGTGTGATCGCAGTAATGCAGCAGGTCAGTGTGTTCACAGTCACACAGTAGGTTTTGTGAGTTCACAGTGACACAGTAGGTCCGTCTGTTCACTGTCACACAGTAGATCACTGTCACAATCCACGTCAGTGTCTTCACATTCACACAGTAGTTCAGTGTGTTAACTGTCACACAGCCGTTCTGTGTGTTCACTGTCACACAGCTGATCAGTGCGTTCACCGTCACACAGTAGGGCAGTGTGTTAACAGTCACACAGTAGTTCAGAGTGTTCACCTTCACACAGTAGGTCAGTGTGGTCACAGTCACACAGTAGGTCATTGTTATCACAGTCACACAGTAGGTCTGTGTGTTCACTGTCACACAGTAGGTCTGTGTTTTCACAGTCACACAGTAGTTCAATGTGCTCACAGTCACACAATAATTCTGAGTGTTCACAGACACACCATAGTTCAGTTTGTTCACTTTCACACAGTAGGTCAGATTGTTCACAGTCACACAGCAGTTCAGTGTGTTCACTGTCACACAGTAGGTCTGTGTGTTCACGGTCACACAGTAGGTCAGAGTGTTCACTGTCACACAGTAGGTCAGTGTGTTCACCGTCACACAGTAGTTCAGTGTGTTCACAGTCACACACTAGGTCTGTGTGATCACAGTCACACAGTATGTCTGTGAGATCACTGTCACACAGCAAGTCAGTGTATTCACCCTCACACAGTAGTTCACTGAGTTCACTGTCACACAGTAGTTCAGAGTGTTCACAGTCACACAGTAGGTCAGTGTGTTAACCTTCACACAGTAGTTCAGTGGGTTCAGTCACACAGTAGGTCAGTGTGATCACAATCATACAGTGGGTCAGTGTGTTCACAGTCACTCTGCAGTTCAGTGTGTTCACTGTCACTTAGCCGATTACTGTGTTCACAGTCACACAGTAGTTCAGTGTTTTCAGCGTCACACAGCAGTTCAGTGTGTTCGCCGTCACACCATAGGTCAGTGAGTTCACAGTCACACAGTAGGTCAGTGTGCTCACTGTCACACAGTAGTTCAGTCTGTTCACAGTCACACAGTAGGTCAGTGTGATCACAGTCACACAGCAAGTCAGGGTCTTCACCTTCACACAGTAGTTCAGTGTGTTCACCGTCACACAGTAGTTCCGTTTGTTCACTGTCACACAGTAGGGCAGTGTGCTCACAGTCACACAGTAGGTCTGTTTGTTCACCTTCACACAGTAGGTCAGTGTGTTCACAGTCACACAGTATTTCAGTGTGTTCACATTCACACAGTAGGTCAGTGTGATCACAGTCATGCAGTAGGTCAGTGTGTTCACAGTCACATTGCAGTTCAGTGTGTTCACTGTCACATAGACGATCAATGTGTTCACAGTCAGACGGTAGTTCAGTGTTTTCAGTGTCACACAGCAGTTCAGTGTGTTCGCAGTCACACAGTAGTTCAGTATGTTCACTGTCACACTGTGGGTCTGTGTGTTCACAGTCACACACTAGGTCTGTGTGATTACAGTCACACAGTACGTCTGTGTGATCACCGTCACACAGCAAGTCAGTGTGTTCACCCTCACACAGTAGGTCACTGAGTTCACTGTCACACAGTAGTTCAGAGTGTTCACAGTCACACAGTAGGTCTGTGTGTTCACCTTCACACAGTAGTTCAGTGTTTTGTCAGTCACACAGTAGGTCAGTGTGTTCACAGTCACACTTCAGTTCAGTGTGATCACCGTCACACACTAGTTCTGTGCGTTCACAGTCACACACTAGAACTGTATGATCACAGTCACACAGAACATCTGTGTGATCACCGTCACAAAGCAAGTCAGTGTGTTCACCCTCACGCAGTAGTTCAGTGTGTTCACTGTCACACAGTAGTTCAGTGTGTTCACAGTCACACAGTAGTTCAGTGGGTTCACAGTCACACAGTAGGTCAGTGTGTTCACTGTCACACAGCCGTTCTGTGTGTTCACTGTCACACAGCTGATCAGTGTGTTCACAGTCACACAGTAGTTCAGTGTGTTCACCTTCACACAGTAGGTCAGTGTGGTCACAGTCACACAGTAGGTCAGTGTGATCACAGTCACACAGTAGGTCTGTGTGTTCACTGTCACACAGTAGGTCAGTGTGTTCACAGTCACACAGCCGGTCAGTGTTTTCACAGTCTCACAGTATTTCAGTGTGTTCACTGTCACACAGTTGGTCTGTGTGTTCACAGTCACATAGTAGGTCAGAATGTTCACTGTCACACAGTAATTCTGAGTGTTCAAAGACACACGATAGTTCTGTTTCTTCACTTTCACACAGTAGGTCAGTAAGTTCACAGTCACACAGCTGGTCAGTGTGTTCACAGTCATACAGGAGGTCAGAGTGTTCACAGTCACACAGCAGGTCAGTGTGTTCACTGGCACACAGTAGGTCAGTGTTCTCACAGTCACACAGTAGGTCCGTTTGTTCACCTTCACACAGTAGGTCAGTGTGTTCACAGTCACGCAGTAGGTCAGTGTATTCACAGTCACGCAGTAGGTTTTGTGTGTTCACAGTCACACAGTAGGTCACTGTATTCACAGTCACACAGTAGGTCAGTGTGTTCACAGTCACACAGTAGGTCAGTGTGTTCACAGTCACACAGCAGGTCAGTGTGATCACGGTCACACAGCAGGTCAGTATGTTCTTATTCACACAGTAGGTCTGTGTTTTCACTGTCACACAGTAGGTCAGTGTGTTCACGGTCACACAGTAGGTCAGTGTGTTCACTGTCTGACAATAGATCAGTGTGTTCACCGTCAACAGTAAGTCAATGTGTTCACAGTCACACAGTAGGCCAGAGTGATCACAGTTACACAGTAGGTCTGTGTTTTCACAGTCACACAGTAGTTCAATGTGCTCACAGTCACACAATAATTCTGAGTGTTCACAGACACACCATAGTTCAGTTTGTTCACTTTCACACAGTAGGTCAGTGTGTTCACTGTCACATCATAGGTCAGTGTGTTCACAGTCACACAGCATGTCAGTGTGTTCACAGTCACACAGCAGGTCAGTGTGTTCACAGTCACACAGTAGGTCAGTGTGTTCACAGTCACACAGTAGGTCAGTTTGTTCACCGTCACACAGCAGTTCAGTGTGTTCACAGTTACACAGTAGGTCATTGTGTTCAGAGTCACACAGCCAGTCAGTGTTTTCGCAGTCTCACAGTATTTAAGTTTGTTCACTGTCACACAGTAGGTCTGTGTCTTCACGGTCACACAGTAGGTCAGAGTGTTCACTGTCACACAGTAGGTCAGTGTGTTCACCGTCACACAGTAGTTCAGTGTGTTCACAGTCACACACTAGGTCTGTGTGATCACAGTCACACAGTATGTCTGTGTGATCACCGTCACACAGCAAGTCAGTGTATTCACCCTCACACAGTAGTTCACTGAGTTCACTGTCGCACAGTAGTTCAGAGTGTTCACAGTCACACAGTAGGTCAGTGTGTTCACCTTCACACAGTAGTTCAGTGTTTTCACAGTCACACAGTAGGTCAGTATGTTCACAGTCATGCAGTAGGTCAGTGTGTTCACAGTCACACTGCAGTTCAGTGTGCTCACCGTCACACACTAGTTCTGTGCGTTCACAGTCACACACTAGAACTGTGTGATCACAGTCACACGGAACGTCTGTGTGATCACCGTCACAAAGCAAGTCAGTGTGTTCACCCTCACGCAGTAGTTCAGTGTGTTCACAGTCACACAGTAGGTCAGTGTGTTAACCTTCACACAGTAGTTCAGTGCGTTCAGTCACACAGTAGGTCAGTGTGATCACAGTCATACAGTGGGTCAGTGTGTTCACAGTCACTCTGCAGTTCAGTGTGTTCACTGTCACTTAGCCGATTAGTGTGTTCACAGTCACACAGTAGGTCATTGTTATCACAGTCACACAGTAGGTCAGTGTGTTCACAGTCACACTGCAGTTCAGTGTGTTCACTGTCACATAGCCGATCAATGTGTTCACAGTCAGACGGTAGTTCAGTGCTTTCAGTGTCACACAGCAGTTCAGTGTGTTCACAGTCACACAGTAGGTCAGTGTGCTCACAGTCACACAGTAGGTCAGTGTGTACAGAGTCACACCATAGGTCAGTGTGTTCACCGTCACACAGTAGTTCAGTCTGTTCACAGTCACACAGTAGTTCAGTGTTTTCAGATTCACACAGTAGGTCTGTGTGTTCACATTCACACAGTAGATCAGTGTTCACTGTTGCACAGTGGCTCAGTGTGTTCACCGTCACACAGTAGTTCAGTATGTTCACTGTCAGACAGTTGTTCTGTGTGTTCACAGTCACACACTAGGTCTGTGTGATTACAGTCACACAGTACGTCCGTGTGATCACCGTCACACAGCAAGTCACTGTGTTCACCCTCACACAGTAGTTCACTGAGTTCACTGTCACACAGTAGTTCAGACTGTTCACAGTCACACAGTAGGTCAGTGTGTTCACCTTCACACAGTAGTTCAGTGTTTTCTCAGTCACACAGTAGGTCAGTGTGTTCACAGTCATGCAGTAGGTCAGTGTGTTCACAGTCACACTGCAGTTCAGTGTGATCACCGTCACACACTAGTTCTGTGCGTTCACAGTCACACACTAGAACTCTATGATCACAGTCACACAGAACGTCTGTGTGATCACCGTCACAAAGCAAGTCAGTGTGTTCACCCTCACGCAGTAGTTCAGTGGGTTCACAGTCACACAGTATGTCAGTGTGATCACAGTCATACAGTGGGTCAGTGTGTTCACAGTCACTCTGCAGTTCAGTGTGTTCACTGTCACTTAGCCGATTAGTGTGTTCACAGTCACACAGTAGTTCAGTGTTTTCAGCGTCACACAGCAGTTCAGTGTGTTCGCCGTCACACCATAGGTCAGTGAGTTCACAGTCACACAGTAGGTCAGTGTGCTCACTGTCACACAGTAGTTCAATGTGTTCACAGTCACACAGTAGGTCAGTGTGATCACAGTCACACAGCAAGTCAGGGTCTTCACCTTCACACAGTAGTTCAGTGTGTTCACGGTCACACAGTAGTTCCGTTTGTTCACTGTCACACAGTAGGGCAGTGTGCTCACAGTCACACAGTAGGTCTGTTTGTTCACCTTCACACAGTAGGTCAGTGTGTTCACAGTCACACAGTATTTCAGTGTGTTCACATTCACACAGTAGGTCAGTATGCTCACAGTCACACAGTAGGTCAGTGTGTTTACTGTCACACAGTAGTTCAGTGTGTTGACAGTTACACAGTGTGGCAGTGTTTTCACAGTATCACAGAATTTCAGTGTGTTCACTGTCACACTGTAGGTCAGTGTGTTCACAGTCACACGGTAGGTCAGTGTGTTCACTGTCACACAGTAGGTCACTGTGTACACAGTCACTCTGTAGGTCAGTGTGTTCACATTCAAACAGTAGGTCAGTGTGCTCACTGTCACACAGCAATTCTGTCTGTTCACTGTCACACAGCTGATCAGTGTGTTCACAGTCACACAGTAGTTCAGTGTTTTCAGAGTCAAACTGTAGGTCAGTGTGTTCACCTTCACACAGTGGTGCAATGTGTTAACAGTCACACAGTAGGTCAGTGTGTTAACCATCACACAGTAGGTCAGTGTGATCACAGACATACAGTCGGTCAGTGTGTTCACAGTCACTCTGCAGTTCAGTGTGTTCACAGTCACACAGTAGTTCAGTGTTTTCAGCATCACACAGCAGTTCAGTGTGTTCGCAGTCACAGAATAGGTCAGTGTGTTCACAGTCACACAGTAGGTCAGTGTGTTCACCGTCACACAGTAGGACACTGTGTTCACAGTTACACAGTAAGTAAGTGTGATCACAGTCACACAGCAGGTCAGTGTTTTCACAGTTACATAGTAGTTCAGTGTACTGACAGTCACACAGTACGTCAGTGTGTTCACAGTCACACAGCAGGTCAGTGTGTTGGCCGTCACACCATAGGTCAGTGTGTTCACTGTCACACAGTAGGGCAGTGTGCTCACAGTCACACAGTAGGTCCGTTTGTTCACCTTCACAGAGTAGGTCTGTGTGTACATAGTCACACCATAGGTTTTCTGATCACCGTCACACAGTAGGTCTTCTGATCACCGTCGCACAGTGTATTCACCGTCACTCAGTAGTTCAGTGTGTTCACTGTCACACATTAGGTCAGTGTGTTCACAGTCACACAGTAGTTCAGAGTGTTCATCTTCACACTGTAGTCCAGTGTGTTGACAGTCACACAGTACGGCAGTGTGTTCACAGTCTCACAGTATTTCAGTGTGTTGACTGTCACACAGTAGGTTAGTGTGTTCACTGTCACACAATAGATCAGTGTGTTCATAGTCACACAGTAGTTCAGCGTTTTCAGATTCACACAGTAGGTCAGTGTGTTCACAGTCACACAGTAGATCAGTGTTCTCTGTCGCACAGTAATTCAGTGTGATCACAGTCACACAGTAGGTCAGTGTGTTCACAGTCATGCAGTAGGTCAGTGTGTTCACAGTCACACTGCAGTTCAGTGTGTTCACCGTCACACACTAGTTCTGTGCGTTCACAGTCACACACTAGAACTGTGTGATCACAGTCACACGGAACGTCTGTGTGATCACCGTCACAAAGCAAGTCAGTGTGTTCACCCTCACGCAGTAGTTCAGTGTGTTCACAGTCACACAGTAGGTCAGTGTGTTAACCTTCACACAGTAGTTCAGTGGGTTCAGTCACACAGTAGGTCAGTGTGATCACAGTCATACAGTGGGTCAGTGTGTTCACTGTTACTTAGCCGATTACTGTGTTCACAGTCACACAGTAGTTCAGTGTTTTCAGCGTCACACAGCAGTTCAGTGTGTTCGCCGTCACACCATAGGTCAGTGAGTTCACAGTCACACAGTAGGTCAGTGTGCTCACTGTCACACAGTAGTTCAATGTGTTCACAGTCACACAGTAGGTCAGTGTGATCACAGTCACACAGCAAGTCAGGGTCTTCACCTTCACACAGTAGTTCAGTGTGTTCACGGTCACACAGTAGTTCCGTTTGTTCACTGTCACACAGTAGGGCAGTGTGCTCACAGTCACACAGTAGGTCTGTTTGTTCACCTTCACACAGTAGGTCAGTGTGTTCACAGTCACACAGTATTTCAGTGTGTTCACATTCACACAGTAGGTCAGTGTGATCACAGTCATGCAGTAGGTCAGTGTGTTCACAGTCACACTGCAGTTCAGTGTGTTCACTGTCACATAGACGATCAATGTGTTCACAGTCAGACGGTAGTTCAGCGTTTTCCGTGTCACACAGTAGGTCTGTGTGTTCACATTCACACAGTAGATCAGTGTTCACTGTTGCACAGTGGCTCAGTGTGTTCACCGTCACACAGTAGTTCAGTATGTTCACTGTCAGACAGTTGTTCTGTGTGTTCACAGTCACACACTAGGTCTCTGTGATTACAGGAACACAGTACGTCTGTGTGATCACCGTCACACAGCAAGTCAGTGTGTTCACCTTCACACAGTAGTTCACTGAGTTCACAGTCACACACTAGAACTGTGTGATCACAGTCACACAGAACGTCTGTGTGATCACCGTCACAAAGCAAGTCAGTGTGTTCACCCTCACGCAGTAGTTCAGTGTGTTCACAGTCACACAGTAGTTCAGT
Organism: Mobula birostris; assembly: GCF_030028105.1. Classification (NCBI taxonomy): domain Eukaryota; kingdom Metazoa; phylum Chordata; class Chondrichthyes; order Myliobatiformes; family Myliobatidae; genus Mobula; species Mobula birostris. The sequence continues at coordinate 90,553,507 of NC_092371.1, read as the reverse complement.
GTGTTCACAGTCACACAGTAGTTCAGTGTGTTCACTGTCACTTAGCCGATTAGTGTGTTCACAGTCACACAGTAGTTCAGTGTTTTCAGTGTCACACAGCAGTTCAGTGTGTTCGCCGTCACACCATAGGTCAGTGTGTTCACAGTCACACAGTAGGTCAGTGTGCTCACTGTCACACAGTAGTTCAATGTGTTCACAGTCACACAGTAGGTGAGTGTGATCACAGTCACACAGCAAGTCAGGGTCTTCACCTTCACACAGTAGTTCAGTGTGTTCACGGTCACACAGTAGTTCCGTTTGTTCACTGTCACACAGTAGGGCAGTGTGCTCACAGTCACACAGTAGGTCTGTTTGTTCACCTTCACACAGTAGGTCAGTGTGTTTACTGTCACACAGTAGTTCAATGTGTTGACAGTTACACAGTGTGGCAGTGTGTTCACAGTATCACAGAATTTCAGTGTGTTCACTGTCATACTGTAGGTCAGTGTGTTCACAGTCACACGGTAGGTCAGTGTGTTCACTGTCACACTGTAGGTCAGTGTGTTCACAGTCACACGGTAGGTCAGTGTGTTCACTGTCACACAGTAGGTCACTGTGTACACAGTCACTCTGTAGGTCAGTGTGTTCACATTCAAACAGTAGGTCAGTGTGCTCACTGTCACACAGCAGTTCTGTCTGTTCACTGTCACACAGCTGATCAGTGTGTTCACAGTCACACAGTACTTCAGTGTTTTCAGAGTCAAACTGTAGGTCAGTGTGTTCACAGTCACAAAGTAGGTCAGTGTGTTCACAGTCACACAGTAGGTCAGTGTGTTCACCTTCACACAGTAGTACAGTGGGTTCACAGTCACACAGTAGGTCAGTGTGATCACAGTCATACAGTGGGTCAGTGTGTTCACAGTCACTCTGCAGTTCAGTGTGTTCACTGTCACTTAGCCGATTAGTGTGTTCACAGTCACACAGTAGTTCAGTGTTTTCAGCGTCACACAGCAGTTCAGTGTGTTCGCCATCACACCATAGGTCAGTGAGTTCACAGTCACACAGTAGGTCAGTGTGCTCACTGTCACACAGTAGCTCAGTGTGTTCACAGTCACAAAGTAGGTCAGTGTGATCACAGTCACACAGCAAGTCAGGGTCTTCACCTTCACACAGTAGTTCAGTGTGTTCACGGTCACACAGTAGTTCCATTTGTTCACTGTCACACAGTAGGGCAGTGTGCTCACAGTCACACAGTAGGTCTGTTTTTTCACCTTCACACAGTAGGTCAGTGTGTGCAGAGTCACACAGTATTTCAGTGTATTCACATTCACACAGTAGGTCAGTGTGATCACAGTCATGCAGTAGGTCAGTGTGTTCACTGTCACACTGCAGTTCAGTGTGTTCACTGTCACATAGCCGATCACTGTGTTCACAGTCAGACGGTAGTTCAGTGTTTTCAGTGTCACACAGCAGTTCAGTGTGTTGGCAGTCACACAGTAGGTCAGTGTGTTCACAGTCACACAGTAGGTCAGTGTGCTCACAGCCACACAGTAGTCCAGTGTGTTCACAGTCACACATTAGGTCAGTGTGTTCACAGTCACACAGTAGGTCCATTTGTTCACCTTCACACAGTAGGTCAGTGTGTACAGAGTCACACCATAGGTCAGTCTGTTCACAGTCACACAGTAGTTCAGTGTTTTCAGATTCACACAGTAGGTCTGTGTGTTCACATTCACACAGTAGATCAGTGTTCACTGTTGCACAGTGGCTCAGTGTGTTCACCGTCACACAGTAGTTCAGTATGTTCACTGTCAGACAGTTGTTCTGTGTGTTCACAGTCACACACTAGGTCTGTGTGATTACAGTCACACAGTACGTCTGTGTGATCACCGTCACACAGCAAGTCACTGTGTTCACCCTTACACAGTAGTTCACTGAGTTCACTGTCACACAGTAGTTCAGAGTGTTCACAGTCACACAGTAGGTCAGTGTGTTCACCTTCACACAGTAGTTCAGTGTTTTCTCAGTCACACAGTAGGTCAGTGTGTTCGCAGTCATGCAGTAGGTCAGTGTGTTTACAGTCACACTGCAGTTCAGTGTGATCACCGTCACACACTATTTCTGTGCGTTCACAGTCACACACTAGAACTGTGCGATCACAGTCACACAGAACGTCTGTGTGATCACCGTCACAAAGCAAGTCACTGTGTTCACCCTCACGCAGTAGTTCAGTGTGTTCACAGTCACACAGTAGTTCAGTGTGTTCACAGTCACACAGTAGTTCAGTGTGTTCACAGTCACACAGTAGGTCAGTGTGTTAACCTTCACACAGTAGTTCAGTGGGTTCACAGTCACACGGTAGGTCAGTGTGATCACAGTCATACAGTGGGTCAGTGTGTTCACAGTCACTCTGCAGTTCCGTGTGTTCACTGTCACTTAGCCGATTAGTGTGTTCACAGTCACACAGTAGTTCAGTGTTTTCAGCGTCACACAGCAGTTCAGTGTGTTCGCCGTCACACCATAGGTCAGTGAGTTCACAGTCACACAGTAGGTCAGTGTGCTCACTGTCACACAGTAGTTCAATGTGTTCACAGTCACACAGTAGGTCAGTGTGCTCACTGTCACACAGTAGTTCAATGTGTTCACAGTCACACAGTAGGTCAGTGTGAACACAGTCACACAGCAAGTCAGGGTCTTCACCTTCACACAGTAGTTCAGTGTGTTCACGGTCACACTGTAGTTCCGTTTGTTCACTGTCACACAGTAGGTCAGTGTGCTCACAGTCACACAGTAGGTCTGTTTGTTCACCTTCACACAGTAGGTCAGTGTGTTTACTGTCACACAGTAGTTCAGTGTGTTGACAGTTACACAGTGTGGCAGTGTGTTCACAGTATCACAGAATTTCAGTGTGTTCACAGTCACACAGTAGGCCAGAGTGATCACAGTTACACAGTAGGTCTTTGTTTTCACAGTCACACAGTAGTTCAATGTGCTCACAGTCACACAATAATTCTGAGTGTTCACAGACACACCATAGTTCAGTTTGTTCACTTTCACACAGTAGGTCAGATTGTTCACAGTCACAGAGCAGGTCAGTGTGTTCACTGTCACACCATAGGTCAGTGTGTTCACAGTCACACAGCAGGTCAGTGTGTTCACAGTCACACAGCAGGTCAGTGTGTTCACAGTCACACAGTAGGTCAGTGTGTTCACAGTCACACAGTAGGTCAGTTTGTTCACCGTCACACAGCAGTTCAGTGTGTTCACAGTCACACAGAAGGCCATTGTGTTCACAGTCTCACAGTATTTCAGTGTGTTCACAGTCACACAGCCGGTCAGTGTTTTCACAGTCTCACAGTATTTAAGTGTGTTCACTGTCACACAGTAGGTCTGTGTGTTCACGGTCACACAGTAGGTCAGAGTGTTCACTGTCACACAGTAGGTCAGTGTGTTCACAGTCACACACTAGGTCTGTGTGATCACAGTCACACACTAGGTCTGTGTGATCACCGTCACACAGCAAGTCAGTGTATTCACCCTCACACAGAAGTTCACTGAGTTCACTGTCACACAGTAGGTCAGAGTGTTCACAGTCACACAGTAGGTCAGTGTGTTCACCTTCACACAGTAGTTCAGTGTTTTCACAGTCACACAGTAGGTCAGTGTGTTCACAGTCATGCAGTAGGTCAGTGTGTTCACAGTCACACTGCAGATCAGTGTGTTCACCGTCACACACTAGTTCTGTGCGTTCACAGTCACACACTAGAACTGTGTAATCACAGTCACACGGAACGTCTGTGTGATCACTGTCACAAAGCAAGTCAGTGTGTTCACCCTCACGCAGTAGTTCAGTGTGTTCACAGTCACACAGTATGTCAGTGTGTTAACCTTCACACAGTAGCTCAGTGGGTTCAGTCACACAGTAGGTCAGTGTGATCACAGTCATCAGTGGGTCAGTGTGTTCACAGTCACTCTGCAGTTCAGTGTGTTCACTGTCACTTAGCCGATTAGTGTGTTCACAGTCACACAGTAGTTCAGTGTTTTCAGCGTCACACAGCAGTTCAGTGTGTTCGCCGTCACACCATAGGTCAGTGAGTTCACAGTCACACAGTAGGTCAGTGTGCTCACTGTCACACAGTAGTTCAGTGTGTTCACAGTCACACAGTAGGTCAGTGTGATCACAGATCAGTGTGTTCACGGTCACACAGTAGTTCCGTTTGTTCACTGTCACACAGTAGGGCAGTGTGCTCACAGTCACACAGTAGGTCTGTTTGTTCACCTTCACACAGTAGGTCAGTGTGTTCACAGTCACACAGTATTTCAGCGTGTTCACATTCACACAGTAGGTCAGTGTGATCACAGTCATGCAGTAGGTCAGTGTGTTCACAGTCACACTGCAGTTCAGTGTGTTCACTGTCACATAGCCGATCAATGTGTTCACAGTCAGACGGTAGTTCAGTGTTTTCAGTGTCACACAGCAGTTCAGTGTGTTCGCAGTCACACAGTAGTTCAGTGTTTTCAGATTCACACAGTAGGTCTGTGTGTTCACATTCACACAGTAGATCAGTGTTCACTGTTGCACAGTGGCTCAGTGTGTTCACAGTCACACAGTAGTTCAGTATGTTCACTGTCAGACAGTTGTTCTGTGTGTTCACAGTCACACACTAGGTCTGTGTGATTACAGTCACACAGTACGTATGTGTGATCACCGTCACACAGCAAGTCAGTGTGTTCACCTTCACACAGTAGTTCACTGAGTTCACTGTCACACAGTAGATCAGAGTGTTCACTGTCACACAGTAGTTCAGTGTGTTCACAGTCATGCAGTAGGTCAGTGTGTTCACAGTCACACTGCTGTTCAGTGTGATCACCGTCACACACTAGTTCTGTGCGTTCACAGTCACACACTAGAACTGTGTGATCACAGTCACACAGAACGTCTGTGTGATCACCGTCACAAAGCAAGTCAGTGTGTTCACCCTCACGCAGTAGTTCAGTGTGTTCACTGTCACACAGTAGTTCAGTGTGTTCACTGTCACACAGTAGTTCAGTGTTTTTAGCGTCACACAGCAGTTCAGTGTGTTCGCCGTCACACCATAGGTCAGTGTGTTCACAGTCACACAGTAGGTCAGTGTGCTCACTGTCACACAGTAGTTCAATGTGTTCACAGTCACACAGTAGGTCAGTGTGATCACAGTCACACAGCAAGTCAGGGTCTTCACCTTCACACAGTCGTTCAGTGTGTTCACGGTCACACAGTAGTTCCATTTGTTCACTGTCACACAGTAGGGCAGTGTGCTCACAGTCACACAGTAGGTCTGTTTGTTCACCTTCACACAGTAGGTCAGTGTGTTCACAGTCACACAGTATTTCAGTGTGTTCACATTCACACAGTAGGTCAGTGTGCTCACTGTCACACAGCAGGTCAGTGTGTTTACTGTCACACAGTAGTTCAGTGTGTTGACAGTTACACAGTGTGGCAGTGTGTTCACAGTATCACAGAATTTCAGTGTGTTCACTGTCACACTGTAGGTCAGTGTGTTCACAGTCACATGGTAGGTCAGTGTGTTCACTGTCACACAGTAGGTCACTGTGTACACAGTCACTCTGTAGGTCAGTGTGTTCACATTCAAACAGTAGGTCAGTGTGCTCACTGTCACACAGCAGTTCTGTCTGTTCACTGTCACACAGCTGATCAGTGTGTTCACAGTCACACAGTAGTTCAGTGTTTTCAGAGTCAAACTGTAGGTCAGTGTGTTCACAGTCACAAAGTAGGTCAGTGTGTTCACAGTCACACAGTAGGTCAGTGTGTTCACCTTCACACAGTAGTGCAATGTGTTAACAGTCACACAGTAGATCAGTGTGTTAACCATTACACAGTAGGTCAGTGTGATCACAGTCATACAGTGGGTCAGTGTGTTCACAGTCACTCTGCAGTTCAGTGTGTTCACAGTCACACAGTAGTTCAGTGTTTTCAGCGTTACACAGCAGTTCAGTGTGTTCGCAGTCACAGAATAGGTCAGTGTGTTCACAGTCACACAGTAGGTCAGTGTGTTCACCGTCACACAGTAGGACACTGTGTTCACAGTCACACAGTAAGTAAGTGTGATCACAGTCACACAGTAGGTCAGTGTTTTCACAGTTACATAGTAGTTCAGTGTACTGACAGTCACACAGTACGTCAGTGTGTTCACAGTCACACAGCAGGTCAGTGTGTTGGCCGTCACACCATAGGTCAGTGTGTTCACCTTCACACAGTAGGTCAGTGTGTTGACAGTCACAGTAGTTCAGTTTGTTCACCGTCACACAGTAGGTCATTGTGTTCACAGTCACACAGCCGGTCAGTGTGTTCACAGACACACAGTAGTTCAGTGTTTTCACTGTCACACAGGTGATCAGTGTGTTGACGGTCACACAGTAGGTCAGACTGTTCACTTTCACACAGAAGGTCAGTGTGTTGATCGTCACACAGTAGTTCAGTGTGTTCACAGTCAGACAGTAGTTCTGTGCGTTCACAGTCACACACTAGAACTCTGTGATCACAGTCACACAGAACGTCTGTGTGATCACCGTCACACAGCAAGTCAGTGTGTTCACCCTCACGCAGTAGTTCAGTGTGTTCACTGTCACACAGTAGTTCAGTGTGTTCACAGTCACACAGTAGGTCAGTGTGATCAGAGACATACAGTGGGTCAGTGCGTTCACAGTCACTCTGCAGTTCAGTGTATTCACAGTCACACAGTAGTTAAGTGTTTTCAGCGTCACACAGCAGTTCAGTGTGTTCGCAGTCACAGAATAGGTCAGTGTGTTCACAGTCACACAGTAGGTCACTGTGTTCACCGTCACACAGTAGGACACTGTGTTCACAGTGACACAGTAAGTAAGTGTGTTCACAGTCACACAGCAGGACAGTGTGTTGGCCGTCACACCATATGTCAGTGTGTTCACAGTCACACAGTAGGTCAGTGTGTTCACTGTCACACAGTAGGGCAGTGTGCTCACAGTCACACAGTAGGTCCATTTGTTCACCTTCACACAGTAGGTCAGTGTGTACACAGTCACACCATAGGTCTTCTGATCACCGTCACACAGTAGGTCAGAGTGTTCAGTGTCACACAGTAGGTCAGTGTATTCACCGTCACTCAGTAGTTCAGTGTGTTCACTGTCACACAGTAGTTCAGTGTTTTCAGAGCCACTGTGTAGGTCTGTGTGTTCATATTCACTCAGTAGGTCAGTGTGCTCACTGTCACACAGCAGGTCAGTGTGTTTACTGTCACACAGTAGTTCAGTGTTTTCAGAGTCACACAGTAGGTCAGTGTGTTTACTGTCACTCAGCCAATCAGTGTGCTCACAGTCACACAGTAGTTCAGTGTTTTCAGAGTCACACAGTAGGTCATTGTGTTCACAGTCACACAGTAGGTCAGTGTGATCACCGTCACACAGTAGGTCAGTGTGTTCACAGTCACACAGTAGATCAGTGTTCTCTGTTGCACAGTAGTTCAGTGTGATCACAGTCACACAGTAGGTCAGCGTGTTGACAGTCACACAATAGTTCAGTGTGCTCACAGTCAAACAGTAGGTCAGTGTGTTCACCTTCACACAGTAGTTCAGTGTGTTGAGAGACACACAGTATGGCAGTGTGTTCACAGTCTCACAGTATTTCAGAGTGTTCACATTCACACAGTAGGTCAGTGTGCTCACTGTCACACAGCAGGTCAGTGTGTTTACTGTCACACAGTAGTTCAGTGTTTTCAGAGTCACACAGTAGGTCAGTGTGTTCACAGCCACACAGTAGGTCAGTGTGTTTACTGTCACTCAGCCGATCAGTGTGTTCACAGTCACACAGTAGTTCAGTGTTTTCAGAGTCACACAGTAGATCAATGTGTTCACAGTCACACAGTAGTTCAGAGTGTTCCCTTTCACACAGTAGTTCAGTGTGTTGACAGTCACACAGTAGGGAAGTGTGATCACAGTCTCACAGTATTTCAGTGTGTTAACTGCCACACAGAAGGTCAGTCTGTTCACTGTCACACAATAGATCAGTGTGTTCACCGTCACACAGTAAGTCAGTGTGTTCACAGTAGGCCAGTGTGATCACAGTCACAGAGTAGGTCAGTGTTTTCACAGTCACACAGTAGTTCAGTTTGCTCACAGTTGCACTGTAATTCTGTGTGTTCACAGTCACACCATAGTTCGGTGTGTTCACTGTCACACAGTCGGTCAGTGTGTTCACAGTCACACAGCAGGTCAGTGTGTTCACTGTCACACAGTAGGTCAGTGTACTCACAGTCACATAGTAGATCAGTGTGTTCACAGTCACACAGTAGGTTTTGTGTGTTCACAGTCACATAGTAGGTCCGTCTGTTCACTGTCACACAGTAGGTACGTTTGTTCACCTTCACACAGTAGGTCAGTGCGTTCACAGTCACGCAGTAGGTCAGTGTGTTCACAGTCACACAGTAGGTTTTGTGTGTTCACAGTCACACAGTATGTCCGTCTGTTCACTGTCACACAGTAGATCACTGTCACAATCTACGTCAGTGTCTTCACATTTACACAGTAGGTCAGTGTGTTCACTGTCACACAGCCGTTCTGTGTGTTCACTGTCACACAGCTGATCAGTGTGTTCACCGTCACACAGTAGGTTAGTGTGTTCACTGTCACACAGCTGTTCTGTGTGTTCACTGTCACACAGCTGATCAGTGTGTTCACAGTCACACAGTAGGTCTTTGTGCTCACCATCACACAGTAGTTCAGTGTGTTCACCTTCATACAGTAGGTCAGTGTGGTCACAGTCACACAGTAGGTCAGTGTGATCACAGTCACACAGTAGGTCTGTGTGTTCACTGTCACACAGTAGGTCAGTGTGTTCACAGTCACACAGCCGGTCAGTGTTTTCACAGTCTCACAGTATTTCAGTGTGTTCACAGTCACACAGCCGGTCAGTGTTTTCACAGTCTCACAGTATTTCAGTGTGTTCACTGTCACACAGTAGGTCTGTGTGTTCACAGTCACACAGTAGTTCAGAATGTTCACTGTCACACAGTAATTCTGAGTGTTCACAGACACACCATAGGTCTGTTTGTTCACTTTCACACAGTAGCTCAGTATGTTCACAGTCACACAGGAGGTCAGAGTGTTCACAGTCACACAGCAGGTCAGTGTGTTCACTGGCACACAGTCGGTCAGTGTTCTCACAGTCACACAGTAGGTCCGTTTGTTCACCTTCACACAGTAGGTCAGTGTGTTCACAGTCACGCAGTAGCTCAGTGTGTTCACAGTCACACAGTAGGTTTTGTGTGTTCACAGTCACACAGTAGGTCACTGTATTCACAGTCACACAGCAGGTCAGTGTGTTCTTAGTCACACAGTAGGTCAGTGTGTTCACAGTCACACAGTAGGTCAGTGTGTTCACAGTCACACAGTAGGTCAGTGTGTTCACAGTCACACAGCAGGTCAGTGTATTCACAGTCACACAGCAGGTCAGTGTGTTCTTAGTCACACAGCAGGTCAGTGTGTTCACAGTCATACAGTAGGTCAGTTTGTTCACCGTCACACAGCAGTTCAGTGTGTTCACAGTCACACAGTAGGTCATTGTGTTCACAGTCACACAGCCGGTCAATGTTTTCACAGTCTCACAGTATTTCAGTGTGTTCACTGTCACACAGTAGGTCTGTGTGTTCACGGTCACACAGTACGTCAGAGTATTCACTGTCACACAGCAAGTCAGTGTTTACACCCTCACACAGTAGTTCACTGAGTTCACTGTCACACAGTAGTTCAGAGTGTTCACAGTCACACATAGGTCTGTGTGTTCACCTTCACACAGTAGTTCAGTGTTTTCACAGTCACACAGTAGGTCTGTGTGATCGCAGTAATGCAGCAGGTCAGTGTGTTCACAGTCACACAGTAGGTTTTGTGAGTTCACAGTGACACAGTAGGTCCGTCTGTTCACTGTCACACAGTAGATCACTGTCACAATCCACGTCAGTGTCTTCACATTCACACAGTAGTTCAGTGTGTTAACTGTCACACAGCCGTTCTGTGTGTTCACTGTCACACAGCTGATCAGTGCGTTCACCGTCACACAGTAGGGCAGTGTGTTAACAGTCACACAGTAGTTCAGAGTGTTCACCTTCACACAGTAGGTCAGTGTGGTCACAGTCACACAGTAGGTCATTGTTATCACAGTCACACAGTAGGTCTGTGTGTTCACTGTCTGACAATAGATCAGTGTGTTCACTGTCAACAGTAAGTCAGTGTGTTCACAGTCACACAGTAGGCCAGAGTGATCACAGTTACACAGTAGGTCTGTGTTTTCACAGTCACACAGTAGTTCAATGTGCTCACAGTCACACAATAATTCTGAGTGTTCACAGACACACCATAGTTCAGTTTGTTCACTTTCACACAGTAGGTCAGATTGTTCACAGTCACAGAGCAGATCAGTGTGTTCACTGTCACACCATAGGTCAGTGTGTTCACAGTCACACAGCAGGTCAGTGTGTTCACAGTCACACAGCAGGTCAGTGTGTTCACAGTCACACAGTAGGTCAGTGTGTTCACAGTCACACAGTAGGTCAGTTTGTTCACCGTCACACAGCAGTTCAGTGTGTTCACAGTCACACAGAAGGCCATTGTGTTCACAGTCTCACAGTATTTCAGTGTGTTCACAGTCACACAGCCGGTCAGTGTTTTCACAGTCTCACAGTATTTAAGTGTGTTCACTGTCACACAGTAGGTCTGTGTGTTCACGGTCACACAGTAGGTCAGAGTGTTCACTGTCACACAGTAGGTCAGTGTGTTCACAGTCACACACTAGGTCTGTGTGATCACAGTCACACAGTATGTCTGTGTGATCACCGTCACACAGCAAGTCAGTGTATTCACCCTCACACAGTAGTTCACTGAGTTCACTGTCACACAGTAGGTCAGAGTGTTCACAGTCACACAGTAGGTCAGTGTGTTCACCTTCACACAGTAGTTCAGTGTTTTCACAGTCACACAGTAGGTCAGTGTGTTCACAGTCATGCAGTAGGTCAGTGTGTTCACTGTCACACAGCTGTTCTGTGTGTTCACTGTCACACAGCTGATCAGTGTGTTCACAGTCACACAGTAGGTCTTTGTGCTCACCATCACACAGTAGTTCAGTGTGTTCACCTTCATACAGTAGGTCAGTGTGGTCACAGTCACACAGTAGGTCAGTGTGATCACAGTCACACAGTAGGTCTGTGTGTTCACGGTCACACAGTACGTCAGAGTATTCACTGTCACACAGCAAGTCAGTGTTTACACCCTCACACAGTAGTTCACTGAGTTCACTGTCACACAGTAGTTCAGAGTGTTCACAGTCACACATAGGTCTGTGTGTTCACCTTCACACAGTAGTTCAGTGTTTTCACAGTCACACAGTAGGTCTGTGTGATCGCAGTAATGCAGCAGGTCAGTGTGTTCACAGTCACACAGTAGGTTTTGTGAGTTCACAGTGACACAGTAGGTCCGTCTGTTCACTGTCACACAGTAGATCACTGTCACAATCCACGTCAGTGTCTTCACATTCACACAGTAGTTCAGTGTGTTAACTGTCACACAGCCGTTCTGTGTGTTCACTGTCACACAGCTGATCAGTGCGTTCACCGTCACACAGTAGGGCAGTGTGTTAACAGTCACACAGTAGTTCAGAGTGTTCACCTTCACACAGTAGGTCAGTGTGGTCACAGTCACACAGTAGGTCATTGTTATCACAGTCACACAGTAGGTCTGTGTGTTCACTGTCACACAGTAGGTCTGTGTTTTCACAGTCACACAGTAGTTCAATGTGCTCACAGTCACACAATAATTCTGAGTGTTCACAGACACACCATAGTTCAGTTTGTTCACTTTCACACAGTAGGTCAGATTGTTCACAGTCACACAGCAGTTCAGTGTGTTCACTGTCACACAGTAGGTCTGTGTGTTCACGGTCACACAGTAGGTCAGAGTGTTCACTGTCACACAGTAGGTCAGTGTGTTCACCGTCACACAGTAGTTCAGTGTGTTCACAGTCACACACTAGGTCTGTGTGATCACAGTCACACAGTATGTCTGTGAGATCACTGTCACACAGCAAGTCAGTGTATTCACCCTCACACAGTAGTTCACTGAGTTCACTGTCACACAGTAGTTCAGAGTGTTCACAGTCACACAGTAGGTCAGTGTGTTAACCTTCACACAGTAGTTCAGTGGGTTCAGTCACACAGTAGGTCAGTGTGATCACAATCATACAGTGGGTCAGTGTGTTCACAGTCACTCTGCAGTTCAGTGTGTTCACTGTCACTTAGCCGATTACTGTGTTCACAGTCACACAGTAGTTCAGTGTTTTCAGCGTCACACAGCAGTTCAGTGTGTTCGCCGTCACACCATAGGTCAGTGAGTTCACAGTCACACAGTAGGTCAGTGTGCTCACTGTCACACAGTAGTTCAGTCTGTTCACAGTCACACAGTAGGTCAGTGTGATCACAGTCACACAGCAAGTCAGGGTCTTCACCTTCACACAGTAGTTCAGTGTGTTCACCGTCACACAGTAGTTCCGTTTGTTCACTGTCACACAGTAGGGCAGTGTGCTCACAGTCACACAGTAGGTCTGTTTGTTCACCTTCACACAGTAGGTCAGTGTGTTCACAGTCACACAGTATTTCAGTGTGTTCACATTCACACAGTAGGTCAGTGTGATCACAGTCATGCAGTAGGTCAGTGTGTTCACAGTCACATTGCAGTTCAGTGTGTTCACTGTCACATAGACGATCAATGTGTTCACAGTCAGACGGTAGTTCAGTGTTTTCAGTGTCACACAGCAGTTCAGTGTGTTCGCAGTCACACAGTAGTTCAGTATGTTCACTGTCACACTGTGGGTCTGTGTGTTCACAGTCACACACTAGGTCTGTGTGATTACAGTCACACAGTACGTCTGTGTGATCACCGTCACACAGCAAGTCAGTGTGTTCACCCTCACACAGTAGGTCACTGAGTTCACTGTCACACAGTAGTTCAGAGTGTTCACAGTCACACAGTAGGTCTGTGTGTTCACCTTCACACAGTAGTTCAGTGTTTTGTCAGTCACACAGTAGGTCAGTGTGTTCACAGTCACACTTCGGTTCAGTGTGATCACCGTCACACACTAGTTCTGTGCGTTCACAGTCACACACTAGAACTGTATGATCACAGTCACACAGAACATCTGTGTGATCACCGTCACAAAGCAAGTCAGTGTGTTCACCCTCACGCAGTAGTTCAGTGTGTTCACTGTCACACAGTAGTTCAGTGTGTTCACAGTCACACAGTAGGTCAGTGTGTTAACCTTCACACAGTAGTTCAGTGGGTTCACAGTCACACAGTAGGTCAGTGTGTTCACTGTCACACAGCCGTTCTGTGTGTTCACTGTCACACAGCTGATCAGTGTGTTCACAGTCACACAGTAGTTCAGTGTGTTCACCTTCACACAGTAGGTCAGTGTGGTCACAGTCACACAGTAGGTCAGTGTGATCACAGTCACACAGTAGGTCTGTGTGTTCACTGTCACACAGTAGGTCAGTGTGTTCACAGTCACACAGCCGGTCAGTGTTTTCACAGTCTCACAGTATTTCAGTGTGTTCACTGTCACACAGTTGGTCTGTGTGTTCACAGTCACATAGTAGGTCAGAATGTTCACTGTCACACAGTAATTCTGAGTGTTCAAAGACACACGATAGTTCTGTTTCTTCACTTTCACACAGTAGGTCAGTAAGTTCACAGTCACACAGCTGGTCAGTGTGTTCACAGTCATACAGGAGGTCAGAGTGTTCACAGTCACACAGCAGGTCAGTGTGTTCACTGGCACACAGTAGGTCAGTGTTCTCACAGTCACACAGTAGGTCCGTTTGTTCACCTTCACACAGTAGGTCAGTGTGTTCACAGTCACGCAGTAGGTCAGTGTATTCACAGTCACGCAGTAGGTTTTGTGTGTTCACAGTCACACAGTAGGTCACTGTATTCACAGTCACACAGTAGGTCAGTGTGTTCACAGTCACACAGTAGGTCAGTGTGTTCACAGTCACACAGCAGGTCAGTGTGATCACGGTCACACAGCAGGTCAGTATGTTCTTATTCACACAGTAGGTCTGTGTTTTCACTGTCACACAGTAGGTCAGTGTGTTCACGGTCACACAGTAGGTCAGTGTGTTCACTGTCTGACAATAGATCAGTGTGTTCACCGTCAACAGTAAGTCAATGTGTTCACAGTCACACAGTAGGCCAGAGTGATCACAGTTACACAGTAGGTCTGTGTTTTCACAGTCACACAGTAGTTCAATGTGCTCACAGTCACACAATAATTCTGAGTGTTCACAGACACACCATAGTTCAGTTTGTTCACTTTCACACAGTAGGTCAGTGTGTTCACTGTCACATCATAGGTCAGTGTGTTCACAGTCACACAGCATGTCAGTGTGTTCACAGTCACACAGCAGGTCAGTGTGTTCACAGTCACACAGTAGGTCAGTGTGTTCACAGTCACACAGTAGGTCAGTTTGTTCACCGTCACACAGCAGTTCAGTGTGTTCACAGTTACACAGTAGGTCATTGTGTTCAGAGTCACACAGCCAGTCAGTGTTTTCGCAGTCTCACAGTATTTAAGTTTGTTCACTGTCACACAGTAGGTCTGTGTCTTCACGGTCACACAGTAGGTCAGAGTGTTCACTGTCACACAGTAGGTCAGTGTGTTCACCGTCACACAGTAGTTCAGTGTGTTCACAGTCACACACTAGGTCTGTGTGATCACAGTCACACAGTATGTCTGTGTGATCACCGTCACACAGCAAGTCAGTGTGTTCACCCTCACACAGTAGTTCACTGAGTTCACTGTCGCACAGTAGTTCAGAGTGTTCACAGTCACACAGTAGGTCAGTGTGTTCACCTTCACACAGTAGTTCAGTGTTTTCACAGTCACACAGTAGGTCAGTATGTTCACAGTCATGCAGTAGGTCAGTGTGTTCACAGTCACACTGCAGTTCAGTGTGCTCACCGTCACACACTAGTTCTGTGCGTTCACAGTCACACACTAGAACTGTGTGATCACAGTCACACGGAACGTCTGTGTGATCACCGTCACAAAGCAAGTCAGTGTGTTCACCCTCACGCAGTAGTTCAGTGTGTTCACAGTCACACAGTAGGTCAGTGTGTTAACCTTCACACAGTAGTTCAGTGCGTTCAGTCACACAGTAGGTCAGTGTGATCACAGTCATACAGTGGGTCAGTGTGTTCACAGTCACTCTGCAGTTCAGTGTGTTCACTGTCACTTAGCCGATTAGTGTGTTCACAGTCACACAGTAGGTCAGTGTGTTCACAGTCACACTGCAGTTCAGTGTGTTCACTGTCACATAGCCGATCAATGTGTTCACAGTCAGACGGTAGTTCAGTGCTTTCAGTGTCACACAGCAGTTCAGTGTGTTCACAGTCACACAGTAGGTCAGTGTGCTCACAGTCACACAGTAGGTCAGTGTGTACAGAGTCACACCATAGGTCAATGTGTTCACCGTCACACAGTAGTTCAGTCTGTTCACAGTCACACAGTAGTTCAGTGTTTTCAGATTCACACAGTAGGTCTGTGTGTTCACATTCACACAGTAGATCAGTGTTCACTGTTGCACAGTGGCTCAGTGTGTTCACCGTCACACAGTAGTTCAGTATGTTCACTGTCAGACAGTTGTTCTGTGTGTTCACAGTCACACACTAGGTCTGTGTGATTACAGTCACACAGTACGTCCGTGTGATCACCGTCACACAGCAAGTCACTGTGTTCACCCTCACACAGTAGTTCACTGAGTTCACTGTCACACAGTAGTTCAGACTGTTCACAGTCACACAGTAGGTCAGTGTGTTCACCTTCACACAGTAGTTCAGTGTTTTCTCAGTCACACAGTAGGTCTGTGTGTTCACAGTCATGCAGTAGGTCAGTGTGTTCACAGTCACACTGCAGTTCAGTGTGATCACCGTCACACACTAGTTCTGTGCGTTCACAGTCACACACTAGAACTCTATGATCACAGTCACACAGAACGTCTGTGTGATCACCGTCACAAAGCAAGTCAGTGTGTTCACCCTCACGCAGTAGTTCAGTGGGTTCACAGTCACACAGTATGTCAGTGTGATCACAGTCATACAGTGGGTCAGTGTGTTCACAGTCACTCTGCAGTTCAGTGTGTTCACTGTCACTTAGCCGATTAGTGTGTTCACAGTCACACAGTAGTTCAGTGTTTTCAGCGTCACACAGCAGTTCAGTGTGTTCGCCGTCACACCATAGGTCAGTGAGTTCACAGTCACACAGTAGGTCAGTGTGCTCACTGTCACACAGTAGTTCAATGTGTTCACAGTCACACAGTAGGTCAGTGTGATCACAGTCACACAGCAAGTCAGGGTCTTCACCTTCACACAGTAGTTCAGTGTGTTCACGGTCACACAGTAGTTCCGTTTGTTCACTGTCACACAGTAGGGCAGTGTGCTCACAGTCACACAGTAGGTCTGTTTGTTCACCTTCACACAGTAGGTCAGTGTGTTCACAGTCACACAGTATTTCAGTGTGTTCACATTCACACAGTAGGTCAGTATGCTCACAGTCACACAGTAGGTCAGTGTGTTTACTGTCACACAGTAGTTCAGTGTGTTGACAGTTACACAGTGTGGCAGTGTTTTCACAGTATCACAGAATTTCAGTGTGTTCACTGTCACACTGTAGGTCAGTGTGTTCACAGTCACACGGTAGGTCAGTGTGTTCACTGTCACACAGTAGGTCACTGTGTACACAGTCACTCTGTAGGTCAGTGTGTTCACATTCAAACAGTAGGTCAGTGTGCTCACTGTCACACAGCAATTCTGTCTGTTCACTGTCACACAGCTGATCAGTGTGTTCACAGTCACACAGTAGTTCAGTGTTTTCAGAGTCAAACTGTAGGTCAGTGTGTTCACCTTCACACAGTAGTGCAATGTGTTAACAGTCACACAGTAGGTCAGTGTGTTAACCATCACACAGTAGGTCAGTGTG
The DNA here is from genome assembly GCF_030028105.1 of Mobula birostris. Classification (NCBI taxonomy): domain Eukaryota; kingdom Metazoa; phylum Chordata; class Chondrichthyes; order Myliobatiformes; family Myliobatidae; genus Mobula; species Mobula birostris. The sequence goes on along the minus strand of NC_092371.1, from coordinate 90,536,475 downwards.
ATCACAGACATACAGTCGGTCAGTGTGTTCACAGTCACTCTGCAGTTCAGTGTGTTCACAGTCACACAGTAGTTCAGTGTTTTCAGCATCACACAGCAGTTCAGTGTGTTCGCAGTCACAGAATAGGTCAGTGTGTTCACAGTCACACAGTAGGTCAGTGTGTTCACCGTCACACAGTAGGACACTGTGTTCACAGTTACACAGTAAGTAAGTGTGATCACAGTCACACAGCAGGTCAGTGTTTTCACAGTTACATAGTAGTTCAGTGTACTGACAGTCACACAGTACGTCAGTGTGTTCACAGTCACACAGCAGGTCAGTGTGTTGGCCGTCACACCATAGGTCAGTGTGTTCACTGTCACACAGTAGGGCAGTGTGCTCACAGTCACACAGTAGGTCCGTTTGTTCACCTTCACAGAGTAGGTCTGTGTGTACATAGTCACACCATAGGTTTTCTGATCACCGTCACACAGTAGGTCTTCTGATCACCGTCGCACAGTGTATTCACCGTCACTCAGTAGTTCAGTGTGTTCACTGTCACACATTAGGTCAGTGTGTTCACAGTCACACAGTAGTTCAGAGTGTTCATCTTCACACTGTAGTCCAGTGTGTTGACAGTCACACAGTAGGGCAGTGTGTTCACAGTCTCACAGTATTTCAGTGTGTTAACTGTCACACAGTAGGTTAGTGTGTTCACTGTCACACAATAGATCAGTGTGTTCATAGTCACACAATAGTTCAGCGTTTTCAGATTCACACAGTAGGTCAGTGTGTTCACAGTCACACAGTAGATCAGTGTTCTCTGTCGCACAGTAATTCAGTGTGATCACAGTCACACAGTAGGTCAGTGTGTTCACAGTCATGCAGTAGGTCAGTGTGTTCACAGTCACACTGCAGTTCAGTGTGTTCACCGTCACACACTAGTTCTGTGCGTTCACAGTCACACACTAGAACTGTGTGATCACAGTCACACGGAACGTCTGTGTGATCACCGTCACAAAGCAAGTCAGTGTGTTCACCCTCACGCAGTAGTTCAGTGTGTTCACAGTCACACAGTAGGTCAGTGTGTTAACCTTCACACAGTAGTTCAGTGGGTTCAGTCACACAGTAGGTCAGTGTGATCACAGTCATACAGTGGGTCAGTGTGTTCACTGTTACTTAGCCGATTACTGTGTTCACAGTCACACAGTAGTTCAGTGTTTTCAGCGTCACACAGCAGTTCAGTGTGTTCGCCGTCACACCATAGGTCAGTGAGTTCACAGTCACACAGTAGGTCAGTGTGCTCACTGTCACACAGTAGTTCAATGTGTTCACAGTCACACAGTAGGTCAGTGTGATCACAGTCACACAGCAAGTCAGGGTCTTCACCTTCACACAGTAGTTCAGTGTGTTCACGGTCACACAGTAGTTCCGTTTGTTCACTGTCACACAGTAGGGCAGTGTGCTCACAGTCACACAGTAGGTCTGTTTGTTCACCTTCACACAGTAGGTCAGTGTGTTCACAGTCACACAGTATTTCAGTGTGTTCACATTCACACAGTAGGTCAGTGTGATCACAGTCATGCAGTAGGTCAGTGTGTTCACAGTCACACTGCAGTTCAGTGTGTTCACTGTCACATAGACGATCAATGTGTTCACAGTCAGACGGTAGTTCAGCGTTTTCCGTGTCACACAGTAGGTCTGTGTGTTCACATTCACACAGTAGATCAGTGTTCACTGTTGCACAGTGGCTCAGTGTGTTCACCGTCACACAGTAGTTCAGTATGTTCACTGTCAGACAGTTGTTCTGTGTGTTCACAGTCACACACTAGGTCTCTGTGATTACAGGAACACAGTACGTCTGTGTGATCACCGTCACACAGCAAGTCAGTGTGTTCACCTTCACACAGTAGTTCACTGAGTTCACTGTCACACAGTAGATCAGAGTGTTCACAGTCACACAGTAGGTCAGTGTGTTCACCTTCACACAGTAGTTCAGTGTTTTCTCAGTCACACAGTAGGTCAGTGTGTTCACAGTCATGCAGTAGGTCAGTGTGTTCACAGTCACACTGCAGTTCAGTGTGTTCACCGTCACACACTAGTTCTGTGCGTTCACAGTCACACACTAGAACTGTGTGATCACAGTCACACAGAACGTCTGTGTGATCACCGTCACAAAGCAAGTCAGTGTGTTCACCCTCACGCAGTAGTTCAGTGTGTTCACAGTCACACAGTAGTTCAGTGTGTTCACAGTCACACAGTAGTTCAGTGTGTTCACTGTCACTTAGCCGATTAGTGTGTTCACAGTCACACAGTAGTTCAGTGTTTTCAGTGTCACACAGCAGTTCAGTGTGTTCGCCGTCACACCATAGGTCAGTGTGTTCACAGTCACACAGTAGGTCAGTGTGCTCACTGTCACACAGTAGTTCAATGTGTTCACAGTCACACAGTAGGTGAGTGTGATCACAGTCACACAGCAAGTCAGGGTCTTCACCTTCACACAGTAGTTCAGTGTGTTCACGGTCACACAGTAGTTCCGTTTGTTCACTGTCACACAGTAGGGCAGTGTGCTCACAGTCACACAGTAGGTCTGTTTGTTCACCTTCACACAGTAGGTCAGTGTGTTTACTGTCACACAGTAGTTCAATGTGTTGACAGTTACACAGTGTGGCAGTGTGTTCACAGTATCACAGAATTTCAGTGTGTTCACTGTCATACTGTAGGTCAGTGTGTTCACAGTCACACGGTAGGTCAGTGTGTTCACTGTCACACTGTAGGTCAGTGTGTTCACAGTCACACGGTAGGTCAGTGTGTTCACTGTCACACAGTAGGTCACTGTGTACACAGTCACTCTGTAGGTCAGTGTGTTCACATTCAAACAGTAGGTCAGTGTGCTCACTGTCACACAGCAGTTCTGTCTGTTCACTGTCACACAGCTGATCAGTGTGTTCACAGTCACACAGTACTTCAGTGTTTTCAGAGTCAAACTGTAGGTCAGTGTGTTCACAGTCACAAAGTAGGTCAGTGTGTTCACAGTCACACAGTAGGTCAGTGTGTTCACCTTCACACAGTAGTACAGTGGGTTCACAGTCACACAGTAGGTCAGTGTGATCACAGTCATACAGTGGGTCAGTGTGTTCACAGTCACTCTGCAGTTCAGTGTGTTCACTGTCACTTAGCCGATTAGTGTGTTCACAGTCACACAGTAGTTCAGTGTTTTCAGCGTCACACAGCAGTTCAGTGTGTTCGCCATCACACCATAGGTCAGTGAGTTCACAGTCACACAGTAGGTCAGTGTGCTCACTGTCACACAGTAGCTCAGTGTGTTCACAGTCACAAAGTAGGTCAGTGTGATCACAGTCACACAGCAAGTCAGGGTCTTCACCTTCACACAGTAGTTCAGTGTGTTCACGGTCACACAGTAGTTCCAATTGTTCACTGTCACACAGTAGGGCAGTGTGCTCACAGTCACACAGTAGGTCTGTTTTTTCACCTTCACACAGTAGGTCAGTGTGTGCAGAGTCACACAGTATTTCAGTGTATTCACATTCACACAGTAGGTCAGTGTGATCACAGTCATGCAGTAGGTCAGTGTGTTCACTGTCACACTGCAGTTCAGTGTGTTCACTGTCACATAGCCGATCACTGTGTTCACAGTCAGACGGTAGTTCAGTGTTTTCAGTGTCACACAGCAGTTCAGTGTGTTGGCAGTCACACAGTAGGTCAGTGTGTTCACAGTCACACAGTAGGTCAGTGTGCTCACAGCCACACAGTAGTCCAGTGTGTTCACAGTCACACATTAGGTCAGTGTGTTCACAGTCACACAGTAGGTCCATTTGTTCACCTTCACACAGTAGGTCAGTGTGTACAGAGTCACACCATAGGTCAGTCTGTTCACAGTCACACAGTAGTTCAGTGTTTTCAGATTCACACAGTAGGTCTGTGTGTTCACATTCACACAGTAGATCAGTGTTCACTGTTGCACAGTGGCTCAGTGTGTTCACCGTCACACAGTAGTTCAGTATGTTCACTGTCAGACAGTTGTTCTGTGTGTTCACAGTCACACACTAGGTCTGTGTGATTACAGTCACACAGTACGTCTGTGTGATCACCGTCACACAGCAAGTCACTGTGTTCACCCTTACACAGTAGTTCACTGAGTTCACTGTCACACAGTAGTTCAGAGTGCTCACAGTCACACAGTAGGTCAGTGTGTTCACCTTCACACAGTAGTTCAGTGTTTTCTCAGTCACACAGTAGGTCAGTGTGTTCGCAGTCATGCAGTAGGTCAGTGTGTTTACAGTCACACTGCAGTTCAGTGTGATCACCGTCACACACTATTTCTGTGCGTTCACAGTCACACACTAGAACTGTGCGATCACAGTCACACAGAACGTCTGTGTGATCACCGTCACAAAGCAAGTCAGTGTGTTCACCCTCACGCAGTAGTTCAGTGTGTTCACAGTCACACAGTAGTTCAGTGTGTTCACAGTCACACAGTAGTTCAGTGTGTTCACAGTCACACAGTAGGTCAGTGTGTTAACCTTCACACAGTAGTTCAGTGGGTTCACAGTCACACGGTAGGTCAGTGTGATCACAGTCATACAGTGGGTCAGTGTGTTCACAGTCACTCTGCAGTTCCGTGTGTTCACTGTCACTTAGCCGATTAGTGTGTTCACAGTCACACAGTAGTTCAGTGTTTTCAGCGTCACACAGCAGTTCAGTGTGTTCGCCGTCACACCATAGGTCAGTGAGTTCACAGTCACACAGTAGGTCAGTGTGCTCACTGTCACACAGTAGTTCAATGTGTTCACAGTCACACAGTAGGTCAGTGTGCTCACTGTCACACAGTAGTTCAATGTGTTCACAGTCACACAGTAGGTCAGTGTGAACACAGTCACACAGCAAGTCAGGGTCTTCACCTTCACACAGTAGTTCAGTGTGTTCACGGTCACACTGTAGTTCCGTTTGTTCACTGTCACACAGTAGGTCAGTGTGCTCACAGTCACACAGTAGGTCAGTGTGTTTACTGTCACACAGTAGTTCAGTGTGTTGACAGTTACACAGTGTGGCAGTGTGTTCACAGTATCACAGAATTTCAGTGTGTTCACTGTCACACTGTAGGTCAGTGTGTTCACAGTCACACGGTAGGTCAGTGTGTTCACTGTCACACAGTAGGTCACTGTGTACACAGTCACTCTGTAGATCAGTGTGTTCACATTCAAACAGTAGGTCAGTGTGCTCACTGTCACACAGCAGTTCTGTCTGTTCACTGTCACACAGCTGATCAGTGTGTTCACAGTCACACAGTAGTTCAGTGTTTTCAGAGTCAAACTGTAGGTCAGTGTGTTCACAGTCACAAAGTAGGTCAGTGTGTTCACAGTCACACAGTAGGTCAGTGTGTTCACCTTCACACAGTAGTGCAATGTGTTAACAGTCACACAGTAGGTCAGTGTGTTAACCTTCACACAGTAGTTCAGTGGGTTCACAGTCACACAGTAGGTCAGTGTGATCACAGTCATACAGTGGGTCAGTGTGTTCACAGGCACTCTGCAGTTCAGTGTGTTCACTGTCAGACAGTTGTTCTGTGTGTTCACAGTCACACAGTAGTTCAGTGTTTTCAGCGTCACACAGCAGTTCAGTGTGTTCGCCATCACACCATAGGTGAGTGAGTTCACAGTCACACAGTAGGTCAGTGTGCTCACTGTCACACAGTAGCTCAGTGTGTTCACAGTCACACAGTAGGTCAGTGTGATCACAGTCACACAGCAAGTCAGGGTCTTCTCCTTCACACAGTAGTTCAGTGTGTTCACGGTCACACAGTAGTTCCATTTGTTCACTGTCACACAGTAGGGCAGTGTGCTCACAGTCACACAGTAGGTCTGTTTTTTCACCTTCACACAGTAGTGTGTTCACAGTCACACAGTATTTCAGTGTGTTCACATTCACACAGTAGGTCAGTGTGATCACAGTCATGCAGTAGGTCAGTGTGCTCACAGTCACACTGCAGTTCAGTGTGTTCACTGTCACATAGCCGATCAATGTGTTCACAGTCAGACGGTAGTTCAGTGTTTTCAGTGTCACACAGCAGTTCAGTGTGTTCGCAGTCACACAGTAGGTCAGTTTGTTCACAGTCACACAGTAGGTCAGTTTGTTCATTGTCACACAGCCGTTCTGTGTGTTCACTATCACACAGCTGATCAGTGTTTTCACCGTCACACAGTAGGTCAGTGTGGTCACAGTCACACAGTAGGTCAGTGTGATCACAGTCACACAGTAGGTCTGTGTTTTCACTGTCACACAGTAGGTCACTGTGTTCACAGTCACACAGTAGGTCAGTGTGTTCACAGTCACACAGCAGGTCAGTGTGTTCACAGTCACACAGTAGGTCAGTGTGTTCACAGTCACACAGTAGGTCAGTTTGTTCACCGTCACACAGCAGTTCAATGTGTTCACAGTCACACGGTAGGTCATTGTGTTCACAGTCACACAGCCGGTCAGTGTTTTCACTGTCTCACAGTATTTCAGTGTGTTCACTGTCACACAGTAGGTCTGGGTGTTCACGGTCACACAGTAGGTCAGAGTATTCACTGTCACACAGTAGGTCAGTGTGTTCACCGTCACACAGTAGTTCAGTGTGTTCACTGTCACACAGTGGTTCTGTGTGTTCACAGTCACACACTGGGTCTGTGTGATCACAGTCACACAGTATATCTGTGTGATCACCGTCACACAGCAAGTCAATGTGTTCACCTTCACACAGTAGTTCAGTGTGTTCACAGTCACACAGTAGGTCAGTGTGATCACAGTCATGCAGTAGGTCAGTGTGTTTGCAGTCACACTGCAGTTCTGTGTGTTCACTGTCACATAGCCCATCAGTGTGTTCACAGTCACACAGTAGCTCAGTGTTTTCAGTGTCACACAGCAGTTCAGTGTGTTCACAGTCACACAGTAGGTCATTGTGTTCACAGTCACACAGCCGGTCAGTGTTTTCACTGTCTCACAGTATTTCAGTGTGTTCACTGTCACACAGTAGGTCTGGGTGTTCACGGTCACACAGTAGGTCAGAGTATTCACTGTCACACAGTAGGTCAGTGTGTTCACCGTCACACAGTAGTTCAGTGTGTTCACTGTCACACAGTGGTTCTGTGTGTTCACAGTCACACACTGGGTCTGTGTGATCACAGTCACACAGAATGTCTGTGTGATCACCGTCACACAGCAAGTCAATGTGTTCACCTTCACACAGTAGTTCAGTGTGTTCACAGTCACACAGTAGGTCAGTGTGATCACAGTCATGCAGTAGGTCAGTGTGTTCGCAGTCACACTGCAGTTCTGTGTGTTCACTGTCACATAGCCCATCAGTGTGTTCACAGTCACACAGTAGCTCAGTGTTTTCAGTGTCACACAGCAGTTCAGTGTGTTCACAGTCACACAGTAGGTCAGTGTGTTCACAGTCATGCAGTAGGTCAGTGTGCTCACAGTCAGACTGCAGTTCAGTGTGATCACCGTCACACACTAGTTCTGTGCGTTCACAGTCACACACTAGAACTGTGTGATCACAGTCACACAGAACGTCTGTGTGATCACCGTCACAAAGCAAGTCAGTGTGTTCACCCTCACGCAGTAGTTCAGTGTGTTCACAGTCACACAGTAGGTCAGTGTGTTAACCTTCACACAGTAGTTCAGTGCGTTCAGTCACACAGTAGGTCAGTGTGATCACAGTCATACAGTGGGTCAGTGTGTTCACAGTCACTCTGCAGTTCAGTGTGTTCACTGTCACTTAGCCGATTAGTGTGTTCACAGTCACACAGTAGGTCATTGTTATCACAGTCACACAGTAGGTCAGTGTGTTCACAGTCACACTGCAGTTCAGTGTGTTCACTGTCACATAGCCGATCAATGTGTTCACAGTCAGACGGTAGTTCAGTGCTTTCAGTGTCACACAGCAGTTCAGTGTGTTCACAGTCACACAGTAGGTCAGTGTGCTCACAGTCACACAGTAGGTCAGTGTGTACAGAGTCACACCATAGGTCAGTGTGTTCACCGTCACACAGTAGTTCAGTCTGTTCACAGTCACACAGTAGTTCAGTGTTTTCAGATTCACACAGTAGGTCTGTGTGTTCACATTCACACAGTAGATCAGTGTTCACTGTTGCACAGTGGCTCAGTGTGTTCACCGTCACACAGTAGTTCAGTATGTTCACTGTCAGACAGTTGTTCTGTGTGTTCACAGTCACACACTAGGTCTGTGTGATTACAGTCACACAGTACGTCCGTGTGATCACCGTCACACAGCAAGTCACTGTGTTCACCCTCACACAGTAGTTCACTGAGTTCACTGTCACACAGTAGTTCAGACTGTTCACAGTCACACAGTAGGTCAGTGTGTTCACCTTCACACAGTAGTTCAGTGTTTTCTCAGTCACACAGTAGGTCAGTGTGTTCACAGTCATGCAGTAGGTCAGTGTGTTCACAGTCACACTGCAGTTCAGTGTGATCACCGTCACACACTAGTTCTGTGCGTTCACAGTCACACACTAGAACTCTATGATCACAGTCACACAGAACGTCTGTGTGATCACCGTCACAAAGCAAGTCAGTGTGTTCACCCTCACGCAGTAGTTCAGTGGGTTCACAGTCACACAGTATGTCAGTGTGATCACAGTCATACAGTGGGTCAGTGTGTTCACAGTCACTCTGCAGTTCAGTGTGTTCACTGTCACTTAGCCGATTAGTGTGTTCACAGTCACACAGTAGTTCAGTGTTTTCAGCGTCACACAGCAGTTCAGTGTGTTCGCCGTCACACCATAGGTCAGTGAGTTCACAGTCACACAGTAGGTCAGTGTGCTCACTGTCACACAGTAGTTCAATGTGTTCACAGTCACACAGTAGGTCAGTGTGATCACAGTCACACAGCAAGTCAGGGTCTTCACCTTCACACAGTAGTTCAGAGTGTTCACGGTCACACAGTAGTTCCGTTTGTTCACTGTCACACAGTAGGGCAGTGTGCTCACAGTCACACAGTAGGTCTGTTTGTTCACCTTCACACAGTAGGTCAGTGTGTTCACAGTCACACAGTATTTCAGTGTGTTCACATTCACACAGTAGGTCAGTATGCTCACAGTCACACAGTAGGTCAGTGTGTTTACTGTCACACAGTAGTTCAGTGTGTTGACAGTTACACAGTGTGGCAGTGTTTTCACAGTATCACAGAATTTCAGTGTGTTCACTGTCACACTGTAGGTCAGTGTGTTCACAGTCACACGGTAGGTCAGTGTGTTCACTGTCACACAGTAGGTCACTGTGTACACAGTCACTCTGTAGGTCAGTGTGTTCACATTCAAACAGTAGGTCAGTGTGCTCACTGTCACACAGCAATTCTGTCTGTTCACTGTCACACAGCTGATCAGTGTGTTCACAGTCACACAGTAGTTCAGTGTTTTCAGAGTCAAACTGTAGGTCAGTGTGTTCACCTTCACACAGTAGTGCAATGTGTTAACAGTCACACAGTAGGTCAGTGTGTTAACCATCACACAGTAGGTCAGTGTGATCACAGACATACAGTCGGTCAGTGTGTTCACAGTCACTCTGCAGTTCAGTGTGTTCACAGTCACACAGTAGTTCAGTGTTTTCAGCATCACACAGCAGTTCAGTGTGTTCGCAGTCACAGAATAGGTCAGTGTGTTCACAGTCACACAGTAGGTCAGTGTGTTCACCGTCACACAGTAGGACACTGTGTTCACAGTTACACAGTAAGTAAGTGTGATCACAGTCACACAGCAGGTCAGTGTTTTCACAGTTACATAGTAGTTCAGTGTACTGACAGTCACACAGTACGTCAGTGTGTTCACAGTCACACAGCAGGTCAGTGTGTTGGCCGTCACACCATAGGTCAGTGTGTTCACTGTCACACAGTAGGGCAGTGTGCTCACAGTCACACAGTAGGTCCGTTTGTTCACCTTCACAGAGTAGGTCTGTGTGTACATAGTCACACCATAGGTTTTCTGATCACCGTCACACAGTAGGTCTTCTGATCACCGTCGCACAGTGTATTCACCGTCACTCAGTAGCTCAGTGTGTTCACTGTCACACATTAGGTCAGTGTGTTCACAGTCACACAGTAGTTCAGAGTGTTCATCTTCACACTGTAGTCCAGTGTGTTGACAGTCACACAGTAGGGCAGTGTGTTCACAGTCTCACAGTATTTCAGTGTGTTGACTGTCACACAGTAGGTTAGTGTGTTCACTGTCACACAATAGATCAGTGTGTTCATAGTCACACAGTAGTTCAGCGTTTTCAGATTCACACAGTAGGTCAGTGTGTTCACAGTCACACAGTAGATCAGTGTTCTCTGTCGCACAGTAATTCAGTGTGATCACAGTCACACAGTAGGTCAGTGTGTTCACAGTCATGCAGTAGGTCAGTGTGTTCACAGTCACACTGCAGTTCAGTGTGTTCACCGTCACACACTAGTTCTGTGCGTTCACAGTCACACACTAGAACTGTGTGATCACAGTCACACGGAACGTCTGTGTGATCACCGTCACAAAGCAAGTCAGTGTGTTCACCCTCACGCAGTAGTTCAGTGTGTTCACAGTCACACAGTAGGTCAGTGTGTTAACCTTCACACAGTAGTTCAGTGGGTTCAGTCACACAGTAGGTCAGTGTGATCACAGTCATACAGTGGGTCAGTGTGTTCACTGTTACTTAGCCGATTACTGTGTTCACAGTCACACAGTAGTTCAGTGTTTTCAGCGTCACACAGCAGTTCAGTGTGTTCGCCGTCACACCATAGGTCAGTGAGTTCACAGTCACACAGTAGGTCAGTGTGCTCACTGTCACACAGTAGTTCAATGTGTTCACAGTCACACAGTAGGTCAGTGTGATCACAGTCACACAGCAAGTCAGGGTCTTCACCTTCACACAGTAGTTCAGTGTGTTCACGGTCACACAGTAGTTCCGTTTGTTCACTGTCACACAGTAGGGCAGTGTGCTCACAGTCACACAGTAGGTCTGTTTGTTCACCTTCACACAGTAGGTCAGTGTGTTCACAGTCACACAGTATTTCAGTGTGTTCACATTCACACAGTAGGTCAGTGTGATCACAGTCATGCAGTAGGTCAGTGTGTTCACAGTCACACTGCAGTTCAGTGTGTTCACTGTCACATAGACGATCAATGTGTTCACAGTCAGACGGTAGTTCAGCGTTTTCCGTGTCACACAGTAGGTCTGTGTGTTCACATTCACACAGTAGATCAGTGTTCACTGTTGCACAGTGGCTCAGTGTGTTCACCGTCACACAGTAGTTCAGTATGTTCACTGTCAGACAGTTGTTCTGTGTGTTCACAGTCACACACTAGGTCTCTGTGATTACAGGAACACAGTACGTCTGTGTGATCACCGTCACACAGCAAGTCAGTGTGTTCACCTTCACACAGTAGTTCACTGAGTTCACTGTCACACAGTAGATCAGAGTGTTCACAGTCACACAGTAGGTCAGTGTGTTCACCTTCACACAGTAGTTCAGTGTTTTCTCAGTCACACAGTAGGTCAGTGTGTTCACAGTCATGCAGTAGGTCAGTGTGTTCACAGTCACACTGCAGTTCAGTGTGTTCACCGTCACACACTAGTTCTGTGCGTTCACAGTCACACACTAGAACTGTGTGATCACAGTCACACAGAACGTCTGTGTGATCACCGTCACAAAGCAAGTCAGTGTGTTCACCCTCACGCAGTAGTTCAGTGTGTTCACAGTCACACAGTAGTTCAGTGTGTTCACAGTCACACAGTAGTTCAGTGTGTTCACTGTCACTTAGCCGATTAGTGTGTTCACAGTCACACAGTAGTTCAGTGTTTTCAGTGTCACACAGCAGTTCAGTGTGTTCGCCGTCACACCATAGGTCAGTGTGTTCACAGTCACACAGTAGGTCAGTGTGCTCACTGTCACACAGTAGTTCAATGTGTTCACAGTCACACAGTAGGTCAGTGTGATCACAGTCACACAGCAAGTCAGGGTCTTCACCTTCACACAGTAGTTCAGTGTGTTCACGGTCACACAGTAGTTCCGTTTGTTCACTGTCACACAGTAGGGCAGTGTGCTCACAGTCACACAGTAGGTCTGTTTGTTCACCTTCACACAGTAGGTCAGTGTGTTTACTGTCACACAGTAGTTCAATGTGTTGACAGTTACACAGTGTGGCAGTGTGTTCACAGTATCACAGAATTTCAGTGTGTTCACTGTCATACTGTAGGTCAGTGTGTTCACAGTCACACGGTAGGTCAGTGTGTTCACTGTCACACTGTAGGTCAGTGTGTTCACAGTCACACGGTAGGTCAGTGTGTTCACTGTCACACAGTAGGTCACTGTGTACACAGTCACTCTGTAGGTCAGTGTGTTCACATTCAAACAGTAGGTCAGTGTGCTCACTGTCACACAGCAGTTCTGTCTGTTCACTGTCACACAGCTGATCAGTGTGTTCACAGTCACACAGTACTTCAGTGTTTTCAGAGTCAAACTGTAGGTCAGTGTGTTCACAGTCACAAAGTAGGTCAGTGTGTTCACAGTCACACAGTAGGTCAGTGTGTTCACCTTCACACAGTAGTACAGTGGGTTCACAGTCACACAGTAGGTCAGTGTGATCACAGTCATACAGTGGGTCAGTGTGTTCACAGTCACTCTGCAGTTCAGTGTGTTCACTGTCACTTAGCCGATTAGTGTGTTCACAGTCACGCAGTAGTTCAGTGTTTTCAGCGTCACACAGCAGTTCAGTGTGTTCGCCATCACACCATAGGTCAGTGAGTTCACAGTCACACAGTAGGTCAGTGTGCTCACTGTCACACAGTAGCTCAGTGTGTTCACAGTCACAAAGTAGGTCAGTGTGATCACAGTCACACAGCAAGTCAGGGTCTTCACCTTCACACAGTAGTTCAGTGTGTTCACGGTCACACAGTAGTTCCATTTGTTCACTGTCACACAGTAGGGCAGTGTGCTCACAGTCACACAGTAGGTCTGTTTTTTCACCTTCACACAGTAGGTCAGTGTGTGCAGAGTCACACAGTATTTCAGTGTATTCACATTCACACAGTAGGTCAGTGTGATCACAGTCATGCAGTAGGTCAGTGTGTTCACTGTCACACTGCAGTTCAGTGTGTTCACTGTCACATAGCCGATCACTGTGTTCACAGTCAGACGGTAGTTCAGTGTTTTCAGTGTCACACAGCAGTTCAGTGTGTTGGCAGTCACACAGTAGGTCAGTGTGTTCACAGTCACACAGTAGGTCAGTGTGCTCACAGCCACACAGTAGTCCAGTGTGTTCACAGTCACACATTAGGTCAGTGTGTTCACAGTCACACAGTAGGTCCATTTGTTCACCTTCACACAGTAGGTCAGTGTGTACAGAGTCACACCATAGGTCAGTCTGTTCACAGTCACACAGTAGTTCAGTGTTTTCAGATTCACACAGTAGGTCTGTGTGTTCACATTCACACAGTAGATCAGTGTTCACTGTTGCACAGTGGCTCAGTGTGTTCACCGTCACACAGTAGTTCAGTATGTTCACTGTCAGACAGTTGTTCTGTGTGTTCACAGTCACACACTAGGTCTGTGTGATTACAGTCACACAGTACGTCTGTGTGATCACCGTCACACAGCAAGTCACTGTGTTCACCCTTACACAGTAGTTCACTGAGTTCACTGTCACACAGTAGTTCAGAGTGTTCACAGTCACACAGTAGGTCAGTGTGTTCACCTTCACACAGTAGTTCAGTGTTTTCTCAGTCACACAGTAGGTCAGTGTGTTCGCAGTCATGCAGTAGGTCAGTGTGTTTACAGTCACACTGCAGTTCAGTGTGATCACCGTCACACACTATTTCTGTGCGTTCACAGTCACACACTAGAACTGTGCGATCACAGTCACACAGAACGTCTGTGTGATCACCGTCACAAAGCAAGTCACTGTGTTCACCCTCACGCAGTAGTTCAGTGTGTTCACAGTCACACAGTAGTTCAGTGTGTTCACAGTCACACAGTAGTTCAGTGTGTTCACAGTCACACAGTAGGTCAGTGTGTTAACCTTCACACAGTAGTTCAGTGGGTTCACAGTCACACGGTAGGTCAGTGTGATCACAGTCATACAGTGGGTCAGTGTGTTCACAGTCACTCTGCAGTTCCGTGTGTTCACTGTCACTTAGCCGATTAGTGTGTTCACAGTCACACAGTAGTTCAGTGTTTTCAGCGTCACACAGCAGTTCAGTGTGTTTGCCGTCACACCATAGGTCAGTGAGTTCACAGTCACACAGTAGGTCAGTGTGCTCACTGTCACACAGTAGTTCAATGTGTTCACAGTCACACAGTAGGTCAGTGTGCTCACTGTCACACAGTAGTTCAATGTGTTCACAGTCACACAGTAGGTCAGTGTGAACACAGTCACACAGCAAGTCAGGGTCTTCACCTTCACACAGTAGTTCAGTGTGTTCACGGTCACACTGTAGTTCCGTTTGTTCACTGTCACACAGTAGGTCAGTGTGCTCACAGTCACACAGTAGGTCTGTTTTTTCACCTTCACACAGTAGGTCAGTGTGTTTACTGTCACACAGTAGTTCAGTGTGTTGACAGTTACACAGTGTGGCAGTGTGTTCACAGTATCACAGAATTTCAGTGTGTTCACTGTCACACTGTAGGTCAGTGTGTTCACAGTCACACGGTAGGTCAGTGTGTTCACTGTCACACAGTAGGTCACTGTGTACACAGTCACTCTGTAGATCAGTGTGTTCACATTCAAACAGTAGGTCAGTGTGCTCACTGTCACACAGCAGTTCTGTCTGTTCACTGTCACACAGCTGATCAGTGTGTTCACAGTCACACAGTAGTTCAGTGTTTTCAGAGTCAAACTGTAGGTCAGTGTGTTCACAGTCACAAAGTAGGTCAGTGTGTTCACAGTCACACAGTAGGTCAGTGTGTTCACCTTCACACAGTAGTGCAATGTGTTAACAGTCACACAGTAGGTCAGTGTGTTAACCTTCACACAGTAGTTCAGTGGGTTCACAGTCACACAGTAGGTCAGTGTGATCACAGTCATACAGTGGGTCAGTGTGTTCACAGGCACTCTGCAGTTCAGTGTGTTCACTGTCAGACAGTTGTTCTGTGTGTTCACAGTCACACAGTAGTTCAGTGTTTTCAGCGTCACACAGCAGTTCAGTGTGTTCGCCATCACACCATAGGTGAGTGAGTTCACAGTCACACAGTAGGTCAGTGTGCTCACTGTCACACAGTAGCTCAGTGTGTTCACAGTCACACAGTAGGTCAGTGTGATCACAGTCACACAGCAAGTCAGGGTCTTCTCCTTCACACAGTAGTTCAGTGTGTTCACGGTCACACAGTAGTTCCATTTGTTCACTGTCACACAGTAGGGCAGTGTGCTCACAGTCACACAGTAGGTCTGTTTTTTCACCTTCACACAGTAGTGTGTTCACAGTCACACAGTATTTCAGTGTGTTCACATTCACACAGTAGGTCAGTGTGATCACAGTCATGCAGTAGGTCAGTGTGCTCACAGTCACACTGCAGTTCAGTGTGTTCACTGTCACATAGCCGATCAATGTGTTCACAGTCAGACGGTAGTTCAGTGTTTTCAGTGTCACACAGCAGTTCAGTGTGTTCGCAGTCACACAGTAGGTCAGTTTGTTCACAGTCACACAGTAGGTCAGTTTGTTCATTGTCACACAGCCGTTCTGTGTGTTCACTATCACACAGCTGATCAGTGTTTTCACCGTCACACAGTAGGTCAGTGTGGTCACAGTCACACAGTAGGTCAGTGTGATCACAGTCACACAGTAGGTCTGTGTTTTCACTGTCACACAGTAGGTCACTGTGTTCACAGTCACACAGTAGGTCAGTGTGTTCACAGTCACACAGCAGGTCAGTGTGTTCACAGTCACACAGTAGGTCAGTGTGTTCACAGTCACACAGTAGGTCAGTTTGTTCACCGTCACACAGCAGTTCAATGTGTTCACAGTCACACGGTAGGTCATTGTGTTCACAGTCACACAGCCGGTCAGTGTTTTCACTGTCTCACAGTATTTCAGTGTGTTCACTGTCACACAGTAGGTCTGGGTGTTCACGGTCACACAGTAGGTCAGAGTATTCACTGTCACACAGTAGGTCAGTGTGTTCACCGTCACACAGTAGTTCAGTGTGTTCACTGTCACACAGTGGTTCTGTGTGTTCACAGTCACACACTGGGTCTGTGTGATCACAGTCACACAGTATATCTGTGTGATCACCGTCACACAGCAAGTCAATGTGTTCACCTTCACACAGTAGTTCAGTGTGTTCACAGTCACACAGTAGGTCAGTGTGATCACAGTCATGCAGTAGGTCAGTGTGTTTGCAGTCACACTGCAGTTCTGTGTGTTCACTGTCACATAGCCCATCAGTGTGTTCACAGTCACACAGTAGCTCAGTGTTTTCAGTGTCACACAGCAGTTCAGTGTGTTCACAGTCACACAGTAGGTCATTGTGTTCACAGTCACACAGCCGGTCAGTGTTTTCACTGTCTCACAGTATTTCAGTGTGTTCACTGTCACACAGTAGGTCTGGGTGTTCACGGTCACACAGTAGGTCAGAGTATTCACTGTCACACAGTAGGTCAGTGTGTTCACCGTCACACAGTAGTTCAGTGTGTTCACTGTCACACAGTGGTTCTGTGTGTTCACAGTCACACACTGGGTCTGTGTGATCACAGTCACACAGAATGTCTGTGTGATCACCGTCACACAGCATGTCAATGTGTTCACCTTCACACAGTAGTTCAGTGTGTTCACAGTCACACAGTAGGTCAGTGTGATCACAGTCATGCAGTAGGTCAGTGTGTTCGCAGTCACACTGCAGTTCTGTGTGTTCACTGTCACATAGCCCATCAGTGTGTTCACAGTCACACAGTAGCTCAGTGTTTTCAGTGTCACACAGCAGTTCAGTGTGTTCACAGTCACACAGTAGGTCAGTGTGTTCACAGTCATGCAGTAGGTCAGTGTGCTCACAGTCAGACTGCAGTTCAGTGTGATCACCGTCACACACTAGTTCTGTGCGTTCACAGTCACACACTAGAACTGTGTGATCACAGTCACACAGAACGTCTGTGTGATCACCGTCACAAAGCAAGTCAGTCTGTTCACCCTCACGCAGTAGTTCAGTGTGTTCACTGTCACACAGTAGTTCAGTGTGTTAACCTTCACACAGTAGTTCAGTGGGTTCACAGTCACACAGTAGGTTAGTGTGATCACAGTCAAACAGTGGGTCAGTGTGTTCACAGTCACTCTGCAGTTCAGTGTGTTCACTGTCACTTAGCCGATTAGTGTGTTCACAGTCACACAGTAGTTCAGTGTTTTCAGCGTCACACAGCAGTTCAGTGTGTTCGCCGTCACACCATAGGTCAGTGAGTTCACAGTCACACAGTAGGTCAGTGTGCTCACTGTCACACAGTAGGTCTGTGTGATTACAGTCACACAGTACGTCTGTGTGCTCACCGTCACACAGCAAGTCAGTGTGTTCACCTTCACACAGCAGTCAAGTGTGTTCGCAGTCACACAGTAGGTCAGTGTGTTCACAGTCACACAGTAGGTCAGTGTGTTTACCGTCACTCAGCAAATCAGTGCGTTCACAGTCACACCATAGTTCAGTGTGTTCACAGTCACACAGTAGGTCACTGTGCTCACAATCACACAGTAGGTCCATTTGTTCACCTTCACACGGTAGGTCCGTGTGTTCACCGTCACACAGTAGTTCAGTATGTTCACTGTCAGACAGTTGTTCTGTGTGTTCACAGTCACACACTAGGTCTGTGTGATTACAGTCGCACAGTACGTCTGTGTGATCACCTTCACACAGCAAGTCAGTGTGTTCACCCTCACACAGTAGTTCACTGAGTTCACTGTCACACAGTAGTTCAGTGTGTTCACAGTCACACAGTAGGTCAGTGTGTTCACGGTCAGACAATAGATCAGTGTGTTCACCGTCACACAGTAAGTCAGTGTGTTTACAATCACACAGTAGGCCAGAGTGATCAGAGTCACACAGTAGTTCAGTGTGTTCACAGTCACACAGTAGGTCAGTGTGTTCAGAGTCACACAGTAGGTCAGTGTGATCACAGTCACACAGAAATTCAGTGTGTTCACTGTCAGACAATAGATCAGTGTTTTCACCGTCACACGGTAAGTCAGTTTGCTCACAGTCACAGAGTAGTTCAGTGTGTTCACTGTCACACAGTAGTTCAGTGTGTTCACAGTCACACAGTAGGTCAGTGTGATCACAGTCACACAGAAGTTCTGTGTGTTCACAGTCACACACTAGGTCTGTGTGATCACAGTCACATAGTACGTCTGTGTGATCACCGTCACACAGCAAGTCAGTGCGTTCACCCTCACACAGTAGTTCAGTTTGTTCACTTGTCACACATTAGTTCAGAGCGTTCACATTCACACAGTAGGTCAGTGTGTTCACTGTCACACAGTAGTTCAGGGTGTTCACAATCACACAGTAGGTCAGTGTGTTCACCTTCACACAGTAGTTCAGTGTTTTCACAGTCACACAGTAGGTCAGTGTGATCACAGTAATGCAGTAGGTCAGTGTGTTCACAGTCACACTGCAGTTCAGTGTGTTCACATTCACACAGTAGGTCAGTGTGATCACAGTCATGCAGTAGGTCAGTGTGTTCACAGTTACACTGCAGTTCAGTGTGTTCACTGTCACATAGCCGATCAGTGTGTTCACAGTCACACAGTAGTTCAGTGTTTTCAGTGTCACACAGTAGTTCAGTGTGTTCACAGTCACACAGTAGGTCAGTGTGTTCACAGTAATGCAGTAGGTCAGTGTGTTCACAGTCACACTGCAGTTCAGTGTTTTCACTGTCACATAGCCAATAAGTGTGTTCACAGTCACACAGTAGTTCAGTGTTTTCATTGTCACACAGTAGTTCAGTGTGTTCACAGTCACACAGTAGGTCAGTTTGTTCACCGTCACACAGCAGTTCAGTGTGTTCACAGTCACACAGTAGGTCATTGTGTTCACAGTCACACAGCCGGTCAGTGTTTTCACAGTCTCACAGTATTTCAGTGTGTTCACTGTCACACAGTAGGTCTGTGTGTTCACGGTCACACAGTAGGTCAGAGTGTTCACTGTCAGACAATAGATCAGTGTGTTCACCGTCACACAGTAAGTCAGTGTGTTTAAAATCACACAGTAGGCCAGAGTGATCAGAGTCACACAGTAGTTAAGTGTGCTCACAGTCACACAGTAATGCTGTGTATTCACAGTCACACCATAGTTCAGTGTGTTCACTGTCACACAGTAGTTCAGTGTGTTCACAGTCACACAGTAGGTCAGTGTGATCACAGTCACACAGAAGTTCTGTGTGTTCACAGTCACACACTAGGTCTGTGTGATCACAGTCACATAGTACGTCTGTGTGATCACCGTCACACAGCAAGTCAGTGCGTTCACCCTCACACAGTAGTTCAGTGTGTTCACTTGTCACACATTAGTTCAGAGTGTTCACATTCACACAGTAGGTCAGTGTGTTCACCTTCACACAGTAGTTCAGTGTTTTCACAGTCACACAGTAGGTCAGTGTGATCACAGTAATGCAGTAGGTCAGTGTGTTCACAGTCACACTGCAGTTCAGTGTGTTCACATTCACACAGTAGGTCAGTGTGATCACAGTCATGCAGTAGGTCAGTGTGTTCACAGTTACACTGCAGTTCAGTGTGTTCACTGTCACATAGCCGATCAGTGTGTTCACAGTCACACAGTAGTTCAGTGTTTTCAGTGTCACACAGCAGTTCAGTGTGTTCGCAGTCACACAGTAGGTCAGTGTGTTCACTGTCACACAGTAGTTCAGTGTGTTCACAGTCACACAGTAGGTCAGTGTGTTCACAGTAATGCAGTAGGTCAGTGTGTTCACAGTCACACTGCAGTTCAGTGTTTTCACTGTCACATAGCCAATAAGTGTGTTCACAGTCACACAGTAGTTCAGTGTTTTCATTGTCACACAGCAGTTCAGTGTGTTCACAGTCACACAGTAGGTCATTGTGTTCACAGTCACACAGCCGGTCAGTGTTTTCACTGTCTCACAGTATTTCAGTGTGTTCACTGTCACACAGTAGGTCTGTGTGTTCACGGTCACACAGTAGGTCAGAGTGTTCACTGTCACACAGTAGTTCAGTGTGTTCACAGTCACACAGTAGGTCAGTGTGATCACAGTCATGCAGTAGGTCAGTGTGTTCACTGTCACACTGCATTTCAGTGTGTTCACTGTCACATAGCCCATCAGTGTGTTCACAGTCACACAGTAGTTCAGTGTGTCGCAGTCACACAGTAGGTCAGTGTGTTCGCAGTCACACAGTAGGTCAGTGTGTTCACAGTCACACAGTAGGGCAGTGTGCTCACAGTCACACAGTAGGTCCATTTGTTCACCTTCACACAGTAGGTCAGTGTGTACAGAGTCACACCATAGGTCAGTGTGTTCACCGTCACACAGTAGTTCAGTCTGTTCACAGTCACACAGTAGTTCAGTGTTTTCTGATTCACACTGTAGGTCTGTGTGTTCACAGTCACACAGTAGGTCAGTGTTCACTGTTGCACAGTAGCTCAGTGTGTTCACCGTCACACAGTAGTTCAGTATGTTCACTGTCAGACAGTCGTCCTGTGTGTTCACAGTCACACACTAGGTCTGTGTGATCACAGTCACACAGTACGTCTGTGTGATCACCGTCACACAGCAAGTCAGTGTGTTCACCCTCACACAGTAGTTCACTGAGTTCACTGTCACACAGTAGTTCGGAGTGCTCACAGTCACACATTAGGTCAGTGTGTTCACCCTCACACAGTAGTTCACTGAGTTCACTGTCACACAGTAGTTCAGTGTGTTCACAGTCACACAGTAGGTCAGTGTGATCACAGTCATGCAGTAGGTCAGTGTGTTTACAGTCACACTGCAGTTCAGTGTGTTTACTGTCACACAGCCGATCAGTGTGTTCACAGTCACACAGTAGTTCGATGTTTAAAGTTTCACACAGCAGTTCAGTGTGTTCACAGTCACACAGCAAGTCAGTGTGTTCACCTTCACACAGTAGTTCAGTGTGTTCACTGTCACACAGTAGTTCAGAGTGTTCACAGTCACACAGCAAGTCAGTGTGTTCACCCTCACACAGTAGGTCAGTGTGTTCACCTTCACACAGTAGTTCAGTGTTTTCACAGTCACACAGTAGGTCTGTGTGATCACAGTAATGCAGTAGGTCAGTGTGTTCACAGTCACACAGTAGGTCCGTGTCTTCACATTCACATAGTAGGTCCGTGTGTTCACTGTCACACAGCTGATCAGTGTGTTCACAGTCACACAGTAGTTCTGTGTTTTCAGAGTCACACAATAGCTCAGGGTGTTCACAGTCACACAGTAGGTCAGTGTGATCACAGTCACACTGTAGTTCAGTGTGTTCACCTTCACATAGTAGGTCAGTGTGTCCACCGTCACACAGTAGGTCAGTGTGATCACAGTCACACAGTAGGTCAGTGTTTTCACTGTCACACAGTAGGCCAGTGTGTTCACAGTCACACAGTAGGTCAGTGTGTTCACGGTCAGACAATAGATCAGTGTGTTCACCGTCACACAGTAAGTCAGTGTGTTTAAAATCACACAGTAGGCCAGAGTGATCAGAGTCACACAGTAGTTAAGTGTGCTCACAGTCACACAGTAATGCTGTGTATTCACAGTCACACCATAGTTCAGTGTGTTCACAGTCACACAGTGGGTCAGTGTGTTCACAGTCACACAGTAGGTCAGTGTGTTCACAGTCACACAGTAGGTCAGTGTGATCACAGTCACACAGTTCAGTGTGTTCACTGTCAGACAATAGATCAGTGTGTTCACCGTCACACGGTAAGTCAGTGTGTTCACAGTCACACAGAAGTTCAGTGTGTTCAAGTCACACACTAGGTCTGTGTGATCACAGTCACACAGTACGTCTGTGTGATCACCGTCACACAGCAAGTCAGTGTGTTCACCCTCACACTGTAGTTCAGTGTGTTCACTTGTTACACAGTAGTTCAGGGTGTTCACAGTCACACAGTAGGTCAGTGTGTTCACTTTCACACAGTAGTTCAGTGTTTTCACAGTCACACAGTAGGTCAGTGTGATCACAGTAATGCAGTAGGTCAGTGTGTTCACAGTCACACTGCAGTTCAGTGTTTTCACTGTCACATAGCCAATCAGTGTGTTCACAGTCACACAATAGTTCAGTGTTTTCAGTGTCACACAGCAGTTCAGTGTGTTCGCAGTCACACAGTAGGTCAGTGTGTTCACAGTCACACAGTAGTTCAGTGTGCTCACAGTCACACAGTAATCTGTGTGTTCACCGTCACACAATAGTTCAGTGTGTTCACAGTCACACAGTAGGTCAGTGTGTTCACAGTCACACAGCAGGTCAGTGTGTTCACTGTCACACCATAGGTCTGTGTGTTCACAGTCACACAGTAATTCTGTGTGTTCACAGTCACACGGTAGGTCAGTGTGTTCACAGTCACACAGTAGTTCAGTGTGTTCACAGTCACACAGTAGGTCAGTGTGTTTACCGTCACACAGTAGGTCAGTGTGTTTACCATCACACAGTAGGTCAGTGTGTTCACAGTCACACGGTATACTATCTGCCCTTCCATCTATCTATGTACTATAGCAACTTAGAAAAATAGAAAATAGGTGCAGGAGTAGGCCATTCGGCCCTTCGAGCCTGCACTGCCAATCAGTATGATCATGGCTGATCATCCAACTCAGAACCCTGCACCAGCCTTCCCTCCATACCCCCGATCCACGTAGCCACATGGGCGAAATCTAACTCCCTCTTAAACATAGCCAATGAACTGGCCTCAACTGTTTCCTGTGGCAGAGAATTCCACAGATTCACCACTCTCTGTATGAGGAAGTTTTTCCTAATCTCGGTCCTAAAGGCTTCCCCTCTATCCTCAAACTGTGACCCCTTGTTCTGGACTTCCCCAACATCGGGAACAATCTTCCTGCATCTAGCCTGTCCAATCCTTTAAGGATTTTATACTTTTCAATCAGATCCCCCCTCAATCTTCTAAATTCCAACGAGTATAAGCCTAGTTCATCCAGTCTTTCATCATATGAAATTCCTGCCATCCCAGGAATCAATCTGGTGAACCTTCTTGGTACTCCCTCTATGGCAAGGATGTCTTTCCTCAGATTAGGGGACCAAACCTGCACACAATACTGCAGGTGTGGTCTCACCAAGGCCTTGTACAACTGCAGTAGTACCTTCCTGCTCCTGTACTTGAATCCTCTCGCTATAAATGCCAGCATACCATTCGCCTTTTTCACCGCCTGCTGTACCTGCATGCCCACTTTCAATGACTGGTGTATAATGACACCCAGGTCTCGTTGCACCTCCCCTTTTCCTAATCGGCCACCATTCAGATAATAATCTGTTTTCCTATTTTTGCCACCAAAGTGGATAACTTCACATTTATCCACATTAAATTGCATCTGCCATGAATTTGCCCACTCACCTAACCTATCCAAGTCACTCTGCATCCTCTTAGCATCCTCCTCACAGCTAACACTGCCGCCCAGCTTCGTGTCATCCGCAAACTTGGAGATGCTGCATTTAATTCCCTCATCCAAGTCATTAATATATATTGTAAACAACTGGGGTCCCAGCACTGAGCCTTGCGGTACCCCACTAGTCACTGCCTGCCATTCTGATAAAGTCCCGTTTATTCCCAATCTTTGCTTCCTGTCTGCCAACCAACTCTCTATCCACATCAATGCCTTACCCTCAATACCGTGTGCTTTAAGTTTGCACACTAATCTCCTGTGTGGGACCTTGTCAAAAGCCTTTTGAAAATCTAAATATACCACATCCACTGATTCTCCCCTATCCACTCTACTAGTTACATCCTCAAAAAATTCTATGAGATTCGTCAGACATGATTTTCCTTTCACAAATCTATGCTGACTTTGTCCGATGATTTCACCGCTTTCCAAATGTGCTGTTATCACATCTTTGATAACTGACTCTAGCAGTTTCCCCACCATCGATGTTAGGCTAACCGGTCTATAATTCCCCGGTTTCTCTCTCCCTCCTTTTTTAAAAAGCGCGGTTACATTAGCCACCCTCCAATCCTCAGGAACTAGTCCAGAATCTAAAGAGTTTTGAAAAATTATCTCTAATGCATCCACTATTTCTTGGGCTACTTCCTTAAGCACTCTGGGATGCAGACCATCTGGCCCTGGGGATTTATCTGCCTTTAATCCCTTCAATTTACCTAACACCACTTCCCTCCTAACATGTATTTCGCTCAGTTCCTCCATCTCACTGGACGCTCTGTCCCCTACTATTTCCGGAAGATTATTTATGTCCTCCTTAGTGAAGACAGAACCAAAGTAATTATTCAATTGGTTTGCCATGTCCTTGCTCCCCATAATCAATTCACCTGTTTCTGTCTGTAGGGGACCTACATTTGTCTTAACCAATCTTTTTCTTTTCACATATCTATAAAAGCTTTTACAGTCAGTTTTTATGTTCCCTGCCAGTTTTCTCTCATAATCTTTTTTCCCCTTCCTAATTAAGCCCTTTGTCCTCCTCTGCTGAACTCTGAATTTCTCCCAGTCCTCAGGTGAGCCACTTTTTCTGGCTAATTTGTATGCTTCTTTTTTGGAATTGATACTATCCCTAATTTCCCTTGTCAGCCACGGGTGCACTACCTTCCTTGATTTATTCTTTTGCCAAACCGGGATGAACAATTGTTGTAGTTCATCCATGCGATCTTTAAATGCTTGCCATTGCATATCCACCGTCAACCCTTTAAGTGTCATTTGCCAGTCTATCTTAGCTAATTCAGGTCTCATACCTTCAAAGTTACCCTTCTTTAAGTTCAGAACCTCTGTTTCTGAATTAACTATGTCACTCTCCATCTTAATGAAGAATTCCACCATATTATGGTCACTCTTACCCAAGGGGCCTCTCACGACAAGATTGCTAATTAGCCCTTCCTCATTGCTCAAAACCCAGTCTAGAATGGCCTGCTCTCTAGTTGGTTCCTCGACATGTTGGTTCAAAAAACCATCCCGCGTACATTCCAAGAAATCCTCTTTCTCAGCACCTTTACCAATTTGGTTCACCCAATCTACATGTAGATTGAAGTCACCCATTATAACTGCTGTTCCTTTATTGCACACATTTCTAATTTCCTGTTTAATACCATCTCCGACCTCACTACTACTGTTAGGTGGCCTGTACACAAATCCCACCAGCGTTTTCTGCCCCTTAGTGTTATGCAGCTCTACCCATATCGATTCCACATCCTCCTGGCTAATGTCCTTCCTTTCTATTGCGTTAATTTCCTCTCTAGCCAGCAACGCCACCCCACCTCCTTTTCTTTCACATCTATCCCTCCTGAATATTGAAAATCCCTGAATGTTGAGCTCCCATCCTTGGTCACCCTGGAGCCATGTCTCTGTGATCCCAACTATATCATATTCATTAATAACTATCTGCACTTTCAATTCATCCACCTTGTTCCGAATGCTCCTTGCATTGACACACAAAGTCTTCAGGTGCACTTTTACAACACCCTTAGCCCTTATACAATTATGTTGAAAAGTGGCCCTTTTTGATGCTTGCCCTGGATTTGTCGGCCATCATCTGCAAACTTTACAACAAAGCCATCAATTCCATCGTCCAAATCATTGACATATAATGTAAAAAGAATCGGTCCAAACACAGACCCCTTTGGAACACCACTAGTCACCTGTAAGCCAACCAGAAAAAGCCCCTTTTTATCCCCAAACTTTGCCTCCTGCCAATTAGTCACTGCTTTATCCATCTTAGAATCTTTCCTGTAGTACCATAGGCTCATAGTGTATTAAGCAGACTCATGTGTCACGTCTTGCCAAATTCCTTCTGAAAATCTAATTACATTCTCTTTTTTCTATCCTGCTTGTTATTTCTTCAAGGAATTCCAACAGGTTTGTCAGGCAAGATTTTCCCTTGAGGAAGCCATGCTGACTGTGGCCTATTTTATTACGTGCCTCCAAGTACCCTGAAACCACATCTTTGACAATCGACTCTAACATCTTCCCAACCACTGAGGTCAAAGTAACTGACCAATAGTTTCCTTTCTTCTGCCCCTCTCCCTTCTTGAAGGGTGGAGTGACATTTCCAATTTTCTATTCTTCTGAAAGATCTCACAATCTCACTCGTCACCGCTTTCAGCAGTTTGGGTTGTACAAGATCTGGTCCAGGTGCGTATTTACCTTTAGACCTCAGTTTCCCAAGAAACTTCTCCCTAGCAATGGTAACTTCACACATTTCATGCCTCCTGACAGCTGGAATTTTCATCATGCTGCTAGTGGCTTAAACAGCGAAGACTGATGCAAAATACTTATTCAATTCATTCGCCATTTCCACCTCTCTTTGATGCTTTATATATCTGTATTCCACCTTTACCTTCTTAAAGATTTTTTATTTGCCTTCTGTTTGTACTTGAAAGCTTCCTAATCCTCTAACGTCCCAGTATTTTTTGCTCTATTACATGCCCTCTCTTTGGCTTTTATGTTGGCTTTGACTTCTTTTGTTTGCTATGGTTGTGTCACCTTGCCTTTAGAATACTTCTTCCTCTTTGGGATGTATATATCCCGTACCTTCCGAATTGCTTCCAGAAATTCCAGCCATTGCTGCTCTGCCATCATCCCTGCCAATGTTCTTTTCCAACCAATTCTGGCCAACTCCTCTCTGGTGCCTCTGTAATTCCCTTTACTCCACTGTGATACTGTACTGATACGTCTGACTTTAGCTTCTCCTTCTCAAATTTCAGGGTGAACTTGATCTTATTATGATGACTTGCCCCCAAGGGTTATTTTACCTTAAGTTTTATAATCAATTCCATTTCATTGCACAACACCCGGTCCAGAACAGCTGATCCCTGAGCGGCTACTCTAAAAAGCCATCTCATAGGTATTCTTGAAATTTTATTCTTACAGTTCCTTAGCTCTATCCACAACAATTCAAATACCTTCTGACCCTATATCAACTCTTTTATCTAATGATCTTATTTCATTTTTTTACCAGTGGAGCAATGCCACCCCCTCTGCCTTCCTGCCTGTCACTTCAATACAATCTGTATCCTTGGATACTAAGCTCCCAGCTATTATCTTCTTTGAGTTGTGGATTCAGTGATACCCACAACATCATACCTGACAATCTATAAGTGTGCTATAAGTTCATCGACCTTATTCCGTACACTGCATGCATTCAAATGTAACATCTTCAGTCCTGTTTTCACTCTTTTCCATTCTGTCCATCTTTTATGTTGCAACTCATCCTGTTGACTGCAATTTTGCCCGATCATCGGCCTCTCCTTGCTAGGAGTCTCACTGCACATTGCCTCTGTTTGTAAACCAACTACTTCATCACCAGCACTATCACTCCGGCTCCTATTCCCCTGCCAAATTAAATTACAAAGAAAACCCCACAGTGCCTCCACTTTCTTAGAAATTTGCAAAGATTCAACATGACATCTAATACTTTGACCCATTTCTATTGATGTGTGCTGGAGCCAGTTGTGCTACAGCCGGGCATGGAAAACCAATGACCGTGAGTGGAAAATACGACAATAAGTAACGGATACGGTCCAGTCCCGGGTAAAGCTCTCCCAACACAGAGCGCAACTACATACAGCATTGCTGCAGAAAAGCAGCATCCATCATCAGGCCATGCTCTCTTCTCACTGCTGCCATCAGGAGAAAGGTACAGGAGCCTCAGGACCCACACCACCAGGTTCAGAAGCAGTTATTACCCCCCAGCCATCAGGCACTCGAGCTAGTGGGGCTCAACCTCACTTATCCCATCACTGAACTGTTCCCATAACCTACGGACTCCCTTTCAAGGACTCTTCATCTCATGTTCCCAATATTTATTATTTATTTATTTATTATTATTTTCTCTTTTGTCTTTGCAGTTTGTTGTATTTTGCACTGTGGTTGGTAATCTGTCCTGTTGATGCGGTCTTTCATTGTTTCTTGGTTTTAATGAGTATGCCCGCAAGAAAACAGATCTCAGTATTGTATGTATTTTGATAATAAATTTATTCTGAACTTTGAAAACGGAGCTCAGGATTGTACAGTATAGGATGATATATATGTACTTTGATAATAAATAATAAATTTGCCTCGGGAGGCTGGGCTTGGCTGCTGAGTGATGGGCGACGGACTCAGGTTTCAGCGTGTACACTGAGCAGACTCTGGCTGTGGGCTGTCACCTCTGCCTTCTCAGTGGTGTTTATAAATTCAAGCGTTTTTACTGGGAAAAGCCTCAGCTCAGACCACAATGAGATCTGAACTAGATTCTGAGTGCAATTTAATCACCAGTGTTTCTGAGTTTGTTTCTCGGCCCCAGGCAGAGCTAAATGCTCCGACTCTTCAAAAGAAACAGCACGACCTCAGCTGCTGTTGTCAGCAGACCACCTGCAGATGCGGCCATGATACAGAAACACAAGGCCTTCACGTTCCAAGAACCCATGACAGCTCAGTCTCTCAGCCCTGTCTTGCTCTTTAATATGGCCATGCTTGATCTATCTCAGTCCCTAGCCACTCTTCTCCGATAGCTCTCTCAAATATTTATCTGCCTTCACAGTAAATATTTTGAACAATTGAACCTCGTCCACCCAGGAAGCAGAGGAGTCCAGAGATTCACCCTCTCTGAGATCTGCTGTTATTTTGTTATGTCCTCTGGTTTGTGATTCTCCCACTGATGGAGACATCCACCATCCACCCTGTCAACCCCCTTCGGACTTTTCATGTTTGAACATGGGTCACTTGTTGTGCCAACTCACATAAACCTAATCCATGATCAATCTAAGACAGCCATTTTTCTATCATCCATGTGCTTCTTACATATCTCCAATGCCTCTGCCTCTGGCAGCATGTTCCACACACCCACCCCTGACCTCTCCACTATACAATCCTGGAGTCATGTGAAGCAGATGTGTTCTGGTGTTGGGCGGCCTGCCAGTACCTGCCTAATCCTCCCCATTGCTGGGGAGCAGGAAAATCTCAGGAGGCCCGAGGCTTCACACATCGGTGAGACCTTTCACTGGGCTCAGGGTCTACCACTCAGCCTCACTCTCTCCCCACTGATCTGGGATGTTTTGAAATGCAGCTGGAACATGCCAGTGAGTCACAGAGGATGGCAGCTGTCTGGTTTCACAGAATGTCACCCCCAGCTATGAGTCATATGCAGAGGTGAATCCCCAGAGGGTGGGGTTGGGACCCACTCCCTCATCCTGCCCCAGGGAAGGGCTGAGATAGAGAGTAAAAGGGGCTGGGGGAGACGGGCAGTGGGAGGGGGTACTGAGAGTTGTGAGGAGACAGGAAAGGGTGTGGCAGAGGGGGTGAGGAGTGTGGGGAGAGAGCAGGGTGTTTTGGGAAGGGGTGGGTGCTGGTAGAGGGTTGTTGGGGATGTGGGGAGAAGAGACGGAGAGGATGTAGGGGAGGGGGGAGGGAGAGGATGTGGGGCAGAAGGCAGAAAGGAAAATATGCAAAGCAGAGTTGTAAATAACTGTTAACATCGAAGCGTAAATGTTCTTTTCTGAAACAGATGGTGCATTTACAAGAACACAGACGAGTTGAGTCAGTGTCTGAGTACAATGTTACTGTAGTTACAGGGTGGCCAACACTGGGTGCTCCATGATCCGGTTATACCAACAGACCAAAGGGGGCTGGCGCTAATGCGGAGAGCTCCCTCTCTCTTCTGAGTCCTGACACAGGACTTCGACCAAATATATATATTCATTTTGCCTGTTCCTCTTGCATCTATCCTCCCAAAGTACAACACCTCACACTCACCTGGACTAAACTCTATCTGCTCTTATCTACCGTACAGGTAACTAGTCATAGAGACACAGAAATAGGCCCTTCAGCCCATCTAGTCTGTGCTGAACCATCTAAACTGTCTATTCCCATCAACCTGCACAGGGACCATAGTCCTCTATATCCCTATCATCCATGTACCTATCCAAACTCCCCTTAAACATTGAAATCGAGCTCGTATGCACTACCAATACTGGCAGCTCATTCCACACTCTCATGACCCTCTGAGTGAAGATGTCTCCCCTCATGTTCCCCTTAAACTTTCATCCTTAACCATGACCTCTTGGTGCAGATCCACCCAACCTCAGTGGAAAAAGCCAGCTTGCGTTTACCCTATCTATAACCCTCATAATTTTGTATACCTCTATCAAATCTCCTCACAATCTTCTACATTTAAAGAATACAGCCCTAACTTATTCAATTCCTTATAACTCAGGTCCACCAAACACAGCAATATCCTTGTAAATTTTCTCTGGACTCTTTCAACCTTGATTACACCTTTCCTGTAGGTATGTGACCAAAACTGCGCACAATACTCCAAACTGGGCCTCACTAATGTCTTATATAACTTCAACATAACATCCAATCTCCTGTACTCAGTGCTTTGATTTATGAAGGCCAAATTGCCAAAAGCTTTCTTTGTGACCCTATCTACCTGTGACGCTAGTTACAATGAATTATAGACCCGTATTCTCAGATCCCTTGATTCTATTGCACTCCTCAGTGCCCTACCATTAATTAGACCTACCCTGCCTGGTTGGTCCTACTGAAGTGCAACACCTTGGAATTGTCTGCATTAAACTCTATCTGCCATTTTTCAGCCCATTTTTTCCAGTTTGTCCAGCTCCCACTGCAATCTCTGATGGCTTTTCTCGCTGTCCACTACACTCCTCAGTCTTGGTCCCACCTGCAAATCTGCTGATCCAGTTAACCATATTATCATCCAAATCATTGATATAGATGACAGACAACGGACCCTGCACCGATCTCTGTGCACTCCACTAGTCACTGGCCTCCAGTCAGGGAGGCATCCATCTACTACCAGTCCCTAGCTTCTCCCACAATGACAAGATCTAATCCAATTCACTACCTCTTCTTGAATACCGAGCAACTTGACCTTCTTGATCTCTTTAACAATCTTTCTCCAACTCATAACCACCTATTTTTGGGTCCGAACCTCCTCCCCTCTCTTCCCTCCATTACTAATGGCATACCCTAAGCCCATTCTGTGGATCACAGTCCACACAGCTCCCCGATAATGCCAGGTTCGGAATTTGTTCAACAGCTGATCAGGTGATAACTCAAATATTTTTTGAATACTCACATCCCATGCATCCTGTCGGTCTTCAACAGAACCTCAACTGGTCCCAAATACTGCAACCCAAACAAAAGCTGAAAATGCTGGAAACACTCAGCCTCTGTGGAGAGAGCAAGAGTTAATATTTCAAGTCAGAAACCCTCCATCATATCTGGAAGGGAGACAGGGAGGGTGGTGAAACCAAGGGGCCTGAGGGAATGGAGACTGTTGGAAGGGAGCACAGGGACAGAAGAATGGAAGAGTTGCAGATGTCAGGATGCCCAGGTTGGTGGGTCTTGGATCGGATGTCTACATGAAGAGGTACAAGGTGGCACAAGGTGAGCTAGCATGCCCAGAGTTCGAGTCTGGAGTTTGGAGTCCTGAATGGCGGTCAATACTAAAGATCAAAACTTGGACAGTGGAGGGCTGTCCAGCAGCCAGGGGACTATCCATGTGGGTGTGAGGAAGGAAAAGGTCTTGTTTTGTTGCTGTGCTCTGAGTGTGTCAGCATGTTCGGTATCATCGTGATAGACCACAAGATATTAGAACAGAATTAGGCCATTTGGCCCATCGGGTCTGATCCGCCATTTCATTATGGCTGATCCAATTTTCCTCTCAGCCCCAATCTCCTGCTGTCTCCCCGTATCCCTTCACGCCCTGACCAATCAAGAATTTACCAGCCTCTGCCTTAAATATACATAAAGGCTTGGCCTCCACAGTTGCCTGTGGCAAAGAATTCCACAGATTCACCACTCTCTGGCTAAAGAAATTCCTCCTCATTTCCATTCTAAAAGGACGTCACTCTATTCTGAGGCTGTGTCCTCTGGTCTTAGACTCTCCCACCATAGGTAATATCTTCTCTACATCCTCTCCATCAAGGCCTTTCACCATTTGATGGGTTTCAATAAGGTCACCCCTCACTCATGTGAATTCTAGTGAATACAGCTCCAGAGCCATCAAACATTCTTCATATGACAGGTCGTTCAAACCTGGGATCATTTTCATGAACCTCCTTTGAACACTCCCCAGTTTCAGCACATAAGATAAGGGGCCCCAAACTGCTCACAATACTCCAAGTGAGGCATCACCCATGCTTTATAAAGTCTCAACATTACATCCGTGCTTTCATTATTCTAATCTTCTTGAAATGAATGCTAACATCACATTTGTCTTCCTCACTGGGCTCAACCTGTAAAGTAACCTTGAGGGAATCCTGCACAAGGGCTCCCAAGTCCTTTTGCACCTCAGAGTTTTGTATTTTCTTTCTTTTTAGAAAATAGTCAACCCTTTCATTTTTTCCACCAAAGTGCATGACCATACACTTCACGACACTGTATTCCATTTGCCACTTCTTTGCCCATTCTCCTAATCTGTCTAAGTCCTTCTATAGCCTCTCCACTTCCTCAAAACTATTTGCCCCTCCACTTATCTATGTATTTATGTATTGTCTGCAAATTTTGCAACAAAGCCATCAATTCCATCATCCAAATCATTGACATATAACATAAAAAGAATCGGTCCCAACACAGACCCCCCCATGGAACACCACACATCACCAGCAGCCAGTCAGAAAAAGGCTCCTTTATTCCCACTCTTTTATTTCTACCAATTTTTCCTGTAATACCATGGGCTCGTAGTTTGTTAAGCAGATTCATGTGTGGCACCTTGTCAAAGGCCCTCTGAAAATGCAAGTACACACTTTGACTGACGTTGTGTGTGTGTGTTATTCTATGTTGTTCAGCTGACCATTGTGGACAAGTACACACTTTGACTGATGTTGTTGTGTGTGTGTGTGTGTGTGTGTTGTTCTGCTGACCATTGTAGACAAGTACACACTTTGACTGATGTTGTTGTGTGTGTGTGTGTGTGTGTGTGTGTGTGTGTGTGTGTGTGTGTTGTTCTGCTGACCATTGTAGACAAGTACACACTTTGACTGATGTTGTTGTGTGTGTGTGTTTGACAAGCCAAGTTGGCACTGGAGTGTGTGGTGATGCCTGCAGGCTGCCCCCGGCACATCTTTCGGCTGTGTTGGTTGTTAACACAAATAACATGTTTCACTGTGTGTTTCCATGTACACGTGGTAATAAATCTGAAACACTTGGAGGAGTCGCTCTTAACCCCATCTCCTGGTGTTCGATTCATTCTGCAGTGGACACATGGTGGCCTTGTTAGTGTCTCTGACCCCTCAGTGGCCCCACACCCTGCCAGTGGGGTGCTGCCACCTTTGGGTGTTGAACTTCAGTGAAAACAGGAAGTGGTTCTGTCACCTCAGCCGCTCCTCAAACGAGGCCACGGGCAGAGGTTGGGGGTGTTATAGACCCCACCCTCCAAACAGTGAACAAAAGATAGAGGAACAGATGTAAGCAGATATCAGAAAAATGTAATAAAATGGGGTTAGAATACAGTGGATTTCAATTTTCCAAATACTAACACAATTCTGCACAGTGTTACGTACCCCGTAACTGGGTTGCCAAACCAGCAGAAATGGATCACTCAGTTGGAGTCTGGATTACTAGAACTAAGAAAGTTTTATTAAAGAAACAAGCAACACAGTAATCGAAAGGATAATAAATGCAACAGTTCAGCAATGATAAACACACATGTGCACAGAATTAAGATAACAGCATCAACCAAGCTCTATCGTTGTCTTTGAAATGACCAATTTCAAAGTGACACAAAGTCCAGTCCAATTTAGTTCAGTTCGCAGTAATCGTTGCCATGGCGATGGACAACGTGGGGGGAGGGAGAGAGAGAGAACGGGAACGACTGATCATTCAGAAACGGCTTCCACTCACAGACCGGCGATATTGCTCACAAGCAGCTTTCGGGTGGGTCCTTTGTGATGTCACCTGAGTTCACCGACTGTGACCCCTCCTCCAGATGCGGTTGATCCTCTGCAGTGAACCCGGCACCCAAGCAAGGGCGGACACACACCGGGTTCCCGCTGATCGTACCTTTCCACCCTGTGCGTTTAAGGCTGATCCCCCGATCAGCTGTCCAGGAGCTTCCCACCAACTTGTGAGAGGCGCACCACTTCTAGGGTCTCGTTACCTCGGGGTGTCGTGTGTGTCTTGCCTTAGCGAACCTGTCCCTTTTTATCCCCCTGCTGGGGTATCGCCTGTCCATCACTTCAAACAGTTCAGGGTTCAAAGGGGGAGCCGCTCTAGATAGCTCTCTCTCCCGTCCCTTCATTACACATCTCCAAATGCTGCTTCATTGTTCCTTATCTCTCCCTCCCCTGAGGACAGGTGGCAGACCAACTGCTGATGCCACTGATGCTAGCCCAGGCCAGCCACGGGCAGAGGTTGGGGGTGTTATAGACCCCACCCTCCAAACAGTGAACAAGAGGTAGAGGAACAGACGTAGGCAGATATCAGAAAAATGTAATAAAATGGGGTTAGAATACAGCGGATTTCAATTTCCCAAATACTGACACAATTCTGCACAGGAACGGGATTTTCAGCCATTGTGTCTTTGACAAACATTATCCAAGCCTAAACTAATTCTTTCTGCCAGTACATGGTCTGTAGCCCTTCACTCCCGATGCGCTGTCCGTACTCCTCCGCTCCCTGAACGATCTGGCATCTAAACATTTCAAATAACAGTATCTTATCTAATTCCACTACTTCCCCTGAGAGTGTAGTCCAGGCGCCCACCAATTTGTAACACAATCTGTTTAAAACCTTGCCCCTCTTACCTTAAACCTCTACCTCTCCAGTATCCTCCATTTCTACCTGGGGATAAAGGCTCTGACCATCTTAGATTGTGTAATAACCCTGATTTTATTTGTCAGCTTCAAGTAAAGGAACCCTTAGGAGTCAGTGATCATAATATGACTGCAATATACTGGAATTTGAGAGGGAGAAGCATAAGTCATATGTATCAGTATCACAATGGAATAAAGCGAATTACAGATGCATGAGAGAGGAGTTTGCCCAGGAGGATGGAGGAGGATACTGGCAGGGATGATGGCAGAGCAGAGATGGCTGAGGTTTCTGGGAATAGCTCACAAGGCGCAGGATAGAAATGTCCCACAGAAGAAGTTGTTCTCAAATGGCAGGGGTAGGCAACCGTGGTTGACAAAGGAAGTTAAAGACTGCAAGAAAGCCAAGGAAAGGGTGTATAAGGTAGCAAAAGTGAGTGGGAAGTTGGATAATTGGGAAGCTTTTAAAATCCAACTTTAATCCAATTTTAAAAGGCAACTAAAAAAAGCTGTAAGAAGGGAAAATATGAAATAAGAGGGCAAACTAGCCAATAATATAGAGCAGGATAGTAAATGTTTTTTTCAGTTATACGAAGAATAAAAGGGAGGTGTGAGTTGATATTGGATGACTGGAAAATGATGCTGGTGAGGTAGTAATGGGGGACAAAGAAATGGTGATGAACTTAATAACTACTTTGCATCAGTTCTCACTGTGGAAAAGTGAAGAACATGCCTGTATGAGGTTGCTGAAGAGATAACAGATGCATTGGTCATGATCTTTCAAGAATCACGTGATTCTGGCATGGTCCCAAAGGACTGGAAAATTGCAAATGTCACTCCACTCTTTAAGCAGAGAGGAAGGCAAAAGAAAGGAATTATAGGCTGGTTTGCATAACCTCAGTGGTTGGCAAAGTGTTGGAGTCTATTTCTTAAAGATGAGGTTTCGGGGTACTTGGAGACTAATGATAAAATAAGTCACAGTCAGTATTGTTTCTGTAAAGGGAAATCTTGCCTAATAAATCTGTTAGAGTTCTTTGAGGAATTAACAAGCAGGGTGGACAAAGGAGAGGCAGCGGGTGTCATTTACTTGGATTGTTAGAAGGCATTTGATAAGGTGTCTCACATGAGGCTGTTTAACACAATAAAATCCCATGGCATGGCATCCATACCCATGGCATGGATAGAGGAATGGCTGACAGGCAGGAGGCAGCGAGTGGGAATAAAAGTGGCCTTTTCTGGTCGGCTGCCAGTGACTAGTGGTGTTCCTCAGGGGTCAGTATTGGGACCACTACTTTTCACATTGCTTAACAATGATTTAGATAATGGAATTGTTGCTTTATGGCAAAGTTTGCGGATGATACCAAAATAGGTGGAGGAGTAGGTAGTGCTGAGGAAGCAATGTGATGGTAGCAGGATTTAGACAGATTGGAAGAATGGGCAAAAAAGTGGCAGATAGAATACAGTGTTGGGAGATGTATCAAAATGCATTTTGGTAAAAGGAACAATAGTGCGGACTATTATGGAAATAGGGAGAAGGTTCAAACATCAAAGGTTTAGGGTGTCTTCGGAGTCCTCGTGCAAGACTCCCGGAAGGTTAATTCATGGGTTGAGTCTGTGGTAAAGAAGGCAAATGCAATGTTGGCATTTATTTCAAGGGGAGTAGAATATCAAAGCAAGGAGATAATGCTGAAGCTTTAAAAGACATTAGTCAGGCCGCAATTGGAGTATTGTCAGTTGTTTTGAGCCCCATATCTCAGAAAGGATGTGTTTTCATTGGAGAGAGTCCAGAGAAGGTTCACACATGAGGATGATTCTGGGAATGAAAAGGTTAACATATGAGGAGCATTTGGCAGCTTTGGGCCTGTACTCACTGAAATTTAGAAGAATGCCAGGGGGATCTAATTGAAACCTACCGAATGTTGAAAGATCTAGATAAGGTGGATGTGGTGAGGAAATTTCCTATGGTGGGGGTATCCAGAAATTTAGGGGTGACCTTTTAGAACAGAGGTAAGGAGGAATTTGTTTAGCCAGAGAGTGAATCAGTGGAATGCTCTGACGCAGACTGCAGTGGAGGCCAAATCCGTGGGTATATTTAAAGTGGAAGTTGAGAGATTTTTGATTAGTCAGGGCATCAAGGGATATGGTGAGAGGGCAGGTGTATGGGGTTGAATGGGATCGGAGCAAAGTTAATGGATGAATGGCCTAGTTCTGCTCCTATCTCTTACGGATCTATCCAGTCCATGTATGTTAACTAGGATCACATTGACTGGGTAAGTGGAATTGTGCAGCTGTGGCCAGGAGAGATTTTGGACATGGAATGTAGGTAGAAAAATGAAAAGAGTTTTACTGGAACTTGTCTTGGGAAACGTGGCCGGTCAATGAGGAGGATCATAATTGAGAGAACATCCATGCCTCGATATTTTAATCTGGCTATGGAAAAGAATGGATTGGAGATAAAGGTCAAATTAGGTGAAGAACAATTTCACTAACATAAGGGAGGATCAAGGATCAACTTTACTCACCATATATATTTCACGCATTGGGAATTTGCTGTTGTGTGTTGGTCAGGATGTGCCATGTAACAAAAACAATATTCAACAATTATAAAATATAGATAGGGGTTAAAGATTCCATTCAAAGAAAGGCTCTCAGGATTATAGGTGTAGATGAAGCACAGCTCGTGAGAAGCTAGCCATCAGTAGCTTACACCACAGACGACAGGTTGCTGCGGCTACTGTGCTGTACAAAATGCACACTAGCCACAGCCCTGCAGACCTTCACGCCATGCTGCCCTCATCTTATGAGAGACGGCGCACCACATGATCAAGTTTATCTATGCCTGCTCATGCTGTTTCTATGCCTGATGTGAGAACCTACACACTGGATAGGAGCTTTCTTCACTGTGCTATCAGAATTTGGAACAGCCTTCCAGATGCTGTGGTTGGAAACATCTGTGATGATGGGGTCCAAGCCTTCAAGAGTCGAGTGCACAAACACCTATCATCTCTGGGAGGGAAGTCACATGCTTCTTCATAAGCTATCATGAAAGGGACCAAGATGGCAATGCTTGGTTGTTGATAGGTAGAGTTAATATCCGACTTTCAAGAGCATTTGTGCGTTATGTTCTGGCTGGACTTAGTCCTTAAACTGCTGGAGAACAGTGCGGAAAGAGCAGATGCTGTTTTTTTCCGGTAGGGATTAGTTTTTAGCTCCAAGTGCTCCCGCCACGTTTTGTCACCCTGCAACCTTATCCTTCAATCTCTTTGAATTATGGAGGACAGCATGTGTATAAATGTCTCTCTCCAGCAGACTTCATCATGATCATCATGACTCCAGTATTTCTACTATTTTTTAATGTTTCTTAATTGTACATATGATTTCTTTGTGTTCTATCGCTGAGCAGCAGTGAACCATCTGATTGGCCAATCAGAGTTCTCTTTAGGAACTAGTTGACTTGATCAGCATTTCTGATCTGGCTATTGTTCACGATTGCACTTAATTAAAAGAAAGTATAGATATAGAATAAAATGTGCATAAATACATAGACTTTTATATTTTGCAGAGATTTTTATTCAATCTCTAGCCTCAGGTGAGGTTCCAGAGAATGAGAGAGTAGATAATGTGGTTCTATCCTTTAGGAAGGACAGCAAACACAAGCCAGGAAACCTCACGCCAGTCATTCTGACATTGGTGGCAGGTAGATTGTTGGAGGGGATTGTGGGGTTAGGTTTTACCAATGCATGGAGAGAGGGGTCTGATTTGGGACAGGAGGTACAGCTTTGGAGACCTTTATGGAGGTAACCAAGAAGGTAGATGAGAGTAAGGCAGTAAAAGTTGTCAAAATGAACTTTACCAAGGCCTTTGATAAGGTTCCTCATGACAAGCTAGTCTGGAAGGTTAGAATGCATGGGACCTAGAAGGAGATAGTTGATCAGTTTGGATCTACAATTGGCTCGGTAGGTGATGGTTATGTCTCTAGGTGTGCTGGGATAATTGTTATTTGTCACTTATGTGAATGTACAAGGCACAATCGGTAAGTTTGGAGATAACATTAAAACAGATGGTATTGTAGATAGTGTTCAAAGTTCCAGGGTGATCTTGATGAGTTTGGTATGTGGGCTTTTAATCCAAACAAAAGTGAGATGTTATATTTTGGGAGATTATACAAGTCCTACCCTGGTCGACTGGGCGGTGGGCTCTGGGGTGTGTTATGGACAGTGGGACCTAGGACTGCACACGCATGGTCTACTGGGAGTGTTGTTTCTGGAAGAAAGGGTGGTGAGGATGGCATTTGGCACACTGGCCTTTATCTGTTAGGGCACTGAGTAGAGGAATTGGAAAGTTATGTGCCATTATACAAGACATTGCTGAGGCCACACTTGGAGTATTGTGTACAGCTTTGGTCACCTTGCTATATGAAAGATATTATTCAATTAGAAAGACTTACCAGGATGTTGGGGGCCGAAATGACAAGGAGAGGTTGTGTAGACTAGGAACGTAGGAGATTGAAGGTGATCTGATGGAGGTGTACAAGGTCATGAGGAACACAGACAGGGTGAAAGCACAGTCTTTTCCCCAGGGTAGGGGGCTAAAAACAAGAGGATAGGGGCTGAAGATCAGAGGCGAGACATTTAAAAGGAATTTCAGAGGCAGCTTCTTCACATAGAGGGTATTTGGAAGGAGCTGCTGGAAATAGTGCTGAAGGTGGGTACATTTAAAAGCAGCATTGGGTGTTGCCCAACTACAAGTTTTTCCATGCTGTATAACTCTGACTATGAGAGAGAGCAGAAGGAAAGTGAGTGGGAGGGGAGGGACAGAAGTTCTGTGACTACAACACTTGCAATGCTGGGATTACAGCTCTAGAGAGGTGGGTCTCTCTGATCTAGAGAGAGTCACCACAGAGAAGCGTCAAGTTGAGGAGACAAGCTGTCAGGACGAGTGTCGGTGACTTTGAACAGTCCCAACCTACATTATTTACTGGTTCATTGCAAACAGCGGCATTTGTTTACTCCACAGCCAGCACATAATAGAAAGTAAATATTTAACAGTATTTAATCCCAACTTCAAAGGGCCAAGAATGAAAGAACAAGAGAACTGTGTGTCTGGAGAACAGAGCCTGCAGTCTCCCACTGAATGACTCAGCTGGGTAGGAAAAGAAGCCACTAATCCTGGGCAGTTTGATTAACGGCATAGCACATCAAAACACACAAAGGCCTATAAAATGAAGTAGGCACACCATCAGCAGGCAGAATTAGAACATTAAACAGAAGGTAAAGGATACACGTCCCTCTCCTCCCACCTCCCAAATCCCAAATCCCACCCCACTCCATCCCATCCAATCTCTTCCCAGGGGTGCAGCCCCTGCCCACCAACAGCCTGGACACTGCTATCCCTAAACACAAACCCTCTCATGATAAAGGTCAACAGATCATAGTGCAGCTCTGGACTCTCCTTACAGGAAGGATGTGGGGGTTTTCAAGAGGGCACAAAGGAGGTTCACCGAGATGCTGCCTTGATCACAGGGCACGAGCTAGAAGAAAAGGTTGGGCAGACTTGGGTTCTTTTCTCTGAAGTAACAGAGGAGGGGAGACAGAGTTATCTAGGTAAATGAGGGGCAGTCACCATAAGCAATCAGAATCCTTTTCACTGTGGAAATATCTAATATTAGAGGGCATAGCCTTAAGGTGTAAGTGGCAAAGTTTGTGGAGTGGTGGAGTGGTGGAGTGCTGGGAGCTGGAATGTGCTGCATGTGGAGGCAGATATGACAGAAGTGTTTAAAAGTACAATTGGTCACTGACTTTACTATCCCTGCATTCCAGATCCTGAACAACAGATGGAGCAAGCAGGGAGTGTCAGAGAGACCAGCAGACACACACACACC
Source organism: Mobula birostris (assembly GCF_030028105.1). Taxonomy (NCBI): domain Eukaryota; kingdom Metazoa; phylum Chordata; class Chondrichthyes; order Myliobatiformes; family Myliobatidae; genus Mobula; species Mobula birostris. Next base: position 90,495,679 of record NC_092371.1, on the reverse strand, counting down.
TTCTTAACAACACAGTCAAATTGCGCAGCAGCTTTGAGTGTCCTATGGTCACAGACCCCAAGATCTCGCTGATCCTCCACATTGCCAAGAATCTTACCATTAATATTACATACTGTCTTCAAATTTGACCTACCGAAATAAACCATTTCACACTTATCTGGGTTGAACTCCATCTGCCACTTCTCAGCCCAGTTCTCCATCCTATCAATGTCCCGCTGTAACCTCTGACAGCCCTCCACACTATCCACAACACCCCCAACCTTTATGTTATCAGCAGACTTAGTAACCCATCCCTCCACTTCTTCATCCAGGTCATTTGTAAACATCACAAAGAGGAGGGGTCCCAGAACAGATCCCTGTGGAACACCACTGGTCAGTGACCTCCATGCAGAATATGAACCATTTACAACCACCCCTTGCCTTCTGTGGGCAAGCCAATTCTGGGTCCACAAAGCAAGGTCTCTTTGGAACCCATGCCTCCTTACCTTCTGAATAAGCCTTGCATGGGGAACCTTATCAATTGCCTTACTGAAATCCATATACACTACATCCACTGCTCTGCCTTCAAAGTGTTTTGTTATATCTTCAAAACATTGAATCAGATTTGTAAGGCACGACCTGCTCTTGACAAAGCCATGCTGACTATCCCTAATCAGGTTATGCCTTTTCAAATGCTCAGAAGTCCTGCCTCTCAGGATCTTCTCCAACAACTTACCCACCACTGAAGCAAGACTCACTGGTCTATAATTTCCCTGGGTTATCTCTGCTCCCTTTCTTGAACAAGGTAACAACATTTGCAACCCTCCAATCCTGCGGAACCTCTCCCGTCCCCATTGATGTCGCTAGGATCATCACCAGAGGCTCAGCAATCTCCTCCCTCACTTCCCACAGTAGCCTGGGGTACATTTCACCCAGTTCCAGTGATTTACTTAACCTAAAAGCTCCAGCAAATTCTCTTTCTTAATGTCTATATGCTCAAGCGCTTTAGTACGCTGCAAATCATCCCCACAATTGCCAAGGTCTTTTTCACTGGTGAGTACTGAAACAAAGAATTCATTAAATACCTCTGCTACCTTCTCTGACTCCATACACACATTTCCACTATCAAACTGATTGGTCCTATTCTCACACAGCTCATCCTCTTGCTCTTCACGTACTTGTAGAATACCTTGGGGTTTTCCTTAATCCGGCTCGCCTTCCGGCTCTCCTAATTTCATTCTTAAACTCCTTCCTAGCAACCTTGTTAATTTTCTAGAGCTCTAACAGTATCCAGTTTCTTGAACCTTTTGTAAGCTTTTCTTTTCTTCTTATCTAGATTTTCTACATCCTTCGTACACCATGGTTCTTTTGCCCTACCATCCTTTCCCCGCCTCAGTGGAGCATATCTATGCAGAATGCCATGAGAATGTTCCCTGAACATTTGCCACATTTCTGCCATGCATTTCCCTGGGAACATCTGCTCCCAATTTATGCTCACAGGTTCCTGCCTGATAGCTTCATATTTCCCCCTACCCCAATTAAAAGTTTTCCCAAATTATCAGCTCCTATCCCTCCTCAGCACCATGGTGAAGGAGATAGAGTTGTGGTCACTACCTCCAAAATTCTCTCCCACTGAGAGACCTGACTCCTGACCAGTATCATCTCCCAATACCAGTTTAAGTACAGCCTCTCCTCTGGTTGGTTTATCTACATATTGTGTCAGTAAACCTTCAGGACACCTAACAAACTCCACCCCATCTAAACCCCTTGCGCTAAGGAGATGCCAATCAATATTAGGACAGTTAAAATCTCCCATCACAACAATCCTGTTATTATTGCACCATTCTAGAACCTGCCTCCCTATCTGCTCCTCGATGTCTCTGTTACTATTGTGGGGGTCTGTAAAAATCACCGAGTAGAGTTATTGTTCCTTTCTGTTTCGAACTTCCACCAATATTCAGTAGATAATCCCTCCTTTTCTGCAGCCGTGACACTATCCCTGATTAGCAATGCCATGCCCCACCCCGTTTGCCTCCCTCCCTGTTTTTTTGAAACATCAAAACATCACAGTTCAATTTACTCTCTCCCCATGGAATGACTGGATTTTCTCCAGATGCTCCCGTTTCCTCCTATAGTCCTTAAATGAACTGGGTACATTAATGGTTCTATGTTTAAATTAGGCTGAAAATGGGGGTTGTCGGGGTTGCTCGGACCGTGCAGCACGTTGGCCTGGAAGGGCCTCCTCAGGGCTGTCTCTCGAAATGAACAAACAAAGCAATGTGTCAGGCAACACACAGAGGACTGCCAGAAGCAACCGGGCCGGGCACAGTATGCACAGACTTCATTGTAACATCATTTTTTTGGTGGATTATTTGTGCATGAGTTGAGCTGGGAACTGATGGTCCAGTCCTGGTTGTGAGTTGGTTTGGGTCAGGTCTGGTTTCATTGGCCAGATCCAACCACTTCATAGACCAGAGCAATAAAGGAAGATGCTATCCAATTTCCTAGATGAGATGCTGACTGACACAGTCTGATTCAGCCTCAGGAATGAAGTCCTTTCCCTCACTGGTTGAGAAGACAGAAAGGGGATCAGGAAAGCCATTAAAAGGCACATTTAGATAAACGTTTAAATTTCTCTCTTTGCACGCACACACTGGGATTCCAGTCACTCAGAACTTCCTGTTCCCAGACACACCCTATTCTTTGGAATTTGGAGAATGTTCCAGAGTTTACACTCACTGTTTGAGATTGCCCATCACAGTCAGGCTCAGCACCCACTGACTGAACTTTCAGAGTGACCATCACACCTACTGACTGACCCCCCAGAGTGACCATCACACCTACTGACTGACCCCTCAGAGTGACCATCACACCTACTGACTGACCCCTCAGAGTGACCATCACACCTACTGACTGACCCCTCAGAGTGACCATCACAGTCAGGCCTCTGAGGTGGTTGATACACATTTCAGTTTGTTGGGCCCAGCCGTTTGCACTGTATGGTTGGGAAGGAGTTCCCTCCCAGTGCTTGTTTATTCATTTTCTCAGCAGTGGTCAGGTAATTGTCCACTGCTTAAAGCCATTGGAGAAGGTAGGGGCAACAGCAGTGGTTAGACTAATTGTCCACCCCTCAGTACGCCTGGAGAAGGTGGGGGTGAGACTATACTGGTACAGTTCAGTTAACAAAAAACGCCTGCTCATCTTTTGGGCCAAGAACTTTGTTTGGGGTTGTGACAATCGTTTTCTGGTTAGTAGAACACCATTACAGTCAGTCCAATCCTGTTGCTCTCTGATCACCATTACAGTCAGTCCAATCCTGTGGCTCTCCGATCACCATTACAGTCAGTCCAATCCTGCCACTCTCTGGACACCATTACAGTCAGTTCAATCCTGTCACGCTCTGGACACCATTACAGTTAGTTCAATCCTGTCACTCTCCGATCACCATTATAGTCAGTTCAATCCTGTCACGCTCTGGACACCATTACAGTCAGTTCAATCCTGTCACCCTCTGATCACCATTACAGTCACTTCAATCCTGTCACACTCTGTACACCATTACAGTCAGTTCAATCCTGTTACTCTCCGATCACCATTACAGTCAGTTCAATCCTGTCACCCTCTGATCACCATTACAGTTAGTTCAATCCTGTTGCTCTCCGATCACCATTACAGTCAGTTCAATCCTGTTACTCTCTGATCACCATTACAGTCAGTTCAATCCTGTCACTCTCCATTAGGAGTTTACACATTCCTCCCTGTGAACAGAGAGTCGCTCTTGACATGTGTTGGCAACAGCACATGACGAACGTCGAGCTCTATAGCGACCTACCAATGCTCACCACTAAAATCGAGGTGAGAAGACTGCAACTAGCAGGGCACTGACTACGCCACCCCGAGCTACCTGTCAGCCTGGTCATCATATGGGAGCCCAAGCACAGGAGGATGAACACTGGGCGCCCTCCCAAGACTATGGTCAACAGGCTCCTAGAAGACAGCGGCGCGGCTAATGTAGATGTCTCTGTGAACAAGTCTGTTTCCTCCTGGTGCTCCGGTTTCCTCCCACAGTCCAAAGATGTACCAGTTGTTAGGTTAATTGGTCATTGTAAATTGTCTCGTGATTGGGCTGGGGTTGAATCAGTGGGTGCTGGGTGGCGTGGCTCTGTGGGTCAGAAGGGTCTGTTCCATGTTGTATCTCAGGGAATAAAAATTGTAAGTAAATGGACCGGGGAGGAAAGTGAAACCAGGAGGGATGAGGGACTACCTGTCCCCTCGGTGTGAGGGTGGGGCAGCAATATGGCTCAGAATCGAATAGAAGCTGCGAGAGTAGTGACAGGTACCAGGCAGGCAATAGAGAGAGGGAACAATTGTGAAATGAGTCTCAACTCTACTGAATAGTTTCACACTTATTCTGTGTGTAGGGAGGTTTGTGATCGCACTCATTCAGTGAACCGCTACTGCATAACCGAATGTTTATAAATGAGACTGGGGGAGTTGGGCGACCACAAGCCTTCTTGTACATGTTGAAGACTTCCCATAAGCCAGCCCGGTTACATGCAGGGTTGGAAGACTGGCAGTGATGTGCCTGTCACTGTGAACAACCTGCACTATTCTATTCCACTGGCCTGCCTCCACATTCCCGCCTATCTCAACACACACCCAGCAGGTCAGGCAACATCTATGGAGAGGAATAAAGAGCCTTCAACCCCTTTCCCATCAAGAGTTTATCAGAATATTTTGGGCTCACAGCCTTTGGAGAGGTGTCTCCTGAAGGGATGCTGTGTGGGATGTGTGGTGCGCAGATATCTTATGCCAAGATCCTTTCTTCACTATAGCAATGACAGTAAGCTCACAGTCACCATCAGTGAGCAACAGGAAGATCCTTCACATCCCAACCAACCAGAGAATAGTGCCATACAAAAGGAGACAATTTGGACCATTGACCTAATGCTAGCCCTTGGTCAGATATCCTTTCCATGGGCTCCCACCATTGTCCAGTAAATCTGTCCTCCTGTCTGTTTACAACAACCTGCCTTTACATAGAACCTTCAACTTGGCAAACCTCCCAAGGTGCTTCGTGGTAAAGTTACCATCTAACATCTGAAATCAAATGAAGCAAGAGATGCCAGGCAATGGAGCAAAGGCGAAGCAACAAATAATCAGCACATTAAGGTGATTCTGGAGCAAGGAATTTGGGAGCATGGGGAAAAGTGGAGGAGGGAGAGATTAGCCGGTGGTCTGGCTCAGTAACCCCACTGAGACACAACTGTTGTCCAGCTGTGCGTAGAGATGTGGACCTGATGTGTACAGCTGATTAATTCCCTGGTCCTGCTTCCCTTTGTCCTCAGCACCACCCTTCTCTTCTGCACATACACCACTCTCCCTGACGCTTGGCTCCCTTCACACCCACCAGAAACCACAAGCCACAGTTGAAGCTGCTCCTCTGGAGGCCTGGCAGGGCCCAGTGTCCTGGCAGCCACTGAGCCCTGGCACTGGCCCATGGTCACACAGGGAGGCAAGCCCCAGCAGCAGCTTGCCCTGCCCAGCCTCAGACACTATGAAACACACTATGAAACACACAGCATCCAGTGTTCCTCCTCTCGGTGTGACAAGGATCTCCCATGTCTCCTCACCAAGCATGAAGGCTGCCCCAGAGTTCTGCCTGTCCCACTACTGGAGGGATGTGGCTGGGAGCAGAACCCACGTCCTCCTACAGACCATTATTTTGGCGCGAGTTTGTGGGGGATTCAGCACCCAGTTTAACCACTGCGAATTACTTGTAACAACAAAAATAATCTAGGGTGATAAAAGTGAAGCATGCTGTGCACAAATCATTTCCCAAACCACTCGAGGAGGACTGTGGTTGAGACGCTCTGCTCAGTTACAGTCTGATGGGTCAGAGGAAAGGGAGACAGGGTGATCGTAGGAGAATGGAGTAAGGGGGACCTTGGACCCAGTCCAGATCCCTGCAGCCTTGCGAGGATGAGCCCAGAGACATGGTGAGGGTGAGCAAGGTGCTGTGATCAGTACACAAGAGATTTCGCAGATGCTGTAAATCCACAGCAACACACAAAGTGCTGGAGGAATCCAGGTCCCAGGTCAGGCAGCATCTATGGAGAGGAAGAAAGTCAGGAAGGGTCCCGGCTCGGAACATTGACTGTTTAATCATCTCCAGAGGTGCCACCTAACCTGCTGAGTTCCTCCAGCAGTTGTGTGTGTTGTAGACCATAGGATGCAGGAAAAGAATTAGGCCATTCAGCCCATTGAGCCTGCTCCACCATTCCATCGTCCCCTCTCAACCCCAATCTCCTGCCTTCTCCCTATAACCTTCAACACCCTGACTAATCAAGAACCTTATCAACCTCTGCTTTAAATATATGTAAATGACTTGGCCTCTTCAGCATCAGCAGCAATGGATTCTACAGACTCACCCCCATCTGGCTGAAGAATTCCTCCTTGTCTCTATCCTAAAGAGATCTAGAGTGCAAAAACTGGGATAGTGGCTGTAAGGGATTGTGGAGCCATGATTAACGGCTCAGTAGTGGAGAGGAAAGATCCTGTCATGAACTGATGACATGTGGGGGAGCCAAGAAAGAGGCTGGAGCCTAAAGTGCAATGGGTAAGCCAAAGGAGATGTATCTCTGGGTGACTGCAGGGCAATGAAATCTGGCAGAGGACCATGACCGCAGGACAGACGTTACTGAAGGGATCAAGGCAAGAAGATGCTCTCCCAGTGGGTAGATGCAGGGAAAAACAGGCAGCCCTGGAGTCCTGTACCCAGAGGCTGGGTAGACAGAAATGCTTGGGTGGGGGGGTCAGGATTTTGGGGAAGAGGCAAGAAGGGGGAGTAGAGGTAAAGATGAGATCAGCAGTGATCCTGATGACCTGGGGCAGCAGGTGTCAAGGGGCTGAACAGCCTGACCTTGCTCTGTGTGTTGTTGTTCCTGGCTAAACATGAGGCCGCAGGTAACCAGTTAATCGGCAGATAACTGGTGCAATGAACAGCATCAAACAGCAGCCAGGTAACAAAAAATGGGCCACACTTAGCAATACACGAAAGCGTACAGATAGTGAGAGACTAAAACTGCAGGAAAGGCACACCCCTCTCAGTAGCTGGGTGGGCAGGGATATAACTGGTGGAAGTCAGGAAACTGGTTGTGAGAGTGGGTGAACAAGAAACACAAACATAGGCCAGGCCAGGAAAGGAATTTCTCTGCAGAGGAGCTGATGGGATGGGGAGAGGATAAGGTTCAAGGTGCAAGTGTGACAAGGCACAGTCTGATAAAGCAATGACAATGATAAAGTGGGGGAGGGGGAGAGCAGGGCGGTGTGCTGATTGAATTGATAGCTCCAGTGAAAGTTCTGTGGTACAAATTCTAAGTAACTCAGAGCAGTAGCTACTGATCAGAATCACCAACAGTCATGGCCTCACAACATTAACATCAATGATAAAGGGGTTGAAGAGTGAAGCAGCTGGTCACGGCCCCTCAGACTGACCAGTCCCATGTTAGGCCCCACTAATTCAGGGCTCTGAGCTCAGAACAGCTCAAACACACACAGCAGCCTGTGGTTTCTGACTAACTTGGCCACATACAGCATTCTAAGAATTTGTAGAAGGAGGGAGCAGTTCCAATAGCCGGAATCTGAGCTACAAAACTGGGTCAGCGCTGCCCTCTTCCTACAACAATGCGTCAGTCTCTCAGAGTATAACTGTAACCAGCACACTGAGCAATGTTTCAATAGCTGAGAGTATAACTGTAACCAGCACACTGAGCAATTGTTCAATCTGACAAAGTATAACTGTAACCAGCACACTGGGCAATATTTCATCCCTGAGAGTTTAACAGTAACCAGTACAGAGCAAAGTTTCAATCTCTGAGAGTAGAAGTGTAAGCAGCACATTGAGCAATACTTCAATCCCTGAGAGTATAACTGTAACCAGCGCACTGAGCAATGTTTCAAACCCTGAGAGTATAACTGTAACCAGCACACTGAGAAGTGTTTCAATCACTGAGAGTATAACTGTAACCAGCGCACTGAGCAATGTTTCAAACCCTGAGAGTATAACTGTAACCAGCACACTGAGAAGTGTTTCAATCACTGAGAGTATAACTGTAACCAGCACACTGAGCAATGTTTCAAACCCTGAGAGTATAACTGTAACCAGCGCACTGAGCAATGTTTCAAACCCTGAGAGTATAACTGTAACCAGCACACTGAGAAGTGTTTCAATCACTGAGAGTATAACTGTAACCAGCACACTGAGCAATGTTTCAAACCCTGAGAGTATAATTGTAACCAGCACACTGAGAAGTGTTTCAATCCCTGAGAGTATAACTGTAACCAGCGCACTGAGCAATGTTTCAAACCCTGAGAGTATAATTGTAACCAGCACACTGAGAAGTGTTTCAATCACTGAGAGTATAACTGTAACCAGCACACTGAGCAATGTTTCAAACCCTGAGAGTATAACTGTAACCAGCGCACTGAGCAATGTTTCAAACCCTGAGAGTATAACTGTAACCAGCACACTGAGAAGTGTTTCAATCACTGAGAGTATAACTGTAACCAGCACACTGAGCAATGTTTCAAACCCTGAGAGTATAATTGTAACCAGCACACTGAGAAGTGTTTCAATCCCTGAGAGTATAACTGTAACCAGCGCACTGAGCAATGTTTCAAACCCTGAGAGTATAATTGTAACCAGCACACTGAGAAGTGTTTCAATCACTGAGAGTATAACTGTAACCAGCACACTGAGCAATGTGTCAATCCCTGAGAGTAAAACTGGATCTAGCACACCGAGCAAAGCATCATCACTGAGACTATAACTATAACCAGAACACTGAGCACTGAGTCAATTCCTCAGAGTAAAACTGTAACCAGCACAGTGAGCAGTGCATCAATCCCTCAGTGTATAACTGTAACCAGCAAATCTAGCAATGCGTCAATCCCTGAGAGTATAACAGTAACAAGAACACAAAGCAATGTGTCAATCCCTGAGATTAAAACTGTAACCAGCACACTATCACTGTACCCAGCACACTGAGCAATGTATCAATCCCTCAGAGTATAACTGTAACCAGCACAGTGAGCAATGTTTCAACCCCTCAGAGTGTCACTGTAACCAGAACCCCGAAAAATGTTTCAATCCTGAGAGTACATCTGTAACCAGAACACTGAGCAATGATTCAATCCCTCAGAGTAAAACTGTAACCAGAACACTGAGCAATATTTCGTTCCCTGAGAGTTTAACAGTAACTAGCACATTGAGAAATGCATCAATAGCTGAGAGTATAACTGTAACCAACACACTGAGCAATGTGTCAATATCTGTGAGTATCACAGTAGCCAGCACACTGAGCAATCTTTAAATCACTGCGAGTATCACTGTAACCAGCGGACTGAGCAATGCGACAATCCCTCAGAGTATAACTATAACCAAAACCGTGAGCAATGTGTCAATTCACTGAGAATATAACTGTGACAAGCACCCTGAGCAATGTTTCATTCTCTGAGAGTATGACTCTAACCAGCACACTGAGCAATGTATCAAGCCCTCAGAGTATAACTGTAACCAGAAAACTGAGCAATGTTTCAATCACTGAGAGTGTAACTGAAACCATAAACTGAGCAGTGTTTCAATCCTGAGAGTATAACTGTAACCAGCACACTGAGAAATGTATCAATCTCTGAGAGTATAACTGTAACCAGCACAATGAGCAGTATTTCAATACCTGGGAGTATAGCTGTAACCTGCACATTCAACTATGTTTCAATCCTTGAGAGTATAATTGTAACCAGCACACTGAACAATTTTTCAATCCTGAGAGTATAACTCCAACCAGCGCACTGAGCAATGTTTCAAACCCTGAGAGTATAATTGTAACCAACGCACTGAGCAATGTTTCAAACCCTGAAAGTATAATTGTAACCAGCACACTGAGAAGTGTTTCAATCACTGAGAGTGTAACTGTAACCAGCACACTGAGCAATGCGTCAATCACTGAGATCATAACTGTAACAAGGATGCTGAGTAATGTTTCAAACCTGAGAGTATAACTGTAACCAGCACGCTGAGAAATGTATTAATCACTCACAGTATAACTGTAACCTGGACAGTGAGCAATGTTTCAATCACTGAGAGTACAACTGTAACCAGCACGCTGAGCAATGTTTCAGTACAGAGAGTATAACTGTAACTAGAACACGGAGCAATGATTCAAGCACTGAGAGTGTAACTGTAGCCAGCACACTGAGCAATGTATCAATCCCTCACAGTATAACTGTAACCAGAACACAGAGCAACGTTTCAATTCCTGAGAGTATAACTGTAACCAACACACTCAGCAATGTTTCAATCCCTGAGTGTATCACTGTAACCAGCACACAGAGCAATGCATCAATTGCTGTGACTATAACTGTAACCACCACACTTAGCAATGCGTCAATCCCTCAGAGTATAACTGTAACCAGCACACTACACCATGCGTAGTGACTATAAGTGTCACCAGCACACTGAGCAATGCGTCAATCCAGAGTATAACTGTAACCAGCACAGTGAGTAACACATCAATCCCTGAAAGTATAACTGTAAGCAACACACTGAGCAATGCATCAATATCTGTGAGTATCACTGTAACCAGCACACTCAGCAATGACTCAATCAATCCCTCAGAGTATAACTGTAACCAGCACATTGAGCAATTCAACAATCCCTTCCATTATATCTGTAACCAACACACTGAGCAATGTGTCAGTCCCTGAAAGTATAACAGTAACCAGCACACTGAGCAACGCATCAATTGCTGAGACTATAATTGTAACCAGCACACTGAGCAATGTTTCTATTCCTGAGAGTATAACTGTAACCAGACCCCTGAGAAATGTTTCAATCCTGAGAGTAGAACTGTAACCAACACCCTGAGCAATGTTTCAATCCTGAGAGTATAACTGTAACCAGCACACAGAGGAATGTTTCAATCACTGAGGGTATAACAGTAACCAGCACAATGAGCAATATTTCAATCCCTTAGAGTATAACTGTATCCAGCACAGCGAGCAATGTATCAATCCCTCAGAGTATAACTGTAACCAACAACATGAACAATGTGTCAATCCGCAGAGTTTAACTGTAACCAGTACACTAAGCAATGTCTCAATTCCTTAAAGTGTATCTGTAACCAGAACACTGAGAAATGTTTCAATCCCTGAGAGTATCATTGTAGCCAGCACACTGAGCAATGCATCAATCACTGAGGGTATAACTGTAAGCAACACACTGAGCATTGCATCAATATCTGTGAGTATCACTGTAACCAGCACACCGAGCAATGTGTCAATCACTAAGAGTACCACTGTAACCAGAACACTGAGCAATGTTTCAATCACTGAGTGTATAACTGTAACCAACACGCTCAGCAATGTGTCAAATGCTGTGGCTATAACTGTAACCAGCACATGGAGCAATGTATCAATGATGCACACTATGACTGTAAGCAGGACAGTAAGCAATGTTTCAATCCCTGAGAGTTCAACTGTAACCAACACACTGGGCAATGTTTCAATCACTGAGAGTTCAACTGTAACCAGCACACTGGGCAATGTTTCAATCCTGAGATTATAACTGTAACCAGAACACTAAGCAATGTTTTAATCCCTGAGAGTATAACTGTAACTAGAACACGGAGCAAAGTTTGAATCCTTGAGACTATAACTAACCAGCAAACTGAGCAATGATTCAATCACTGTGAGTATAATTGTAACCTTTTCTCACTGGCTGACATCCACGCCCTTCTTCAAAGCACAGAAGAAATAAGTCTTCTTCCTCTTTAAGAAGGGAGAATAGCAAAAGAAAATAGATTTTTGGCCATTTTGTCTAACCTCAGTGTTTGGAAAAGTTTTGGAGTCTATTATTAAGGATGAGGTTTTGGGATTCTTGGAGACCAATGAGAAGATACGTCAAAGTCAGCATGGTTTCTGTAAAGGGAAATCTTGCCTGACAAATCTCTCAGAATTCTTTCAGGAAGTAACAAGCAGGGTGGACAAAGAAGAGGCAGTGGATGTCATTTACTTGGATTTTCAGAAGGCGTCTGATAAGGTGCCACACGAGCTGCTTAACAAGATAAAATTCTATGGCATTACAGGTATAATACTGACAGGGATAGAGAATTGGCTGATAGTCAGGAGGCAGCAAGAGGGGATAAAAGGGGCATTTTCTGGTTGGCTGCCAGTGACTAGTGGAGTTCCTCAAGGGTCAAGTTTTGGGACCGCTATTTTTCACATTGTTTGTCAATGATTTGGATAATGGAATTGCTGGTTTTGTGGGAAAATTTGTGGATGATATGAAGATAGGTAGAGTGGTAGGTGGTGCTAAGGAAACAATGCGATTATAGGAGGACTTAGACAAATTGGAAGAATGGGCAAAAAAAATGGCGGATGGAATACAGTGTTGAGAAATGTATGATAATGCATTTTGGTAAAAGGAACAATAGTGTGGACTATTATCTAAATGGGGAGAAGATTTAAACATCAGAGGTGCAGAGGGACCTGGAAGTCCTCATGCAAGATTTCCAGAAGGTTAATTCATAGGTTGTGTCTGTGGTAAAGAAGGCAAATGCAATGTTGGCATTTATTTCAAGGGAAACAGAATATGAAAACAAGGAGGTAATGCTGAGGCTTTATAAGACACTAGTCAGGCTGCAAATGGAGTATTGTGAATGGTTTTGGGCCTCTTATCTCAGAAAGGATGTGTTGTCATTGGAGAGAGCCCAGAGAAGGTTCACAAGGATAATTCTGGGAATGAAGGGGTTAACATATGAGGAGTGTCTAGCAGCTTTGGGCCTGTACTCACTGGAATTTAGAATGATGCATGAAGATCTCATTGAAACCTACCGAATGTTATAAGGACTAGAAAGGGTTGATGTGGAGAGGATGTGTCCTATGGTGGGGGTATCCAGAACTAGTAGGCACGGCCTCAAAATTGAGGGGCGACCTTTAGAACAGAAGTAAGGAGGAATTTTTTTAGCCAAAGATTGGTGAATTTGTGGAATGCTCTGCCACAGACTGTGATGGAGGCCAATCCATGGGTATAGTTAAAGTGGAGGTCGACAAATTCCTGATTGATCAGGGTATCAGGAAATATGGTGAAAGGGCAGGTGTATGGGGTTGAATCAGATCTGTGATGAGCCATGATGAAATGGCAGTGTGGACTCGATGGGCTGAATGGCCTAATTCTGCTCCTCTGTCTGATGGCTCTAAAGGTCTTGCTACTATCTGTATTACTGGTGAGGAATGGGAAGACATTCCATAGACAACTGGTGGCAAGGATGGAAGCAGAGAGTTGTGGTATTGGCACACAGGGAGAGGACTCTCTGCAGAGATAACATGACCAAAGGTCCATGTAAGCCAGATAGACAGATGTAGAAGCTGGTCAAAAAGCAGGAATGGACAGTGGATGCCCAGAGTCTGCTGGCCATTAGTGATATGAATACCAAAACAACCTGCAGATGCAGCAAATCTGAAACAAAAACAGAAAATGCTAGAAGCACTCAGCTGGTCAGGCAGCATCTGTGGAGAGAGGAGCAGAGGAAACATGTCAGATCAAAGATTCTTCAGCTGAACTAGGAAAGTGAGAAAACAATACATACAAGAGATTCTGCAAATTCTGGAAATCCAGAGCAACACACACATAATGCTGGGAGAACCCAGCAGCCAGGCAGCATCTATTGAGAAGAGTAAATGGATAATGTGTCGGCATGCGGCCAAGTGGTTAAGGCATCGGTCTAGTGATCTGAAGGTTGCTAGATCGAGCCGCAGCTGAGGCAGTGTGTTGTGTCCTTGAGCAAGGCACTTAATCACACATTGCTCTGCGACAACACCGGTGCCAAGCTGTATTGGCCCTAGTGCCCTTCCCTTGGACAACATCGGTGTCGTGGAGAGGGGAGACTTGCAGCATGGGCAACTGCTGGTCTTCCATACAACCTTGCCCAGGCCTGCACCCTGGAAACCTTCCAAGGCGCAAATCCATGGTTTCACCAGACTAATGGATGCCTATATTATAAAGTGTAAATGGATAATATTTCAGGCTGGCAGTCTTCATCTGGACTGGAAAGGAAGCAGCAAAAGCCAAAATGGCCCCTGCCAATAATTTCTGCCTCCTTCCTTTGCAGACCTGATGAAGGGTCTTAGACCAAACCATTCTCCCTAGATGCCGCCTGACTTGCTAAGTTCCTTCAGCAATTTTGAGTGGATTACTCAAGAGAGAAATTTGCAGATGGGGTGGAGAGGAATGAATGGACAAAAGAACACAATAGAGTGAGGCCAGGGTTTCTGTGTGGATAAGTTGAAGAAATCTTTGAGGTAATCAGACAGATAAATGAAGAAAGTAAATAAAGGGAAATTAGGGGCTCCACAGTTGCATAGTGGTTAGTCCAATGCCATTACAGGTTGGTGCACCAGAATTTGATTCCAATTCCAGCATTCTCTGTAACGAGTATGTATGCTGTCCCCATGACTGAAAGGATTTCCTCCGAGTGCTCCTGTTTCCTCCCACATTCCAAAGACATACAAGTCAGAATCAGAATCAGGTGTATTATCACCGGCATGTGACATGAAATTTGTTAACTTAGCAGCAGCAGTTCAATGCAATACATAATATAGAAGAGAAAAAAATAATAAAAATAAAATAATAATAATTAAATAAATAAATAAATTACACTTCACATATATTGAATAGATTAAAAACATGCAAACAACAGAAGTACTGTATATTCAAACAAGTGAGGTAGTGTCTAAGGGTTCAATGTCCATTTAGGAATCGGATGGCAGAGGGGAAGAAGCTGTTCCAGAATTGCTGAGTGTGTGCCTTCAGGCTTCTGTATCTCCTACCTGATGGTAACAGTGAGAAAAGGGCATGCCCTGGGTGCTGGATGTCCTTAATAATGGACGCTGCCTTTCTGAGACACCGCTCCCTGAAGATGTCCTGGGTACTTTGTAGGCTGGTACCCAAGATGGAGCTGACTAAATTTACAACCTTCTGCAGCTTCTTTTGGTCCTGTGCAGTAGCCCCTCCATACCAGACAGTGATGCAGACTGTCAGAATGCTCTCCATGGTACAACTACAGAAGTTTTTGAGTGTATTGGTTGACATGCCAAATCTCTTCAAACTCCTAATGAAGTATAGCCACTGACTTGTCACCTTTATAACTGCATCGATATGTTGGGACCAGGTTAGGTCCTTGGAGATCTTGACACCCAGGAACTTGACACTGCTCACTCTCTCCACTTCTGATCCCTCTCTGAGGATTGGTATGTGTTCCTTCGTCTTACCCTTCCTGAAGTCCACAATCAGCTCCTTCATCTTACTGACGTTGAGTGCCAGGTTGTTGCTGCAGCACCACTCCACTAGTTGGCATATCTCAGTCCTGTATGCCCTCTCATCACCACCTGAGATTCTACCAACACTGGTTGTATCATCAGCAAATTTATAGATGGTATTTGAGCTCTGCCTAGCCACACAGTCATGTGTATATAGAGAGTAGAGCAGTGGGCTAGGCACACACCCCTGAGGTGTGTCGGTGTTGATCGTCAGCGAGGAGGAGATGTTATCACCAATCCGCACAGACTGGTCTTCCGGTTCATAAGCTGAGGATCTAATTGTAGAGGGAGGTACAGAGGCCCAGGTTCTGCAACTTCTCAATCATGATTGTGGGAATGATGGTATTAAATGCTGAGCTATAGTCGATGAACAGCATCCTGACATAGGTATTTGTGTTGTCCAGGTGGAGAGCCATTGAGATTGCATCTGCCATTGTCCTATTGTGGCGATAGGCAAATTGCAATGGGTCCAGGTCCTTGCTGAGGCAGGAGTTCAGTCTAGTCATGACCAACCTCTCAAAGCATCTGAATTGAATTGACTTTATTTCTTACATCCTTCACATACATGAGTAAAAATCTTTACGTTACGTCTTCATCTATATGTGCAATCATAGTAATTTATAATAATTTAGAATAAATAGAACAATCAATGTAGTATAGAGTACACTCAAATCAGCATGAATTAATCAGTCTGATGGCCTGATGGAAGAAGCTGTCCCGGAGCCTGTAGGTCCTGGCTTTTATGCTGCGATGCCATTTCCCAGATGGTAGCAGCTGGAATAGATTGTGGTTGGGGTGAATCGGGTCTCCAGTGATCCTACGGGCTGTTTTTACACACCTGTTCTTGTAAATGTCCTGAATCATGGGAAGTCACAACTACAGATGCTGTCTGCATCACTCTATGCAGAGTCCTGCGATTGATGGAGGTACCGTTCCCATACCAGCAGTGATGCAGCCAGTCAGGATGCTCCCAATTGAGCCTCTGTAGAAAGTTCTTAGGATTTGGGGGCCCATATCAAACTTCCTCAACCGTCTGAGGTGAAAGAGGTGCTGTTGTGCCTTTCTCACCACACAGCTGGTATGTACAGACCATGTGAGGTCCTCAGTGATGTGGATGCCGAGGAACTCAAAGCTGTTCACCCTCTCAACCTCAGATCCATTGATGTCAATAGGGGTTAGCCCGTCTCCATTCCTCCTGTAGTCCACAACCAGCTCCTTTGTTCTCGTGACATTGAGGGCGAGGTTGTTTTCTTGACACCACTGTGTCAGGGTGATGACCTTTTCCCTATAGACCACCTCGTTTTTGTTTGAGATAAGGCCAATCAATGTAGTGCCATCAGCAAATTTAATGAGCAGATTGGGGCTGTGGGTGGCGACACAGTCATGGGTATACAGAGAGTAAAGGCAAGGACTCAGTACGCAGCCCTGAGTGCTACTGGACAATAGTCATTAAGGCGGTTCACATTATTCTTCTTAGGCACTGGTATATTGTTGCCTTTTTGCTGGAAATGGGAACTTCTGTCCGTAGCAGTGAGAGGTTGAAAATGTCCTTGAATTAGTTGGTTGTCACAGGTTTTCAGAGCCTTACCAGGTACTCCATCAGAACCTTCCACCTTGTGAGGGCTCACTCTCTTTAAAGACAGTCTAACATCGGCCTCTGAGACAGAGATCACAGGGTCATCAGGTGCAGCAGGGATTTTCACAGCTGTAGTTCTGTTCTCCCTTTCAAAGCGGGCATAAAAGCCATTGCGTTCATCTGGTAGTGAAGCATTGCTGCCATTCATGCTATTGGGTTTCGCTTTGTAGGAAGTAATGTCTTGTAAGCCCTGCCAGAGTTGTCATGTATCCATTGTCGCCTCCAACCTCATTCGAAATTGTCTCTTCACCCTTGAAATAGCCCTTTGCAAATCATACCTGGTTTTCTGGTACAGGCCTGGGTCGCCAGACTTGAATGCCACAGATCTAGCCTTCAGCAGATGATGTACTTCCTGGTTCATCCACGGCTTTTGGTTTGGGAATGTACAGTAACTCACTGAAGATAATTGGTCATTGCAAATTGTCCTGTGATTAGACTTTAAATAGGTGGGTTGCTGGGTGGCGCGGCTTGTTGGGCCAGAAGGGCCTGTTCCATGCTGTAGCTCTAAATAAATAAATAACATTTCTCCTTTAGCACTCATGCTACACAACTTTTCCTTTTATAAGACACTACTTGGCTGAAAATGGGTCGATGCCTTGATCGGATTTCACTCAATGGACGCATCTCTATCGCCTCCCTGTGGCAGTTTTGGGCGCTGCAGGCAGGCAAATCTGCCAAGCAAAAAGAACTCAGTGTGTTTCTGCAAGGATGTAACAGGTAAAAAGGTTAGTGAAGACAAATGGAGGTTGCCTCCAGTCAAAAGTGGGAGAATATATACTAGGGAACAGAAAAGTTCCAGAGCAATTAAGTACAATTTGGGTCAGTGTTGATGGACAACTTCACAGGTCTGCTCCGGGAAATGATAGTGAAACAGAGGAATTTATGTAAGTTACTTTAATAAAATAAACATGCTGAAAAATTGATGGCACTGAAAAATGATAAACCTCAGGACCTAATACTTTAAGAACAGTTTCTGCCTATTTTCTAAATGGGCAGAAAATTCAGAAATCTGAGGTGCAAAGGAACTTTGGAGTCCTCATGCACCTACCTAAAGGTTAATTTGCAGGTTGAGTCATTGGGGAGGAAAGCAAATGCAATGTTACTACTCATTTCCAGAGGACTGGAATATAAAAGGAAGGATAGAAACATAGAAAATAGGTGCAGGAGTAGGCCATTCAGCCCTTCGAGCCTGCACCGCCATTCAGTATGATCATGGCTGATCATCCAACTCAGAACCCTGCACCAGCCTTCCCTCCATACCCCCTGACCCCCGTAGCCACAGGGGCCATATCTAACTCCCTCATAAATATAGCCAATGAACTGGCCTCAACTGTTTCCTGTGGCAGAGAATTCCACAGATTTACCACTCTCTGTGTGAAGAAGTTTTTCCTAATCTTGGTCCTAAAAGGCTTCTCCTTTATCCTCAAACTGTGACCCCTCGTTCTGGACTTCCCCAACATCGGGAACAATCTCCCTGCATCTAGCCTGTCCAATCCCTTTAGGATTTTATACGTTTCAATAAGATCCTCCCCTCAATCTTCTAAATTCCAACGAGTATAAGCCTAGTTCATCCAGTCTTTCATCATATGAAAGTCCTGCCATCCCAGGAATCAATTTGGTGAACCTTCTTTGTACTCCCTCTACGGCAAGAATGTCTTTCCTCAGATTAGGGGACCAAAACTGCACACAATACTCCAGGTGTGGTCTCACCAAGGCCTTATACAGCTGCAGTAGTGCCTGGATGTCCAGTCCCTATATACTTCCATCCCCCATCAGGAAGGCCTCAAAGCTCTCCGCTTCTTTTTGGATTCCAGACCTACTCAGTTCCCTTCTACCACCACTCTGCGACGTCTAGCGGAATTAGTCGTTATTCTTAATAATTTCTCCTTTGGCTCCTGCCACTTCCTCCAAACTAAAGGTGTAGCTATGGGCACCCGTATGGGTCCTAGCTATGCCTGCCTTTTTTTGGCTTTGTGGAACAATGTATGTTCCAAACCTGTTCTGGTATCTGAAACCCACTTTTCCTTCGCTACATCGACGACTGCCTTGGCGCTGCTTCCTGCACGCATGCAGAACTCGTTGACTTTATTAACTTTGCCTCCAACTTTCACCCTGCCCTCAAGTTTACCTGGTCCATTTCCGACACCTCCCTCCCCTTTCTAGATCTTTCTGTCTCTGCCTCTGGAGACAGCTTATCCACTGATGTCTACTATAAGCCTACTGACTCTCACAACTATGTGGACTATTCCTCTTCTCACCCTGTCTCTTGCAAAAATGCCATCCCCTTCTCGCAATTCCTCCGTCTCCACCACATCTGCTCTCAGGATGAGGCTTCCCTTCCTCCACTATCAACTCTGCTCTCAAACGCATCTCCCCCATTTCTCGCACATCTGCTCTCACTCCATCCTCCCGCCACTCCACTAGGAATAGGGTTCTCCTGGTCCTCACCTACCACCCCACCAGCCTCCGGGTCCAACATATTATTCTCTGTAACTTCCGCCACCTCCAACGGGATTCCACCACTAAGCACATCTTTCCCTCCACCCCCCCCCCTGCTTTCCACAGGGATCGCTCCCTACGTGACTCCCTTGTCCATTTGTCCCACCCATCTCTCCCCACTGATCTCTCTCCTGGCACTTATCCTTGTAAGCCGAACAAGTGCTACACATG
The DNA here is from genome assembly GCF_030028105.1 of Mobula birostris. NCBI lineage: Eukaryota > Metazoa > Chordata > Chondrichthyes > Myliobatiformes > Myliobatidae > Mobula > Mobula birostris. Next base: position 90,476,016 of record NC_092371.1, on the reverse strand, counting down.
CCCTTACACTTCCTCCCTTACCACCATTCAGGGCCCCAGACAGCCCTTCCAGGTGAGGTGACACTTCACCTGTGAGTCGGCTGGGGTGATATACTGCGTCCGGTGCTCCCGATGTGGCCTTTTATATATTGGCGAGACCCGACGCAGACTGGGAGACCGCTTTGCTGAACATCTACGCTCTGTCCGCCAGAGAAAGCAGGATCTCCCAGTGGCCACACATTTTAATTCCACATCCCATTCCCATTCTGACATGTCTATCCACGGCCTCCTCTACTGTAAAGATGAAGCCACATTCAGGTTGGAGGAACAACACCTTATATTCCGTTTGGGTAGCCTCCAACCTGATGGCATGAACATCGACTTCTCTAGATTCCGCTAATGCCCCACCTCCCCCCTTGTACCCCATCCGTTATTTATTTTTATACACACATTCTTTCTCTCACTCACCTTTTTCTCCCTCTGTCCCTCTGACTAAACCCCTTGCCCATCCCCTGGGTTCCCCCCCCCCCCCACTTTGGCTTTCTCCCTGGACCTCCTGTCCCATGATCCTCTCGTATCCCTTTTGCCAATCACCTGTCCAGCTCTTGGCTCCATCCCTCCCCCTCCTGTCTTCTCCTATCATTTTGGATCTTCCCCTCCCCCTCCCACTTTCAAATCTCTTACTAACTCTTCCTTCAGTTAGTCTTGACGAAGGGTCTCGGCCTGAAACGTCGACTGTACCTCTTCCAGGAGATGCTGCCTGGCCTGCTGCGTTCACCAGCAACTTTGATGTGTGTTGCTTGAATTTCCAGCATCTGCAGAATTCCTGTTGTTTTCAGTAGTACCTCCCTGCTCCTGTACTCGAATCCTCTCGCTATAAATGCCAGCATACCATTCGCCTTTTTCACCGCCTGCTGTACCTGCATGCCCACTTTCAATGACTGGTGTATAATGACACCCAGGTCTCGTTGCATCTCTCCTTTTCCTAATCGGCCACCATTCAGATAATATATCTGTTTTCCTGTTTTTGCCACCAAATTGGACGTAATGGTGAGGCTTTGTAAGGCACTGGGCAGGCCACATTCGGAGTATTATGAGCAACTTGGTCCCCTTTTCTAAGAAAGAATGAGCTGGCATTGGAGAGAGCGTAGAGGAGGTTCACGAGAACGATCCGCGGAATGGAAGGGTTAATAAATGAGGAGCATTTGATGGTTCTGGGCCTTTATTTGCTGGAGTTTCGAATGATAGTGGATCCCATTGAAACCAATCGAATATTGAAAGCCAAGATAGAATAGATGTGGAGAAGGTGTTTCCAAAAGTGGCAGTATCTAGGATCAGAGAGCACAGTCTTAGTAGGACATCCCTTTAGAACAGAGATGAGGAGGAGTTTATTTAATCAGAGGGTGGTGAATTTGTGGAATTCATTGCCGCAGATGGCTGGGAGACCAGGTCATTAAGTATACTTAAAGCAGAGGTTGATAGGTTCTTGATTAGTCAGGGAGTTTTGCAGAGAAGGCAGGAAAATGATGGAGGGCAGAGCAGACACATGGGCCAAATGTCCTAATTCTGCTCCAACATCTATGGTCTCATTTCCTTTAATTGTCACTCCACTCTTCAAGAAGGGAAAGAAGCAGAAGAAAGGAAATGGTGTGTGAAGTTACCATAACTAGAGAGAAAGTTCTTGGCGAACTGAAAGGTCTGCAGTGGATAAGTCACCGTGACCAGGTGGGGTAAACCTCAGGGTTCTGAAAGAGGTGGCTGGAGAGATTGTGGAGGCATTAGTAATGATCTTTCAAGAATCACTACGTTCTGGAATGTTTCTGGAAGACTGAAAAATTGCAAACGTTACTCCACTCTTCAAGAAGGGAGAGAGGCAGAAGAAAGGAAACTATTGGCCAGTTAGTTTGACCTCAGTGGTTGGGAAGATGTTGGAGTCGATTATTATGGATGAGGTCTCAGGGTACTTGGAGGCACATGATAAAATAGGCCATAGCCAGCATGATTTTCTCAAGGGAAAATCTTTTCTGACAAATCTTTTGGAATTCTTTGAAGAAGTAACAAGCAGGATATACAAAGGAGGATTAGTTGATGTTGCATACTTGGATTTTCAGGTGGTCTTTGACAAGGTGCCACACATGAGGCTGCTTAACAAGATGGGACCCCATGGTATTACAGGAAAGATTCTAGGATGGATAAACCAGTGGCTGGTAGGCAGGAGGCAAAGAGTGGGAATGAAAGGAGTCTTTTTCTGGTTGGCTGCCAGTGACTAGTGACGTTCCACAGGTGTCTATGTTGGGACCAATTCTTTTTACATTACATTCAATGATTTGGATAGTGGAGTTGAAGGCTTTGTTGCAAAGTTTGTAGATGATATGAAGATAGGTGGAGGGGCAGGTAGTTCTGAGGAAATAGAGAGGCTACTGAAGGACTTAGATTAGGTGACTGGGCAAAGAAATGGCAGTTGGAATACAGTTGTCAGGAAGTGTATGGTCATGCACTTTGGTGGAAGAAATGAAAGGGTTGACTAGACACGAAAATACACAAAAAACTGAGGCGCAAAGGGAATTTAGAAGTCCTTGTGCAGGACTCCCTAAAGGTTAATGTGCGGGTTGAGTCTGTGGTGAGGAAGGCAAATGCAATGTCCGCATTCATTTCAAGAGGACTAGAATATAAAAGGAAGGATGTAATGTTGAAACTTTATAAAGCACTGGTGAGGCCTCACTTGGAGTATTGTGAGCAGTTTTGGGCCCCTTATCTGAGAGAGGATGTGCTGAAACTGGAAAGAGTTCAAAGGAGATTCAAGAAAATTATTCCAGGATTGAATGGTTTGTCGTAGTCATACTTTATTGATCCCGGGGGAAATTGGTTTTCGTTAAAGTTGCACCATAAATAATAAATAGTAATAGAACCATAAGTAGTTAAATAGTAATATGTAAATTATGAAATAAGTCTAGGACCAGCCTATTGGCTCAGGGTGTCTGACCCTCCAAGGGAGGAGTTGTAAAGTTTAGAAACATAGAAACATAGAAAATAGGTGCAGGAGTAGGCCATTCAGCCCTTCGAGCCTGCACCGCCATTTATTATGATCATGGCTAATCATCCAACTCAGAACTCTGCACCAGCCTTCCCTCCATACCCCCTGATCCCTTTAGCCACAAGGGCCATATCTAACTCCCTCTTAAACATAGCCAATGAACTGGCCTCAACTGTCTCCTGTGGCAGGGAATTCCACAGATTCACCACTCTCTGTGTGAAGAAGTTTTTCCTAATCTCGGTCCTAAAAGGCTTCCCCCTTATCCTCAAACTGTGACCCCTCGTTCTGGACTTCCCCAACATCGGGAACAATCTTCCTGCATCTAGCCTGTCCAATCCCTTTAGGATTTTATACGTTTCAATCAGATCCCCCCTCAATCTTCTAAATTCCAACGAGTACAAGCCTAGTTCATCCAGTCTTTCTTCATATGAAAGTCCTACCATCCCAGGAATCAATCTGGTGAACCTTCTTTGTACTCCCTCTATGGCAAGGATGTCTTTCCTCAGATTAAAGGACCAAAACTGCACACAATACTCCAGGTGTGGTCTCACCAAGGCCTTGTACAACTGCAGTAGTACCTCCCTGCTCCTGTACTCGAACCCTCTCACTATAAATGCCAGCATACCATTTGCCTTTTTCACCGCCTGCTGTACCTGCATGCCCACTTTCAATGACTGGTGTATAATGACACCCAGGTCTCGTTGCACCTCCCCTTTTCCTAATTGGCCACCATTCAGATAATAACCTGTTCTCCTATTTTTGCCACCAAAGTGGATAACTTCATACTCATATGAAGTTTGATGGCCACAGGCAGGAATGACTTCCTATGACGCTCTGTGCTGCATCTCGGTGGAATGAGTCTCTGGCTGAATGTACTCCTGTGCCCACCCAGTACATTATGTAGTAGATGGGAGACATTGACCAAGATGGCATGCAACTTAGACAGCATATGAAGAGCATTTGATGGCTCTGGGCCTGTATTCACTAGAATCAGAAGAATGAGGGGTAACATCATTGAAACCTATTAAATAGTGAAAGGCTTTTATAAAGTGGATGTGGAGAGGGAGTTTCCTGTAGTGGGAGAGTCTAAGACCAGAGGACACAGCCTCAGAATGGAGGGGAGTCCTCTTAGAATGAAGATGAGGAGGAATTTCTTTAGCCAGAAAGGGATGAACCTGTGGCATTCTTTGCCACAGGCAGCTGTGAAGGCCAAGCCTTTATGTATATTTAAGGCAGAGTTTGATAGGCTCTTGATTGGTCAGGGCATGAAGGGATACAGGGTGAAGGCAGGAGATTGGGACTGAGAGGAAAATTGGATCAGCCCTGATGAAATGGCAGCACACACTTGATGGGCCAAATGGCCTAATTCTGCTCCTTTATCTTATGGTCTTAATTCAGCTCTCCCATCACGACCCAGACTGCTGAATGATCCAAAAACCCATAAGGACAATCACATTACTCCTTTTACTTGCATTTTTATGTAATTTTATAGATTTGTCTTTGTACTGTACTGCTGCACAAAAATAACAAATTTCATTTGATATGTCAGTGATAACAAATGAGATTTTAAATCCCACGTGGTTAATTTGAGTTAAATGGTTCTTGTATTTCCCTGGATGCACCATAAGCCTTTACCACCCTCTATTTCTCCTTGGGTTGGTTGTGAATGAAATTCTGTTTTCCTTCTGCTGTGCTTCATGTCTCAAATGTTTCTTATTTTCAATGCTACCATCTTGTGACAATACTCTCATCCACCAAATTCATTTACACCTATCCAGCTTCCTCTCAGACACATTACCGCTTGGTACGGAACTGCTCTGCCTGAAACTATAGGGTCGTTCGCTCAGCTCAGCACATCACAGACAGCAGCTCTCCCTCCATGGTCTCTGCTTTGCTGAAGCAACAAGTGTAGACAATGACCCCCGCCCACCCCCACCTCAGACATTCTCTCTTCTCTCCAGCCCATTGGACAGCAGGTTGCAGGGCAGCGTCTATCCTGCTGTTATAAACACCACTGACATTTTCTCACTGTGCCTTAGTGCATGTGAGAATAAGGAAGTAACTAGTTAAAATCTCCCCAAAAGTAACATGGAGACTTTCCACGACACAGGTCTGAGCTTTGTTGAGCTTGGCCCTTCAGTGTGTACAGATCCCACCTCCCCAATCCAAGGAATAAAAAGCTCTGCTACCTCTACAATCTCTCCAGTCACAGATTTATTAATAACTTTCCTTTCTATACTCACTGACATTTGCCATACAGAGTAATCGGAGATTCATCCCTTTCACCAGATTGATTCCTGGGATGGCAGGACTTTCATATGATGAAAGACTGGATGAACTGGGCTTGTACTCGTTGGAATTTAGAAGATTGAGGGGGGATCTGATTGAAACATATAAGATCCTAAAGGGATTGGACAGGCTAGATGTAGGAAGATTGTTCCCAATGTTGGGGAAGTCCAGAACGAGGGGTCACAGTTTGAGGATAGAGGGGAAGCCTTTTAGGACTGAGATTAGGAAAAACTTCTTCACACAGAGAGTGGTGAATCTGTGGAATTCTCTGCCACAGGAAACAGTTGAGGCCAGTTCATTGGCTATATTTAAGAGGGAGTTAGATATGGCCCTTGTGGCTAAAGGGATCAGGGGGTATGGAGGGAAGGCTGGTACAGGGTTCTGAGTTGGATGATCAGCCATGATCGTACTGAATGGCGGTGCAGGCTCGAAGGGCCGAATGGCCTACTCCTGCACCTATTTTCTATGTTTCTACGTTTCAGATACAGATATTTCATCTCTGCTGATTGTATAAAATCTGCCCACGGGACTTCATTTGAAACTGGAATTCTGAAACAAAGGGGAAAATGCCAGTCTACTGTTATGGCTGGACTCCATCTCTTTCTCTCCATGTCACTGGCTCTGATTTGGGCCATGAGTTACATCTGTTTATCTTCTCTAGCCCTGTTAGTTAAGGGCAATCTTCCAGTCCCTTGGGACTATGCCAAAATCAAGTGATTCTTGAAAGATCATGACCAATGCATCTGTTCAGCAACCTCTCTCAGGACCCTGGGATGTGGTCCATCTGGCCCAGGTGACTTATCCACCTTAAGAGATCACAGTTTGCCTAGCAGATTTTCCTTGGTAATAGCAATGGCACTCACTCCTGCTCCCTGACACTCATGGGCCTCTGGCACACTGCTAGTGTCTTCCATGGTGAAGACAGATACAAAATACCCATTCTGTGTTATATTATTGGATATTATATCACCTGCCATTTCTTTGTCCCCCATTACTTCCTCACCAGCATCATTTCCCAGTGGTCCAATATCAAGTCTCACCTCCCTTTCACTCCTTATATAACTGAAAAAAACCCATGATATCCTACTTTATATTATTGGCTAGTTTGTCCTCACATTTTATCTTTTCCCTTCTTATAGTTTTTTATTTTAAAAGTTTCCCAATCATCCAGCTTCCCACTCATTTTTGCTACCTTATATGTCCTTTTATGCATTCCTTAATTTCCCTTGTCAGCCATGATTGCCTACGCCTGCTTTTTGAGAACTTCTTTTGTGGGACGTATCTATCCTTCGCCTTGTGAACTATTCCCAGAAACTTCAGCCATCTCTGCTCTGCCATCATCCCCACCAGTGTCCTCCTCCAATCCACCTGGGCAAGCGGCTCTCTCATGTCTCTGTAATCCCCTTCATTCCATTGAAATACTGATACATGTGACTGTGCTTTTCCCTCTCAAATTGCAGTATGAATTCAATCATATTATGATCACTGCCGCCTCAGGGTTCCTTTACATTAAGCTCCTTAATAAGATCTGGGTTATTACACAACACACAGTCTAAGACAGCCTCTCCCCGAGTAGGCTCAAGCACAAGCTGCTCTAAAAAGCCATCTCATAGACATTCAACAAATTCCCTCTTTTGCGATCCGACACCAACCAGATTTTGCATGTACAAGCTTCCCCAGCACAAGTCCCTCTCTTGCGATCCGACACCAATCTGATTTTGCAAATTGAAGTTCCTCCATTGCAATTGTGACATTACCCTTATTACATGCCCTTTCCAGCTCCCTTTGCAATCTCAACCCCACATCTTGGCCACTATTTGAAGGCATATATATGATTCCCATAATGTTTTTTTTTAATCCTTGCAGTTTCTTAACTCTTCCCACAAATATTCAACATTCTCGGACCCTATATCACTTCTTTCTAAAGATGTAATTCCATCTCTTACCAAGAGATCTTACCAGAGCCACATCACCACCTATGCCTTCCTGGCTGTTTTTCCTTAACCAAGTATATCCTATGATGAACATAGAATAGTACAGTACAATGTTGTGCCGACCCTCAAACCCTATCTCCCATATAAGCCCCCACCTTAAATTCCTCCATATAGCTGTCTAGTAGTCTCTTAAACTTCACTAGTGTATCTGCCTCCACCACTGACTCAGGCAGTGCATTCCACCCACCAACCACTCTCTGAGTAAAAAACCTTCCTCTAATATCCCCCTTGAACTTCCCACCCCTTACCTTAAAGCCATGTTCTCTTGTACTGAGCAGTGGTGCCCTGGGGAAGAGGCGCCGGCTGTCCACTCTATCTATTCCTCTTATTATCTTGTACACCTCTATCATGTCTCCTCTCATCCTCCTTCTCTCCAAAGAGTAAAGCCCTAGCTCCCTGAATCTCTGATCATAATGCATACCTTCTAAACCAGGCAGCATCCTGGTAAATCTCCTCTGTACCCTTTCCAATGCTTCCACATCCTTCCTATAGTGAGACGACCAGAACTGGACACAGTACTCCAAGTGTGGCCTAACCAGAGTTTTATAGAGCTGCATCATTACATCGTGACTCTTAAACTCTATCCCTCGACTTATGAAAGCTAACACCCCATAAGCTTTCTTAACTACCCTATCCACCTGTGAGGCAACTTTCAGGGATCTGTGGACATGTACCCCGAGATCCCTCTGTTCCTCCACACTACCAAGTATCCTGCCGTTTACTTTGTACTCTGCCTGAGAGTTTGTCCTTCCAAAGTGTACCACCTCACACTTCTCCGGGTTGAACTCCATCTGCCACTTCTCAGCCCACTTCTGCATCCTATCAATGTCTCTCTGCAATCTTTGACAATCCTCTACACTATCTACAACACCACCAACCTTTGTGTCGTCTGCAAACTTGCCAACCCACCCTTCTACCCCCACATCCAGGTCATTAATAGAAATCACGAAAAGTAGAGGTCCCAGAACCGATCCTTGTGGGACACCACTAGTCACGACCCTCCAATCTGAATGTACCCCCTCCACTGCCACCCTCTGCCTTCTGCAGGCAAGCCAATTCTGAATCCACTTGGCCAAACTTCCCTGGATCCCATGCCTTCTAACTTTCTGAATAAGCCTACCGTGCGGACCTTGTTAAATGCCTTACTAAAATCCATATAGATCACATCCACTGCACTACCCTCATCTATATGCCTGGTCACCTCCTCAAAGAACTCTATCAGGCTTGTTAGACACGATCTACCCTTCACAAAGCCATGCTGACTGTCCCTGATCAGACCATGATTCTCTAAATGCCCATAGGTCCTATCTCTAAGAATCTTTTCCAACAGCTTTCCCAGCACAGACGTAAGACTCACTGGTCTATAATTACCCGGCCTACCCCTACTCCCTTTTTTGAACAAGGGAACAACATTTGCTTCCCTCCAATCCTCCGGTACCATTCCCGTGGACAATGAGGACATAAAGATCCTAGTCAGAGACTCAGCAATCTCTTCACTTGCCTCGTGGAGCAGCCTGGGGAATATTCCATCAGGCCCTGGAGACTTAGCTGTCCTATTGTATTTTAACAACTCCAACACCTCCTCTCCCTTAATATCAACATGCTCCAGAACATCAACTTCACTCATATTGTCCTCACCATCATCAAGTTCCCTCTTATTGGTGAATACCAAAGAGAAGTATTCATTGAGGAGCTCGCTCACTTCCACAGCCTCCAGGCACATCTTCCCACCTTTATCTCTAATTGGTCCTACCTTCACTCCTGTCATCCTTTTGTTCTTCACATAATTTTCCTTTACTCTACTCGCCAAGGCCTTCTCATGTCCCCTTCTTGCTCTTCTCAGCCCCTTCTTAAGCTCCTTTCTTGCTTCCCTATATTCCTCAATAGACCCATCTGATCCTTGCTTCCTAAACCTCATGTATGCTGCCTTCTTCCACCTGACTAGATTTTCCACCTCACTTGTTACCCATGGTTCCTTCACCCTACCATTATTTATCTTCCTCACCGGGACAAATTTATCCCTAACATCCTGCAAAAGATCTCTAAACGTCGACCACATGTCCATGGTACATTTCCCTGCAAAAACATCATCCCAATTCACACCCGCAAGTTCTAGCCTTATGGCCTCATAATTTGCCTTTCCTCAATTAAAAATTTTCCTGTCCTCTCCTTTTCCATGATAATGCTAAAGGCCAGGAAGTGGTGGTCACTGTCCCCCAGATGCTCACCAACTGAGAGATCTGTGACCTGACCCGGTTCATTACCTAGTACTAGATCTAGTATGGCATTCCCCCTGGTCGGCCTGTCCACATACTGTGACAGGAATCCATCCTGGACACACTTAACAAACTCTGCCCCATCTAAACCCTTGGAACTAATCAGGTGCCAATCAATATTTGGGAAGTTAAAGTCACCCATGATAACAACCCTGTTATTTTTGCACCTTTCCAAAATCTGCCTCCCAATCTGCTCCTCTGTATCTCTGCTGCTACCAGGGGGCCTATGGAATACTCCAGATAGAGTAACTGCTCTCTTCCTGTTCCTGACTTCCACCCATATTGACTCAAAAGAGGATCCTGCTACATTACCCACCCTTTCTGTAGCTGTAATAGTATCCCTGACCAGTAATGCCACCCCTCCTCCCCTTTTTAAAGCACTGAAATCCAGGAATATTGAGAATCCATTCCTGCCCTGGTGCCAGCCAAGTCTCTGTAATGGCCACTACATCATAATTCCATGTATGTATCCAAACTCTCAGTTCATCACCTTTGTTCCTGATGCTTCTTGCATTGAGGTACACACATTTCAGCCCTTCTACCTTACTACCTTTACACGGTTTATTCTGCTTCTCTTTCCTCAAAGCCTCTCTGTATGTTAGATCTGGCTTTACTCCATGCACTTCTTTCACTGCTCTATCGCCCTGGGTCCCATCCCCCTCGCAAATGAGTTTAAACCCTCCCAAACCATGCTAGCAAACCTACCTGCAAGGATATTGCTCCCCCTTGAGTTCAGGTGCAACCCATCCATTCTGTACAGGTCCCACCTTCCCCAGAAGAGATCCCAATGATCCAAAAATCTAAAACCCTGCCCCCTGCACCAACTCCTCAGCCATGCATTCAACTGCCATCTCCTCCAATTCTTACCATCACTGTCACGTAGCACTGGCAGCAATCCTGAGAACCCACCCTTGAGGTCCTGTTCTTCAGCCTTCTGCCTAGTTCCCGAAACTCACACTTCAGGACCTCATCCCTCTTCCTGCCTATGTCGTTGGTCCCAACATGTATCACGACTTCTGGTTGCTTTCCCTCTCGTACCAGGATGTCGTGCACCTGCTCAGAGACATCCCGGAACCTGGCACCCAGGAGGCAACAAACCATGCTGGTGTCCTTCTCACATCCACAAAATCTCCTGTCTGCTCCCCTGACTATAGAGTCTCCAATGACGACAGCTCTCCTCTTCTCTGTCCCACCCTTCTGCACCACAGGGTCAGACTTAGTGCCGGAGGCCCTGCCACCGTGGCTCACACCTGGTTGGTCGTCCCCGCCAACAGTATCCAGGACGGTACTTTGAAACTAATGGCATTGTGATCACTAGATGCAAAGTGTATCAGGGTGCACGACATCCTGGTACGAGAGGGAAAGCAACCAGAAGTCGTGATACATGTTGGTACATAGGCAGGAAGAGGAATGAGGTCATGAAGCGTGAGTTTCAGGAACTAGGTAGAAGGCTGAAGAACAGGACCTCTGGGGTGGTATTCTCAGGATTGCTGCCAGTGCTACGTGATAATGATGGTAAGAATTGGAGGAGATGGCAGTTGAATGCATGGCTGAGGAGTTGGTGCAGGGAGCAGGGATTTAGATTTTTGGATCATTGGGATCTCTTCTGGGGAATGTGGGACCTGTACAGAATGGATGGGTTGCACCTGAACTCGAGAGGGAGCAATATCCTTGCTAGCATGGTTCGGGAGGGTTTAAACTAATTTGCAAAGGGGATGGGACCCGGAGCGATAGAGCAGTGGAAGAAGTGCATGCAGTAAAGCCAGATCTAACATATAGAGAGACTTTGAGGAAAGAGAAGTAGAATAAAGGGTGTAAAGGTAGTAAGGTAGAAGGACTAAAGTGCATGTACTTCAATGCAAGAAGCATCAGGAACAAAGGTGATGAACTGAGAGCTTGGATACATAGATGGAATTATGATGTAGTGGCCATTACAGAGACTTGGCTGGCACCAGGGCAGGAATGGATTCTCAATACTCCTGGATTTCAGTGCTTTAAAAGGGATAGAGAGGGTGGAAAAAGGGGAGGAGGGGTGGCATTACTGGTCAGGGATACTATTACAGCTACAGAAAGGGTGCGTAATGTAGCAGGATCCTCTTTTGAGTCAGTATGGGTTGAAGTCAGGAACAGGAAGGGAGCAGATACTCTATTGGGGGTATTCTATAGGCCCCCTGGTAGCAGCAGAGATACAGAGGAGCAGATTGGGAGGCAGATTTTGGAAAGGTGCAAAAATAACAGGGTTGTTATCATGGGTGACTTTAACTTCCCTAATATTGATTGGCACCTGATTAGTTCCAATGGTTTAGATGGGGCAGAGTTTGTTAAGTGTGTCCAGGACGAATTTCTGTCACAGTATGTTGACAGGCTGACTAGGGGGAATGCCATACTAGGTCTAGTACTAGGTAATGAACCGGGTCAGGTCACAGATCTCTCAGTGGGTGAGCATCTGGGGGACAGTGACCACCGCTCCCTGGCCTCTAGAATTATCATGGTAAAGGACAGAATCAGAGAGGACAGGAAAATTTTTAATCGAAGAAGGGCAAATTATGAGGCTATAAGGCTATAACTTGCAGGTGTGAATTGGGATGATGTTTTTGCAGGGAAATGTACTATGGACATGTGGTCGATGTTTAGAGATCTCTTGCAGGATGTTAGGGATAAATTTGTCCCGGCGAGGAAGATAAAGAATGAATCATGGGTGACAAGTGAGGTGGAAAATCTAGTCAGGTGGAAGAAGGCAGCATACATGAGGTTTAGGCAGCCAGGATCGGATGGGTCTATTGAGGATTATAGGGTAGCAAGAAAGGAGCTTAAGAAGGGGCTGAGGAGAGCAAGAAGGGGGCATGAGAAGGCCTTGGTGAGTAGGGTAAAGGAAAACCCCAAGGCATTCTTCAATTATGTGAAGAACAAAAGGATGACAGGAGTGAAGGTAGGACCGATTAGAGATAAAGGTGGGAAGATGTGCCTGGAGGCTGTGGAAGTGAGCGAGGTCCTCAATGAATACTTCTCTTTGGTATTCACCAATGAGAGGGAACTTGATGATGGTGACAATATGAGTGAGGTTGATGTTCTGGAGCATGTTGATATTAAGGGAGAGAAGGTGTTGGAGTTGTTAAAATACATTAGGAAGGATAAGTCCCCGGGGCCTGTGGGAATATTCCCCAGGCTGCTCCACGAGGCCAGGGAAGAGATTGCTGAGCCTCTGGCTAGGACCTTTAGGTCCTTGTTGTCCACGGAAATGGTACCAGAGGATTGGAGGGAGGCGAATGTTTTCCCCTTGTTCAAAAAAGGTAGTAGGGATAGTCCTGGTAATTATAGACCAGTGAGCCTTACGGCTGTGCTGGAAAAGCTGTTGGAAAGGATTCTTAAGAGATGGGATCTCTAGGCATTTAGAAATTCATGGTCTGATCAGGGACAGTCAGCATGGCTTTGTGAAGGTAAGATCGTGTCTAACAAGCCTGATAGACTTTTTTGAGGAGGTGACCAGGCATATAGATGTAGTGCAGTGGATGTGATCTATATGGATTTTAGTAAGGCATTTAACAAGGTTCCACACGGTAGGATTATTCAGAAAGTCAGAGGCATGGGATCCAGGGAAGTTTTGGCCAGGTGGATTCAGAATTGGCTTGCCTGCAGAAAGCAGAGGGTCATGGTGGAGGGAGTACATTCGGATTGGAGGGTTGTGACTAGTGGTGTCCCACAAGTTTTGGTTCTGGGACCTCTACTTTTCGTGATTTTTATTAACGACCTGGATGTGGGGGTAGAAGGGTGGGTTGGCAAGTTTGCAGACGACACAAAGGTTGGTAGAGTTGTAGATAGTGTAGACTTCTCCGTGGATTGTCACCTTGTCGCGGTGGAGAAGCTTGTGTTGTCCTGTGATCCCAAGAGCAATGCCGTCTGGAGCTATGCTCCTGGTAGGGACACCCATGGTGGTAAGGTCAAGGGTGAGGTCCCTGATGAAGAGCAATCCAACCAAGACCTCAACGGTGGAACAGGCGGATGAAGTTACTTCGAACTCAATGGCTGTGAAGGCCGACGAAGGTTGCAACAAATCTATCAGCTCCAATCATCGTGGTTTCCATGCCATTGGAATCAGTTGGTTGATTTGTGAAGTATCGTGTGCTTCTTGGAGTGCAACATCAAGTACATGTTAAACAAATACACGCACAGCTGTCTTCACTCTGTGGGCCACTTCTTCAGAATGAAGACCATCATCCTCGACCTCAAGGGATAGCCGTGATGATGACAGGATAGTGTAGAGGATTGTCAAAGATTGCAGAGAGACATTAATAGGATGCAGAAGTTGGCTAAGTAGTGGCAGATGGAGTTCAACCCGGAGAAGTGTGAGGTAGTACACTTTGGAAGGACAAACTCCAAGGCAGAGTACAAAGTAAATGGCAGGATACTTGGTAGTGTGGAGGAGCAGAAGGATCTGGGGGTACATGTCCACTGATCCCTGAAAGTTGCCTCGCAGGTAGCTAGGGTAGTTAAGAAAGCTTGTGGGGTGTTAGATTTTATAAGTCGAGGGATAGAGTTTAAGAGTTGCGAGGTAATGATGCTGCTCTATAACACTCTGGTTAGGCCACACTTGGAGTACTGTGTCCAGTTCTGGTTGCCTCACTACAGGAAGGATGTGGAAGCATTGGAAAGGGTACAGAGGAGATTTACCAGGATGCTGCCTGATTTAGAGAGTATGCATTATGATCAGAGATTAAGGGAGCTAGGGCTTTACTCTTTGGAGAGGAGGATGAGAGGAGACATGATAGAGGTATACAAGATATTAAGAGGAATATATAGAGTGGACAGCCAGAGCCTCTTCCCCAGGGCACCACTGCTCAATACAAGAGGACATGGCTTTAAGGTAAGGGGTGGGAAGTTCAAGGGGGATATTAGAGGAAGGTTTTTTTAATCAGAGAGTGGTTGGCACGTGGAATGCACAGCCTGAGTCAATGGTGGAGGCAGATACACTAGTGAAATTTGTAGAGATTACTAGACAGGTATATGGAGGAATTTAAGGTGGGGGGATTATATGGGAGGCAGAGTTAATGCGAGTCGGCACAACATTGTGGGCCGAAGAGCCTGTACTATGCTGTACTATTCTACACAAACATCTGTCACTTGCCCTGTCTCATTCTCTAATAGCAAATCAAGTATTGTACACTCTCTCATTGGGACTTCTATGTACTAATTAAGGAAACTTTTCAGAACATATTTGAGAAACTTTATCCTATCTAGTTCTTTTACAGGAGTCCCAGTCAGCACGTGGAATTAAAATCACCTACCATAACGTCTAATGTTCCTTGCAACAGTCTGTGATCTCTCTGCAAATTTATTCATCTAAATCCCGCAGACTGTTGGGTGGTCTGTAATATAGCCCCATTAACATGGTGATCTCTTTCCAATCTCTCAGTACCACCCATAATGCCTCATTAGCTGAGTTCTCCAGTCTGACTTGATAGAGCACTGTGTGACATTTTCCCTGCCTAGTAACACCACCTGTCCTCCTTTAATCTTTCCCACTGCTGCATCTGAAACAACAGAACTCCAGAATAATGAGCTGCCAGTCTTGTCCCTCCTGCACCCAAGTCCCACTAATAGCTACAATATCATAATTCCAGGTGTTGATCCATGCCTGAGCTCAGCCACCTTCCCTTCGATACTTCTTACATTGAAATATATGCAGCTTAGGACATTAGTCGCACCATTCACAACATTCCTAAATGGACATTGAACCTGTGAACACTCCCTCACTTTTTAAAATATAAATTATTTGTTTTTTTGCATGATTTTTAATTCATTTCTGGTGCACCAATTGTGAGTTGGAGAGCGCAGACGGTGCACTGGTCCGGGAGCAAAGCTTAAAAGGGGAAAACTTCATGGGAACTCGGCTATAACCAAAGCACTGTGTTGGAGAGCAGGGAAGGTTCAAGCATAAAAGGAAGACACTGCCTAGTGGAGCAGTCATCGATGGAATGGTCTGAGTCAGAGTGGGAGGGCTTTGGTTCATTCAGGCTTGGGCAAGGAAGGTGGGTAAGTGGACTACATTTTTCCTTGCCTTTTTTGAGGAATAGAGAGCATGTCTGTAGGGTTAGTACTTGGCTCTAGGAGTCAGATGTGGGAATCTTGGGAATCTTTCAGTCTCCCAGATGGCCAAATCTGCACCAGGTGTACCAAGATACGCCTCCTGAGAGACCGTGTTAGGGATCTGGAGCTGTAGCTTGTAGCTTATTAGGGAGAGTGAACAGGAGACAGAGGAGCTACAAGGACTTAGTCACCCCGAGGCTGCAGGAGTTAGATAAGTGGGTGACTTGTCAGGGAAGGGGCGGGAAGAGCTCAGATAGTAGAAAGCACCTCTGTGGCCATCCCCTTCAGGAATTGTTATCTCATTTTGGATGCTGTTGGGGGTGGGGGGTGACCTGACAGAGGACACCACGGGAATTGGGTCTCTGGCACTGAGCCTGGCTCCGTGGTACAGAAGGGAGAGAAGATGATGAGGGATGTGGTGGTCATAAGGGATTCCACAGTGAGGGGGACAGGAAGTCCTGTCAGGTCCTACCCAGATGTGGTGTTGCCTCCCCAGGTGCTAGGGTACGGAATGTTTCTAATTGGGTGCAGAGTATTCTGAAGGGAGAGGGTGAACAGCCAGAAGTCTTATTACACGTTGGTACCAATGACATAGGTAGAAAAACGGAGGAAGTCCTAAAGAGAGAATTCAGGGAGTTGAGTAGGAAGCTGAAAAGCAGGACCTCCAGGGTAGTAATCTCAGGATTGCTGCCTGTGTCGCATGCTAACGAGTGCAAAAATAGCATGATCAGGCATATTAATGCATGGCTGAGAGACTGGTGTAGGGGGCAGGGCTTTGGGTTCCTGGATCATTGGGGCATCTTCTGGGGGAGGTACGACCTGTACGAAAAGGTTGGGTTGCACCTGAACCCAAAAGGGTCCAATATCCTAGCAGGCAGGTTTAATAGAGCTGTTCGGGAGGGTTTAAACTAATTTGGCAGGGGGATGGGAACTGGAGTGATAGGGCTAAGAAAGGGGAAAACAGAAATAAGTCAAAAATACTGTGCAACAGAGATGATAGAAAGGACAGACAGGAGACGAGGCATAATCACAGCCAGTGGGATGATTTACAGGGCAAAGAGGCATGATGCAGTTAAAATAGAAAGCAACAAATACTGGACTGAAAGTGTTGTATTTGAATGCAAGCAGCACAAGAAACAAAACAGACAATCTTGAAATTCAGCTACAGATTGGCAAGTATGACATTGTGGCCATCTCTGAATTTTGGCTAAAGGATGGCTGCTATTGGGAGCTGAATGTCCAAGGATATACGGTGTATTGGAACGAAAGGTTAGTAGGCAGAGGGAGTGGTGTGGCCCTGTGTATACGAAATAATATTAAATCATTAGAAAGGGATGACATAGGATTGTAAGGTGTAGAGTCTCTATGGGTTGAGTTAAGAAATGGCAAGGGTAAAGGGATCCTAATGGCAGTGGTATACAGGTCTCCAAACAGCAGATGGGATGTGGATTACAAATTACAGGAGATAGAAAAGGTATGTCAGAAGAGCAATGTCATAATTGTTGGGAATTTTAACATGAAAGTGGATTGGAAAAACTAAGCCAGTACTGGACCTCAAGAGAGAGAATTTGTAGAATATCTAAGGGAAAACTTTTTGGAACAGCTTGTTGTTGAGCTCATTAGGGGATTAGCTGTGCTGGATTGGGTGTTGTGCAATGATCCGGAGATGATAAGAGAGCTTAAAGTTAAAAAACCCTTAGGGAACAGTGATCACAATATGATCAATGTGACACTGAGGCTCTACAAGGCACTTATGAGAGCACATGGAGTATTGTATGCAATTTTGGGCACCTTATTTTAGAAAGGATATACTGACATTGGAGAGAGTTCAGCGAAGATTCACAGGAATGATTCCAGGAATGAAAGGGTTTCCGTATGAGGAACGTCTGGCAGCTTTTGGGCTGTATTCCCTGGAGTTCAGGAGAATGAGGGGGGATCTCATAGAAACATCCCGAATGTTAAAAGGCCTGTACAGATTAGATGTGGCAAAGTTATCTTCCATGGTAGGGGAGTCTAGGACAAGAGGCCATGACTTCAGGATTGAAGGACGTCCATTTAGAACAGAGAGGCGGAGAAATTACTTTAGTCAGAGGGCTATAAATCTGTGGAATTTGTTGCCACTAGTAGCTGTGGAAGCCAAGTTATTGGGTGCATTTAAGGCAGAGATAGATAGTTTCTTGATTAGCTAGGGCATCAAAGGGTATGGGGTGAAAGCAGGGGAGTGGGGATGACTGGAAGAATTGGATCAACCCATGATTGAATGGCAGAGACCTGATGGGCCAAATGGCCTACTTCTGCTTCTATATCTTATGGTCTTATTCAATATACGTATAATGTAATTGATTTACTTGCTTATTATTATTATTTCAATATTTTTTCCAAGCGTTCATGGAATCAGAATCATCATGCACACAAGAAGCTCGAAGTCCTTCTTAAAGTTCCTCCCCTCACCTGTGTTCTCTAGTTCTCGACTACCCTGCAGGAAAAGCTACCTACCCTATCTATGCCCCTCAGTTCTATACACCTCTTTAAGGTCACTCCTTGGCTTCCTATGTTCCAGAGAATAAACCAGAATCAGAAACAACAGGAATTCTGCAGATGCTGGAAATTCAAGCAACACACATCAAAGTTGCTGGTGAACGCAGCAGGGAACGCAGCACCCCTCTTCCTAGAGATGCTGCCTGACCTGCTGCGTTCACCAGCAACTTTGATGTGTGAAACCAGAATCAGTACCAGGTTTATTATCACCAGCATGTGATGTGAAATTTGGTACCGTAGCAGCAGCAGTTCAATGCAGTATATAATTTAGCAGAGAGGGGAAAAAAAAATAAATAAAACATAATAATAAATTAACAAGTAAATCAATACATATATTGAATAGATTAAAAAAATGAGAAAACAGAAATACTGTATATTAAAAAAAAAAGTGAGGTAGTGTCCAAAGATTCAATGTCCATTTAGGAATCGGATGGCAAAGGGGAAGAAACTGTTCCTGAATCACTGAGTGTGTGCCTTCAGGCTTCTGTACCTCCTACCTGAGGGTATCAGTGGGAAACTAGTATGCCCTGGGTGCTGGAGGTCCTTAATAATGGATGCTGCCTTTCTGAGACACTGCTCCCTAAAGATGCCCTGGGTACCTTGTAGGCTAGTGCCCAAGATGGAGCTGACTAGATTTACAACCTTCCGCAGCTTCTCCTATCTCATCTATCCAGTCCATCCCATCTCTCCTTATACACACTGGTACCTCTTGTACTAAGAACGCACTAATTGTGGACTTCAGGAAGGGTAAGATGAGGAACATGAACCAATTCTCAGAGGGATCAGAAGTGGAGGGAGTGAGCAATTTCAAGTTCCTGGGTGTTAAGATCTCTGAGGAACATGTTGATGCAGCTATAAAGGCAGCAAAACAGCAGCTATATTTCATTAGGAGTTTGAGATTTGATTTGTCTACTAAAACACTCAAAAACTTCTGTAGATGTACCATGCAGAGTATTCTGACAGGCTGCATCAGTGTCCGGTACAAGGGGGTGCGGGGGTGGGGTCTACGGCACAGGACCAGAAGCAACTACAGAAAGTCGTTAAATTAGTCAGCTCCATCTTGGATACTAGTCACCATAATACTTAAGACACCTTCAAGGAGTGGTGTCTCAGGAAGGCGGCGTCCATTATTATGGACTCCCATCACCCAGGACATGCTCTCTTCTCATTGTTAACGCCAGGAAGGAGGTACAGAACCCTGAAGGCACACATTCAGAGATTCAGAAACAGCTTCTTCCCCTCTACCATACATTTGTCAAATGGACATTGAACACATGAACACCCCACTTTTTAAAAATATATATTATTTCCATTTTTGCACTTTTCAAAATCTATTTTTTCCTTTCTATATTATCATGTATTGCAGTGAACTACTGCTGCTGAGTTAACACATTTCACAACACATGCCGGTGATAATAAACCTGATTCTGACCTTCTGATTTTAAGTGCATTACCTCACAGTTAGTCAGAGCACTACCTCACAGAAACAGCCTTTCTGTCCTTGCTGAAATTATCTGGATTAATTTTCAATTGCTAACATTTTGCCCAACTTTCCAGTGATCTATGTCCCACGGTATGTTAGCTAGCATCCCACTAATTCCTGCAAACTTTCTAATCATACCACCTACGTTCTCATCCAAATCATTTAGATGCATTACTAACAAAGGTCCTAGCACTGATAGTTGAGATACATCACTTGTTACAGAACCAAGCTCATCCGCCACTACCCTAGTGTCCCTTCACCCAGCTGACTCAGGTTCATCAATGTGTCTTGAATCACTTGTGCCTCAACCTCTGGTCTAGCATATCAATGGGAACCTTGTCAAATGCCCTACTTGAGTGCTCATATGGAGACAATTTACAAACATGTATAAAGGCATCTTTCAAACCTTAAGGAATTGCTAAACACATTGCAGCTGATGAATTAGAGGGGCTTAGTCATTATTGTTGTATAGCAAAGAGGACAGCCAATTTTAACAACTCTTACAGCAGCAACCTGGTTGTGGTGCTGTTGGTCAAAGGTTGGGTAAGACCAAAAGAAGGAATGACCAACAAGTGTTCCCAAGGAACCTGCAGATAAAGAGAGGCCCTGCATTCAACTGAAGGTTTAGAATGCTCCTACATTCTTCAACGGTGACATTTCATCCCAATGTGGGAGGTTTGCAGGTTTAAGCCTCTCTCCAGTAAGTTAACAGGACAGTAGCAGGATCTGTTTTCACAATTGAGATGGAATTCATCAGAACTCAAAAAGAGAGAGAGAGAGAGAGAGAGACAGACAGACACACACACACACAGACCAATTAACCTTTTGGGTAAGGTCGCTGGTGAGAATTCTCTGTTCCTCAAAATAATCTTCACCACCACCTGTGGGATGGTGTTCAACATCTCATCCGCACAATGGTGTGGGTGACTATAGTGTGTCCAGCGTCAGCGAGACCAACAAGTGCCACAGCTTCATGCTTACAGTTTAAATGTGAAACAATGAAGGTGCCCAATAAGTGGTCAAATCTAATACAACTTCATATTAAGCACCCAGGGATGACAGCACAACGCAGTATTCATTGAAAGAAATTGGCATATTGTGGAAAGATTGCAGGTAAATACTTTATTTAAAAACCAATCCTCAAAAGTAAAAGATATTTAAGATTAACAGTATTACTGTTCTCATACGGGTAAAAACAAAACACATTAACCAAAGTGGAAAAAGTTATCACAAGGTGAGCAAGTATTAAAGTGTGCAACTTGGGTTCACTGTTGGACAATTCCTGTAGCTGATTCCTGATGGGTGCAGGAGCAGAGACTTCCACCGCACATGATATGTTGGCAAGGAAAAAGCAATATTCCTCTGGTCATTACATCCTGGCAGCTCTAAACTTTGTGGCAATATTTAATCCGATTACAGCGTCACTGATCAATGCCATGTATGGAACAGTTCTCAACTGTGTCAGAGACAATTTTATTGGGAACTGCATTCCCATGTGAGAACAGAGTAAACAGCACTCAACTGTTCCTCTGGCCATTCTGTTGTAGTTAATGCAGTCTGGAAACCCCTGCAGAGCATTAGCCATAAGATATTTACAATATTATGGTACTGAACTAATCTAGGAAAAACATTCCCTTCAATGGGCCAAAGTATAACTGATACAAGAACTCTACTATTGGATAGTAATGCCTGGGACCCAATGCTCAAAACTGAGGCTTAGAGTGAAACTTTCACTCAACCAGGGAGGCAGAGTATGAGGGACAAACCTGGTTCTTCAAACCCTCTGGTCTGAGATAAAGCTGGAAACAGTAAATTTGCTGTCAACATCTCAGAGAGGAACAAAAATCCCAAAAGGAACAAAATTCCAGAGGTAAAAATTTAAATTGATAATTTTCTTAACATTTTCATTCTCACTCAAAAGCAGAAATCGTTTCTCAATTCCATATATAAAGCATTAAAGTACAAATATTAACTCATAGAATAATCTAAACTATACAAATATACACTCTAGTCTTCAAAACAGGAAATTAATGTAAAAGGAATTGTGTGTAGATGCTACACAATAGTTAAAACAAACACAGCATATTGCAGACCATACAGGAGTAAATTTAAAGCTTGTGTGAACCTTCTGAGATCTGGTACTTTTTGCTGCAGGTTAGACCACCAGTAGAAAGCTGTAGCATTTACATTAGACAAGTACAGATTGAATCAGAGTATCTGAAATGGAATAACGGGATGTCAGTGAGATCTCCCTATGCACGGGGCAGGTGTGGTTGATCTTGGGATCAATAGGAACTGAAGTCCCTATATTTTCTCTTGTTTCTGTTGTCCATAGAGGTTAGCACTAGTAGAAACTGACTTCCCCACAGGGGAAGTACCTCATTTTCTGACAACATGGAAGGAGACCATTTGGGTCTCTGATTATATTTCAGCATGCAGAGCATTCCCATTCCCTCACCTAGTTTCTGATACATCAACCCCCAATTCTCCTGCCTTCCAGCTACACTGCAGATCATGGGAGGAAACCAGAGTTTCAGCAGAGATCCACATTCCCTGCAAGCTCCACAAAGAAGCAATGGAGTTCAGGGTTAGTTCCAGGTTGCTGAAGCCACGAGGCAGCAGCACTATCCAATGCACCAGTGACCCAGAAAGTTACAGGAAAGATTCCTATACAAATCTCATGACATATGCCGGTGATATTAAACCCGATTCTGATACTGTTAGTCACCTAGTTAATGCATTTTTGTGATAAAATCAGTCCCAAGCATTCCAGATCACGTTCACCTTGGGCCCCAAAGTAAAGCAAAGCACACCCCAAACTGTATCAACACTGTGGTGTGGTGCTAATCCCCAACCTGTGGTGACAGAGAGGTAAAGAATCTGGTGCAGCCTAAGCCACGAACTGTGTTCTGAATACATACAGATGCATGTGAGGCCCTACCAGAGATTGGATCACTAGCTGGCTCACTGCCTGAGCTTCAAGGACTGTATCATGGCAAAGCCCAAATGGGGACACAACTATAAATGGATCAACTGGGAAATACGGCACTGGGCTAGAGAATCCATGAACACAAAAGATGGCACTCGGAATCCAAACTGTCATCTCAATGCTCAAACTGTCCCTAATTGTATGATTAATAAATGGAAGTTGTCACGCTTTCCATCAGCCTGGTTTGCATTTGAGCTCCAATTCCTGGCCTAACTCACTAAGTCACCATCACATCAGATAGGCAGTGTCTATGACACTTTGGTACAACACATGCACAGGCCTTCGGGATGGAGAACCATGGTTACACCACATTAACACACTACACATCAACATTTCACAAAGTTGGAAGTAAAGGGAAAGTACGCTCTCTTCATGGCTGCGAGCCTGGCATTATATTGCAGAAAGATGAGACTTGCAGTAAAGTTCTGTCCTCAAAGCCACTGTGCAGGCAAACTCTTTGCTAGAAAGCTAATGGGCCTGCCGAATTCTCCATACACTGAAGGCCAAGTGCAAGCTGCAGATTATTCTTGCTTTCCCCCTTAAAAACAGTGAAGGCACTTTATAGCTAATGTCAGAGTGACACAATACAGACACTGGGTTCACAGGATGGGGCTGGGAAATGAGAAAATGAACCCCTGATGCAGCGTGTTCCAATGTTGATGCTACAGGAAAAGTGACAGAATAGAGAGCATCGATCTCCATTCCGCAGCACTGATTCTCTCTCCAATTAACTTCCACCAGACTCCCAATTCAGTGCTCCAAGGCACACAAGAGTGACCCGTGAACCTGTGTTTATTTAAGAAACGGCAACTGTTCATCGGCAGAATCCAAGAATTGGGGGGCTATATGGTTATTCTTTGGGATCTGGTTTGTAAAGTGCTTTCACTGCACCAGGTGTCGGTGTAATGTTAGTGCTTTACTGAGTACTGCTAATCTCCCAGTATGGCTATTATATTCTTTGATTCCAAACTCCAAACCCCTCTGTATGCTTTCAATACACACATCATCATAAAAAATTTAATTCTGTGGATCTTCCTTGTACTTACCCAACAACCTAAACCCAACCTAGTCAGAGAACACACAAGCAGATCTAAGCCCAGTCATTCAAAGACTGGCTTGCTGACTGAAGCTGTTATTTAACAGTATACAAGGTTGAAACAAGCCAGTAGGTGATGGAGTAAATGGCACCAAGATGAAATATTGACTGCCACTTCTTCCCAGACACGTGCTGAGCTGTATGAAGTGCGCTGTTTGTTGATTGTTCAGGACAGCATTGGTTTATTCCTGGTAACTCTGCGCATACAGAGTCTGCACCCAAAGAACAAGAACTAGGGTTCTGGTAATGGTTGAACGTGGGAGGGAGTCTAGGTTCTTTCCAGACAAATCTGATTCTAGCAACTCTACCTAATAAATTCTACGTAGAAGCTTTATGTTCTCAGCGGTTTGCCCGCTCGCTGATGACATCCTGCAGCCGCTTCAACAAAATGTCGTCATTTTCTTGGCAGAGGCATTTTGTTGGTGATTCACTGTCACTTTCCATGGTGAAGGCTCGCTTCCTGCTCAGCCGTTCCCCTTGCTTGATCATGCAGTTGATGTCCCTAAGGTTCTGAGGAAAACATCACAAATGGGAGAGTGAGCAATGCATGGAGGAATTGGCTCTTTCACCCTTTAAGTCTGCTTTGTCATTCAATAAAACCATCACTGGTATGATCTTGGCTTCAGCTGTACTCTCTGCCTTCCCCTCATAACTTCTGCTTTTCCTGGCAGATCCCAAATCCACCTAGCCTTGAAAACATTTAACAATTCAGTTCCACAACTCTCTCAGATGTAGAACTCCACAGATTCACAGTTTCAAAGTAACCCTACCTGCAGGACAGCCTCAACACTCTTGTATAGAATACTTAGCAAATGCATCTTATCACAACTCAACTCATGCTAGAATGTTTGACATTGACAGCTATCTCCCTGCTAAATAAATTCAAAACAGTAATCATCACCAATGAGGTATAGAAAGAATGCTTCACCTTTGAGGGGCTCCTGTTAAACCTGTACATCATCGCAGTACGTGGAGTGAGAGAAGTGCCGTTCTTGTGAGGGGAGATATACACTGCGTGTTGTTGTGATATCCGTCGGGGAGACACGGGATGTGGTTTCACATTCGGAAAAGGAGAGAGCGGCGGTGCTTCCACCTGTCAAGACAAGACTTAAAACTGTAGTAACTGTAGTTAACTGTAAGTACCAGCTGTGTGGTGAAAGCAGCACAACAGCACCTCTTTCACCTCAGATAGCTAAAGAAGGTTAGCGTGAGTCCCCAGCTCCTCAGGACTTTCTACAGGGGCACAATTGAGAGCCTCCTGATTGGCTGTGTCATCACCTGGTATGGGAACTGCACTATCCTCTACCCATCAAAAACTGAAGCCACTTCACATATCAGGGCACCTTGCTAAAAGCTGGCTCAAAAAGGACAGTTTATGGAGCATCTTTAATTGCAGAGAGGTCAAGAGGCAGAGAAGTTTGGGAGTACAATTCCAGATTTCAGATCGTGGCTGATGAAGACCAGAGTCATAGAATTACAGAGATCGTGTCAGTCGGAAGGAGTTTACATAGACTGGAAGGAAAGGGTTTGAAACGGTTTGAAAACAATTGTAAAAAGGATGAGAGGCAAATGAAGTCTAGTATGAGTTAGGACATGACAGAGCGCGAGCTTAGGTGTATGGATAAGACAGCAAGGAAAAGCTCGGTGAGTACTGGAAAAGTCTGTGCTAAATTTACACAGGATATACCACACAAAAACAGGCCAGACCAACAATTCAATGCTGGGTTTATGCTCAATTTCTTTATTCAAGAAACACTTGGTCTGTTCCTTGTCCCCTCATGCATTTACCCTTCTGTTTCTAGTATCATGCTTGTTACTCTTCTCCAGTGTCTCAACTCTTGGCAACCAGAATTGTATCAAGTGTCGTCTACCCAAGTTCTGATGTAGGTGTCACATAATTTCCCTACTTTTCAATTCCACTCTTTAAGAAGTAAGCCCCAAAAACTGGCACACTGCTTAGCATCCAAGCCATATTCTGAAGAAATAACGCGCTAACAGAATCAGCGATAAAATGGATCATTATGGTGCATTATATGAGCCCCTGCCCACCCCACCTTCTCTGTCCAACACCCGATTTAAATCCCTGCTATTTACACTCACACAACAATGAGAAGCACATGATCTGTTGCAAATATATGTAACACTCTTGAAATTGTTCTATCATATAGCTGATGAAATGTTATTTTTCCAGCTAGAAATTCCTAAAATACATGAATAATTATGGTTTGTAGTTACTATTAAAGGTTCTCACCTCTCAAGAAACATCCCTCTCCTTCAAAATCGACAAAATACATCCCTCCTCAAAAAGAGAGGTTAACGTGTTACCTTCTAACACCATTCCATTTCCCGCTCCAAAGTCCTTTAGCATTGATGTGCATCTTAAACCTCTAAGCAGAAACTCCTTCACAGCACCATTTGTAAAGGAGGTCTGATGTAAACTATCCTTTGTCTTCATCTACTAGTCTACAGACTAACAGTTCACCACACCATCCTTTACAATCCTAATTTTAACATTTAGGTGACAAGCTGAAGACAAGAATCTTTGGCTGCAAAAGTTCTGAGTCCTGGAATTCACACTCTAAACATCTATATTTCCTTACCTTCTAATGTTTTTAAATACCTAATCCTTGGCTCTCACCTTATGTCCTTATGTGGCTCAGTATCGCTGCAACTATAGAAGTAATTATTTGCATGTTAAATATCTACATTACACTCATTGTGGAATGCTAACAAACTCATGCTTGCTTACCCCACACTCCAGTTTTACATTGGAGTACTTCAATGCAAACTCTTTAATTCTATTCACATAGATAGTGTTATAGAACTTAATGAGATCACCACGCTCTTCCTCCATAGGGTCTGGACACTTGGATATGCTGGCAGGAGTCACTGGAGGGCTTCTCATCTCAAAACCGCCATGATTATTTGTGCTGGGATCACAGCTGGATACTGAAAGGGCCATAAGAGAATTATTATTCTTAATTTTAAATTAGGCTCCCTAAAATAACTGATCATTCCATACTGAAAGATCTTTTGTTTCTCTAAAACCAGTGAAAGTCACAGTGCTAGAAAATTACGAAACTTTTACACTTCCAACACCGTCAGATCAGGAAGGTGAAGAGCCTTAAATTTTGTCTCAACAGTGCAATTTAGCTGCAGTATTAGAAAAGCACTCAGAAATATTAATTCCTCCTATCAGTCATCTACATTGGTAGCTTGAAAACTGTGCTCCAAATGCTTAGGATGGAAAAAAACAAGATAATTATCAAACAGTGCAAAGGTGCCTCACTCCTTAAACGGTGATATGCGGAATTCTGTATATTGCAGATATGCAAAAGAAAAATATATAGATCATAAGTCTTCTGGTAAGATGGCAGCGCACTCGGCTGTCCATCAAATGGTACAAGTGTTTCTTAAATGAAAAGGCATCTAGTGCTTTCCTGGTGTACATGACAAATAAACTCTTCTCTGGCTTCCAGTCAGGAACAAGTATCGATTTTAACTGATGTTTCAATGACAGACTCTGCCATCTTCATCAGGGATGATGCCTGGGTGTGTCTAGTCTGATGGTACTTATATCCCCATCGTCTGTCCCACCAGGATAGTGGAAATGTGATTGGATGATTGGGCATTGGTTAAAAAAAACTGCAAGTCTGGTTCAACTGACTTGGCCCAATTGACACATACATACACACTCACTCAATTAAACACCACTCCACTCCCTTTGCAATTTTTGCTCATTTCTTTCTCAATACCTGCTAAAACATTGTTTACATTTACATCATTTATTATATTGTAATTTGTCCTTTACTGTGCCTATTGTCCTGTTTATTAATTATTGTACAGTCTTGCACAGTTTTGTGCACTTTATGTAGTCCCGTGTAGGCATGAAGTCTAATGAAGTTTTGTGTTGTTTCACGTAGTCTAGTATAGTTTTGTGTTGTTTCATGTAGCACCATGGTCCTGGAGGAACGTTGTTTCATTTTTACTGTGTACTGTACCAGCAGTTATGGTTGAAATGACAATAAAAGCGACTTGACTTATTGTTACGTGAATCAGGGCCTCATGCTGAGGTGTCATCTGTTACAGCCACTCAAGGGAGGTGGTGTGGGAGAGAACAGAGACGTGGTTGGGTATCCTCGAATCCGTGCTGGCCTCTGCAGGCCAGCATTTCTGTTGGCGCTGCTCTTCAGTGTTCGCTCACTGGAGGACAAGTTAGATTGCTTTTGTCTGTGGTTGATCCAGCGAGAGACAAGCTGATTTCCCTTTGTCTGCAGCTGATCCAGTGCCATACTTGTTCTTGCAGAAATGTGTTTCCAGGACAGCATCCCATACACCATCAATCTTCAGGCCATGCCACTCAAGAACTTGAGCTAATATTATTTTTAATAAAATTTGTGCTAATATTAAACCCTCCTAGCATGGTTCGGGAGGGTTTAAACTAATTTGCAACAGGGATGGGATCCGGAGTGATAGAGCAGTGAAAAAAGTGCATGGAGTACAGCCAGATCTAACATATAGAGAGGCTTTGAGGAAAGAGAAGCAGAATAAAGGGTGTAAAGGTAGGAAGGTAGAAGGGTTAAAGTGTGTGTACTTCAATGCAAGAAGCATCAGGAACAAAGGTGATGAACTGAGAGCTTGGATACATGGAATTATGATGTAGAGACTTGGCCGGCATCAGGGCAGGAATGGATTCTCAATATTCCTGGATTTCAGTGTTTTAAAAGGGATAGAGAGGGGGGGAAAGGGGAGGAGGGGTGGCATTACTGGTCAGGGATACTATTATCACTACAGAAAGGGTGGGTAATGTAGCAGGATCCTCTTTTGAGTCAGTATGGGTGGAAGTCAGGAACAGGAAGGGAGCATTCTATAGGCCCCCTGGTAGCAGCAGAGATACAGAGGAGCGATTGGGAGGCAGATTTTGGAAAGACGCTAAAATAACAGGGTTGTTATCATGGGTGATTTTAACTTCCCTAATACTGATTGGCATCTGATTAGCTCCAAGGGTTTGGACGGGGCAGAGTTTGTTAAGTGTGTCCAGGACAGATTCCTGTCACAGTATGTTGACAAGCTGACTAGGGGGAATGCCGTACTAGATCTAGTATTAGGTAACAAGCCGGGTCAGGTCACAGATCTCTCAGTGGGTGAGCATCTGGGGGACAGTGACCACCGCTCCCTGACCTTCAGCATTATCATGAAAAAGGATAGAATCAGAGTGGACAGGAAAATTTTTAATTAGGCATGGCCAAATTATGAGGATAAAAGGCTAGAACTTGCGAGTGTGAATTGGGATGATGTTTTTGCAGGGAAATGTACTATGGACATGTGGTCGATGTTTAGAGATCTCTTGCAGGATATTAGGGCTAAATTTGTCTCGGTGAGGAAGTAAAGAATGGTACGGTGAAGGAACCATGGGTGACAAGTGAGGTGGAAAATCTAGTCAGGTGGAAGAAGGCAGCATACATGAGGTTTAGGAAGCAAGGATCAGATGGGTCTATTGAGGAATATAGGGTAGCAAGAAAGGGGCTTAAGAAGGGGCTGAGAAGACCAAGAAGGAGGATGAGAAGGCCGTGGCGAGTAGGGTAAAGGAAAACTCCAAGGCATTCTTCAATTATGTGAAGAGCAGAAGGATGACAGGAGTGAAGGTAGGACCGATTAGAGATAAAGGAAGGAAGATGTGTCTGGAGGCTGTGAAAGTGAGCGAGGTCCTCAATGAATACTTCTCTTCAGTATTCACCAATGAGAGGGAACTTGATGATGGTGAGGACAATATGAGTGAGGTTGACGTTCTGGAGCATGTTGATATTAAGGGAGAGGAGGTGTTGGAGTTGTTAAAATACATTAGGACGGATAAGTCCCTGGGGCCTGACGGAATATTCCCCAGGCTGCCCCACGAGGCCAGGGAAGAGATTGCTGAGCCTCTGGCTAGGACCTTTATGTCCTCATTGTCTACGGGAATGGTACCGGAGGATTGGAGGGAGGCGAGTGTTGTTCCCTTGTTCAAAAAAGTAAGTAGGGATAGTCTGGATAATTATAGACAAGTGAGCCTTACGTCTGTGGTGGGAAAGCTGTTGGAAAAGATTCTTAGAGATAGGATCTATGGGCATTTAGAGAATCATGGTCTGATCAGGGACAGTCAGCATGGCTTTGTGAAGGGCAGATTGTGTCTAACAAGCCTGATAGAGTTCTTTGAGGAGGTGACCAGGCATATAGATGGGGGTACTGCAGTGGATGTGATCTATATGGATTTTAGTAAAGCATTTAACAAGGTTCCACACGGTAGGCTTATTCAGAAAGTCAGAAGGCATGGGATTCAGGGAAGTTTGGCCAGGTGGATTCAGAATTGGTTTGCCTGCAGAAGGCAGAGGGTCGTGGTGGAGGGAGTACATTCAGATTGGAGGATTGTGACTAGTGGTGTCCCACAAGGATTGGTTCTGGGACCTCTACCTTTCGTGATTTTTATTAACAACCTGGATGTGGGAGTAGAAGGGTGGGTTGGCAAGTTTGCAGATGACACAAAGGTTGGTGGTGTTGTAGATAGTGTAGAGGATTGTTGAAGATTGCAGAGAGATATTGATAGGTTGCAGAAGTGGCAGATAGAGTTCAACCCGGAGAAGCGTGAGGTGGCACACTTTAGAAGGACAAACTCCAAGGCAGAAATACAAAGTAAACGGCAGGATACTTGGTAGCGTGGAGGAGCAGACGGATCTGGGGGTACATGTCCACAGATCCCTGAAAGTTGCCTCACTGGTAGATAGGGTAGTTAAGAAAGCTTATGGGGTGTTATAAGTCGTTTCATAAGTCGAGGGATAGAGTTTTAAGAGTCGCAAGGTAATGATGCAGCTCTATAAAACTCTGGTTAGGCCACACTTGGGAGTACTGTGTCCAGTTCTGGTCGCCTCACCATAGGAAGGATGTGGAAGCATTGGAAAGGGTACAGAGGAGACTTACCAGGATGCTGCCTGGTTTAGAGAGTATGCATTATGACCAGAGATTAAGGGAGCTAGGGCTTTACTCTTTGGAGAGAAGGAGGATGAGAGGGGACATGATAGATGTATATAAGATATTAAGAGGAATAGATATAGTGGATAGCCAGCGTCTCTTCCCCAGGGCACCACTGCTCAATACAAGGGCGAATGGCTTTAAGGTAAGGGGTGGGAAGTTCAAGGGGGATGTTAGAGGAAGGTTTTTTACTCAGAGAGTGGTTGGTGCGTGGAATGCACTGCCTAAGTCAGTGGTGGAGGCAGATACACTAGTGAAATTCAAGAGACTACTAGACAGGTATATGGAGGAATTTAAGGTGGGGGGTTATATGGGAGGTAGGGTTGGAGGGTCGGCACAACAATGAGGGCTGAAGGGCCTGTACTGTGCTGTAATATTCTATGTTCTATATGTCTTATCATAACTATGTGCTGTGTGACTGTATGAACTCTGTTTTCTACCTTGGCTCCGGAGCAAAACTGTTTTGTTTAGCTGTATACATGTGCATGTTTGAATGACAATTAAACTTGAACATGAGGTTCTTAAGTCTATTGCATGCTTGGTTACAATCTGCATTTATAAAGCATTTGTATTTATAAAGTGAAACAAATTGCACCCCTTGAAAAATCAAAATTCTAAATCCTAGAAAGCGTACATTGAGAGAGATGACAAAAGACTTTGTAAAACAGGTGACAATTCAGGAGGACCTCAGAGGGAGAAGTTGGCCAGATTTGATTGGAAAAGAACACGGGTAGGGAGAACAACAAAGCAGCAATGGCTGGAATTTCTGGAAGCTATTCAAAAGGTCAGGATATATGCATCCCAAAGAGGACGAAGTATTCCAAAAGAAAGATGATACAACTGTGGCTATCAGGAAAAGTCAAAGCCAACATAAAAGCCAAAAGATAGGGCACATAACAGAGCAAAAATTAGCAGGAAGTTAGAGGATTGGGAAGCTTTAAAAAAAAACAGAAGACAACTAAAAAGTAATAAGGAAGTAAAGATTGACTACGTAAGTAAGCTAGCCAATTATATGAAAGAGGATAACAGAAGTTTCTTCAGACATATGAAGTGTAAAAGAGAGGTAAGGGTGGATATTGGATGGCTGGAAAACAATGCTGGACAGGTAATAAAGGGAGACAAGGAAATGATGGACGAACTAAATAAGTATCTTACATCAGCCTTCACTGTGGAAGATACTAGCAGTATGGTGGAAGTTCTAGGTGTCAGGGGCATGAAGTGTGTGATGTTATCATAACTAGGGAGAAGGTTCTTGGGAAACTGAAAAGTCTGAAGTAGACCAGATGGTGTACACCACAGGGTTCCGTAAGAGGTGGATGAAGAGAATGTGGAGGCATTAGTAATGATCTTTCAATAATCACTTGATTCTGGCATGGTTCTGGAAAACTGGAAAATTGTAAATGTCACTCCACTATTCAAGAAAGGAGAGAGGCAGAAGAAAGGGAACTATAGGCCAGTTAGTCTGACCTCAGTGGTTGGGAATATGCTGGAGTCGATGATTAAGGATGAGATCTCAGGGTACTTGAAGGCACATGATAAAGTAGGCCAAAGTCAACATGGTTTCCTATTTTCTAAATGGAGAGAAAATACAAAAAACTGAGGTGCAAAGGGACTTGGGAGTCATTGTGGAGGATTCCCTAAAGGTTATTTTGTAGGGTGAGTCTGTGGTGAGGAAGGCAAATACAATATTAGTATTCATTTCAAGAGGACTAGCATGTAAAAGCAAGGATGTAATATTGAAACTTTATAAAGCATTCAGGCCTCACTTGGACTATTGTGAGCAGTTTTGGGCCCCTTATCTTAGAAATAATGTGCTGAAACTGGAAAGGGTTGAAATGAGGTTCATGAAAATGATTCCAGGATTGAATGGCTTGTCATATGAAGAGTGTTTGATGGCTCTGGGCCTGCATTCGCTGGAATTCAGAAGAATGAGGGGTGACTTCAATGAAACCCATCGAATGGTGGTGAAAGGACTTAATAGAGTGGATGTGGAGAGGATGTTTCCTATGGTGGCAGTGTCTAAGACCAGAGGAGACAGCCTCAGAATAGAGAGGCATCCATTTAGAACAGAGATGAGGAGGAATTTCTGTAGCCAGAGAGAAATGAATCTGTGGATTGGTCAGGGCATGAAGGGAAATGGGGAGAACGCAGGAGATTGTGGCTGAAAGGAAAACTATAATCAACCATGGCAGAGCAGACTTGATGGGCCAAATGGCCTAATTCTGCTCCTATATCTTATGGAAAAAAGCACAAAGAATAAATGGATGACAGATGAAAATCAAAAATCTAATGGAAGAACGGAGACGGAAGAAAGCAAATCCAATAGAATATAAGTCCTTAGATAAAAAAGTTAAAAGTTTATGTCAAAAAGCCAAAGAAGAATGGTTAAACCAGGAATGTGAGCAAATAGAAAGAATACCTATTACTGATCCAAAAAGGTTACATCAACAAATCAAGAATATCACTGGTAAAAAGCTCCTCGGTTCTTCAGGTGGATGTTTGAAAGCAAAGAATGGTACCATTATCATGAAAAAAGATGAGATTATGAACAGATGGACTGAGTATATTCAGGAATTGTTTGAAGACGATTGAGACGAGAAACCAGAAATTAAGAAAAACATTGAAGGTCCAAGTATTTTAAAATCTGAAGATTGTAATGCAATAAATAAGATGAAGAAAGGAAAGGCAGCAGGTCCTGATGAATTAGTAATGGAACAAATTATTGCCCTTGAAGATTACGGAATTGAAAAACTTACTGATTTAATCAATGACATTTATGAGACTGGAATAATACCAGAAGAGATGAAAATTGGCAATCCCCTCTGATCTGGGCTGACATCTACATGCCGGGTGGCACCTAATTAATTAGCTTGTTTATTTCGGCTTTTTTCTTAAAGATGTGCTGGGTGCATCACAGCTACCGCTGCATTCTCCGTGGCAATATATCGGTCTGTGGCCCGGGGGTTGGGGTGGTGGGACACTGGGGTGTCATCTCATCGTCATCTGTTTCCATCAGGGCAGGCAGGTCACCTTCTTCTATGTCTGCCTGCCTCGATGTCGAAGGTCGAGGTTCGTCGCCTGCTGTGGCTGAAGCGGAAGGCTTGAAAGGTGACAGTATGCTTGACTGCTTAGT
This sequence comes from Mobula birostris, assembly GCF_030028105.1. Classification (NCBI taxonomy): domain Eukaryota; kingdom Metazoa; phylum Chordata; class Chondrichthyes; order Myliobatiformes; family Myliobatidae; genus Mobula; species Mobula birostris. Next base: position 90,442,119 of record NC_092371.1, on the reverse strand, counting down.
CTCGCGCATTTTTCTAACGTACAGTTCTTTGTAAGCACTCAAACCATCTTACAAATATGCCCTAAACCAACGTACCCTTCCAAAATTAAAGTCATACTTTTCTGCAATCATTGCAGCGAAAATCTCATGCAGTTGCTTCACATTCAGTTCCTGGACGACTTCAATTTCGGTCCATTTGCTACTGCATTCGGTTTCGATTATCAACTTCCACAAGTCAAACTCAATTTGTCCTTACTTCCTTCACCATGATCGAAATGCTTAATTATGTCTAGTTTTACACTAAGTGTAACACCCTTACGAGCTCTTTTAGGCTTTTCCGATACCTTAGAACTCATCTTGCTAATGGATGCTCACAGGCACGTGTTTAAGCAATGCTCGCTGGAATGCAGTTCCAGGGGAGGAGCTTGGCTGCTCGGGGTGCGCGCTGCCTTTTCTCGGAACAGTGAAAACACCTTCTGTTAGCGAAGACAGGTAACTAATATAGATCTTTCGTAACAGTGAGGTTTCGTAAAGCGAACGTTCGGAAAGCGGGGATCTCCTATATTTAATGTGTACAGTGAAACAATAGTACAAAATATAAGAGACATCTTGGGAATCAAAGTTGGCGGTGAACACATCAATAATTTCAGATATGCAGGTGACACTGTGTTAATTGCAAGTACGGAGGAAGAACTACAAAACTTAATTGATATAATTGTTGAAGAAAGTACAATCTATCTATCAATTGCATAAAGACAGAATGTATGGTGATATCCAAAAAGAAGGAGAATCCTATCTGCAGGCTGAGAATAAATGGGGAAGACATAAAACTAGTAAAGAACTTTTGCTACTTAGGAAGCTGGGTGACATCAGATGGCAGGTGCGACTTGGGACATCAAAAGAAGAATAGGGATGGCAAAAGACACCTTTACGAGAATGAAGAGTATACTGACCAACACTAAACTAGGCATGACAACCCGCCTCAGACTACTAAAATATTATGTTTATCCAGTTATGTTATACGGCTCAGAATGTTGGACAATATCTAGTAACATGAGGAAATGAATTGTAGCAGCAGAAATATGGTTTTTGAGGAGGATGCAAAGAATATCATGGACGAAACAAATATCTAATGAGGATATCATGAACAGAGCAAACACAAAAAGAGAAATAATATATGAGATCATGAAAAGGCAATGTAACTTCATTGGACATGTGATTAGGAAAGAGGAGTTAGAATGCACGGTAATTATAGAAAAGATTGAAGGGAAGAAAGCAAGAGGAAGACAAAGACAAATGATGATGGAGACAGCAGCCAGAGAAATGGAAATGAATACCAATGAATTGATCAACTTGACCCAAAACAGGAGTGTGTGGGCCATGGCAGTCAAAGCTCAAACTGGGCATGGCACCTGATGATGATGATGATGATGATATCTTATGGTCTTAAAAAAAAAAGCAGTCACGATGAAATGAACATCTTTTTTGAAATTCTTCCCCATGTTAAATCTGTACCAGAAACTGAGTAAAGTTCCAAAATGGTCAGTGGATATTCAAAGTCTCAGTATAACTTACCATGGGTTTCCATGTCCACATCTCCCTCTGAATGTTCATTAATACTTGTAATCCTTGACAAGCCTTTCCCTTTCAGCAGAACACTCCTGTACACCTGAGCAACATAGATTATGTGAAGATGACACTGTTTCAACTAAAGCAATTAATGAGACTTTTGCTGATAAAAGTAATAGTCAATTAAGGATGAATGCAGAGGTGTCATTAGCAAGGTTGCAGATGACACAAAGTGGCATTCTGCATTGGGAAGACAGTCTTTGGCTACAGAATGATATTGATCAGCTAGACAAATTTAATCGTGAAAAAATGTGAGGAGTTACATTTTGGGAAGACTAATAAGGTTAGGCTATACATAATGAATGGAAGGACCTAGAAGATGCTGAAGAGGGATCTTGGTGTGCATAAAGGACTCCTGAAGGCAGCAGCACAGGTAGAGAAGGTATTTAACAAAACATACAGGTTATGTCCTTTCATTAGCTGAGCATATAAGGCAGGAAAAGAGAAGTCATGGTACAATGGCATAAAACCATTACACTACAGCTGGAGCACTGTCTGCAGATTTGGTTACCACAGCACAGGGAGGATGAGATTGCAATGGAAGAGCTGCAGAGGAGATTCACCAAGATGTTGCCTAGAGTGGAACATTTTACCCATGAAAACACTGGTTTGAGTGTTTACTTTTGAGTTAAAAGGGTCAAGGGAGAATTCAATTGAACTATACAACATTATAAAGTGGACAGGTAGGTAAAACTGAAATATTTTTCACTGAGCAGAGGTGTCATAAGTTTATGGGGGAAGATACAAGAGAGGGCATTTGAAGAATATTTTGCTTCAGCCAGAAACCTGCAAATCATTGTGAGGGTTGGTGGAGGTAGGTATTCTCACTTAATAGTGTTAGAACACCATGGCATAGAAGACTGCAGCCTGGGGCAGAGAAGTGGGATTACAGTGCCTATTGTCACGTACCCTGTTTTATATATCTGCATTTATATTACTGTATTGCGTGGCCCTCCGTCCTTGTCCCTAAGCCGGACGGTAGCATGAGATTCTGTACTGACTAAAGGAAAATCAATGCAATAACCAAGACAGATGCTTATCCTATCCCGAGAGTGGTTGACTGTATTGATAGAGTAGGAAAGACTAAATACCTTACAAAAATTGACTTGCTAAAAGGATATTGGTGTGTTCCTTTGACCGACAGGGCCAGCGTTTGTCACACCATCTGGACTGTATGAGTACAATGTTTTACCCTTTGGGATGAAAAATGCTCCAGGGACATTTCAAAGAATGATCAATTCTGTGCTTAGAGGTTTAGAAAACACAGGGGCCTATATTGATGATTTAGTGGTCTGGAAAGACACGTGGGAAGAGCAGATTGCAGTGGTAGAAAAACTGTTTGAAAGGCTGTCCAAGGCTAATCTTACTGTGAACCTCGCTAAAAGTGAGCTTGGCCATGCCTTGTTACATATCTGGGCTATGTAGTAGGCCAAGGCCAACTGGCTACTGTACAGGCCAAGGTTCAAGCTGTTGCTGAGGTTCCTAGTCCAACTGGCAAGAAAGCTTTAAGAAGATCTTTGGGAATGGTTGGGCTTGCAAGTTTTGTAAGAACTTTGCTGACATCGCTCTCCCCCTAACAAAACTTCTAGGGAAGAGTGAAAGACTTATATGGAGTGATTTTTGCCAGGAGGCATTTGAACGCCTGAAAACCATCCTGTGTTATCATCCTTTGCTCAAGGCACCTGATTTTTCCAAGCCATTTTCTATAGCAACAGAAGCTAGTGATGAAGCTGCTGGGGCAGTACTGTTGAAGAAGGGAGTGGATGACATTGAACACCCAGTAGTCTATTTCTCAAAGAAATTTAATGTGCACCAGAAAAATTATTCCACTGTTGAAAAGGAATTGCTAGCACTTATTCTGGCTTTACAACATTCTGAAGTATATGTTTGTCCTGCCCAGAGACCACTTGTGGTTTACATGGATCACAATCCGTTGGTGTTTCTAACTAAGATGAAGGATAAGAATAGACTGTTATTAAATTGGAGTCTGATATTGCAAGAATATGACCTGACAATCAAACATGTGAAAGGTACTGACAATATTATAGCTGATTATTTATCCAGATCTTAAGTTGGAAATTTTACATGTTTTTGCTCTGTCATCTGATGATTATACATGTATTGTTTCAAACTCTGAAATTTCCAGTTCTTTTGAAGGAAGGGGGTTTGACAGGGTCCTGAATTACCCCTATGAACTGCACTTTTGAAAAGAAAGAAAGAAAGAAGAAAGAGAGAGAGAGAGAGAGAGAGAGAGATGCCCAACACAAACACCTTATTAAAGAGAGAGAGAAAGAAAGAGAGAGAGAGAAAGAGAGAGAGAGAGAGGCGAAGATTGCTCACAGCATGTTTATACTTTCTACAAAGACGCTGCCTGCTTAGAAATTCTTACACAGAGGGAAGGGAGGAGTTGCTTGAGAGACAGTTAGTATTCGGCACAGTGAGATAAATAGAAGGTCAGATGATAGACCTGGAGACACATGGTTTTGGACACTGAATGAACTTTGCTGTACCAATGGAAAAAGTAGGTTTTGGAGGATCGATCAGTGGCTCTCGCAGTGTGAAAGGGGTTCGTGAGTGGTGGGGAGTTATTTGTGTGTCCAACCCTCGCCTGGGTTGATAATTCCACCATAGAAGAACGGTCCCCTTTGTTGCGGTCACAGTTGGTGACTTCTAAAGGAATTCGGAGGACAACGGGAAGATCGACGGCGTCAGCTCATTTGAAGACTCAAATCTCTCCCTCTCTCTCTCTCTCCACCACTACTCAACTCAATACCACGAACTGAACTTTACTCATCATAGTAAGACTGCATTCATTTACCCCTAGACTTGAAGCTTGGTTTTCATATATTTCCACATTTACTTAAATATAATCATTGCTAACCTGTTTTATATATCTGCATTTATATTATTGTATTGCGTAGTTACTAATAAATACCATTAGTTAATAGCAATACTGGACTCCAAAGTGTTTTCCATCTCTGCTGGTTCTTTAACCCGTCACGAGGTACGTGACACTATAAAAAGTATTCGCCCCACTCCCATCCCGGAAGTTCTCATGTTTTACAACACTGAATCACAGTGGATTTAATTTGGCTTTTTTGACACTGATCAACAGAAAAAAACTCTTTTGTGTCAAAGAGACAACAAATCTCTACAAAGTGATCTAAATTAATTACAAATATAAAACACAAAATAATTGATTGGATGAATATTCACCTCCCTTCACCTTAGTATGTAGTACAAGCACCTTTGGCAGCAATTACAGCCTTAACTCTGTGTGGATAGGTCTCTATCAGCTTTGCACATCTGGACACTACAATTTTTCCCAATTTTTTACAAAACTCCTCAAGCTCTGGAGATTGCATAGGGATCGTGAGTTAACAGCCCTTTTCAAGTCCAGCTACAAATCCTCAATTGGTTTGAGGTCTGGACTCTGACTTGGCCACTCCAAGACATGAACTTCATTGTTTTTAAGCCACTCCTGTGGAGCTTTGGCTTTAAGCTTGGGGTCATTGTCTTGCTGGAAAACAAATCTTCTTCCAAGTCACAATTCTCAAGCGGACTGCATCAGGATTTCCCTGGATTTTGCTGCATTCATTTTACCCTCTACCTTCACGAGCCTTCCAGGATTTGCTGCAGTGAAGTGTCCCCACAGTTTGATGCAGCTACCACCATGCTTCACAGTAGGGATGGTGTGTTTTTGATGATGTGAGGTGTTTGATGGCCAAAAAGCTCAGTTTTGGTTTCAGACCACAGAACCTTCTTCCAGCTGACTTCAGAGTCTCCCACATGCCTTCTGGCAAACTCTAGCCAAGATTTCATGTGAGTTTTTTTCAACAGTGGCTTTCTCCTTGCCACGCTCCCATAAAGCTGCAACTGCTGAAGCACCTGGGCAACAGTTGTTGCATAAGCACTCTCTCCCATCTTAGCCACTGAAGCTTGTAACTCCTCCAGAGTTGTCATAGGGTCTCTTGGTGGCCTCATTCTTGTAGAGTCACTCAGTTTTTGAGGACAGCCTGCTCTGGGCAGATTTACAGCTGGGCCATATTCTTTCCATTTCCTGATGAGTGACTTAACTGTACTTCAAGGGATATTCAGTGACTTGGAAATTTTTTTTATATCAATCTCCTGACTTGTGCTTTTAAATATCCTTTTCGTGATGTTGCTTGGAGTGTTCTTTTGTCTTCATGGTGTAGTTTCTGCCAGGATACTGACTCACCAGTAGATGGACCTTCCACATACAGCTGTATTTTACTACAATCAATTGAAAAACCTTGACTACACTCAGGGGATCTCCATTTAACTAATTATGTGACTTCTAAAACCAATTGTTTGTACCAGTAATGATTTGGTGTACACCCTATCCTTGTTATATGCGTCTTCAGACAATGTGGATTCACAGTTATGTGAGGAACCTATTTCTACCAACTTCTCGTTATATGCTTCCAAAACTCACAGTTATGCGAGGAGCACTGCCTTCCCGCCAATACAAGTCACGTGTGCACGCCTCACAGTCTCACTCCCACCAGTCTTGCATTGGTTTTGGCAATGCGTGGATGTGCGATCTTGTGCTCTTAAACGTTTGTGTTTTTACCTACGGTGTAGTGATTTTGTGCTTGAAATATTTAACTATGCCTTCTAAGCGTACCATGTATGGGCATTTAGAGAATCATGGACTGATCAGAGACAGTCAGCATAGCTTTGTGAAGGGCAGATCGTGTCTAACAAGCCTGATAGAGCTCTTTGAGGAGGTGACCAGGCATATAGATGGGGGTACTGCAGTGGATGTGATCTATATGGATTTTAGTAAGGCATTTAACAAGGTTCCACACGGTAGGCTTATTCAGAAAGTCAGAAGGCATGGGATCCAGGGAAGTTTAGCCAGGTGGATTCAGAAGTGGCTTGCCTGCAGAAGGCAGAGGGTCGTGGTGGAGGAAGTACATTCGGATTCGAGGGTTGTGACTAGTGGTGTCCCACAAGGATCGGTTCTGGGACTTCTATTTTTCGTCATTTTTATTAACCTGGATGTGGGGGTAGAAGGGTGGGTTGGCAAGTTTGCAAACGACACAAAGGTTGGTGGTGGTGTAGATAGTGTAGAGGATTGTCGAAGATTGCAGAGACATTGATAGGTTGCAGAAGTGGCAGATGGAGTTCAACCCGGAGAAGTATGAAGTGGTACACTTTGGAAGGACAAACTTCAAGGCAGAGTACAATGTAAATGGCAGGATACCTGGTAGTGTGGAGGAGCAGAGGGATCTGGGGGTACATGTCCACAGATCCCTGAAAGTTGCCTCACAGGTAGATAGGGTAGTTAAGAAAGCTTATGCGGTGTTAGCTTTCATAAGTCGAGGGATAGAGTTTAAGAGTCGCGAGGTAATGATGCAGCTCTATAAAACTCTGATGAGGCCACACTTCGAGTACTGTGTCCAGTTCTGGTCGCCTCACTATAGGAAGGATGTGGAAGCATTGGAAAGGGTACAGAGGAGATTTACCAGGATGCTGCCTGGTTTATGATCAGAGATTTAGGGAGCTAGGGCTTCACTCTTTGGAGAGGAGGATGAGAGGAGACATGATAGAGGTATACAAGATATTAAGAGGAATAGATAGAGTGGATAGCCAGCGCCTCTTCCCCAGGGCACCACAGCTCAATACAAGGGGGCATGACTTTAAGGTAAGGGGTGGGGAGTTCAAGGGGGATATTAGAGGAAGGTTTTTTACTCAGAGAGTGGTTGGTGCGTGGAATCAGTGGTGGAGGCAGATACACTAGTGAAATTTAAGAGACTAATAGACAGGTATATGGAGGAACTTAAGGTGGGGGGTTATATGGGAGGCAGGGTTTGAGGGTTGGCACAACAATGTGGGCCAAAGGGCCTGTACCGTGCTGTACTATTCTATGTTCTATAACAGTGCGTTTCTTGCCGCCTAACACATCGCTGATTCAACCACTCGACAGGTGTGATATCCACATTCAAGCTTATTTTTTTACAGCAAACTGTCCCTCAGATGCTGCAAGCAACAGACGATTTTGAAAATCCCAGGAGTTTACCCACGGTGAGGGAATAGTGGAAGTTCTTCACCATCAGACATGCCATCAACAACATTGATGAATCCTGGAAAGAGGTCAGGTCTTCCACTCTGAAGCAAATGGCAGAATTTTTTTTAAGGCTGCGGAACACTTGGCACAAATGGCAGTGGACATGGACCCAAGTTTAGAACGGAGTCAGCCTTCTTCCCTACAAGCACGTTTATGCTGAAAAACAAAATGCTGCCAAACAAACAATCCTCATCACTTTCTTCAAACCGGTGTCATCTCCTGCTGCCGGCGGTACTGAGAGTTTTGTGAGCCTTCCTTCACCCTTTACTGTCCTTGATGATCCTGACGACACACAACTATCCACCTCATCCATGTAAAGCTGCCTGACACCACAACAACCACTCATCTCCCAGAGCGAATACACCTGCCACTGTTGGTGAGTACTGTACACCCTAGTATGTTAACTTTCTATGAATTATTACTTTGAAAATTACCTTAAATTGATGAAAAATAACACGAATGTTGCCTTGTGGTACTGCTTTTGTGTCGTATTGGTATGAAAAATGTGAATAAATTTCAGATAAAACATATTTAGGAAGCCCTCAAGAACGCATCCCTATTTTCTCCATTTAAATAATTATTCACATTATGCGTCCACTTTGAGGAACGTATCCCCCGCATATAACGAGGATAGGGTGTATATTAAAGGGGGTGAATACTTATGCAACTATTTTGTATTTTATATTTGTAACAATTTAGATCACTTTGTAGAGATCTGTTTTCACCTTGAGTCTTTTTCTGTTGATTAGTGGCAAAACAAGCCAAATTAAATCCACTGTGATTCAAATGTTGTAAAACAATAAGAATGAAAACTTTTGTGGGGGTTGGGGGGATGAATACTTTTTATAGGCACTGTAATACAGACTGTATTTGACAGTCAGTGTTGGCACAAGAGCCATTTTCTATGCGATATGAATCTATGATTATTTACATAAACAAGGCAAACTCACATGGCTGCTGGCTTGCGGTTGGCTTCTGTAACACTTCATGATATCCGTGAAAGACCTATCTTCCTTAGTAACCTGTAAAGATAGTTTATGCCAATGAAATATCAACTGAACTCCTGTAGCACTGCCGAGAAACCTTCAGAACAAAAATTGCACTGCTTACCCAGTACAAAATCTAATTATAAAATTAATTCTTCCCACTTTGGTTATTTCTTACTCTTATGATGGCACATTCTTTATTACAACTTCTCCTGCCTCATCTCCATAGATTTTTCCTCTGTGAGGAGTTCCCTTCAAATCTAGCATCAGCGTGCATGTGCTAACAAGCTCTCTTAGCATGTTATTGCAGTCCAAATTAATCTAGACAATATGCACCTACTACCCAGATTTGTCGGTCTGAGAAACTGAATTGAAAGTGTGGATTCATCAGTGCTAATAAACTGTGTTACAGAGAGAACCGCATTCTTCAAATCTTCTCATCGTCCATTGAAAATGCATATTATTCTCAGTAGAAGTACTTGGGACACTTGCAAATGAACTGCCTAAGTGTTCAAGGATTTCACTGACTAGATTTTAAGACCTCCCAAAACCTCCAGCAAATACTATTTTTGTAACAGCTCAACAAAGAGTCTATTCTCCAATAACATGGCCCCAGACTGTACCAAGTTCAGTTGGAAGGCCTTTCTCTTTCTCAAGAGTCCTTGAGCATGTGACATCCTTGTTTTTCATCCCATCTTTGCCTGGCTTGCTCCATTTCAAGTAACCCTATCACATCGCTCTTCTCCGTGGATTGTTACCTTGTAGTGGTGGAGAAGCTTGTGTGGTCCTGTGATCCCAAGAGCTATGCCATCTGGAGCTATGCTCCTGGTAGGGTCACCCATGGCGGTAAGGTCGAGGGTGAGGTCCCTGACAAAGAACAATCCAACCAAGACCTCAATGGTGGAACAGGTGGATGAAGTTACTTCGAACTCAACGGTTGTGAAGGCAGATTGGAGTTCATCAGCTCCAATCGTGGTCGTTTCCATGCCACTGGAATCAGTTGGTTGATTTGTGAAGTATTGTGTGCTTCTTGGAGTGCAACATCAAGTACACGTTAAACAAATACACGCATAGGTGTCTTCGCTCTGTGGGCCACTTCTTCAGAACAAAGACCATCACCCTCAACCTCGAAGGATAGCCACAACGATGACCACATTGCTGAACAGCATATTCCATAGGCAAATATAATTGTTAGGAGTGTTTGCTCATGTTTAAAATTCAAAAGCAAAAATTATCAAGATTATTTAAATCTATTACCTATATAATTTTATTGATGCCACAGTATGAAATTTGTAAGCACACTTTCAGGAAGGTTTCCAAACATCCCACCCTGCAAAAACTCATTTCAGGGAGGTAGCACCATCAATTTGTGGGAGACTCCCGGAACTTCTGGGAGAGGTAGGATGTCTGCAATAAAGTAGTTGCTTTGCAGCTAGCCAGCTAGTTTAAATAACGTTAGCTATGCTAATGAACAAATGACACCTGTTAAACTCACCTCAACATATCTTTTCCAGTCTTAACCCACCATGGGCAATAGAAAAGTCACTGTTGCAACCAGTGCAGCGAGCAACACTCATTATTTTTGACCCCTATTAGGCAGAGGTACACTTTAGTGTAGTCTGGGGTGAAGTACGTTTTACATTTTCTTTTTTTGGAACACTCTGCCATGGCATGCTCTCTCTCTCCCTCACTCTCAAAAAAATCGGGATATTGTATACAATTTGCATGCATCAGGGAGCCACTATCAATGTGCGGGAGACTCCCGGAACTTCCGGGAGAGGTAGGATGTCTGCATTTCTTCAGTTACCAGCTTGACAAAAAAAACACTGAACTCCACCTATAAATAATGTCCATCTCAGTAAAACACTATTCTTAACAGTCTGCTCGTCACTTGACAAGAACTTCAGCTGCATCAATAGCAACTTAAAAAGACCCATCAACAGCATGAGACAACTAGTGAACTGAAAGCAAGGAAGAGAGCACGTTAGTAAATAGAAAGGAATGATGCAGACTCCTAATCCTTCTGGTCCACAAGCAACAAGGGAAAGGCAATCACTAAATGTTGTTTGCTACTACACATATTTCCCTTTAGTTGCCTCAATATCCAAAGAAAAGGAAAAATTGGGCCAGTCAGGATTAAACCTAAATTGAAGGAAACACATCTGAAAACATAATATCAAAATATTTACATGGAAGGTACACTTTCTGAGTACAGAAAGGATCCTGGTGAGTTTTACTGAAACCTGGCTGTGCAAGTCATTCACTGTCCTTCCTGAAGGCCTGTTGCACCTGAAGAGGTGCTGGAGACTTGGTGTTACATATTCTTGGAATAGACCTTCCCCACAGCCTCCTCTTTGCTAAGCTCCAAATTCGATTAGCTCTGCATTTGGATGAAGGAGCAGCAAAAGCTGAGAATGTAAACATACCTTTGCCATTATGTAGACAGCACATAGGAGAAGTTGATCAAGGTGTCTGTCAGTCATTAAATCTGTGCAATTGACCAAAGAAAACTCAAAGCAAGTCCAAATCTTCCTCCGAAGCTCTGCAGACACATCCAGCTTTAGGCACAAGTCACGCAGGCGGACGCTGGCCAGATGATATACCTGGAAGAAAGATAAGCTCCAACACTTGGTCAATCGGTAAGAAGGAATGGAGTCACAGAAACTGGCTCTCTGGCTCAACTCATCCATGCTGCATTACCCAGTCTAGCTAGTCCCATCTATCCACATTTTGCCCATACCCCTCTAGTGGAGCACCACAATTTAAACGTAGCAGTACTGAAGCAATGTAAAAGTCAGTGTTGGGATGCTCACCTTTCTGAAGAATAATGCCAGTGAACCTGTCTTCTTTGGCTTGCTGATTGTTGCTACCTGAGGCTCTTGTGCTGATGCAACTCCCCCTGCCTTGGGGGAAGAGCTGAGTAACGCCTGGGCAGAGAGGGGCACTTGGGCTGTTTCTTCTGCAACCTGCGTTTGCTGGGGTACAGTCATCTGGACTGGGATGAAGGTGATCCCTCCAATCTCATTAGTAACACCTGAAATATAAACAGATTTAAGGAACCTTTCCCTGCTGAGGCCGCCTCTATGATAAATGATGAATGATATACTGCCAATCAAGTAGGAATGAGAAAATAGGAAAAAATTAAATAAGACTATAAAATATAGAAACATAGAAAACCTACCGCACAATACTTTGTATTGTGAACCTTTGGCTTACAATGCTGTGTCGAACAAGTCCTTACTTTAGAAATTACCCACAGTCCTCTATTTTTCTGAGCTCAATGTACCTATCCAGGAGTCTCTTAAAACAGTAGTCCCCAACAAAGCATGTGCTACCGGGCCACGATGAAACGATATGATTTGGTGATATAAAACGATATGAGTCAGCTGCACCTTTCCTCATTCTCTGTCACACACTGTTGAACTTGAACACTACCCACCCCCCCGGCCCCCCGTCGGCCAGTCAGCAAGAATATTGTCAAAGTTAAACCGCTCTGCAATGCAAAAAAGGTTGGGGACCCCTGTCTTAAAAGGCCCTATCATATCCGCCTCCACCACCATTGCCAGCAGCCTATTCCACTCATTCATCACTTTCTGCGTAAAAAAACTTACCCCTGACATCTCCTCTGTACCTACTTCCAAGCATATTAAAACTGCGCCCTCTCGTGTTAGCCATTTCAGCCCTGGGAAAAAGCCTCTGACTATCCACACGATCAATGCTTCTCATTATTTTATACCCCTCCATCAGGTCACCTCTCATTCTCCGTCGCTCCAAGGAGAAAAGGCTGAATTCACTCAACTTATTCTCAAAAAGCATGCTCCCCAGTCCAGGCAATATCCTTGTAAATCTCCTCTGTACCCTTTCTATGGTTTCTACATTCTTCCTATAGTGAGGTGACCAGAACTGAGCACAGTACTCCAAGTGGGGTCTGACCAGGGGCAGGATCCTATATAGCTGCAACATTACCTCTCGGCTCCAAAACTCAACCCCACGGTTGATGAAGGCCAATGCGCTTTACGCCTTCTTAACCACAGAGTCAACCTGTGTAGCAGCTTTGAGTGCCCAATGGACTCGGACCCCAAGATCCCTCTGATCTTCTACACTGCCAAGAGTCTTACCATTAATACTATATTCTGCCACTATATTTGACCTGCCAAAATGAACCACCTCACACTTATCTGGGTTGAACTCCATCTGCCACTTCTCAGCCCAGTTTTGCATGTCTCGTTGTAACCCCTGACAGCCCTCCACACCATCCACAACACCCCTAACCTTTTGTGTCATCAGCAAATTTACTAACCTTTACCTCCACTTCCTCATCCAGGTTATATATATAAAAAAAAAAAAATCACAAAGAGAAGGGGTCCCAGAACAGATCCCTGAGGCACACCGCTGGTCACTGACCTCCATGCAGAATATGACCCACCTAAAACCACTCTTTGCCTTCTGTGGGCAACTCCGTTCTCGATACACAAAGCAATGTCCCCTTGGATCCCATACCTCCTTACTTTCTCAATAAGCCTTGCATGGGGTACCTCATGAAATACTTGCTGAAATCCATATACACTACATCTACTGTTCTACCTTCATCAATGTGTTAAGTCACATCCTCAAAAAATTCAATCAGGCTCGTAAGGCACGACCTGCCTTTGACAAAGCCATGCTGACTATTCCCAATCATATTATGCCTCTTCAAATTATCATAAATCCTGCTTCTCAGAATCTTTTCCATCATCTTACCAACCACTGAAGCAAGACTCACTGGTCTATAATTTCCTGGTCTATCTCTACTTCCTTTCTTGAATAAGGGAACAACATCCACAACCCTCCAATCCTCCAGAACCTGTCTTGTCCCTATTGATGATCATCGCCAGAGGCTTAGCAATCTCCTCCCTCGCCTCCCACAGTGCCTGGGGTACATCCCATCCAAACCTGGTGACTTATCCAACTTGATGCTTTCTAAAAGCTCCAGCGCATCCTCTTCCTTAGTATCTACATGCTCAAGCTTTTCAGTCCACTGTAAGTCATCCCTACAATCGCCATGTTCCTATTCCGTAGCGAATACTGAAACAAGGTATTCATTAAGTACCTCTGCTGTCTCCTCTGGTTCCATACACACTTTTCCACTGTCGCACTTGATTGGTCTTATTTTCTGACATCTTATCCTCTTGCTCTTCACATACTTGTAGAATGTCTTAGGGTTTTCCTTAATCCTGTCTGCCAAGGCCTTCTCACAGCCCCTTCTGGCTCTCCTAATTTCATTCTTAAACTCCTTCCTGCGAGGCTTATAATCTAGATTTCTAACATTACCTCGTTTTTTGAACCTTTCATAAGCTTTTCTTTTCTTCTTGACTCGATTTACAACGGCCTTTGTACGCCATGGTTCCTGTACCCTACCATCCTTTCCGTCTCATTGGAACATACCTATGCATAACTCCACGCAAATATCCCCTGAATATTTGCCACATTTCTGCTATACATCTCCCTGAGAACATAGGTTCCAATTTATGCTTCCAAGTTCTTGCCTGACCGCCTCATATTTCCCCTTTCTCCAATTAAACGCTTTCCTAACTTGTCTGTTCTTATCCCTCTCCAATGCTATGGTAGAGATAGAGTTGTGATCACTATCTCCAAAATGCTCTCCCACTGAGAGACCTGACACCTGACCAGGTTCATTTCCCAATACCAGATCAAGTAGAGCCTCTCCTCTTCTAGGCTTATCTACAGATTGTGTCAAGAAACCTTGCTCCTTACTAAACCCTTCGCTCTAGGGAGATGCCAATCAATATTTGTGAAATTAATATCTCCCACCATGACAAACCTGGTATTAGTACATCTTTCCAGAATCTGTCTCCCTATCTGCTCCTTGATGTCCCTGTTACTATTGGGTGGTCTATAAAAAACACCCAGTAGAGTTACTGACCCCTTCCTGTTCCTAACTTCCACCCACAGAGACTCAGTAGACAATCCCTCCATGACTTCCTCCTTTTCTGCAGCCGTGACACTATCTCTGATCAGCGGTGCCATGCCCCCACATTTTTTGCCTCCGTCCCTGTTCTTTCTGAAACATCTAAAGCCTGACACTCTAAGTAACCATTCCTGCCCCAGAACCATCTAAGTCTCTGTAATGGCCACAACATCACAGCTCCAAGTACTGATCCACGCTCTAAGCTCATACGCCTTGTTCATAATACTCCTTGCATCAAACCATCGGTCTGAGCTCATCCCTTCTCTATCATCTGCCTATCCTCCCTCTCACATTGTCTACAAGCTTTCTCCATTTGTGAGTCAACAGCCCCTTCCTCCATCTCTTCAGTCTGGCTCCCACCCTCCAGCAATTCTAGTTTAAGCTCTCCCCAATAGCCTTAGCAAACCTTCCCGCTAGGACACTGGTTCCCATCAGATTCAAGTGCAACCCGTCCTTTTTGTACAGGTCACGCCTGCCCCAAGAGTTCACAATTATCCAAAAATCTGAATCTCTGCCCCCTGCTTCAATCCCCTCAGCCAGGCATTTATCCTCCCCCTCACTCTATTCCTATGCTCACTCTCATGTGGCACAGGCAGTAATCCCAAAATTACTATCTTTGCGGTCCTGCTTCTCAACTTCCTTCCTAACTCCCTGTAGTCTGTTTTCAGGACTTCCTCCCTTTTCCTACCCATGTCGTAGGTACCAATATGTACCATGACCTCTAGCTGTTCTCCTTCCCATTTCAGGATATCGTGGATGTGATCAGAAACATCCCAGACCCTGGCACCTGGGAGGTAAACTACCACCCATATGTTTTTCCTGTAGTAGAATTCGGCCTATTGAATCTGCTCCACCATTCCATCACAGTTGATTATCCCTCTCAACCCCATTCTCCTGCCTTCTCCCCATAACCGTCCACACCCTTACTAATCAATAACCTATCAACCTTTACTTTAAATATGCCCAATGACTTGGCCTATACAGCCATCTGTGGCAATGAATTCTACAGCTTCACTACCCTCTAACAAAAGTAATTCTGACTCACCTCTGCTCAAGATGGTTGTTGTCCCTTTATTTTGAGGCTTCACGCTCTGGTCCTAGACTCTCTCCCACTACAGGGGGCATCCTCTCCACATCCACACTGTCTAGGCCAATTAACACTTGATGGGTTTCAATGAGATCCCCCCATTCTTCTAAACTCCAGCAAGTACAGGCCCAGAGCAATCAAATGCTCCTCACATGTTAACCCTTACCTTGCACAGGTATAGTCAGCATTTGACCATTGGTCGCAGTTACAGTAGCAGTTGCCATGGTCACAACAGTCTGCCCAGGAGTGACAGCAACGTTTTCATTGTTCATACTTTGCGTTTGAAGAATCCTCAGTCCTGATGACTGGGTGACGTTGATCTTATTCTGTGCTATAGTCACATGAGCATCCAATGAACTATCATCACCAAAAAGTCTCCGTTTGGCACTTCCTGCAGAAGGCGAGGTGAACCGATCATGGACAGACAGTGGAGATGCTGGAGGAGGAAGGTCTGGAAGGAAACAGATCAGCAAATAAACAGTAAATTGCTGCTTTTTCAAAACTTTGCAAAAATCTTCAAGTTTTTTTTCATGGCTACAAATCATTGGAATTTACCATGACGAACACTTGCACATACAAATACAAAACATTGGTCAGCTTGCACATGGGAGCATTGTGTGCAGTTCTGGTTGCCACTCTACAGAAAGGACCCAGTAGAATTAGAAAAAGTACAGAAGAGCTTCACCAGAATGTTGTTTGGAATGGAGGGCTCTGCACAGGTTAGGTGTATTTTCACTGTAAAGAAGGAGGCTGAGGAATGACCTTATTGAGGTTTATCAAATGAGATAGGATAAAGAGTCTTTTTCTTGGGGTGAGGGATTTTTAGATGAGAAGGGAGAAATTTAAAGGAGATCAGAGGGGCAAGTTCTCTGCAGAGGATGATTGATTTATGGAATGAGCTGGTAGGTGGTAGCAGTAAGTACAACATCAGCAATAAAAAGGCATTAGGCTACGTTGTAGGGATATAGACTTAATCTAGACTAATGGGATTGTGTAGGCATTACGGTCAGCTTGGAAGAGTTGGGCTGAAGGGCCAGCCTGATGTGTTGTACAGCTCTATGACTCATGGTTCAATACAGAAGATTTTTGGACACCGTGGGAATTAAGCCGAAAACAGAGTTAGAGTACGGGATAAGCTACGATTGTAATGAATAGCAAAGCAGACCAGGACTGCAGTCAATATTTGTTTGGGGCTGTTAGAGAAACAAATCTGTGTAGGATATTATGACAGGTGTTATAATGATGGACAGGAAAGGGATGCTGCAGTGACGGTTAGACAAGGGTGCGTTTACTTCAGCAACAATTAATGACAGTTTCAGAAAGAAGGGAGAGTCGAGAGAGAAAAAAGGTACTTACCACGTTTGTTAAAATTCCCAGCCATATCTGTGCGGACCTCCTTCACCCGAGGATGCATTATGGGAGACATAGGCATCAGTGGGAGGTGGGTGGGACCACTATTAGCACTTTCAAAATTGGAAGGGAAGGTCACCTGAAAGCATATTTGACTTTAAGATAGATAATAGTTAACAGCCAATAGGAGATACATTGCAAACAGAAACAAGAGATTCTGCAGATACTGGAAATCCAGAGGAACACACACAAAATGCTGGAGGAACTCAACAAGCCAGGCAGCATTTTTTCAAAGGAAATAAGCAGTCAACATTTCAGGACAACATCCTTCATCATGACTGATCCGCTGAGTTCCTCCTGCATTTTGTGTGTTACACTGCAAACATGTTCCACATTAGCAATATGCATCAAAACTATTCTCATGTAGATCTGTGTTAACATGGTGGACTGACAATTTGAAAAATGTGGTTAAAGATTAAACTTTTGCAATTAACACCTCAGATGAAAGACAACTTCAGAAGTGAGGAAGAGGGAAGGGATACAATACCATAAGACACAGGAGCACAATTAGGCCAATAAGCCCATCGAGTCTGCTCTAACATTCGGAATGTTTCTATGAGATTCCCCCCTTATTCTCCTGAACTCCAGGGAATACAGCCCAAGAGCTACCAGACTTTCCTCATATGGTAACCCTTTCAATCCTGGAATCATTCTTGTGAATTTTCTCTGAACCCTCTCCAATGTCAGTATAACCTCTTTAAAATAAGGAGCCCAAAAACTGCACACAATACCTCAAGTGTCGTCTCACAAGTGCCTTATTGAGCCTCGACATCACATCCCTGCTCTTATATATGGATAAGATAAAGGCAGGAAAGTTGTTTCCAGTGGTAGGCGAGACTAGAACTAGGGGACACAGCCTCAAGATTCGGGGGAGTAGATCTAGGACGGAGATGAGGAGGAACTGCTTTTCCCAGAGAGTGGTGAATCTGTGGAATCCTCTGCCCAATAAAGTAGTGGAGTCTACCTTAGTAAATATATTTAAGACAAGGTTGGATAGATTTTTGCATAGTAGGGAAATTAAGGGTTACAGGGAAAAGGCAGGTAGATGGAGATGAGTCCATGGTCAGATCAGCTATGATCTTATTGAATGGTGGAGCAGGCTCAACAGGCCAGGTGGCCGACTCCTACTCCTATTTACTATGTTCTTACGTTCTCTCCAATGATAAAATATCCTTTCTGAGATAAGCGGCCTAAAGCTGTTGACAATACTCCAACTGCAGCCTGACTAGTGTCTTATAAAGCCTCAGCAGTATCTCCTTGTTTTTATATTCTGTTCCCCTTGAAATAAATGCCAACATTGCATTTGCCTTCTTTACCACAAACTTAACCTGTAAATTAACCTTCTGGGAATCTTGCATGAGCATGCTCAAGTCCCTTGTACCTCTGATATTTGAATTTTCTCCCCACTTAGATAATAGTCGGCACTTTTGTTCCTTTTACCAAAATGTATTACTAGTCCATAAAACATAGGAGCAGAATTCGGCTATTTGGCCCATCGAGTCTGCTCTGCCATTTAATCATGGCTGATCCTTTCTTCCCTCTCTTCAATCCCACCCTCTGGCCTTCTCCCTGTAATCTTTGATGCCATGTCCAATCAAGAACGTATCAAGTTCTGCCTTAAATACAGCCAGCAACCTGACCTCCACAGCTACAGGTTTATTATCGCCACCAAGTGTCGTGAAATTTGTTAACTTAGGAACGTTGGTAACAAATTCCACAAATTCACCACCCTCTGGCTAAAGAAATTCCTCCACATCTCTGTTCTAAATGGACACCCCTCTCTCCTCAGGCTGTGCCCTCTTGTTCTAGACTCCCCCACCATGGGAAACATCCTTTCCACATCTACTCTGTCTAGGCCTCTCAACATTCAAAAGGTTTCAACGAGATCCCCCCCCTCATCCTTCTAAATTCCAATGAGTACATTCCTCGTATGATAATCCTTTCATTCTTGGAACAATCTTTACGAACATCCTCTGAACCCTCTCCAATGTCAGAACTTCTTTTCTTAGATGAGGAGCCCAAAACTGTTAACAATACTCAAGGTGCAGTCTCACCAGTGCCTTATAAAGCCTCAGCATCACATCCTTGTTCTTGTATTCTACACCTGTTGAGCAAATGCTAACATTGCATTTGCCTTCCTCACCACTGACTCTACATGCAAGTTAACCTTTAGTGTTTTGCACACGGACTCCCAAATCCTTTTGCATCTTAGTCCTTTTCTCCCCTTTTAGAAAGTATTCTGCTCATTTACTTCTACTACCAAAATGCATTACCATGCATTTCCCAACATTGTATTTCATTTGCCACTTTCTTGCCCGTTCTCCTAATCTGTCTAAGTTCTTCTGCAGCCTACCTGTTTCCTCAACAAACTTAGCAACAAAGCCATCTATTCCATCATCTAAATTATTGTTATACAGCATAAAAAGGTGCAGTCCCAACACCGACCCCCTGTGGAATATCACTCGTTACTGGCAGCTAATCAGACAATGATCCTTTTATTCCCACTCACTGTATCCTACCAATCAGCTAATGCTCCAACCATGCCAGTGACTTTCCTGTAATACCATGGGCTCTTAACTTGGTAAGCAGCCTCATGTATGGCACCTTGTCATAGGCCTTCTGAAAATCCAAATATACAACATCCACTGCACCGCCTTTATCTATTCTACTTGTAATCTCCTCTAAGAATTCCAACAGGCTTGTCAGGCAGGATTTTCCCCAAAGGAAACCATGCTGTCTTTGTCCTGTCTTGTCCTGTGTCACCAAGTACTCCATCAGCTCATCCTTAACAATTGACTCTAACATCTTCCCAACCACTGAGGTCAGGCTAACTGGTCTACAATTTTCTTTCTGCTGCCTTTCTCCTTTCTTGAGAACTGGAGTGACATTTGCAATTTTCCAGTCCTCTGGCACCATGCCTGAGTCCAAGGATTTGAGAAAGATCATTGCTTCAGCAATCTCCAGTGCTACCTCTTTCATAACCCTAGTGTACAGTTCATCTGGTCTGAGTGATTATGTACCCTTGGGTCTTTTCAGTTTTTTCAGCACCTTCTCACTTGCAATAGTAACTGCACTCACTTCTCTTCCTCCACACGCTACAGCATCTGGCACACTGCTAGTGTCTTCCACAGTGAAGACTAATGCAAAATACTCATTTAGTTCATCAGCCATCTCCTTGTCCGCTACTATTATTTCTCCAACCTCATTTTCTAGTGGACCTATATATCCACTCTCACCTCTATTTATTACATACTTGAAAAAGATTTTATCATGTTTGCTAGCTTGCTTTCATATTTCATCTTTTCCCTTCTAATGATCTTTTCAGTTGCTCTCTGTAGGTTTTTATAAGTTTCCCAATCCTCTAGCTTCCCACTAATTTTTGCTTTGTTGTACCCTTTTGTTTTTTACATTTGCTTTGTGTTCCCTTGTCAGCAATGGTTGTACTATTTTGCCATTTGAGTATTTCTTCGTTTTTGGAATACATGTGTCCTATATCTTCTTTATTTTCCCCAGAAACTCACGTCATTGCTGCTCTGCTGTTATCCCTGCCAGCAGCTCCTTCCAATTTACTTTGGCCAACTCCTCTCTCATACCACTGTAATTTCCTTTACTCCACTGAAATACTGCTATGTCAGACTTTACTTTCTCCTTATCAAATTTCAAGTTGAACTCTATCGTATTCTGATCACTGGCTCCTCAGGGCTCTTTTACCTAAGCTCCCTAGTTTGCTACTATTTTGCCCCTGCTTCCAATTTTCCAAAGTCCTGCAGCAATTGCATTGCTTCCTCTGCATTACCTACCCCTCCACCTATCTTCGTATCAACCACAACTTTGCCAAAAGCCATCACTTCCACTATCTAAGTCATTGACAAGCAATGAGAAGTAGTTGTCCTGATACTGACCCTTGAGGAACACCACTAGTCACTGGCAAACAACCAGAAAAGGCCCCATTTTTTCTCACTCACTGCCTCCTGCTTGTCAGCCATTCCTCTATCCATGCCAGTATCTTTCCCGTAACACCATAGGATTTTATCTTGTTAAGCGGCCTCATGTGAGGCACCTTATCAAATGCCTTCAGAAATTGAAGTACATGACATCCACTGCCTCTCCTTTGACCACCCTCTTGTTACTTCCTCAAAGAATTCTAATAGATTCAACAGGCAAGATTTCCCTTGACAGAAATCATGCTGACTTTGACTTATTTTACGTTTAGTCTCCAAGTAACCTAAAACCTCGTCCTTAATAATGGACTCCAACACTTTCCCAACCACTAAGGTTAGGCTAACTGGCATACAATTTCCTTTCTTTTCCCTTCCTCTGTTCTTAAAGAGTGGAGGAATTTTCCAGTCCTCTGGGACAATGTTAGAATCAAGTGATTCTTGAAAGATCATAACCAATGCATCAGCTATCTCTTCAGCAACTTCTTTCAGAACTCTGAGATGTAGTCCATCTGGTCCAGGTGACTTATCCATCTCAAGACCTTTCAGTTTGCCAATTGATAGCAATGGTACTCACGGACCTCAGGCAAACAGCTTGTGTCTTCCACAGTAAATACTGATGCATAGTACCTACTAAGTTCATCTGCCATTTCTCTGTCCCCCATTACTACCTCACTAGCATCATGTTCCAGTGGCCCAACATCAACTCTCACCTCCCTTTTATTCTTTATATAACTGAAAATATTCTAGTATCATGCTTTATATTAGCAGCTAGCTTGCCCCCATATCTCATCCCTTCTTATAGCTTTTTAGTTGCCTTTTGTTGGATTTTAAAAGCTTCCCAATCATCCAACTTCCCACTCACTTTTGCTAATGTATATGCCCTTTCTTTGGCTTTTATGCAGTCCTTAACTTTCCTTGTCAGCCACGGCTGCCTAGCCCTGCCATTTGAGAACGTCTGTTGGACATATCTATCCTGAGCCTTGTGAACTATTCCCAGAAACTTCAGCCACCTCTGTTCTGCCGTCATCCCTACCAGTATCCCCTCCAATCCACCTGGGCAAGCTCCTCTCTCATGGCTCTGTAATTTCCTTTATTCCATTGTGATACTAATACATATGATTTATGCTTCTCCCTCTCAAATTGTAGTATGAATTTAAGCATATTATGATCACTGCCTCATAAGGGTTCCCTTACATTAAGCTCCTTAATAAGATCTGGGTTATTACACAACACACAGTCTAAGACAGCCTCTCCCCGACTAGGCTCAAGCACAAGCTGCTCTAAAAAGCCACCTCATAGACATTGAACAAACTCCCTCTCTTGCGATCTGACACCAACCTGATTTTCCCCATCCCCTTGTATATTGAAGTCCCCCATTACAATTGTGACATTTTATTATATGCCTTTTCCAGCCCCTTTTGCAATTTCAACACCACATCTTGGCTACTATTTGGAGGCCATAATGGTTTTTTCACCCATGCGTTTCTTAACTCCACCCACAAAGATTCGACATTCTCTGACCCTGTCACCTCTTTCGAAAGATGTCACACCACCGTCTCTGCTTTTCTGCCTATCCTTTGATGTTGAACTCCCAACTATGATCTTCTTTCAGCCACAAATCAGCGATGCCCACAATGTCATACTGACCAATCTCTAATTGTGTCTGAAGTTCACCCCCCTTATTCTGAATTCAAAGTGCATTTAAATACAGCACTTTCAGTCCTGCATTCTTTGCCCTTATGAATTCTGCCTCTGTGGCACAGGTTACACTGTCTGCAGCTGTACCCAATCATTGGCTTGTCCTTCCTCACACATATATTACGTAATCTATTTGAAAATCTACTGGCTCATCCTCAGCTCTATCATATTGTTTCCTATCTCCCCTGCATATACTGATATACAAGAGAAGTTAACAATGGAGAAACACCCTTTATATCTGGATGGTTCTGACAGGAGCTATACAAGGATAGTTCTGTGGAATTAGATGACTGAAGGTTATTGTCGAGCAACAGCCTGATTAACCACCTTGAATGATTTGAGAGGAAGAGGGGCATGATGAATTGGTGACAGACCCATAGCTATGGTTCTAGTGCACAAAACATTTTGTAGTGAGGTGGCTTGCATTACTGGGGTAAGGCAAGTTTTAAAGCACCTTGGGGGGGAGCAGCTGGGTGTCAATTAGAATTAAGATAGATGAAGAATGGAATTTTTAATGAGTAATTTCTTACACCCTTCACATACACGAGTAAAAATCTTTACATTACATCTCCATCTAAATGCACAATCATAGCAGTTTATAATAAATAGAACAGTCAATGTAACATAGAAATACACTCAAATCAGCGTGAGTTAATGAGTTTGATGGCCTGATGGAAGAAACTGTTCCGGAGCCTGTTGGTCCTGGCTTTTATGCTGTAGTGCCGTTTCCTGGATGGTAGCAGGTGGAACAGACCGTGGTTGGGGTGACTCGGGTCCCCAATGACCCTACCTTTTGTCATACTTGTCTTTGTAAATGTCCCAAATCATGGGCAGTTCACAACTGCATATGCACTGGACTGTCCACACCACATTCTGCAGAATCCTGCAATTAAGTGAGGTACAGTTCCCATACCAGGCAGTGACTCAGCCAGTCAGGATGCTCTCATTTGTGCTGCTGTAGAAAGTTCTTAGGATTTGGGGGCCCATACCAAACTTCCTCAACCGTCTGAGGTGACAGAGGGCCTGTTGTGCCTTTTTCACCACATAACTGGTGTGTACAGACCATGTGAGGTCCTTAGTGATGTGGATGCCGAGGAACTTAAAGCTGTTGACCCTCTCAGCCCCAGGTCCATTGCCATCAATTCCTCCTGTAATCCACAACCAGCTCCTTTGTTTTTGCGATATTGAGGGAGGGGTTGTTTCCTTGACACCACCATGTCAGGGAGATGACTTTTTCCCTGCAGGCCACCTCGTTACTGTTTGAGATTAGGCCAATTAATGTAGTGTTGTTGGCAAAATTAATTAGCAGATTGGAGCTGTGGATGGTGACACAGTCATGGGTATACAGGGAGTGAAGGAGGGGCTCCCGTGTTGAGTGTCCACACAGCAACCCAAAGAACCGCAATCATTTTGAGTCAGTGAAGAAATAAGTGGAAAATTTATCAGGCTACCTACGAATGAAAGACAATTTTACTTTTTAACTTTCTTGAAACACTTCGTGTAGGGGATTGGATATAATACCACCATAAAGGGATGCACGCACCTCTTCACATGTCGGAACCTGGCTGTGTGCTCCATGCAAAGCCTTCCAAAGGGCTGAATCGTGGACCCAAGCTCGACTTTCCAAAATCTGCTCTTCGATGTTGTTAAGGTGTTTCACCATATCACGGGAGAGACCCTCCTCTGCCCGAATCAACACCTCTATCACCTAATGAAGAGGAGCATCATCAATGTTAGGTTCATTTGAGCTAATGTCTAACTGAAAAACTATCATGGTATGCCTCTTGCTCAGGTAAGAATGCGGGCAACACGGCAGTGTAGCGGTTAGTGCATGCTATTACAGCACAGACCAAAACTGGGGTTCAACTCATGACTATACCCCTTCCCCACACGAAACCACCATGGTGGGCTTCACAGCTGAACAGGTGAGAAGATAGCTGAAACGTTTCAACCCAAGCAAGGCTGCAGGACCGGATGGTGTCAGTACCAGGGTGTTCAAAGTCTGTGCCCCTCAGTTATGTGGAGTACTTCACCATGTATTCAACCTGAGCCTGAGGCTCCGGAGGGCTCCTGTACTGTGGAAGACGTCCTGCCTTGTCCCTATGCTGAAGACGCCGCGCCCCAGCGGCCTCAATGACTACAGACCGGTGGCATTGACCTCCCACATCATGAAGACCCTGGACAGACTTGTTCTGGAGCTGCTCCAGCCTATGGTCAGGCCACACTTAGATGCCCTCCAGTTCGCCTACCAGCCCCGACTAGGAGTTGAGGATGCCATCGTCTACCCGCTGAACCGTGTCTACGCCCACCTGGACAATCCAGCGAGCACTGTGAGGGTCATGTTTTTTGATTTCTCCAGTGCGTTCAACACCATCTGCCTTGCTCTGTTGGGGGAGAAGCTGACAGCGATGCAGGTGGATGCTTTCCTGGTGTCATGGATTCCTGATTCCTGATTACCTGACTGGCGGACCACAGTACGTGTGCTTGCAACACTGTGTGTCCGACAGAGTGATCAGCAGCACTGGGGCTCCACAGGGGACTGTCTTGTCTCCCTTTCTCTTCACCATTTACACCTTAGACTTCAACTACTGCACAGAGTCTTGTCATCTTCAGAAGTTTTCGGATGACTCTGCCATAGTTGGGTGCATCAGCAAGGGAGATGAGGCTGAGTACAGGGCTACGGTAGGAAACTTTGTCACATGGTGTGAGCAGAATTATCTGCAGCTTAATGTGAAAAAGACTAAGGAGCTGGTGGTAGACTTGAGGAGAGCTAAGGTACCAGTGACCCCCATTTCCATCCAGGGGGTCAGTGTGGACATGGTGGAGGATTACAGATACCTGGAGATATGAATTGACAATAAACTGGAATGGTCAAAGAACACTGAGGCTGTCTACAAGAAGGGTCAGAGCAGTCTGTATTTCCTGAGGAGACTGAGGTCCTTTAACATCTGCCAGACGATGCTGAGGATGTTCTACGAGTCTGTGGTGGCCAGTGCTATCATGTTTGCTGTTGTGTGCTGGGACAGCAGGCTGAGGGTAGCAGACACCAACAGAATCAACAAACTCACTTGTACGGCCAGTGATGTTGTGGGGATGGAACTGGACTCTCTCACAGTGGTATCTGAAAAGAGGATGCTGTTTAAGTTGCATGCCATCTTGGTCAATGTCTCCCATCCACTACATAATGTACTGGGTGGGCACAGGGGTACATTCAGCCAGAGACTCATTCCACCGAGATGCAGCACAGAGCAGCATACGAAGTCATTCCTGCCTGTGGCGATCAAACAATACAACTCTTCCCTTGGAGAGTCAGACACCCTGAGCCAATAGGCTGGTCCTGGACTTATTTCATAATTTACTGGCATAACTTACATACCACTATTTAATTATTTATGGTTCTATTACTATTTATTATTTATGGTGCAACTGTAACAAAAACCAATTTCCCCCGGGATCAATAAAGTATGACTATGACTAATTCCCACTGCTGTTGCTATGGAGTTTGTACGCTCTCCCTGTGACTGCGTGAATTTCCTCCGGGTGTTTCAGTTTCCACCCACATTCCAAAAGACATATGGGTCAGGGAAATAAGTTGTGAGCATGCTATGTTGGTGCCTGAAGCATGATGACACTTGTGGGCTGCTCCCAGCACAATCCTCACTGCAAACAACAGGAATTCTGCAGATGCTGGAAATTCAAGCAACACACATCAAAGTTGCTGGTGAATGCAGCAGGCCAGGCAGCATCTCTAGGAAGAGGTACAGTCGACGTTTCAGGCCGAGACCCTTCGTCAGGACAATCCTCACTGATCTGATTTGACACAAAAGACACATTTCATTGTGTATTTTGATGTACAAATAAAGCTAACCTTCAAGTGCTTCACAGGTTGAAGTGTACTTCCGATGCACGGAACACAGCAGTCCATTTGCACAGCAAAGTCCCACAAAAATCAACAAAGTAACCACTGAATAATCTATTTAGCTCTGTTGGTTGACGATGTCTTATCCTGTAGCATTCATAAGTGCCTCAGTACTGGTACTGGTGATGTGGTCTCTGGCACACCATTGAAGCTCAGCTGCCAATTTAAATCTGATAGCGCACTACATCACCTCAAAGGCTTGGGTGCCAATTCCTTTTACCATCACAAGAATAAATTTCCAATTATTAAATGAAAGTTTACCTATTACCTGTATTTAATTCTGGTGTCATTACTGAGGGTCAGCCTAACTCCAAGCCATTAGGGGAGGTTAGGCAAAAGAAAGTGATTAATCCTATTTTGCCCAGGCCAGACTGGTAGGACAGGTTCTTCAAATCACAGTAAAAATTAATCTCAAGCCATGCTGAAGATACTGGGCCTTGAATGCAAAAACTCACTGGTTTTAAGCGCAAATTTGTGGAGTTAGCTAAGTACATCAAAAATCCCACTGAGTAAAGAATCAGATTAAAAAGATGCAACAGCAAGCGCGAATTCTACAAGCAATAGGACAATGATTCTCAAACTGAAAATATTTAAAGTATCATAATGTCCAAAACAAAAATACTGTAATATAAAATTGTACCATCAAAGCACAGGACTTAATTAGCAAAATTAGAAACATAGAAAACCTACAGCACAATACAGGCCCTTCAGCCCACAATGCTGTGCTGAACATGTACTTATTTCAAAAATTACCTAGGGTTGTCTATGGCCTTCTATTTTCCTAAGCTCCATGTATCTATCCAGGAGTCTCTCTGACTAGCCACACATTCAATGCCTCTCATCATCTTATACATTTTTATCAGGTCACCTCTCATCCTCCGTTGCTCCAAGGAGAAAGGCTGAGTTCCCTCAACCTATTCTCACAAGGCAAGCTCCCCAATCCAGGCAACATCCTTGTAAATCTCCTCTGCACCCTTTCTATAGTTCCCACATCCTTCCTGTAGTAAGGCGACCAGAATTGAGCACAGTAACCCGAGTGGGGTCCTATATAGCAGTAACATTACCTCTCGGCTCCTAAACTCAATCTCACGATCAATGAAGGCCAATGCACTGTATGCCTTCTTAACCACAGAGTCAAATTGCACAGCAGCTTTGAGTGTCCTATGGACTCAGACCCCAAGCTCCCTCTGATCCTCCACACTGCCAAGAGTCCACTGCTGATCACTCTGTTGACCCACGACTGTGCTGCAACACACAGCTCGAACCACATCATCGAGTCCGCCGATGACACGACCGTGGTGGGTCTCATCAGCAAGAACGATGAGTCAGCATACAGAGAGGAGGTGCAGCGGCTAACGGACTGGTGCAGAGCCAACAACCTGTCTCTGAATGTGAACAAAAGAGATGGTTGTTGACTTCAGGAGGACACGGAACAACCACTCTCCGCTGAACAGCAACGACTCCTCCGTAGAGATTGTTAAGAGCACCAAACTTCTTGGTGTTCACCTGGCAGTGAATCTTACCTGGTCCCTCATCACCAGCTCCATAGCAAAGAAAGCCCAGCAGCGTCTCTACTTTCTGCAAAGGCTGAGAAAAGTCCATCTCCCACCCCCCATCCTCACCACATTCTACAGAGGTTGTATTGAGTGTATCCTGAGCAGCTGCATCACTGTCTGGTTCGGAAATTGCACCATCTCGGATCACAAGACCCTGCAGTGGATAATGAGGCCAGCTGAGAAGATCATCGGGGTCTCTCTTCCCGCATTAGACATTTACACCATACGCTGCATCCGTAAAGCAAACAGCATTATGAAGGACCCCACACACCCCTCATACAAACGCTTCTCCCTCCTGCCATCTGGCAAAAGGCACCGAAGCATTCGGGCTCTCACGACCAGACTATGTAACAGTTTCTTCCCCCATGCCATCAGACTCCTCAATACCCAGAGCCTGGACTGACACCAACCTACTGCCCTCCACTGTGCCTATTGTCTTGTTTATTATTTATTGTAATGCCTGCACTGTTTCGCGCACTTTATGCAGTCCTGAGTAGGTCTGTAGTCTACTGTATTTTTTTGTGTTGTTTTACGTAGTTCAGTGTAGTTTTTGTATTGTTTCATGTAGCACCACGGTCCTGAAAAACGTTGTCTCGTTTTCATTATGTACTGTACCAGCAGTTATGGTCGAAATGACAATAAAAAGTGACTTGACTTGACTTGGTGTTAGCAGTTCCAGTGACAAACTGAGACTGATTTCCTTTGATCAGTGGATAAATAACAATTGTAATTGCATTCCTGGGAGCCTTTAATTAAAATGATTGACCTTTCACTGCCACACAAGCCTTCCACTTCCCTACATTTATAAACCCCTCCTGTTCCAGTGAGGTATTTTGTGCTCACCAATCTGACAATTTCCTCTGGAGTCTCTGAAAGCAGAAACAAAGCTGTATCACTAAACTAAGTAAGGAACAGCACATCATTAAATGAATGCAGCAAAAAATGCACGGCTGCAAAAGACTTCATTCATTGATGTGCAGTACTGTGCAAAAGTCTTAGACACCCAAGCTATATTTAAGACTTTCACACAGTATTGTAGTAATTTTATATAATCACTGCCACAAAAACACTTTCATGACATATGTGAGTGGTGATAAACCAGATTCTGATATGGTCTCTATTATGGACTGAGAGTGGAATCTTTTCCTTCTTCAGCCCTTAGCTCCCAGTGGAGCATAGGCCATCGATGACCTCCTGTCCCCACCATCCCCTGTTCTGAGCCAGTTCCTCCAGGGTGGACAAGGAATGTTCCTATTGTCTAATTTTGGCCTCCACATCTCTCTTCCATGTGTTCTTTGGACATCCCTTTTTCCTCGGGGGTTCCATTTTTACACCTGCCCGGTGATGTCAGTCGGCTTCCTCAAAGTGTGGCCAATTCAACTCCATCTCTGTTTGTGTATTTGTATCTCTATAGATTCGTGGTTGGTGTTTTCCCCACCTGGTTTGTTACTCTGTCAGTCCAGTGAGGTTTAGGAACCTTCTCGGGCACTGATCGATGAAAGCATATTGTTCTCCAGGTTTCAAAGCCATATAGGAGCACTGTTTTAACATTTGAGTTGGAAGATTCTGATTTTGGTTTTCTTTAATCTGACTCTGGATGTCCACGCATACTTAAAGATTCCGCAAACTACTCTGTCCTTGTTGATCCTGGCTTTGACATTCTCAACCATTCCACCATATATACTCACAGTGTTTCCAAGATAGACAAGGAAGTCACCTCCTTCAGGGTTGTATCTCTCATCACTGTGGGTCTATTGCTGGTGCAGTCTATCTTCATCATTTTATCAACGTTTGGGGTCTTAGACCCAGCATGGTGGAGTTATTGTTCAAAAGTGTTTATTTCTCTTGAATCTGCTGGTTGGAGCTAGACAGAATCAGAATTATTCTGGCAATGTTGTGAGATTTATTATCTTTAGGGCAGCAGTACAATGAAATCCATGATAAACAAATATAGAGAAAAGGAACTGAGTTACAGTAATAGAGAAAAACGACCTGAACTACGTAAATATACATGTCTATTAAATAGTTAAGTTAAAATTAGTACCAAAAAAACGAATAAAAAAAGCAGTGAGGTCATGTTCATGGGTTCAATGCCCATTTAGAAAATGAATGGCAGAGGGGAAGAAGCTGTTCCTGAATCACTGAGTGCATGCCTTAAGGCTTTTTTTTACCTCCTTCCCAATGGAACAGGGCATGTCTTGGGTGGTGTCCTTAATGATGGGTGCCAGTTCCCTAAGGAATCACTGCATGAAGAGCGATGCCTTGCAGTAAAGGGTGATGTCACCTGCAAACTCCAGGTCATCAAGTTGCCACCACAAAGTCCGCTGGATTCCATTTTGTTTTCCAGTGTTTCATAGTCCAGTGCACTGCCAACAGGAACAGGAAAGGAGCCATCAAACGGCCCTGCTTCACCCCAGTGTTGACAGTTTTCCTACATGTACGACTTGGCATGATATCTTGTTGTAGGACTTCCAAATGATATCGATACATTTCTGCAGTATTCCATAATGTTTCATAAGTTTCCATAGGGTGTTTCTGTCTGAGTAATCAGAGGCATTCTCGCAGATGATGAAATTGACATAGAGAGAAGTATTCCATTCGATTGACTGTTTTACGATTATTCTTAAGGTAGCTATTTGGTCTGTACAGGAGCCGTCTTTCCAAAAGCTTGCTTACTGGTTCCTTAATGTTATGTCAATAGCTTGTTGAGAGTGCTGCAGAATAATTCTATTTAGCACCTTTCAGGCCACAGACATGATTGCCTGCGTTATATGATGAATCTTATAAATCGCTATCAGATCTCCCTTGGCCTCTGCTGCTCCAGAGAAACCAACCGAAATTTGTCTGTTTTGATGTTAAAAATTAGTCTGTGGCATTGCAGCTCACAAAAGTAGTTGCTTTAAACTGGTTAATTTTGCATTAAGTTATTTTAGACCAGGAGGCAATTTTAAAGACACAAGAAACTTCCCAGGGTTGAAATGTCCAATACCATATAAAGACACACACAAATTTCTACAGATGTAATATGGAGAGCATTTAAATGGTTGCATCACTATCTGGTATGGATGGACTACAGCACCGGATAAAGGTAAGCTGCAAATTTGTAAACTTAGGTAACTCCATCATTAAGGTCTTCCATCGCCCTGTTCTCATTGTTACCATCAGGAAGGAGGTATAGAAGCCTGAAGACACACACACACATAGCAATTCAAAAACAGCTTCTTTCCCTCTGTAATCCGATTTCTGAAAGGACTATGAACCCAACCTCACTAATATATTTTTGCACCACTTATCTAATTCAACTATTTAATGTATACTTACTGTAAGTAATTTTTTCTATGACTATATATTGCATTGTACTGCTGCCGCAAAGTCAGTAAAATTTCGTATGCTGGTGACTTACACCTGAATCTGGTTCTGATTCTGAACTCTTGGTTGCAATTTGCTGCCTCAATTCATCGCTGGGAACATAACATAGTGGTAGAGTTACCTGATTGATAACACACAAGATCCTACTTCAATAACTGATAAATCAAACCTTCTCCAGTAAACTAATTAAACAAAGTTTGCAATAGCAGCGCTGACAGTGAAATTAACACTTTATTGCAAAACTAGAGATGACAACAGTGATAAAAGCAGCGGCTCACTCGATGGATGGGTGTAACAGGCAGCTTTGCTGTTGCTTCTCACAACCGGAGACAGAGAAAACTGCAGCAGCAGGCTCTATTCACAACACTCCAACTCATCCATCTCTGTTTACACTGCTGGCTCGCCATAGAGATCTGAGGAGTTGGAGTACAAATAAACCCAGTCTAAATAATCAGCCAGTTACAAAAGAACGAGATAACATATTTTGTCAGAGTCAGAAAAGTACAGCACAAAACAGGCCATGCAGCCCATGCCAAGCCATTTTGACACATAGAAAACCTACAGCACAATACAGGCCCTTTGGCCAACAAAACTGTGCCGAACATGTACTTATCTTAGAAATTACCTAGAGTTACCTATAGCCCTCTATTTTTCTGAGCTCCATGTACCTATCCAGGAGTCTCTTAAAAGACCCCATCGTATTCACCTCCACCACTGTCGCGGCAGCCCATTCCACACACTCACCACTCCCTATGTGAAAAAAACTTACCCCTGACATCTCCTCTGTACCTACATCCAAGCACCTTAAAACTATGCCCTCTCGTGCTAGCCATTTCATAGTCATACTTTATTGATCCCGGGGGAAAATGGTTTTCGTTACAGTTGCACCATAAATAATAAACAGTAATAGAACCATAAATAGTTAAATAGCAATATGTAAATTATGCCAGTGGGAAAAAACCTCTGACTATCCACACAATCAATGCCTCTCATCATCTTATACAGCTCTATCAGGTCACCTCTCATGCTCCGTCGCTCCAAGGATAAAAGGTCAAGTTCACTCAATCTATTCTCATAAGGCATACTCTCCAATCCAGGCAACATCCTTGTAAATCTGCTCTGCACCATTTCTATGGTTTCCACATCCTTCCAGTAGTGAGGTGACCAGAACTGAGTACAGTACTCCAAGTGGGGTCTGATCAGGTTCCTATATAGCTGCAACATTACCTCTCGGCTCCTAAACTCAGTCTCACGATCAATGAAGGCCAATGCACTATATGCCTTCTTAACCACAGAGTCAACCTGCGCAGCAGCTGTGAGTGTCCTATGGACTTGGACCCCAAGATTCCTCTGATCCTCCACACTGCCAAGAGTCTTACCATTAATACTATATTCTGCCATTATATTTGACCTACCAAAATGAACCACCTCACACTTATCTGGGTTGAACTCCATTTGCCACTTCTCAGCCCAGTTTTGCATCCTATCGATATCCCATTGTAACCCCTGACAGCCCTCCACACCATCCACAACACTCCTAACCTTTGTGTCATCAACAAATTTACTAACCCATACCTCCACTTCCTCATCCAGGTCACATATATAAAAAAAATCACAAAGAGAAGGGGTCCCA
Organism: Mobula birostris; assembly: GCF_030028105.1. NCBI lineage: Eukaryota > Metazoa > Chordata > Chondrichthyes > Myliobatiformes > Myliobatidae > Mobula > Mobula birostris. The sequence goes on along the minus strand of NC_092371.1, from coordinate 90,408,850 downwards.
GAACAGATCCCTGAGGCACACCACTGGTTATCGACCTCCATGCAGAATATGACCCGTCTAAAACCACTCTTTGCTTTTTGTGGGCAACTCAGTTCTCGATACACAAAGCAATGTCCCCTTGGATCCCATACCTCCTTACTTTCTCAATAAGTCTTGCATGGGGTACCTTATCAAATGCCTTGCTGAAATCCATATACACTACATCTACTGCTCTACCTTCATCAATGTGTTAAGTCACACCCTCAGAAAATTTAATCAGCATTGTAAGGCACGACCTGCCTTTCACAAAGCCATGCTGACTATTCCTAATCATATTATGCCTCTCTAAATGTTCAGAAATCCTGCCTCTCAGGATCTTCTCCATCAACTTTCCAACCACTGAGGTAAGGCTCACTGGTCTATAATTTCCTGGGCTATCTCTACTCCCTTTCTTGAATAAGGGAACAACATCTGCAACCCTCTAATCCTCTGGAACCCCTACCGTCCCCATTGATGATGCAAAGATCATCACCAAAAGCTCAGCAATCTCCTCTCTCGCCTCCCACAGCAGCCTGGGGAACATCTCGTCTGGTCCTGGTGACATCCAACTTGATGCTTTCCAAAAGCTCCAGCACATCTTCTTTCTTATTATCTACATGCTCAAGCTTTTCAGTCTGCTGTAAGTCATCCCTACTATCGCCAAGATCCTTTTCTGTACTGAATACTGAAGCAGAGTATTCATTCAGTACCTCTGCTATATCCTCCGGTTTCATACACACTTTTCCACTGTCACACTTGATTGGTCCTATTCTCTCATGTCTTATCCTCTTGCCCTTCACATACTTGTTGAATGCCTTGGGGTTTTCCTGAATCTTGTCCGCCAAGGCCTTCTCATGGCCCCTTCTGGCTCTCCTGTTAGCCTTATAATCTTCCAGATCTCTATCATTACCTCGTTTTTTGAACCTTTCGTAAGCTTTTCTTTTCTTCTTGACTAGATTTACAAAAGCCATTTTACACCACTGTTACTGTGCCCTACCGTTCTTTCCGTCTCTTTGGAACGCACCTATGCAGAACTCCATGCATATATCCCCTGAACATTTGCCACATTTCTGCTGTACATCTCCCTGAGAACGTTTCCAATTTATGCTTACAAGTTCCTGCCTGATATAGACTCATATTTCCCCTTACTCCAATTAAATGCTTTCCTCACTTGTCTGTTCCTATCCCTCTCCAATTTCCCCTATGGTCTCTGGTTGTAGTCTCACCCAACCTCAGTGGAAAAAGCCTGCTTGTATTTACCCTATCTACACCCCTCACAATTTTGTATATCTCTTAATGAAACCCTCTCTCACTCTTCTACATTCCAAGGAATAAACTCCAAACCTATTCAGTCTTTCCTTACAACTCAGGCCCTCCAGGCTCGGCAACATCCTTGTAAATTTGCTCTGTACTCTTTCAAACTTGTTTACACCTTTTCTGTAGGTAGGTGACCAAAACTGCACACAATACTTCAAATTAGGCCTCACCAAAGTCTTATACAACTTCAACATACCATTCCATTTTCTGTACTGAATACTTCGATTTACGAAGGCCAGTGTTCCAAAAACTTTCTTTCCTACCTTATTTACCTGTGATGCCACTTTCAATGAATTATGGACCTATATTCCCAGATCACTTTGTTTACCATATTCGTCAGTGCCTTACAGCTTACTATGTAAGACTGATCCTGATTGGTTCTACCGAAGAGCAAAACCTCACACTTGCCTGCATGGAATTCCATCTGCCATTTTTCAAGCCACTTTTCCAGCTAACGCAGATCCTTTTGCAAGCCATGATAGCCTTCCCCGCTGTCCGCTGCATCCCCAATCTTGGTGTCAACTGCAAAATTGCTGATCCAGTCAACCACACCATCACCCAGATCACTGATATAGATGACAAACAGCAAAGGACCCAGCACTGATTCCTGTGGCACTCCACTAGTCACAGGCCTTAAGTAAGGAACAGCACATCATTAAATGAATGCAGCAGAAAATACATGGCTGCAAAAGATAGAGGGACATCCATTCAAAACAGAGATGCGGAGAAATTTCTTTAGCCGAAGGGTGGTGAATTTGTGGAATTTGCTGCCACTTGCAGCTGTGGAGGCCAGGTCGTTGGGTGTATTTAAGGCAGAGTTGGATAGGTTCTTGATTGGACATGGCATCAAAGGTTACAGGGAGAAGGCCGGGAAATGGGGTTGTGAAGGAGAAGCTGAAAGGATCAGCCATGATGGAATGGTGAGAGAACTCGATTGGCCAGATGGCCTAATTCTTATGTTTCCCATGTCTTATGGTCAAGACAGCAAACACCTCCTCTATAATCAGTATAGGGTCCATGAAGTTGATACCGTTTTGCACCACTTCTATAGATGCTGTGTAAATACAGATGTAAAAAATTTATTTAAGATCTTCCCCATCACTTTTGGCTCCATGCATTTTGATCTTCCAGAGGACTAACTGTCCCTTGCAATCCTTTTGCTCTCATGCTTTGTTTTAGCCTTCTTGATTTCTCTCCTAAGTGTTCTCTTGCATATCTTATATGTCATAAGCACCTCATTTGTTCCAACCTGCCTATATCTGCTATGCACCACCCTTTTTTTTCCTTAACCAGGACTTCAATATCTCTTGAAAACCAATGTTCCCTACACCTGTTATCATTAGGGTTTACTCTGATAGGCGTATACAAGCTTTGCACTCTCAAAATTGCACTTTTGAAGGACTCCCAATTATCAAGTTCACTTTTGCCAGAAAAACAGCCTGTCCCAATTCACACTTGCCAGATTCTCTCTGACACCATCAAAATTGGCCTCTCTCCAGTTTAGAATCTCAACCCAGGTAACAGACCTAACCTTTTTGCATACTTACATTGAAACTAATGGTATTGTGATCACTAGATGCAAAGTGTTCCCCTTCACAAACTTCTGTCACTTGCTGTCTCATTCGCTAATAGCAGATCAAGTATCACGCACTCTCTTGTTGGGACTTCTACACACTGATTAAGGAAACTTTCCTGAACATATTTGACAAATTCTACCCCAATCAGTCTTTTTACAGAATGGGAGTCCCAGTCAATATGTGGAAAGTTAAAATCATTTAGTACAAGCAGGATAGGTCCCCTACAGACAGAAACAGGTGAATTGATTATGGGGAGCAAGGACATGGCAGACCAATTGAATAATTACTTTGGTTCAGTCTTCACTAAGGAGGACATAAATAATCTTCCAGAAATAGTAGGGGACAGAGGGTCCAGTGAGATGGAGGAACTGAGCGAAATACATGTGAGTAGGGAAGTGGTGTTGGGTAAATTGAAGGGATTAAAGGCAGATAAATCCCCAGGGCCAGATGGTCTGCATTCCAGAGCGCTTAAGGAAGTAGCCCAAGAAATAGTGGATGCATTAGTGATAATTTTTCAAAACTCGTTAGATTCTGGACTAGTTCCTGAGGATTGGAGGGTGGCTAATGTAACCCCACTTTTTAAAAAAGGAGGGAGAGAGAAACCGGGGAATTATAGACCGGTTAGCCTAACGTCGGTGATGGGGAAACTGCTGGAGTCAGTTATCAAAGATGTGATAACAGCACATTTGGAAAGCGGTGAAATCATCGGACAAAGTCAGCATGGATTTGTGAAAGGAAAATCATGTCTGACGAATCTCATAGAATTTTTTGAGGATGTAACTAGTAGAATGGATAGGGGAGAACCAGTGGATGTGGTATATTTGGATTTTCAAAAGGCTTTTGACAAGGTCCCACACAGGAGATTAGTGTGCAAACTTAAAGCACACGGTATTGGGGGTAAGGTATTGATGTGGATAGAGAATTGGTTAGCAGACAGGAAGCAAAGAGTGGGAATAAACGGGACCTTTTCAGAATGGCAGGCAGTGACTAGTGGGGTACTGCAAGGCTCAGTGCTGGGACCTCAGTTGTTTACAATATATATTAATTACTTGGATGAGGGAATTAAATGCAGCATCTCCAAGTTTGCGGATGACACGAAGCTGGGCGGCAGTGTTAGCTGTGAGGAGGATGCTAGAAGGATGCAGGGTGACTTGTATAGGTTGGGTGAGTGGACAAATTCATGGCAGATGCAATTTAATGTGGATAAATGTGAAGTTATCCACTTTGGTGGCAAAAATAGGAGAACAGATTATTATCTGAATGGTGGCCGATTAGGAAAAGGGGAGGTGCAACGAGACCTGGGTGTCATTATACACCAGTCATTGAAAGTGGGCATGCAGGCACAGCAGGCGGTGAAAAAAGGCGAATGGTATGCTGGCATTTATAGTGAGAGGATTCGATTACAGGAGCAGGGAGGTACTACTGCAGTTGTACAAGGCCTTGGTGAGACCACACCTGGAGTATTGTGTGCAGTTTTGGTCCCCTAATCTGAGGAAAGACATCCTTGCCATAGAGGGAGTACAAAGAAGGTTCACCAGATTGATTCCTGGGATGGCAGGACTTTCATATGAAGAAAGACTGGATGAACTGGGCTTGTACTCATTGGAATTTAGAAGATTGAGGGGGGGATCTGATTGAAACGTATAAAATCCTAAAGGGATTGGACAGGCTAGATGCAGGAAGATTGTTCCCGATGTTGGGGAAGTCCAGAACGAGGGGTCACAGTTTGAGGATAAAGGGGAAGCCTTTTAGGACCGAGATTAGGAAAAATTTCTTCACACAGAGAGTGGTGAATCTGTGGAATTCTCTGCCACAGGAAACAGTTGAGGCCAGTTCATTGGCTATATTTAAGAGGGAGTTAGATATGGCCCTTGTGGCTACGGGGATCAGGGGGTATGGAGGGAAGGCTGGTGCAGGGTTCGGAGTTGGATGATCAGCCATGATCATAATAAATGGCGGTGCAGGCTCGAAGGGCCGAATGGCCTACTCCTGCACCTATTTTCTATGTTTCTATGATAGACAAAGAAGAATTGGTTGATGTTGCTTACTTGGATTTTCAGAAGGCCAAGGTGCCACACGAGGCTGCTTTACAATCTACATACCCATGGCATTACAGTAAAGATTCTAGCATCAATAAAGCAGTGGCTGATTGGTAGAAAGCAGAGAGTGGGAATTAAAGGGAGCCACTTTTGGTGGCTGCCAGTGACAAATGGTGTTCCACAAGGGTCTGTGTTGGGACCGAATCCTTTTACATTACAGTGCCTATAAAAAGTATTCACCACCCGCCCCCCCCCCCCCCCGCCCGGAAGTTTTCATGTTTTATTGTTTTACAGCACTAAATCACAGTGGATTTAATTTGGCTTTTTTGATCAATAGAAAAAGACTCTTTTGTGTCAAAATGAAAACAGATCTCTACAAAGTGACCTAAATAAATTACAAACATAAAACACAAAATAATTGCTTGCTTAAGTATTCACCCCCCCCTTCAAGTCATTATTTAGTAGATACACCTTTGCCAGCAATTACAGCCTTGAGTCTGTGTGGATAAGTCTCTATCAGCTTTGCACATCTGGACCCTCCAATTTTCCCCATTCTTTACAAAACAGCTCGCATAGGGATCGTGGGTTAACAGCCCTTTTCAAGTCCAGCTACAAATTCCCAATTGGATTGAGGTCTGGACTTGGCCATTGCAGCACATTAACTTTGTTGTTTTTAAGCCACTACTGTGTAGCTTTGGGTTTAAGCTTGGGGTCATTGTCTTGCTGGAAAACACATCTTCTCCCAAGTTGCAGCTCTCTTGCAGACTGCATCAAGATTTCCTGCAGGATTTCCTGTATTTTGCTTCATTCAATTTTACCCTCTACCTTCACAAGCCTTCCAGGACCTGCTACAGTGAAGCATCCCCACAGCATGATGCAGCCACCATGCACCATGACAGGGATGGTGCGTTTTTGATGATGTGCGGTGTTTGGCTTATGCCAAACATAGTGTTTAGTCTGATGGCCAAAAAGCTCAATTTTGGCTTCATCAGACCATAGAACCTTCTTCCAGCTGAATTCATGTCTCCCACATGCCTTCTGGCAAACTCCAGCCAATATTTCATGTGAGGTTCCCTCCCCCCCAACAGTGGACTTTTCTTTGCCATTCCCCTGTAAAGCTGCCACTGGTGAAGCACCCGGGCAATAGTTGTATATACAGTCCCTCCCATTTCAACCATTGAAGTTTGTAACTCCACCAGAGTTGTCATAGGTCTCTTGGTGGCCTCCCTCACTAGTCCCCTTCTTTGCATGGTCACTCAGTTTTTGAGGACAACCTGCTTTAGACAAATTCACAGCTGTGCCATATTCTTGCTTGGAGTGTTTTTTTGTCTTCATGGTGTAGTTTTTGCCAGGATACTGACTCACCAGTAGTTGGGCCTTCCAGATACAGATGTATTTTTACTACAATCAATTGAAACACCTTGACTGCACACAGGTGATCTCCATTTAACTAATTATGTGACTTCTGAAACCAGTTGGCTGCACCAGTGATGATTTGGTGTGTCTTATCGGGGGGGGGGGGGGGGGGCGGGGGAGAGAGAGAGAATACTTATGCAATCAATTACCTTGCGCTTTATATTTGTAATTAATTTTGATCACTTTGTAGAGATCGGTTTTCTCTTTGACACGAGTCTTTTTCCTATTGATCAGTGAGAAATAAACCAAATTAAATCCACATGATTCAATGAAATAAAACAATAAAACCAGAACATTTCCAACAGTACTTTTTATAGGCACTGTAAATGTCAATGATTTGGATGATGGACTTATCCAAATGGTTGTTGCAAGATTTGCAGATGATCCGAAAACAGGTGGAGGGGCAGGTAGTTTTGAGGAAATAGAGAGGCTACCGAAGCACAAGCAGATTAGGAGAATGGGCAAAGAAATGGCAGAAGGAATACAGTGTCAGGAAGTGTATGGACACGAGGGGTGACCTCATTGAAACCTATCGAATGGTAAAAAGCCTTGATAGAGTGGATGTGGAGAGTGGATGTGGGATGTGGATGTTTCCTATGGTGGCAGTGTCTAAGACCAGTCCACACAGTCTCAGAATAGAGGAGCATCCTTTTAAAACGGAAATGAGGAGGAATTTCTTTATCTAGTGAGTAGTGAGTCTGCGGAATTCATTGCCACAGGCAGCTGTGGTGGCCAAGTCTTTGTATATTTAAGGCAGAGGTTGATAGATTTGTCATGGAATGAAGGGATACAGGGTAAGGCAGGAGATTGGGGCAGAGAGGAAAATTGGATCAGCCATGATGAAATGGCAGAGCAGACTCGATAGGGCAAATGGCCTAATTCTGCTCCTATACCTTATGGTCTTATAACACCTCTATCTGAGCACTGCTGTGACATTTTCCCTAACTAGCAATCCTTGCCACTCTTGCACATCTGAAACAACTGAACCCCAGAATATTGAGCTGCCAGTCCTGCCCCTCCTCCAACCAAGTTTCACTAATGGCTACAATATCATAATTCCAGGTGTTGATCCATTCTGATCTCTCTGATTGGGCGTTGTTCAAAGCTCCAAACTGCTGTGAGTCGCTGCCTTTTCTACTCAATTGGTGAACCTGAGTGAACTATGTCTTCTCAAGCTTCCAATCTCTCCAATTGGGCACTGTGTAAAGCAGTGCATGTCATGTGCACTTAAAATTGATGTATAATATTGTGTGTATATATAAATTATGTATCTTATGATTACCTATGTCAAGGCCGAATGGCCTACTCCTGCACCTATTTTCTATGAGATTAGGATTGATGCTCTGATGAGCTTGCGTAAAAAGGAGCAGAGGGAAATGCCCACAAGATGCTAACATCAAATGAACCTTCTCATCTGTATTTCTCAAGGGCTCAACCTTTGGACTTGCCTTGTAAAAGTAAAAGGGGCTAAGGTTCAGGATGTCAATAATCCATGGGAAGGTGCGCTGGGAATTGTAGGAGGACAGGATGATCTCAAGACAGCATGCCATCAGCGACGAATGGAAAATATCTTGCTCCAGTAAAACCTGGAAGATTTAAAATACATGTTGGTTAGTCTGAACAGAATGTACAGCATGGAGTCATGCTGAGGTTAATTGGTTCTTGATTAGTCAATGTCAAAGGTTATGGAGAGAAGGCAGGGGAATGGGGTTGAACGGGATGATAACACAGACACGATGGAAGGGTGGAGCAGACTCGATGGATTGGATGGCCTATTTGTGCTCTTGTGCCTTATGTTTCATGATATGAAAAACTGTCAGTTACTCACTGTCATGTCCTTCCCAGGGTTGCGTCGACTTTCCTGCACCATCACTGTCTCCAGAATCTTCCAGTACAAGATTTCAGCAAGCCGCAACCGTTTGATGGCAAAATCTGCTTCAAACAATCCCGATAAAAAGGAGGATTCCGTAAGTTCATAGCATTTTTTTGAAGGCATTGTCGGACAGTTATAGCAGGATAGTACAGTAGAGGTAAACAACTTTTAATAATCATATGCTAAACAATATCTGGTCAGAAACCAGGGAAACTGGTCTGAAAACAGAAACAAGGATTACATGGGATAAAAAGGGAAACTGTTTCTAGCTGGACGGTGATGTAGGTCGGATTCATTGCCTGGTAGAGTTTTTGCCTCCACCAATCATACTATAATAGCATTTGGACATGTATACCAGAATCATTGCCGGATTAGGCTTGGCATTGAAACCTGGTAAGCAAGATGGAGCAAATCGTCTTGTGTTGTTAATTTTCTAGTTTGTAGTTGAGAGCTGTCAACAGAAATATTAGGTTAGTAGGTGAGAGCAAATCTAGAGACACACACACAGACAGACACAGAGCATTCTCAGTATTTTCTATTTCAAATGACAACATATTTTTGACTGGCACAAACAGGTCAAATGGCATCCTGTTGGAAGGTTTCTATGATTTTAGGATGATATTCAAAAGCAGCACCCCCACAGCATACAAATTGCTTAGTGCAAATAAACTAGTCTCCTGTACTCTTTGATCGAAAGGGGCACAGAATTTCTCTCATTTCACCTGTCCCATGGTAGTGTAGTGTCAGCGTGACTTTATTACAGTTTGGGGCATCTGAGTTCAGTTTAACCCTGTAAGAAAGTTTGTATGCTCTTCCCGTGTGCACGAGTTTCCTCTTTCAGTCCAAAGATGCACTGATCACTAGGTTAACTGTTCCGTGATTAAGCTAGGCTTAAATAGGTGGGTTGCTCGGCTGGAAGGGCCCGTCCATGCTGTATCCTTAAACTTAAAAAAAATATCTTGCCTCAACCCGATTACTCAACCACTGGAAAGAAACCATGTCTTAATGTGAAGTGAGAGATTAAATGGACTGCAGTTGAATGGGTGCCCATGACCACTACACAATCAACAGCACATGGACAGTACATAAACCAACATAGGAGGTATTCCGGTAGATCTGGGTGGGGGAGGGGGAAGAGAGCAGGTTATTATTTCCCATCAGCAGATTTCTAAATGTTTCTCCCTCCACAAATGCTGTTCAAGTCCTCCAGCACTGTCTGTTTTCAGATTTTCAACTGCTGTTTTCCAACACAGGTACCTAGGGAGAATACGAAAGCTTACAGTCTCATGACAGAATGTATGGTGATATCCAAAAAGAAGGAGAATCCTATCTGCAGGCTGAGAATAAACAGGAAAGACATAAAACAAGTACAGAACTTTTGCTACTTAGGAAGCTGGGTGACATCAGATGGCAGGTGCGACTGGGGACACCAAAAGAAGAATAGCGATGGCAAAAGACAACTTTGTGAGAATGAAGAGTATACTGACCAACACTAAACTAGGCATGACAACTCGCCTCAGAGCACTGAAATGTTACATTTATCCAGTTATGTTATATGGCTCAGAATGTTGGACAATATCTAGTAGCATGAGGAAACCAGTTGAAGTAGCAGAGATGTGGTTTTTGAGGAGGATGCAAAGAATATCATGGACGAAACAAATATCTAACGAGGATATCATGAACAGAGCAAACACAAAAAGAGAAATAATATATGAGATCATGAAAAGGCAAAGTAACTTCATTGGACATGTGATTAGGAAAGAGGAGTTAGAATGCACGTTAATTATGGGAAAGATTGAAGGGAAGAAAGCAAGAGGAAGACAAAGACAAATAATGATGGAGACAGCACCCAGAGAACTGGAAATGAATACCAATGAATTTGATCCACTTGACCTGAAACAGGAGTGTGTGGGCCATGGCAGTCAAACCTCAAACTGGGCACGGCATCTGATGATGATGATGACAGTCTCATGGAGTTTCTCACCTATATGAGAACCAGCCTGGTTTTCCGTAGATTGAGAGTAATGTTGGCAGAAGATGTCACCGATCTCCTTCACTCGAGCTGATATTGCTTCAATCGGGTTCCGTGAACAAGAGCTGAAATAAGTACATGATTTTTCATAATTATTCAAAACTTGCACATTGTCACATTTTACCTGATTTACCCATCTTCCTCAATCTATTGTAAAAAATTCCACCTGATTTTGTCACCAAGCCATCATTTGAGCTTAAGTTAAAAACTATACTCAGTAGCCACTTTATTATGTGGAACCTGTATGGTCTTCTCCTGTTGTAACTCATCCACTTCAAGGCTTGATGTGTGTTCAGAAATACTTTTCTGCATTCCATTATTATAACATGTGGTTACCTGAGTTACTGTCACCTTCCTGTCAGCTTAAACTGCTGGCTATTCTCTTTTGACTTTTTTCATTAACTAAGCTTTTCAGCCACAAAATTGCCACTCATTTGGATTTTTTTTTTTGCTCTTCACACCATTCTCCGCAAGTCCTGGACACTTGTGTATGAAAATCCCAGGAGATTAGAGGTTCTGAGATAAAACCCTGTCAAGCACCAATCATTCCATGGCCAAAGTCACTTAGATCATATTTCTTCCCCATTCTGATATTTGGTCTGAACAATAAATGAACCTCTTGCCCATGTCTGCATTCTTTTATGCATTGAGTTGCAGGGGTACAAATGTACCTAATAAGGTGGCCACTGAATACAAGTAGGTGAAAGATGTACAATGGATTCTGTTAACTGGGACACATCAGGACCAGTAAGTATATTTTGCCCCAATCAGTTGAAGTTTCATGGAACTAGTTAAAGAGATACAAAGTAAAAAGACAAGCTACTGTTCAACTAACAATTTGTGTATTTAAATGACATAGAATAAATTAGAACACTACTAAAACTACTACAGTACTATAACTATGTATTAGTTCCCAAGTTATCAAGGAGGAATTGATCCAGTGTACACTGACATGTTCTTTCAATTGACTGTAAATAAACAAAATCAATGCAGACACCTAGTGCAGATAGTTAGTTGCCCTCAGGCAGTGCTTTCGACAATTGCAAGCACCAAATCTTCATTTTAATTGTAACATTATTTGATTGTCGATAACGTCAAATTCTTTGTAGTTCCTAACTTGAAGTAGTGAAATTGTTGCATTTTCACACCTGGGTGTTCCAGGCATCTTCAAGCTTGAATACAGGTAATTGAAACCACAAAGAGCAAAAGAGTTCTGAATTGTCTTACTGTTTATTACTTGCAAACTATCAGTAACAAGAATCATTGCTTTTTGAGCACAATCACCCAAATGACACTATTTAAAAACTGTTCACTCTAAGCATGGTGTAGTGCCTAACTGCTACACGTGCATGCGATTCTCACAAGATGCAAAATGTTCAGCCTGACCCAATTAAGCAGCATAGTGTCTCAAATAATGTGAAGAAGGTGCTGGAGAGGCTGGTTCTGACTTACAATAGAACTCAGGTGAGATCTTCATTGGAACCCCTACAGTTTGCCTACCAACCTCATGTGGGCGTGGATGGTGCCATCACCTACCTGTTGCAGAAAGCTCACTCCCACCTGGATGATGCTGGTGGCACTGTGGGAGTCGCATTTGTTTGATTTCTCTAGTGCCTTCACTACAATCTAGCCACTTCTGAATGAGAAGCTGCAAAGGATGGGTATAGACAATTCCACTATCTCCTGGATTACTGATTACCAGACAGATAAGACACCAGTTTGTATGGCTGGGTTGTTCACTGTCTGAGATGGTGGTGAGTGGCACTGGAGTGTCACAAAGCACTTTCCTGTCTCCATCTCTGTTCACATGTACACCTCAGACTTTCAGTACAAATCTGAGTCTTGTCACCTGTAGAAATTCTCTGATGACTCTGCAGTGGTTGGGTGCATTAGCCATGGACAGGGGTCAGAGTACAGAGGACTGGTGGACAAGTTTGTGGAATGGTGCAGGGGGAATCACCTGCTCCTAAGTGTGGCAAAAACCAGGGAGATGGTGATTGATTTTTAAGAGGAAGAGGACTGTGACAAGTCCTGTATACATTCTGGGAGAAGTTGGGGTGGTGAAGTACAAATATTTGGGTGTCCACCTCGACAACAGAGTTAACTGGAAAACCAAAACCAACCAAAAAGGGGATGAGCATCCTCTATGTTCTAAGGAAGCCGAGATCATCCAATGTGTGCAGCAGGATATTGCAGCTCTTTTACCAATCTGTTGCAGCTAGTGCAGTCTTCTTTGCGGCTTTATGTTGGGGGAGAAGCAGCGGTGCTGGTGATGCAAAAAGACTAAATAAACTCATCAAAAGGCTGGATCTGTCCACAGCTACAACCCAGGCTCTTTTGAGTTACTGGTGGAGAGGAGGTCACTAAACAAACTGTTATCCATCATGGACAATCAGACACATCCATGAACATCTCCATGAACAAATGAATACGCAGCAGAGCACCATTTTGAACAGATTCATTCAGCTCTGCTGTTACAAGTTTGTTACAGAAAATCTTTCCTACCAGATGCAATAAGCACATACAACAGTTCATCTCTATGCGACACAAGAACATACATCACAGAAGAAGTTTGTTTTATTATCTTGTACATTATTGCACATTGGTAAATTATTGTGTATATTATTCATACTTTATTTTTAGTTAACATTATATTTATTATTATTGCAAAGTGTATTTTGTTGCAGCTGTAACAAAATAATTTCCCACTCGGGATCAATAAAGTACTTATTACAATAAACAAAGGGAATCCTGGCTACTTCCACAATTAGTTTTTGTTCTTTAAGAGTTGTCCCAAATAAGCGGCTGTCCCAATTAACTGATGGCCCAATATATACCAGAATCCACTGCATTTACGATAGCGAGATCTGTCAGCCAATTGCCTTCCAACCTAAGTAAGCTCTTTATGCACTTAAAGTCTCTATTTGTATGGGTGACAGAGAATACTGCTAACAATAAGTATGTCTAGCATCAATTTTGTAGGACTTATGAAGTTCTACTCTGCACTCAATTTGCCTTTGTTTCCATTTCTATCTCTACAGTTGCTACCTGGCCTTGTGAAAACTTCCATTTTATTTCAGTCTTTCAAGAACTAGAGCAAGGGGTTTCGATGGGGTGGAGGTGGCCCAGATGGCATCCCGGGACAGGTTCTCCGGGCCTGTGCAAGCAAGCTAGCTGGACTGTTTGCTGACATCTTCAACTGCTCCTTGCTTCGGTCTAAGATCCCCTCATGTTTTAAGAAGGCAACGATAATCCCAGTGCCGAAGAAGAGCAAGGTGGCATGTCTGAATGACTATCGACCTGTGGTTCTGACATCAATTGCTATGAAGTGCTTCGAGAGACTGGTTATGGCACACATCAACCACAGCCTGCCGGTCAACCTTGACACTTTGCAATTCGCCTACCAGAGCAACAGGTCAATGGCAGATGCCACCTCTCTGGCCCTACATTCCTCCTTAGAACACCTGGAGAATAAAGACGCATATGTAAGGCTCCTTTTCATTGACTACAGCTCTGCCTTTAATACCATCATTCCAAATAAACTGATTCCTAAGCTCCAGAACCTGGGCCTTAGCACTCAGATCTGCAGCTGGATCTTCAACTTCCTCACAGACAGGACCCAAGCTGTAAAAATAGGGGACAGGCTCTCCTCTACAATCACTCTGAGTACCGGTGCCCCACAAGGCTGTGTACTCAGCCCCCTGCTGTACTCACTGTACACCCATGATTGTGTAGCCAAGTTTCCATCAAACTTAATATATAAGTTTGCTGATGACACAACAATTGTAGGCCGTATCTTGGGTAATGATGAGTTTGAGTACACAGAAGTAATTAAGAACCTGGTGGCATGGTGCGAAGACAATAACCTACCCCTCAACGTCAGCAAGACGAAGGAATTGGTTGTTGACTTCAGAAGGAATAGTGGATCGCACGACCTAGTTTACATCGGTGGTGCGCAAGTGGAACAGGTCAAAAGCTTTAAGTTCCTTGGGGTCAATATCACAAATGAGCTGACTTGGTCCAACCAAGCAGAGTCCACTGCCAAGAAGGCCCACTAGCGCCTTTACTTCCTGAGAAAGCTAAAGAAATTTGGCCTGTCCCCTAAAACCCTAATTTTTATTGATGCACCGTAGAAAGCATTCTTCTAAGGTGCATCACAACCTGGTATGGAAGTTGTCCTGTCCAAGACCGGAAGAAGCTGCAGAAGATCGTGAACACGGCACAGCACATCACACAAACCAATCTTCCGTCCTTGGACTCACTTTACACCGCACCCTGTCAGAGCAGTGCTGCCAGGATAATCAAGGACACAACCCACTCAGCCAACACACTTTTCGTCCCTCTTCCCTCCAGGAGAAGGCTCAGAAGCTTGAAGACTCGTACGGCCAGATTTGGGAACAGCTTCTTTCCAACTGTGATAAGACTGCTGAACGGATCTAGGCCGTACCCTCCAAATATCCAGACCTGCCTCTCGGTTTTTTTGCACTACCTTACTTTCCATTTTTCTATTTTCTATTTATGATTTATAATTTAAATTTTTAACATTTACTATCGATTTGTAATCCAGGGAGCGGGAAGCGCAGAATCAAATATCGCTATGATGATTGTATCAATTTGGTGACAATAAAGTATAAAGTTAGTTGTGTTCAAGGAGATTTCCTGACACAATATGTAGATAAGCCTCCAAGATGGAAGAGCATTTTGGAGATAGTGATCACAATTCTATTTCCTTTACCATAGCACTGGCGAGGAATAGGAACAGACAAGTTAGGCAAGGGTCTAATTGGAGTAAGGGGAAATATGAAGCTATCAGGCAGGATCATGGAAGTATAAACTGGGAACAGATGTTCTCAGGGAAATGTACAGCAGAAATGTGGCAATTCAGGGGATATTTGTGTGACGTTCTGCATAGGTATGTTCCAATGTGACATGGAAAGGATGATAGGGTACAAGATCTGTGGTATACAAAGACTGTTGAAAATCTAGTCAAGAACAAAAGTTTATGAATGGTTCAAAAAAACTAGGTAATGATAGAGATCTAGAAGATTATAAGGCTAGCAGGAAGGAGCTTAAAAATGAAATTAGGAGAGCCAGAAGGGGCCATGAGGCCTTGGTAGACAAGATTAAGGAAAACCCCAAGGCATTCTACAAGTATGTGAAGAGCAAGAAGATAAGACGTGAGAGAAAGAGACCAATATAGTGTGACTGTGGAAATGTGTGTATGGAACCAAAGGAGATAGCAGAGGTCCTTCACTAATACTTTGCTTCTTCAGTATTCACTACGGAAGAGGACTTTGGCGATTATAGGGATGACTTACAGTGGACTGAAAAGTTTGAGCATATAGACATTAAGCTTTTAGAAAGCATCAAGTTGGATAAGTCACCAGGACCAGACGAGATATACCCCATGTTACTGTGGGAGGCGAGAGAGGAGATTGCTGATCCTCTGGCAATGATCTTTGCATCATCAATGGGGACAGGAGAGGTTCCAGAGGATCGGAGGTTTGCATATGTTGCTCCCTTATTCAAGAAAGGGAGTAGAGTTAGCCCAGGAAATTGTAGACCAGTGAGTCTTACTTCATTGGTTAGTAAGTTGATGGAGAAGATCCTGACAGGCATGATTTGTGAACATTTGGAGAGGCATAATATGATTAGCAACAGTCAGCATGGCTTTGCCAAAGGCAGGTCGTGCCTTACAACCCTGATTGAATTTTTTGAGGATGTGACTAAACACATTGATGAAGATAGAGCAGTAGATGTAGTGTATATGGATTTTAGCAAGGCATTTGATAAGGTACCCTATGCAAAGCTTATTGAGAAAGTAACGAGGCATGGCATCCAAGGCGACCCTGCTTTGTGGATCCAGAATTGGCTTGCCCACAGAAGGTAAAGAGTAGTTGTAGACGGATCATATTCTGCATGGAGGTCGGTGACTAGTGGTGTGCCTCATCTGTTCTGGGACCCTCACTTTTCGTGATTTTTTATAAATGACCTGGAAATGACCTGGATGAGTAAATGGAAGGATGGGTTAGTAAATTTGTTGACACAAAGTTTGGGGGTGCTGTGGATAGTGTGGAGGGCTGTCAGAGGGACATTGATAAGATGCAAAACTGGGCTGAGAAGTGGCAGATGGAGTTCAACCCAGATAAGTGTGAGGTGGTTCATTTTAGTAGGTCAAATATGATGACAGAATATAGCATTAATGGTAAGACTCTTGGCAGTGCAGAGGATCAGAGGGATCTTGGGGTCCGAGTCCATAGGACACTCAAAGCTGCTGCGCAGGTTGACTGTGTGGTTAAGAAGGCATAAGGTGCATTGGCCTTCATCAACCATAGCATTGAGTTTAGGAGCCGAGAGGTAATGTTGCAGCTATATAGGATCCTGCCCCTGGTCAGACTCCACTTGGAGCACTGTGCTCAGTTCTGGTCACCTCACTACAGGAAGGACGTGGAAACTATAGAAAGGGTGCAGAGGAGATTTACGAGGATGTTGCCTGGATTGGGGAGAACGCCCTATGAGAAAAGGTTGAGTGAACTTGGCCTTTTCTTCTTGGAGCGATGGAGGATGAGGGGTGACCTGATAGAGGTGTATAAGATGATGAGAGACATTGATCGTGTGGATAATCAGAGGGTTTTTTCCAGAGCTGAAATGGCTAACACGAGAGGGCACAGTTTTAATGTGCTGGAAGTAGGTACAGAGGTGATGTCAGGGACAAGCCTTTTACGCAGAGAGTGGTGAGTGTGTGGAATGGGCTGCCCGCAACAGTGGTGGAGGCGGATAGATACGGTCTTTTAAGAGACTCCTGGATAGGTACATGGAGCTGGGGGGAAAAAAGAGGGCTCTGGGTAACCCTAGGTAATTTCTAAAGTACACGTTTGGCACAACATTGTGGGTCAAAGGGCCTGTATTCTGCTGTAGGTTTTCTATTTTACTATAAATGCGTGGCTGCAAAGCTGGTGCAGTAGGGCAGGGCTTCAGGCTCTTGATCATTGGGATCTCTTCTGGGAGAGGTATGACCTGTTCAAAAGGAACAGATTACACCTGAACCAGAGGGGAACCAATATTCTTGCGGGCAGGTTTGTTAGAGTTGTTGGGGAAGGTTTAAACTAATTTGGCAGGGGGATGAGAACCAGAATGAAGGGACTCAGGATAGGGCGGATGGTAAAGAAGCAAAGATAGCGTGCAGTCAGACTGTCAGGAAGGACAGGCAGATGATAGGACAAAATTGCAGACAGCAGGGTGAGTATCAGTGCATTAAGGATGCAGAATCAAATGGCAAATACAGTACTTATAGTGTTACATCTCAATGCACAGAGTACAAGAAATAAGGTGGATGATCTTATTGCACTATTACAGATCGTCAGGTATGATGTGGTCATCACTGAATCATGGCTGAAGGATGGTTGTAGTTGGGAGCTGGATGTTACATCGGAGAAATAGGAAGGTAGGCAGAAGGGGTTGTGGGGCTCTACTAGTAAAGAACAGCATCAAATCAGTAGAAAGATGTGACATAGGATCAGAAGATGTTGAATCCTTGTGGGTGAGTTAAGAAACCGCAAGGCCTCCCAAAAGCAGCTGGAATGCGGACAACAGATTACAACAGGAAATGGAAAAGATTAGATTAGATTCAACTTTATTGTCATTGTGCCGAGTACAGTTACAAAGCCAATAAAATGCAGTTAGCATCTGACCAGAAATGCAAAGAATAAGTGTTATTTACAAAATAACTGCAAATAATAAAAAGTGCTACAGCAGACAAATATAAAAGTACTGGAACAGTACAATATGGGTGCAATATTGCTTGGCGCTGTGATGTGAGGTTCAGCTGGGTCACAGCCTCAGGGAAGAAGACCTTCCAGTGCCTGCTGGTGCGGGAGCGGAGGCTCCTGTAGTACCTATCGGATGGGAGGAGAGTTAAAAAGTCCATGGTTAGGGTGAGAAGCATCCTTGATAATGCTTTTCGCCCTGCCCAGGCAGTGTTTGTGGTAGATGTTCCCAATGGAGGGCAACTGGGTGCCAATAACCTGCTGGGCAGTTTTCACCACACGCTGGAGTGCTTTGCGGTTCAAGTCAGGACAATTTCAAGACAGTCATGAGAGATTTTAAAATCCAGGTTGATTAGGAAAATCAGATTGGTAATGGATCTCAAGAGAACGAGTTTGTTGAATGCCTTTTTAGAGCAGTTGGTCATTGAGTCTACTAAGGATCAGCTATACTGGATTGGGTGTTACAGTGGCATGCAAAAGTTTGGGCACCCCTGGTCAAAATCTCTGTTACTGTGAATAGCTAAGCGAGTAAAAGATGAACTGATTTCCAAAAGGTGTTAAGTTAAAGATGACACATTTCTTTAATATTTTAAGCAAGAAAACTTTATTACCATCTTTTACAGTTTCAAAATAACAAAAAAAGAAAAAGGGCCCGAAGTAAAAGTTTGGGCACCCTGTATGGCAGTACTTAGTAAGTACTTTGGCAAGTATCACAGCTTGTAAACGCTTTCTGTAGCCAGCTAAGAGTCTTCCAATTCTTGTTTGGGGGATTTTAGCCCATCCTTCCTTGCAAAAGGCTTCTAGTTCTGTGAGATTCTTGGGCCGTTGCTCTTTTAAGGTCTATCCACAGATTCTTGATGATGTTTAGGTCAGGGGACCGTGAGGGCCATGGCAAAACCTTCAACTTGCGCCCCTTGAGGTACTCCATTGTGGACTTTGAGGTGTGTTTAGGTTCATTATCTTGTTGTAGAAGCCATCCTCTTTTCATCTTCGGCTTTTTTTTTTACAGACGGTTAGATGGAGAGATGGACTCTCTCACGGTGGTGTCTGAAAAGAGGACGCTGTCTAAGTTGCATGCCATCTTGGTCAATGTCTCCCATCCACTACATAATGTACTGGGTGGGCACAGGAGTACATTCAGCCAGAGACTCATTCCACCGAGGTGCAGCACAGAGCGTCATAGGAAGTCATTCCTGCCTGTGGCCATCAAACTTTACAACTCCTCCCTTGGAGGGTCAGACATCCTGAGCCAATAGGCTGGTCCTGGACTTACTTCATAATTTACTGGCATAATTTACATATTACTATTTAACTATTTATGGTTCTATTAGTATTTATTACTTACGGAGCAACTGTAACAAAAACCAATTTCCCCCGGGATTAATAAAGTATGACAATGACTATGACTATGTTTGCTTCCAGAATTTGCTGGTATTTAATTGAATTCATTCTTCCCTCTACCAGTGTAATGTTCCCCGTGCCACTGGCTGCAACACAAGCCCAAAGCATGATCGATCCAGCCCCGTGCTTAACAGTTGGAGAGGTGTTCTTTTCATAAAATTCTGCACCCTTTTTTTTCCAAACATACCCTTGCTCATTGTGGCCAAAAAGTTCTATTTTAACTTCATCAGTCCACAGGACTTGTTTCCAAAATGCATCGGGTTTGTTTAGATGTTCCTTTGAAGCTTTTGAATAGAACTTTTTGGCCGCAATGACTTGGGACTTGGGTGTCCTTGTGCAGAACACCCTAGATGTTAACTTGCTGGTAGAGTTGGTGGTGAGGAAGGCAAAACAATGTTAGCATTTGTAATGGCCCCCCTGCAATGCTTCACTGCTAATGTAATGGTTTCTTTGTAGCAGCAATATTTGGGTTATGACTAGAGAGATAACGGGGCTTTGGAATGTATGTTATCCAATGGGAGAAATGTTGTTCTTTCTTGTGAGTCTGGAAGAGAGATTGTCGCGTTTTTTTGTCGGCGAGAGAAGAAGGAAAACACGTGTGGACAGAGCTGGTAGACCACTTGACGGAGTGGTCAGAGAGCAAAGGTCTGAAGTTTGGCAACACTTGGAGGTCAATGGTTGATGCACAGCCGTAGCAGTGAGCTCCAACGTGCACTTTTGACTTTTTCCTTAAAATGGGCCCTTTCACTTTTTTTTTCTTTACTAACCCTCTATCCAGATTAAGATTTATAAAGGTTAATTAGTTAGTTGCATAAGGTGTGCTGTCAGATATTTTGCAGTTAGGATTCGTAACCAGGCAAGACATCACACAGCATTCACACAAATGAGATTTCTCAGTTTGGCGGGGCCAGGAATTGTTTTCCCCTAGACGAACATGGGCTGGCTGAGCCTAGGGTTACACATCCATTTCAAGAGGTCTTGAATACAAGACCAGAGATGTGATGCTGGGGCTTCATAATGCACTGTTGAGTATTGTGAACAGTTTTGGGCTCTTCATCTAAGAAAAGATGTGCTGGCATTGGTGAAGATCCAGAGGCAGTTCACAAGGATGATTCCAGGAATAAGAGTGTTATCATACGAGGAACATTTTATGGCTCTGGGTCTGAACTCGCTGGAATGTAGAAGGATGAGGGGGAAGGGGATCTCACTGAAACCTTTCTGATGTTGAAAGGCCAAGACAGAGTAGATGTGGAAAGGATGTTTCCCATGGTGGGGGAGTCTAGGACAAGAGGACACAGCCTCAGGATAGAGGGATGTCCCTCTAAAACAGATGCAGAGAAATTTCTTTAGGCAGAGGGTGGTGAATTTGCGGAATTTGTTACCAGAGGCAGCTGTGGAGGCCAGCATATTGGGTGTATTAATGACAGAGCTTGACAGATTCTTGATTGGATACAGCATCTAAGGTTACAGGGAGAAGGGTGGGGAATGGGGTTGTGGAAGGGGGAAAAAAAAGGATCAGCCGTGATTGAGTAGTGGAGTAAGCTCGAAGGGCCATATGGCCTAATTCTGCTCCCATGTCTTCTGGTCTTATGCCCACACTGTACAACACCAGTCTTTCAATTTCAATGTCTCAGGGAAACCAAGGTTGGCAATAAATAAACACAAGAAATTCTGCAAATGCTAGAAATGCAGAGTAACACAAAAATGTATGAAGAACCTAATAGGTCAGGCAGCATTTATTGAAAGGAATAAAGAGTCAATGTTTTGACCCGAAACCTTTCATCATGACTGGAAATAAATGCTGTCTTTGGAACACTACTGTTGAATAAACAAATAATTTAAAAAAATATGTATTCCCACCTCCCATGCCTTTCACATCTTCCTTCCCAGACCACAACAGGTACAGGCAAGAACAAACAATCTGCTTCCTTGGTCTCTGCTTAAAACAGACTCAATGGGCCAGATGGCCTAATTCTGCTTCTATGTCTTATGGTCTTAAAACAATTGTTCAGCACAATTCCATAGCTCTCCTCTAGATTTTTCATCTTTGTTCATCAAGAAGTACTAAACACTACAAGACAATGGCCAACAGCTAAGGCAGGAAAGAAAAGGGGTGGGGGGAAAGAGACAGAGAGACATCTAAATGTGTTGTATATCAATGGCACAGCAACCAAAACTACTGCACTTCTCACTATGGGCAGGTGGGAAAAAAAAAACACGCTCACTTGAATATTTGCAGCAGATGTTCACTTGGAGTATTCTTTAGTCCCATTACCATGGTCTGCAAACGGCTGACACTCTGCGTTGCTGAGGACACTGGTGTCACAACAGGCTCTTTCTCTTTCAAGTAACGTCTTCCTGTCAATGGCGTTGAAGGCGTCAAAGACCTTGTCTGTGAGAACATTCAAGAGATTTCGTTTATTTTGCTTCTTTCACCCAAAGTATTCAAGGTGCAAGCCTCAGCAAAATGTTAGCAATTGCAGAGTATACGTACATGAATCTTAACTGACACAAGGAATCAAGGGCTCAGTTTAGCATCTCATTCAAGAGTATTGCATTCCCTGGGATACATACTGAACACAGAGCCTTTGGTTGAAGCTCTGATGACCACTTCCCAGTCTCAGAAATTCTGACTGCAAAGGACAGATTAATTGCCAGCCTACATCAATGGACAAACTATTCAGAAGAACCTCAGAGGGATTCCATTAATTGCCATTTACAAACCATGATTTACCAAGGTCAGAAAGTATAGATTTGATATGGAAACACTATATCCAACTAAAAATAGAAGATCTTGAATATGTTCAGTAAATCAGTTAAGCACCTATTGGGAAGACAGGACAAAGATCAGAGCCCAGAATAAGTGCAATGCTGGATCTAAGGTTACCCTGATGCTTGGAAGCAAAGGACAATAGTTGATGGCAATTTACTGACTGGAAAGCCTGCTTGTCATGGGGTTCCATGGGGTTCATACGAGACTTATTACTTTTTGTACCTCACTGAAAGATGAAGGAAATTGCAGGTAATTCAATAACTGTGTGTGTGAATGACAAGAAAGAAAATTGTGGACCAGAAAGCTATTCATGGATTGGTCAAGTGGGCAAATGGAATTCATTCCAAACACATGACATAATGTAGGTCCAAAAGGAGTTAGTTTTGGACAGGTGTACAAGTGACTAGATGAACATCTGATGTGCCATGATACATGAGGCTATGAAGCAACCTCAGTGGGAGCAGATTAATTTATTCTTGTTCTGCATGGTATAGGTGCAACGGAACACCATCTTCTAGTTCACCATACACTTACGATTCTGCAGAGACCATTCCATAAAATCAAGGTTATAAAGGGAGTGGAAAGAGCTGGTTAAGTGACAACATAACAAGTACAGAAGCTATGAGCACCACAACTCATTTCTTATCAGCATGGTGCACAAGATAGTTGACTGCTGAGAAGGTAGATATCTGAGTTACTTTTTCAAAGTGCTGTTGCAGGTTGCACTCAACTTGCATTCTTGCCGACAATTTGCCAGCTGGAACATCTGCTGCAGCTTTACGAGGTGTCCCTATCTCCTCATCCGCATCTTCTCCCAGAAATATTCGCTCATCAAAATCACCCACTGTCAGAACATATTCTTCATATTCCTTGTTTACTGCTTTGCTATACAAAAGAACAATGGCAAAAAAATTATGCAGAGAAAATGGGCTCATTTTGAGTAACATGTCTTTCAATAAGATTCAGATTCATGTATGCCTTATGAGGTGCAACGTTCCTCAGTCTCTCTTTACTGTACAAATCAGATTATGTTAGCTGGGGATCTTGCTAGGACCAAAGAGCCTGTTTCAGTATGACTGACAACCCCATCACCCCCTCAGAAGGCAATCTGGAGTAACACCAGCTTTGAGGGAAGGTACATTCTTCACTAAATTAAATCAAAAACTGCTGATACTGGGAAATTAAAAACAGAAAATGCTGGAAACGTTCGGGTCAGACAGCATATGTATGTAAGGAGAGAACTTCTCGACTGGCTTTGACTTCAAATCTTGAGCTTTTTCTTTTTCTTTTCCCCCTGACTTTACTCCCAAAGAGTGTTTTCAGCATTCTATGTTTTTTATATTCCTCATTAACTCCAGAGCCAAAAACCACAAACCTTGTTCCAAATGAGGTCTCACCAAAGCCCTGTACAACTTGAGTCAAACTTACCATACTTCAAACATTTTACTAATAAAGATCAACATATGATTTGTTTCCTTAATTCCTTTTGCACTTTTTAAACCATTGATTAAGAAAACATTTTTTATTTTTCTTACCAAAATATGAAGCCTCACATTTTCCCACATTAGATTCAATTTTCTATCTATTTGCCCATTCATTTGTTTGTTTCCTTTTGCAGATTCTGTATTCAATTATAAAACATATCAATTTATCAAGTTTATTTTTAATAGCACCATCCAAGCCTAAAAACTCTGCACCTTCACAAAATGACAAAAGATACATGGGGACACCACCAGTTCTGAGTTTCTCTCCAAGTTACGCATTGTCCTGGCTTGGAAATACATCACTCTTCCTTCATTGTTGCTTGGTCAATATCTTGGAAGTCCTAACCCAACACAACCAACAAAGTATCTTCAGCAGACAGACTGCAGTAGTAAAGGCAGCTCATCACCACCACCTTTTGCAGGGAATTTTGAAAGGGCCATAAAACCCCTAGTCCTGTCAGCCCACATAGTGTGTGAACAATAAAAAAAATCTCAAGGTATATCTACTCTGTTTAATCATGTCCAAAGCAAAACAATTTCTATCAGTCAACACTTGTTCCTTATGGATCCAATGTTAAGCTGTATGAAAGTGAAAAGGAATGATAAACCAAGTGCAATTGGTAAACCATTTTGTTGCTAATTGACAGAACAAAGAAAATCCCAACATTTCAGACAAATCCAAACTGTTAGGTCTTTTAAATTAATTTGAGCTCCCCCCCCCCCCCCCAAAATGAGACACAATAAACCTTGCTTAGTGCTACCTCATTATAATAATCTTGTTTCTCCATTCAGAACAGTCACCAGTACATACCAACTATAAATTTAAAAAGACATTCACTTAGGCTACACACTGTGGTGCCCAAGATGTGGCTTTAACTCCTCCTCCTCACTGCTGTACACTAACCAATGTTTTCAAGATGAATGGTTAGATCTGGGTTTGGTTTCCATAATCTGAACCATAGACTCAGTCAATATATTTGACTGAAAAGTCATCACTTTGCATGTTAACCACAACTATCTTTTTTCCACCAGGTTATCCATCGCAGGCAGAGTTCCTTTTAATTCAAACATACTCACTACCTTCAGTTCACCACCAACCATGTTATTGATGTGAGACACTGACCCTCATTCTACTTTGTCCGTCACAATCATATTCAAACTCACTTGTTGTCTGTGAAGTTGGTACTGTCCAGAAGATCTACAAAGAGCTCGCTGTTTCCTTTCAGAATCTGCAAGCAAAGCAAAGTCATCACAAACTGGATTCAAAATGCTCGTGCACCCGAAACATGTGGGTGTTTGCCAGATTAGTCTACCTCAAATAACAGCATAATACAGAAAGAGCAGGCGCCATCATTCCCAGGAAAAAAGGTGAAGTTCAAAGTAAACTTATTGTCAAGGTACGTACATGTTGCCACATACATAAGAAAGGCTGCAGATGCTGGAAATCCAGAGCAGCACACAGAAATTACTGGAGGAACTCAGTAGTTCAGACAACACCTATGGAAATGAATAAACAGTTGATGTTTCAGGCTGAGACCCTTCTTCAGGACCGAGAAAGACGGAAGAAGATGCCGGAATAAAAAGGTGTGGGGAAGGGAAAGAGGCTAGCTGGAAGGTGATGGATGAAGCCAGGTGGGTAGGAAAGGTCAAGGGCTGCAGAAGAAAAAATCCAATAGGAGAGGAGAGTGGACCATAGGAGAAAGGGAAGGAGGGAGACCCAGGGAAGAAATAGGCAGGTGAAAAGTAGTAAAAGGTCAGAGCGAGGAATAAACTCATCTATCATCTTCCAGCTCGCCTCTTTCCCCTCCCCACACTTTTTTATTCTGATATAATCCCCCTTCTTTCTCAACCCTGAAGAAAGGTCTTGGCCCGAAACACCGATTGTTTATTCTTTTCCATAGGTGCTACCTGACCTGCTGAGATCCTCCAGCATTTTGTGTGTGTATGTCACCGTATACTACTCTGAGATTCATTTCTTGCAGGCATTCACAGTAATGTGTGAGAAAATAACAAAATTCTCAGCCCATTACCTCACCAACACCAAGGTTCAAACTCTGCACTGACCTCCCACAGTCACAAACAGTTATGGCCACGAAACCAGACAGGCAGGCTCTGGTTTTCAAAGGGCAATGGCAACAGACAGAACGTTGAAAGTTTGGAAATATTTAAATAGAAAGAATCAGAGGCAGATTATTTCTAAATATGAGGTATAAATGAAATAACGTATTAAGTATCACAATTTTTATAACTAGAGCAATAATGCATGATCAAAACATGGGCACTGAGCAAATAATTTATAAAACTATTCATAGACAATACTGTCGATCTTGGAAGATTTAAACCCATTTAAATACTAATGGACAGACTGGACAAAATACTGTGATACCTGTTGCGCACCATCTGCTTGCATTTAACCACTTCATGTAGAGAGTAGCTAATGTGTGAAGACGCTGTAGGTCAATTCAAGGAGTGAGGGAATGTGTTTTTTCACACAATGTGTGTTAAAGAGTGAACATGCAAATACACAGTACACTTCAAACACTAGAAACAGCTATAATTTTTGCCCGATCATCTTTATTCCCAATAATGGCACAGTAGGTAGTGAAAGTGAGTCAAATGTTTACTTCCCATCTTAGCTTACCTTCCTTTCAAATAACTTCTTAATGTAAGGTTTCCAGTAGTGCTCCTTGATACCCTTTGCTTCTACTATGAGCCCATCATGCAGGTCACATAGCTTCTCAATAATACATGGTGGTTGCACTGGGGGTTTATAGTCCTGGCTGCCAAACTCTGGTGGCAAACCTGTGCAATGTACAAATGAATATACTTTAGACAATTTAATTTACCAGGGAAAAATAAAACTTGACATTTCCAATTGAAAATTAAAGTTGAAGAACAATGTAATTAAGTGGCACAAAAATGAACTGGAACTGGACTATAAATTTAAGTTGGTTATTAGTTCTGAGCCCACCTGTTACCCTACAGCTGATCCGCACCCAAACTCCGTCTATTTGCCTGTTCTACATTTCCCTGGATGTCATTGTAGAAGGGCTCAAATATTCAAAAAAAAACCTGCATGAGAAACACTGCTTCACAATTTTGTTACTAAATTGCTCAATCACCTTGAGCTCACACTGCTGAGGCTAAAGCAGCAACGGATCAGCACCTTTTCAAGAGACAAAGGGTAGAAAATAAAATCCAAGATACACCAGCAACAGCCAACAAACTGATTTTAAGTCTTTTTCCAGTTTGCTGTGCTTCAAGTACTAAAGCCCAAATAGTCCCCTTTTACAAATAATCAAAAATTGCTTTACAAAGTGAACCACTGTGCCACAATTGATATGTTTTATGAAAGCATGTTTAATTTAAAAAACAATGAGTTTAAAAATTCACCAGTGCCCTTCTCCAATGACTTTCAATTTAAACGTAGGTTGTGGAGAACTTCATTTCATGCACAACACTGCAGTTTGAATTTACACCCTGATTTTAAACTTAAAATGAACTGGTAACACCCAGGAGTGATTTCTAAACCAGGGAGAGGGGACATTCTTACCAGAAACAAAATCCAATTGAAACCAGTCAGACTATACTTTGCAGTCAAAACTGGCTCCGTTTCAAGATACCTGGATCAAATCTGCTGCTTCCGATGGCAAGCTAAATAGATTCAGTTGAAAAAATGAATCAATATTTCCTATTTGTTTGCAATAATAAGTCAATACAATCCTGCAAATCATACCAGAAGACACAGTAGTGCATTAAGTTTAAGATCTTGTGAATCAAATGGGCAATGCATTTGCAATGCATAACTCAAGGAGAAATTTCCCCAAGCTTATACTAATACCAAGTATGTGTAGCATTATTTAAAATGCTGCATTATGTGGGGAACTTGCATGGCCTAGCAGAACTGATAGAATAGTTTAACATTCAGAGCTCATCACTGATACAACAGTATGCATCATAGTGTGAACTAAAACAGCAGCTCTTACCTTCAAACTCTGGATTAAGTAGATCTTTTCTGTTAGGGCACAATAAAGCATTTCCAAAGATCAGATCCAGGCAACACAGCAAAAGATGGTAGGAATTTACAAGGTCATCACCAATCATACTAAAATTACCTGAAACACAACAATGTCAGTGATGCAAAATGAGGGCCTGAAGATTCTCCCTTTACAGATATTACCCAAGTGGCTGCTTCTAGCATTTTCTGTTTTTATATTACTAATTAAATATTCTTCTAATAGAAAAGTAATTATCTTAGAATCATAGCCAGAATATTACAAGTGAAGCATTCCTTGTAATGTTAAAACAGTTGCTCATCTCTTAATATATCCAATTGTTTGGAAAGTAATGGTATGTTGCATAGATGCACAGATGTAGATGTTCAGGAGCTGTGGTGCCTTGGGTAGAAGTTGGAATTTGTTTGCATATTGGAAAAGGCGGCAGGATAATTGCTTGACATGGGCTCAGGATGCACTCAGAGGGACAATGTTACCCACTTGCAACTACTCTGAGATGCTACCTTAAGCTCCTGGTTTCAAACCATCGGTGAATCACATGGCTTCATATTTTCCAATTGACTCTTGTACATTTAGTTAAGCTACAAAGAACACAAAATGTCAGGAAACAATTTAGAGGAAAAGTGTCGAAAAGGTATGAAACAGAAAAACTTGAATTCAAATACATGATTTTCAAAAAATGCAAGTATAAAGTTATAAAGATACCAACAGAACTTGAGTGTTTATGAATGAGGCATAGAATATGAACAAAATTAACGAAGAAATAATCTAAAATACTGTTAGGGGCACTTAAAACAATTTGTACTGATGTTTTAGAAAAGGCGCAGATTGAGGATAGACTTGATATACTGAAAATTTGTCAACTGTGATAGCGAGTTTTGATATAATCAAAAGCATTTTCATGATAGGGAAACAGTGACAAATGGCTCCTAAATATCTTTACATACTAGAGAAAGTATTACAGGGGTAGCAATTCAAAACTGGATATACTTTTGTAGGCTGATGCATGCAAGTTGGCAAAACAGGGCAGGGGAGTGAGGGATGAGTTTCTACATTGGTAGGGTCAGCAAAAGTGAAATGGCTGAATCGTCTCATTCTACATTCTGAATTTTTTCGGTGTGTGTAGCAGAAACCAGAGTTTGGCAAAGAGATCTTAGTTTTATTGGATAAAAAGAGATTCATAATCATTATCAGGTTTAATATTACTGGCATGTGTCGTGAAATTTGTTGTTTTGTGACAGCAGTACATTGCAATACATTATAATAAAATCTATAAAAGCTGTATATAAAAAAAGTAACTTCATTAAACAGTGGAAATAGAGAGGAAAAAATGTAGTAAAATACTGTTCATGAGTTCGTTGCCTATTCAGAAATCTGATGGCAGAGGGGAAGAGGTTGTTCCTAAAATATTGAGTGTGGGTCTTCAGGCTCCTGTATCCCACCCTTGATGGTAGCAATGAGATAAGGACATGTCCTGGATGACAGGGGTTCCTTAATGATGGATGCTGCCTTTTTGATGCTTCGCCTTTTGAAGGTTCGGGGAGGTGAGTGCCCATGATGGAGATGAGAAGAGTTTACAACTTCCTGCAGTATTTTCCTATCCTGTGCAGTGGCCCCTCTATACCAGATGGTGATGCAACCAGTTAGAATGGTCCATCTGTAGAAATTTTCAAGAGTTTTTGATGACATATCAATTCTCCTCAAACTCTGAATGAAATATAGCTGCTATCAATTACAATTTTTAAAAATTGTATCAATATGCTGGCATTAGGACAGATCCTCAGAGATGTCGACACCCAGGAACTTGAAACTGCTCACCCTTTCTATTGCTGATCCCATAATGAAATTCATGTGTGTTCCCTTGACTTCCCCTTCCTGAAATCCACAATCAATTCCCTGATCTTAATGAAGTGCAATGCTGTTGCCACAACACCACTCAACCAACTGATTCACCTTGCTCCTGAATGTCTCCTCATTATCTGAAATTCTGCCAATAGTTGTCTCTCTGAAAAATTTATAGATTGGCGTTTGAGCTGTGCCTAGCCACACAATTGTGGGTGTAAAGAAAGTATAGCAGTGGGCAAGCACGCATCAATGACTTACTTCCGTGTTGATTGCCAGAGAGGACAATTCTCACAGACTGTGTTCTCCTGTTTTAAGAAGTCAAGGATCCAGTTGCAGAGGAAGATACAGAGGTCCAGGGTTTGGTGCTCATTGATTAGAACTGAGGGTATGATTGTGTGGAGTTCTGACAATGTAGCTGCTCTCTGAGCACAAGCTTTCAAAACACAATTTAATCTCACATCTGCTAAGTTAATAGTACTATCATTGAAACGTAATGTGAAAGAAGGCAAACTGATAAAGTTAGAAGTTTACTCAATACTGTGCAAATTGTACACTGTTAGAAACTCACATAACTAATGAGGGAAACAAAACCTCATACCTTTAATGTACACAAATAAGGTCCAGCAAAAACTGAAAGCATCTGTTACACTGCATGGAAGCCGCCTGTAAAATAATCAAAATCACATTATAAATAGAATGGCCGAGAAATTTAGAGGATTCAATAGTGGTTTGGTAGAGGAAGGGAAGGGAAAAAAAAGCACCCCTTCCTCCAGCCCTTTAGATTTTCCTGTTTTATTACATTCCTTTGGTAGTGACAGCCCAGACAATTCCAAAGATGACAGATCCCTTGTGCTATTAACTCAAGTGAACACTATTCCAAAACTTGTATTCTAGGCATCACATTATATTATTGTGGAATGTCATTGCAGCCAACCACAGAACTACACTTTAAGGCCAGTTTCTGTTTTCAAAACAGGATAAAATGGTACAGAAGTCCAGAGAAAAATTCAACCTTCTACCACAGGGGTCCCTAACCTTTTTTGCGCTGCGGACCAATTTATTATTGACAGTATTCTTGCGGACCGGCCAACCCGAGGGGGGGTAGGTTTGCTAACGGACAAGAGTAGTAGTCAAATACGTTGTGTTTACCCCAACAAAGACTACCATGACCATGAAGCCATGCGCGGGCACGTGCGCATGCCTGTATGTGCCGATTTTTTTTCTACAAATCATTTTTGGCAATTCTGTTCAGTGAAACTACACTGTACATATATTATTTCTACTTTATATAGGCTGTGTATTCCTGCTTTTACTATATGTTAGTGTTATTTTAGGTGTTATGTAACAGCACATGAATATAGTGATAAGTCAATTATAAGTCACTTATAAGTCAATAGCATCATTACATTTTAAGTAACATTTGGATATTAAACAAACAGCACATATTTTCCCAATATGAACATATAAAATCATTGCAACACACCAATATTGCTGAATCAGTGGGAGCCCTGGGCTTGTTTCTGTGCAACAAGACGGTGCCATCGAGGGGTGATGGGAGACAGCGATACTCGAAGGGGGTTCCTTATGTCCAGTCTATTCTGCAATTTAGTTTTCGTTGCATTCATTGTAGAAAAGCCCGCTTCGCAGAGACATGTTAGAAATGGAAGCAACATTTTCTGTGCTTTCGTGGCTATCTCAGGATATTTAGCCTTGACTTAATTCTGTGGACGCAGTCTGGAGACCCGGATGGTAGTTTGCCTCCCTGGTGCCAGGGTCTGGGATGTTTCTGATCGCGTCCAAGATATCCTGAAGTGGGAGGGTGAGGAGCCAGAGGTCGTGGTACATATAGGTACCAATGACATACGTAGGAAAAGGGAAGAGGTCCTGAAAGGAGAATATAGGGAGTTAGGAAGGGAGTTGAGAAGAAGGACCGCAAATGTAGTAATCTCGGGATTACTGCCTGTGCCTCGCGACAGTGAGAGTAGGAATACAATGAGGTAGAGGATAAATGTGTGGCTGAGGGACTGGAGCAGGAGGCAGGGATTCAAGTTTTTGGATCATTGGGACCTCTTTGGGCACAGGTGTGACCTGTACAAAAAGGACAGGTTGCACTTGAAACCTAGGGGGACCAATATGCTGGCAGGGAGATTTGCGAAGGCTACTGAGGTGACTTTAAACTAGAATGGTTGGGGGGTGGGAATCAAATTGAAGAGACTAGGAGAGAGGAGGTTAGTTCACAAATAGAGAAAGCTAGTAGACAGTGTGTGAGGGAGGACAGGCAGGGGACAGAGATCGGGAGCACTCAGACCGAAGATGTAGGGGAGAAGGAAGAAAAAGATAAAGTTGTTTGCTCCATTAAGGATAAACAGAGAGTAAGAGGTGGAGAGTTTCTCAAATGCATCTATTTTAATGCTAGGAGCATTGTAAGAAAGGTGGATGAGCTTAAAGCATGGATTGATACCTGGAAATATGATGTTGTAGCTATTAGTGAAACATGGTTGCAGGAGGGGTGTGATTGGCAACTAAATATTCCAGGATTTCATTGCTTCAGGTGTGATAGAATCGGAGGGACAAGAGGGGAAGGTGTTGCATTGCTTGTCAGAGAAAATATTACAGCGATGCTCTGGCAGGATAGATTAGAGGACACATCTGGGGAGGCTATTTGGGTGGAATTGAGGAATGGGAAAGGTGTAGTGACGCTTATACGGGTGTATTATAAACCACCTAATGGGGACTGAGAATTGGAGGAGCAAATTTGTAAGGAGATAGCAGATACTTGTAGTAAGCACAAGATTGTGATCGTGGGAGATTTTAATTTTCCACACATAGACTGGGAAGCCCATTCTGTAAAAGGGCTGGATGGTTTGGAGTTTGTAAAATGTGTGCAAGATAGTTTTTTGCAGCAATACATAGAGGAACCAACTAGAGAAGCGGCAGTGTTAGATCTCCTGTTAGGGAATGAGATAGGGCAGGTGACAGAGGTATGTGTTGGGGAGCACTTCGGGTCCAGTGATCACAATACCATTAGTTTCAATATAATTATGGAGAAGGATAAGACTGGAGCCAGGGTTGAGATTTTTGATTGGAGAAAGACTAACTTTGAGGAGATGTGAAAGGATTTAGGAGGAGTGGATTGGGAAAATTTGTTTTATGGGAAGGATGTAGTAGAGAAATGGAGGTCATTTAAAGGTGAAATTTTGAGGGTACGGAATCTTTATGTTCCTGTTAGGTTAAAAGGAAAGGTTAAAAGTTTGAGAGAGCCATGGTTTTCAAGGGATATTGGAAACTTGGTTCGGAAAAACAGAGCATCTACAATAAATATGGGAGGTTTGGAGTTAATGAGGTGCTAGAGGAATATAAAGAATGTAAAAAGAATCTTAAGAAAGAAAATTGAAAAGTTAAAAGAAGATACAAGGCTGCTTTGGCAAGTAAGGTGAAAATAAATCCAAAGGGTTTCTACAGTTATATTAATAGCAAAACGATAGTGAGGGACAAAATTGGTCCCTTAGAGAATCACAGTGGACGGCTATGTGCGGAACCAAAAGAGATGGAGGAGATTTTGAATAATTTCTTTTCTTCAGTATTCACTAAGGAGAAGGATATTGAATTGTGTAAGGTAAAGGAAACAAGAAGGGTAGTTATGGAAAGTATGACGATTAAAGAAGAGGAAGTACTGGTGCTTTTAAGGAATATAAAAGTGGATAAGTCTCCGGATCCGGACAAGATATCCCCTAGGACCTTGAGGGAAGTTAGTGTGGAAATAGCAGGGGCTCTGACAGAAATATTTCAAATGTCATTAGAAATGGGGATAGTGCCGGAGGATTGGCGTATGCTCATGTGGTTCCATTGCTTAAAAAGGGTTCTAACAGTAAACTTAGCAATTATCGGCCTGTGAGTTTGACGTCAGTGGTGGGTAAATTAATGGAAAGTATTCTTAGAGATGGTATATATAATTATCTGGATAGACAGGGTCTGATTAGGAACAGTCAACATGGATTTGTGCGTGGAAGGTCATGTTTGACAAATCTTATTGAATTTTTTCATGAGGTTATTGGGAAAGCTGACGAGGGTAAAGTGGTGGATGTTGTCTATATGGACTTCAGTAAGGCCTTTGACAAGGATCCACACGGAAGGTTAGTTAGGAAGGTTCAATAGTTAGGCATTAATATCGAAGTAGTAAAATGGATTCAGCAGTGCCTGGATGGGAGACACCAGAGAGTAGTGGTGGATAACTGTGTGTCAGATTGGAGGACGGTGTCTAGCGGTGTGCCTCAGGGATCTGTACTGGGTCCAATGTTGTATGTCATATATATTAATGTTCTGGATGATGGGGTGGTAAATTGGATTAGTAAGTATGCAGATGATACTAAGATAGGTGGCGTTGTGGATAATGAAGTAGGTTTTCAAAGTTTGCAGAGATTTATGCCAGTTAGAAGAGTGGGCTGAAAGATGGCAGATAGAGTTTAATGCTGATAAATGTGAGGTGCTACATTTTGGTAGGACTAATCAAAATAGGTGTTGGTGCGTGGCCAAGTGGTTAACATGTTTGTTTCGTGATTTGAAGGTCATTAGTTCGTGCCTTGGCTGAGGCAGCATGTGTGTCCTTGAGCAAGGCACTTAACTACACATTGCTCTGCGACGACACTGGTGCCAAGCTGTATGGGTCTTAATGCCCTTCCCTTGGACAACATCGGTGGCGTGGAGGGGGGAGACTTACAGCATGGGCAACCACTGGTCTTCCATAAAACCTTGCCCAGGCCTGCGCCCTGGAAACCCTCCAAGGAGCAAATCCATGGTTTCATGAGACCAACGGATGCCTATGTATATACATAAATCAAAATAGGACATACAGGGTAAATGGTAGGGCATTGACAAATGCAGTAGAAAACAGGGACCTAGGAATAATGGTGCATAGTTCCCTGAAGGTGGAACCTCATGTGGATAGGGTGGTGAAGAAAGCTTTTGGTATGTTGGCCTTTATAAATCACAACATTGAGTATAGGAATTGGGATGTAATGTTGAAATTGTATAAGGCATCGGTGAGGCCAAATTTGGAGTATTGTGTACAGTTTTGGTCACCGAATTATAGGAAAGATGTCAATAAAATTGAGAGTACAGAGGAGATTTACTAAAATGTTGCCTGGGTTTCATCTCCTACGTTACAGAGAAAGGTTGAACAAGTTAGGTCTTTATGCTTTGGAGCATAGAAGGTTGAGGGGGGACTTGATAGAGGTATTTAAAATTATGAGGGGAATAGATAGAGTTGACGTGGATAGGCTTTTTCCATTGAGAGTAGGGGAGATTCAAACAAGAGGACATGAGCTGAGAGTTAAAGAGCAAAAGTTTAGGGGTAACTTTAGGGGTAACATGAGGGGGAACTTCTTTACTCAGAGAGTGGTAGCTGTGTGGAACGAGCTTCCAGCAGAAGTGGTTGAGGCAGGTTCGCTGTTGGATAGATATATGGACAGGAAAGGAATGGAGCGTTATGGGCTGAGTGCAGGTCGGTGGGACTAGGTGAGAGTAAGAGTTTGGCACGGACTAGAAGGGCCGAGATGGCCTGTTTACGTACTGTAATTGTTATATGTTATATATGCTATATGACTTTGATCCGGAATGCTGGTAGAGATGTTATGTCAAACATGCTTTTCAGCCTGTTGTCATTTTCAAACTCGAGGAGTTGATCTTCTTCCCGCGCTGACATGGATGACGCGCATGTAATGACCTCGCGTGCGTTCAAGCCCAACAGTGGCCGTGACAGGGAATGAGGAAAAGTGCAGCTGACTCATATCGCCAAATCACATCGTTTCCTTGCGGCCCGGTGGCTGGGGACCACTGTTCTACCATAACCATTCTAAATTGGCTTTGTAAGAATTCCTGAACTCATGCTGCAAGTACTAGAGTTCAGAAGGGCCTTGATGCACTGGTTTATGAAGCACATGCATCTCAGAAAATAATTAAAAAAGCAAACAGTAGTTCAGCTGTAAGGGGTTCTCTTTTATACTAACTGCTAAGGCTGATAAAATGGCTTCTCTGTAGTGTTATATTAAAATAGCTTCTCTGTAATGCTAACTGCTGAGGTAATGGGTTCTCTGTAACTGTGATGTTTGGGTTATAACTACAGATAATGGGGAACTAACCAATGGGCGACGTTATTCTACCTTGTATGTCTGGGAACCAAGTTGGTTCGCGGGCTTTTGAGGCAAGGCGAGCGAAGAGGAAGGATGAGCTCAGGGAGCGCTTGGTGATCCTGGGACAACGATACGGGAATTCAAGGATCCTAAAGTTGGCAACGTTTCGGTGGAGGTCATTTATGGAACGACACCGGAGGCGTGAGCTCCAATATTTTTGTGCGAGAACTGATAACTTTAATAAGAGTGGCGCCTTTGTCTTTTATATTTTGTTTCTCTATTAACCTCAACACAAAATAAGATTTATGAAGTGTAATCATTTAATCGCTTATTGTGTACTGTCTGATATTTGCATTGTGAGTTTGTGCTGGGGTACATTACACAGCATCCACCTAAACTTGAATGCCCTATTTGGCAGGGTCGAAAGCTGATTCCCCTAGATGAATGTGCAGGCTACATTTGAGGGAGCTTGTGCAGGATTTGATTCTGTGGATGCTGTGTGAGCACCCTGTTTAAATTACTGTTGTTATGGATGCAGCCGGGTTCGAGCGCTGCTGTGCAGCTGAAGGTCTGCCAGTGAGTAATAAGTGCGTGTTGAGTGGGGTAGAAATTCATACCCCGGATGAATTGTTACTTCGATTTTTGATTATGGTTAAAACTGTTGGCAAAATTGACATCATATTGCAAAAGTTTGATAAAGCGACGAACTCAGACCTGGTGTTAGTGCAGACTAGCATGAACATGGCGGGGGGGCGGGGGGTGGAGCTGCCTGAGTTTATTGGTGACCCAGGGGAGGCAGGACCATGGCGTGTGCAAACTGTCAGGGAGGGAGGGACCGGAGCTCAGCGAGCTGAGTTGCCAGCAGCTGGGGAAGAGATCTTAGGGAACAAGTTCTCTTGTTAATGAGGGATGAAGAGAAAGAGTGGTCAGATTTGGAAAGTTTGATTAGTTCCCGTCCCCCAGCGAATGGTGAGAGTTCTGAGTTGGCATCTGCCATTATCTCCCTGGTGAGAAAGGCAGAGGGGCCTCGCCAGAAGCTAAGAATTTTGTCTGGAATAACGCCCACCCCCAAAGCGGACGAGGATTATGAGACATGGCTGGAGCAAACCTCACTGTTGTTTGGTGAGTGGCAGTGCTCCGAGGATGAAAAGCAACAGAGATTGGTTGAAAGTTTGTGGGGGGGGGGGGGCAGCTGAGGTAGTTCGAGGTGTGAAGGTTAGTCAGCCCTCGGCCTCCCTTGCTGAGTATCTGGCTGCCTTGGAAAGCGCGTTTGGGTTGACGGGAAGTTCCTCGGGGAGTTTCAAAACGTGTCCGGCGAAGAGTGAGAAGCTTTCCACGTACCTCTTTCGGCTAGAGAGAAGACTTAATGGGCTGCGGCGCGGGGGGGTGGGGGTGGGGGGGGTGTCGTTCGGCTGGCTGAGGTGGATCAGTTAAGGATGGATCAGATAACTAGGAGCGCCCAGGCTGAGGATAAGATTGCTTGGAGTCCTATAAAATGCACCCTCCTCCATCATTCGTTCAGCTGATCAGGGAGGTGCGGGGGGATGAGAACGCATTGGGCTGTGGGAGGACTGTCAGCTGGGTATAATCCTCAGTGGTAGCCCCTTGTGGTGAAGTGATCGGAGCCAGCTCCACCCGGGAATTGGTAAAGGAGGTGGTGGCAGAGCTGAGAACTGAGAGGTCACGGGGGTTCAGAGTGGGTGTGGACCCTTCGTCTGATAGGACTGGTAGGGAGGCCCCCCCCCCCCCAGGGGACAGGCGGTGCAGCGGGCTGCAGGTGGCGGGCTTTCCAAGAGAAGAGGGGCGGCCAGTAGCGTGTGCTATAACTGTGGGGAAGAGGGACACTTCCGGTGAGACTGTGAGCAGCAGAAAGTCCCTCGGAGGGTAAGCCCCCGGGTATCCAAGCAGGGAGAGGTGTCGGGAAACTTAAAGGAGACCCAGTGAGGGAATGGGCTGGTATCTCTGGGGGAACATGTTCCCAGCAATGTACGAAGGAACCCCTGAAAGCAAAAGGCCCTATTCCTGACGGATTAGTGGGACCCAGCTCCAGCGTGTCTCTGTGGATAGAGGGAATCCATACTTAAAGCCGTACTTGACACCGGGTGGCAGGTCACATTACTGTACTATTCGTTCTACAACCAATATCTGAATCATTTGCCCTTGACCCCATTCAATGCACTGGAGATTTGGGGTATCAGTGCTGGTGATTATCCGTACAATGGTTATTTGTCAGTGAGATTGGAGTTTTTGGAGGTCGACGTGGGAGTGTCTGAAATTCTTGAGACATTAGTGCTGGTTTGTCCGGATCCAGTTGAGATGGGCAGCGTTCAATTCTGGTGGGGACCAACACCTCTCTTGTACGGAGGCTCATGGGGGCCTGTAAGAAGGTGGGTGAGAGCTTTTTGGGGACCCTATCTGTACACCCAGTGTTTCGAGCTGCGTTTGAGGAAGTGCATGGCCGCATTGGGCCAGAAACTGAATTTAAACAAGGAACTTGAAAACAAGGATTTTCAGAAGGCCTTTGACAAGGTGCCACACATGAGGCTGCTTAACAAGATAAGAGCCCATGGAATTACAGGAAAGTTACATACGTGGATAGAGCGTTGGCAGGAAACAGAAAGTGGGAATAAAGGGATCCTATTCTGGTTGGCTGCCGGTTACCAGTGGTGTTCCACAGGGATCAGTGTTGGGGCCGCTCCTTTTTACATTGTACATCAACGATTTGGATTATGGAATAGATGGCTTTGTAGCTAAGTTTGCTGACGATACGAAGATAGGTGGAGGGGCCGGTAGTGCTGAGGAAACGGAGAGTCTGCAGAGAGACTTGGATAGATTGGAAGAATGGGCAGAGAAGTGGCAAATGAAGTACAATGTTGGAAAGTATATGGTTATACACTTTGGCAGAAAAAATAAACGGGCAAACTATTATTTAAATGGGGAAAGAATTCAAAGTTCTGAGATGCAACGGGACTTGGGAGTCCTCGTACAGGATTCCCTTAAAATTAACCTCCAGGTTGAGTCCGTAGTGAAGAAGGCGAATGCAATATTGGCATTCGTTTCTAGAGGAATAGAGTATAGGAGCAGGGATGTGATGTTGAGGCTCTATAAGGTGCTGGTGAGACCTCACTTGGAGTACTGTGGGCAGTTTTGGTCTCCTTATTTAAGAAAGGATGTGCTGACGTTGGAGAGGGTACAGAGAAGATTCACTAGAATGATTCCGGGAATGAGAGGGTTAACATATGAGGAACGTTTGTCCGCTCTTGGACTGTATTCCTTGGAGTTTAGAAGAATGAGGGGAGACCTCATAGAAACATTTCGAATGTTAAAAGGCATGGACAGAGTGGATGTGGCAAAGTTGTTTCCCATGATGGGGGAGTCTAGTACGAGAGGGCATGACTTCAGGATTAAAGGGCGCCCTTTCAGAACAGAAATGCGAAAAAATTTTTTTAGTCAGAGGGTGGTGAATCTATGGAATTTGTTGCCACGGGCAGCAGTGGAGGCCAAGTCATTGGGTGTACTTAAGGCAGAGTTTGATAGGTATCTGAGTAGCCAGGGCATCAAAGGTTATGGTGAGAAGGCGGGGCAGTGGGACTAAATAGGATAAAATGGATCAGCTCATGATAAAATGGCGGAGCAGACTCGATGGGCCGAATGGCCTACTTCTGCTCCTTTGTCTGATGGTCTAACTGTGTGGTGCACCCAGTCGAAGCCTAAGATGATACGGCCAGGGGAGGTGGCGAGAGTGATAGGGACCCCCAGATTCCCCAGAGTGCCGGAGGATGAGGCCCTCTTAGTGGACGCTCTGGAAGATCTCGAGGGGGAGTCTCAATTTCCGGCTGGGGTGCTGGTGAGACCTGAGTTGCAGAGGCCCTCTGTTGTACAGGCAAGCAGGATGGCTGTAATTGTCAGGAACACTATAG
This sequence comes from Mobula birostris, assembly GCF_030028105.1. Lineage (NCBI taxonomy): Eukaryota > Metazoa > Chordata > Chondrichthyes > Myliobatiformes > Myliobatidae > Mobula > Mobula birostris. The sequence goes on along the minus strand of NC_092371.1, from coordinate 90,369,245 downwards.
AGGGGGAGGGAGAGAGAACCTTTAAGAAAGCGATGCCCATGGCGCATTTGTTCCCAGTGATGGTGATCTCTAGCGCCCCTGAGAGTTCTGCTGGGGAGAAACTATTGGAGGAGAGAAAAACTGACTGCTGAGGCCTTTAACTTTAGGGACTCTCCTGTGCCACTGGCTTGGAAGCAAAGGCTGGTGGAGATTATGTTGAAGCTGAAATTTCTCTTCCCTTGGCGAGTTTGATATGGGTTGTTCCAAGAGCGCTCATCACATTATCCGGGTGACTGAGAGAGGTCGCGGCGACTGGCCCCTGCAGACGTGGAAGACATGCGGCAGCACTTGTGCAAGTTGAAGGAAACTGGGATTATCACAAAATCCTGAAGCCCCTGTGCGTCCCCAATAGTAGTGGCTCAGAAGAAAAGTGGGAAGGTACTCGTGTGTGGACTACAGGACTCTGAACAGGCGCACTGTCCTGGACCAGTATACGGTCCCGAGGGTCGAAGGCACGCTGGCCTGTTTGAATGGGGCAAAGTGGTTTAATGTGCTGGACTTGAGGAGTGGATATTACTAGATCCTGATGAGCGAGGCCGATAAAGAGAAGACAGCATTTATATGTCCCCTGGGATTCTTCCAATTCGAATGGATGCCCCAAGGCATATCAGGAGCCCCTGTCACCTTCCAGAGGGTCATGGAGAAAACGGTGGGGGATATGAACTTGCTTGAAGTGTTGGTGTATTTAGATAACTTGATAGTATCTGGATCCACCTTGGAAGAACATTAGGCGAGGCTACGGAAGGTGCTAGGCTGACTGAAGGATGAAGGGTTAAAACTTTCCCTGGACAAATGCCAGTTCAGCAAGGCGTCTGTTAGCTATGTCGGGCATATAATCTTGCGAAATGGAGTGGCTATCAGACCCGGCAAAGATAGAAGCGGTGACCACATGGCTGCGGCCCCAGACCGTGAGTGCTCTGCACTCGTTCCTGGGGTTCTGTAAGTATTATTGGAGATTCGTGAAGGGCCAAAGTGAGTCACCCCTTGAACCAGCTCCTGTGCGGTTACCCAGCCTTAGGGAAGAAAGGGAAAGGGAAAAGAGGACGGGAAGTTGGAGAATTCAATGCTAGGAGTATTGCGGGGAAGGCGGATGAGTTGAGGGCGTGGATTGACACGTGGATTATGACGTTATAGCAATTAGTGAAACTTAGCTACAGGAGGGGCAGGACTGGCAGCTTAATATTCCAGGGTTCCGATGTTTCAGATGTGATAGAGGCAGAGGAATGAAAGGTGGGGGGGTAGCATTGCTTGCTAGGGAAAATATTACAGCAGTGCTCAGGCAGGACAGATTAGAGGGCTTGTCTACTGAGTCCTTATGGGTGGAGCTGAGAAACAGGAAAGGTATGGCCACATTAGTCGGATTGTATTACAGACCACCCAATAGTCAACGAGAATTGGAAGAGCAAATCTGCAGAGAGATAGCAGGCAACTGCAGGAAACATAAAGTTGTGGTGGTAGGGGATTTTAATTTTCCATATATTGATTGGGACTCCCATACTGTTAGGGGTCTAGATGGTTTAGAGTTTGTAAAATGTGTTCAGGAAAGTTTTCTAAATCAATATATAGAGGGACCAACTAGAGGGGATGCAATATTGGATCTCCTGTTAGGAAACGAGTTAGGACAAGTGACGGAAGTCTGTGTACGGGAGCACTTTGGTTCCAGTGATCATAACACCATTAGTTTCAACTTGATCATGGACAAGGATAGAGCTGGTCCTAGGGTTGAGGTTCTGAACTGGAAGAAGGCCAAATTTGAAGAAATGAGAAAGGATCTAAAAAGCGTGGATTGGGACAGGTTGTTCTCTGGCAAGGATGTGATCGGTAGGTGGGAAGCCTTTAAAGGAGAAATTTTGACAGTGCAGAATTTGTATGCTCCTGTCAGGATTAAAGGCAAAGTGAATAGGAATAAGGAACCTTGGTTCTCAAGGGATATTGCAACTCTGATAAAGAAGAAGAGGGAGTTGTATGACATGTATAGGAAGCAGGGAGTAAATAAGGTGCTTGAGGAGTATAAGAAGTGCAAGAAAATACTTAAGAAAGAAATCAGGAGGGCTAAAAGACATGAGGTTGCCTTGGCAGTCAAAGCGAAGGATAATCCAAAGAGCTTTTACAGGTATATTAAGAGCAAAAGGATTGTAAGGGATAAAATTGGTCCTCTTAAAGATCAGACTGGTCAGCTATGTTCAGAACCAAAGGAAATGGGGGAGATCTTAAATAGGTTTTTTGCGTCTGTATTTACTAAGGAAACTGGCATGAAGTCTATGGAATTAAGGGAAACAAGTAGTGAGATCATGGAAACTGTACAGATCGAAAAGGAGGAGGTCCTTGCTGTCTTGAGGAAAATTAAAGTGGATAAATCCCCGGGACCTGACAGGGTGTTCCCTCGGACCTTGAAGGAGACTAGTGTTGAAATTGCAGGGGCCCTGGCAGAAATATTTAAAATGTCGCTGCCTACAGGTGAGGTGCTGGAAGATTGGAGAGTGGCTCATGTTGTTCCGTTGTTTAAAAAAGGATCGAAAAGTAATCCAGGAAATTATAGGCCAGTAAGTTTAACATCGGTAGTAGGTAAGTTATTGGAGGGAGTACTAAGAGACAGAATCTACAAGTATTTGGATAGACAGGGACTTATTAGGGGGAGTCAACATGGCTTTGTGCGTGGTAGGTCATGTTTGACCAATCTATTGGAGTTTTTCGAGGAGGTTACCAGGAAAGTGGATGAAGGGAAGGCAGTGGATATTGTCTACATGGCCTTCAGTAAGGCCTTTGACAAGGTCCCGCATGGGAGGTTAGTTAGGAAAATTCAGTCGCTAAGTATACATGGAGAGGTGGTAAATTGGATTAGACATTGGCTCAATGGAAGAAGCCAAAGAGTGGTAGTAGAGAATTGCTTCTCAGAGTGGAGGCCTGTGACTAGTGGTGTGCCACAGGGATCAGTGCTGGGTCCATTGTTATTTGTCATCTATATCAATGATCTGGATGATAATGTGGTAAATTGGATCAGCAAATTTGCTGATGATACAAAGATTGGAGGTGTAGTAGACAGTGAGGAAGGTTTTCAGAGCCTGCAGAAGGACTTGGACCAGCTGGAAAAATGGGCTGAAAAATGGCAGATGGAGTTTAATACAGACAAGTGTGAGGAATTGCACGTTGGAAGGACAAACCAAGGTAGAACATACAGGGTTAATAGTAAGGCACTGAGGAGTGCAGTGGAACAGAGGGATCTGGGAATACAGATACAAAATTCCCTAAAAGTGGCGTCACAGGTAGATAGGGTCGTAAAGAGAGCTTTTGGTACATTGGCCTTTATTAATCAAAGTATTGAGTGTAAGAGCTGGAATGTTTTGATGAGGTTGTATAAGGCATTGGTGAGACTGAATCTGGAGTATTGTGTTCAGTTTTGGTCACCAAATTACAGGAAGGATATAAATAAGGTTGAAAGAGTGCAGAGAAGGTTTACAAGGATGTTGCCGGGACTTGAGAAACTCAGTTACAGAGAAAGGTTGAATAGGTTAGGACTTTATTCCCTGGAGCGTAGAAGAATGAGGGGAGATTTGATAGAGGTATATAAAATTATGATGGGTATAGATAGAGTGAATGCAAGCAAGCTTTTTCCACTGAGGCAAGGGGAGAAAAAAACCAGAGGACATGGGTTAAGGGTGAGGGGGGAAAAGTTTAAAGGGAACATTAAGGGGGGCTTCTTCACACAAAGATTGGTGGGAGTATGGAATGAGCTGCCAGACAAGGTGGTAAATGCGGGTTCTTTTTTAACATTTAAGAATACATGGATGGGAGGTGTATGGAGGGATATGGTCCGTGTGCAGGTCAGTGGGACTAGGCAGAAAATGATTTGGCACAGCCAAGAAGGGCCAAAAGGCCTGTTTCTGTGCTGTAGTTTCTATAGTTTCTAATATCTAAAGCCGTCAGAGCCCTTCGGACAGAGGCGGGATACAAAATGTGAGGAGGCTTTTCAATCGCTGAAGGAGTTGTTGACCCAGGCAATGGTGCTGACTTTTGCAGACCCCCGATTGCTGTATGTGCTAAACACTGATGCCAGCCGAGAGGGGCTAGGGGGTGTCCTGTATCAGGATCAGGGCACCGGGTTGAGGCCTGTGGCGTTTGTCAGCCGGAGTTTGTCACCCTCGGAGAGAAACTATCCCACCCACAAGTTGGAATTCCTGGCGTTGAAATGGGCACTGGTGGATAAGCTGAGTGACTATCTCTATGGGGCCAAGTTTGAGATGAGGACGGACAACAACCCTCTCACTTATATCCTGACATCGGCGAAACTGGATGCCACAGGCCATCGGTGGTTGGCAGCCTTGTCGGCCTATGCTTTCAGCCTGAAGTACTGTCCAGGGAGCTGGAACATTGATGTGGATACTTTGCCCCCATGCATGCATGAGGGATTGAGGGATGGGGCAGGGACGAGGAGTGGGTGAGCGAAGGCCAAGGAAAAGGTGATGCCGGATCGAGCAGTGGATCAATTGGGGGCTTCTGATGATGCTCCGCCCTGTTTACTGTAATCTGACTGCTCTGAAGACCAAGCAGTTGCCCGAATTGAGTTCTGAGGAAATGGCAACTGCTCAGCGAGATGACCCGGGCACTAGCACTATTTGGTCTGTGGTTGAAAAGGGAAACATGGCTCAGGCAGAAGAGACAAAACATGCTTCGGTGCCTCCATTACTGAAAAAATGGCCTCGCTTGAAGTTGAAGAACCAAATCTTATACCGAGTCACATCACCCCCAGGCCAACCTTGGTGTTGCCAGCTCGTCCTACTTGAGAAGTATCAGAAGATTGCGCTTAGGTCACTTCATGATGATTCCGGACATATGGGAGTGGAAAAGACCTACGGATTACTCAAAGACTGGTTTTACTGCCCCGAATGAAGTCGGAGGTTGAAGAGTACTGCAAATCGTTCATTCACTGCATACGGCGGAAGACACTGCCTGTGCAGGCAGCTTCTTGGTCACACTTGCAGAGTGCAGGGCCCCTGGACCTGGTGTGTATGGATTTTCTATCCATCGAACCAGATGCCAGCAACATGGTGAATGTCTTAGTCATCAAGGACCACTACACTAGATATGCTCAGGCTTTTCCTACCAAGGACCAGAAGGCCACTATGGTGGCAAAAGTGCTATGGGAGAAGTACTTTGTTCAGTACGGCCTTCCCAAGTGGATACGTAGTGACCAGGGACTGGGCATCGAGAGCAGGCTCATCTATGAGTTACTGGGCATGCTTGGAGTTGAGAAGTCGAGGACCATGCCCTATCACCTGCAGGGCGATCCCCAGCCTGAGAGGTTTAATCGGACTCTGCTAGACATGCTCAGGACCCTGGGGATCAGCAAGAAGAGCAGGTGGAGTCAACATATTGGGCCTCTGATTCACTGCTACAACTGTACACAAAATGACACTACTGGGTACTCGCCCTATTATCTGATGTTTGGGCGCGAGGCAAGGATGCCCATTGACCTTTGTTTCGGGACTGACGTGGGTGACTTACCATCGAAGCCTTCTCTGAAGTATGTGTCTGATATGAGGAAAGAGCTGAAAGGGCTTATGAGTTGACTGGGCTGGCGGCCGCCAAGCAGAATCAGGAAAATAAGAGGAGGTATGACCAGAAAGTAAAGTTCCCCCAAATCGTACCGGGAGACCGAGTCCTCATAAGAAATTTGGGACTACCTGGAAAGCACATGTTGGCTGACCACTGGGGGGCCCCACCCTATGTGGTGGAGAGTCAGATGCTGAACCTACCTGTTTTCCGGGTGAGACCAGAGGAGGTGAAGGGGCCTGCCAAGATTCTCCATCAGAACCACCTGTTGCCCCCGGGACAAGAGGTGCAGGTAGACAGAGAGCCCAACTTGGAGTCTACACCTAGTACGAGGACTCTGCGGAAACGCAGGTCAACGGAAGAGCCCACCGCTGAAGAGACTGGGCCAGGCCCAGCCCAGCCCCTGAAAGGAATACAGATTCAGATGTGTGGTACATGCCGCTATTCGCTAACTCCCCCATGATAGAGGAAAAGACTCCTGGCCTTTTTTCTCACTGAGTCAGGTGAGGCGAGGGGGGCTATTAGTGGGCAGCCTGGGGTACAGCAGGACTTTGAAGGAGAGGAGTTGGGGCCTGAACATGAGTCAGGGGGCTCCAAATTACAGGGGATCTTGAGTGATAGATCACGGAGGTTTCACCAGGCAGACCCAAAGTATCGCCAGTGTTGTCTGAGCTCGATGAGTTAAGAGAGGAGGTACGGAGGTCTCAGAACCCCCACCCCACCGACAGGTTGGCCTAGGTAGCGCCTAGGGAACAGGGTATGATCTCTACTGTTCTGGGGAGCTATGTCACTGCTTTCTGCACTTGGATTGGGCTCTGTGTTTTGCAGGAAGGGTTGGCGAATTATCTTAATGTCATGAGGGCATGACTAAATTTGATGGGGGGGGGAAGAGTGTAAGGGGTTTTATACTACTTGCTAAGGCTGATAAAATGACTTCTCTGTAATGCTAACTGCTGAGGTAAGGGGTTCCCTGTAGCTGTGATGTTTGGGTTATAACTACAGATAACGGGGAACTAACCAATGGGTGGCATGTTATTCTACCTTGTATGTCTGGGAACCGAGTTGGTTCGCGGGCTTTTGAGGTGAGGCAAGCGAAGAGGAAGGACGAGTGCAGGGAGCGCCTGGTGATCCTGGGACGGCAATACGGGAATTCGAGGATCCTATTGGCGGCGTTTCGGTGGAGGTCGTTTACGGAAGGACACCGGAGGCGTGAGCTCCAATGATATTTTTGTGCATGAACTGATAACTTTAATAACAGTGGCGTCTTTGTCTTTTATATTTTGTTTCTCTATTAACCTCAACACAAAATAAGATTTATGAAGTGTAATCATTTAATCATTGTGTACTGTCCGATATTTGCGTTGAGTTTGTGCTGGGGTACATTACACAGCATCCACCCAAACTTCAATGCCCTATTTGGCGGGGCCGAAAGCTGATTCCCCTAGATGAACATGCAGGCAAGCCTAATGGGCCACACGGCATTATTGCAAGTGAGTGGATTGCAACAGTAACTGCATGCATTTTTTGGACCAGCAGGTGGAGTTTAGATCTTAGTATTTAGGGAAGGCTACACCCGCCTTTGAGGCAATACAGTACAGATTTACTAACACAAGAAAGTCTGCAGATGCTGGAAATCCAGTATAACACACAAAATTCTGTGGAGTATCTATGGAGAGAAATAAACAGATGTTTTGGGCTGTGACCCTTTAATCAGGACTGGAAAGGAAGGGGGAAGAAGCCAGAATAAGGTGATGATGGTGGGGGGGGGGGAATGGAGAAAAAGGAGGGAAAGGAGTACAAATTGACAGGTTATAGGTGAATCCAGGTAAGGGGGAAAATATGGGCAGGTGGATTTACTGACTTCCAGGAGATGATGTGAGAAACAGACCGCATGCGGCCGTTCCGAATGAATATCGTATGTGTAACTAGGGGGCCATGCACAATCCAGATTTGATGGAGACAGCCGTGAGAAGCACGGAGGAACATCTGGAGAAACTTCTGAAATGCCTGATTCGCCGCTACTGTGCGATCGAGAATCTCCGGAGACGAAGGCCCCAAATCCTCGGCTTTGCCTATTGCCTGTTGCCAGGGCCGGGGTCGAAGCGCTCGGCAGAGAAGGTGCTCGGTGTCGGAGAGCTGGTTGGAGGCTCGGGGTTTTCGGACAGACTCGGAGTCGGACTATGGTCGGATGCTTCCAGTATGCTGCATCGGCAAGTTGGCAGTGCTGCAGGTTTACCGCCTGCGTGAGATGATGGGACTTTTGAGAGACTTTGAGACTTTTACTATGCCATGGTCTGTTCTTATCAATTTACTGTATTGCTTTGCACTGTATGTTATAATTATGTGGTTCTTGTTAGTTTTTAAGTCGGTTTGTCATGTGTTTTCGTGATATCATTCTGGGAAAACATTGTATCATTTCTTAATGCATGCATTACATGCATTACTAAATGACAATAAAAGAGGACTGCGTGTCCTCAATCTAATCTAATGACAGTCTAAGCTCCCTAGGGTTTAAGATATGATTTTATTTAAATTACCGAATTTGAGAAGACAGCTGCCAGACTGGGGCATAGTGAAGCTTTGGAATTCTCTCTGCCCAAGGGCAGTGGGCACTCAGTAGCTTTGCCTTTTCAAGACACAGATCAATACAGTTATCATACATTGAAAGAATAAAGGGATACAAAATTGAGCAGGGAAGTGGGTGAGGCACAAGATCAACTTGAGTTCTTGCACTGGGCCCTATCTTTTATGAATAAATGTCTTTTTTGTGGTTGTACTGTCCACTTCCTCATTGTCAAAAATAAGCCTTCACACTGTGTAGCAGGCAACACATCATTAGTTCCAATCACAAACAGAAAAAAAATCTGCAGAAGTTGGAAATCCAAGTAACTTACAAAATGCTGGAGGAACTCAGCAGGCCAGACAGCTTCTATGGAAGAAAGCAAAATTGATGTTTCAGGGATAAATATTCTTGCAGGTAGGTTTGCTGGAGAGGCTCCAGTGGATTTAAACTACAAACCCCATTTCCAGAAAAGTTGGGATATTTTCCAAAATGCAATAAAAACAAAAATCTGTGATATGTTAATTCACATGAACCTTTATTTAACTAACAAAAGTACAAAGAAAAGATTTTTAATAGTTTTACTGACAAACTTAATTGTATTTTGTAAATATTTACAAATTTAGAATTTGATGGCTGCAACACACTCGACAAAACTTGGGACAGATTTAAAATAAGATCAAAAAGCGCACAGAAACCATCATGCTACTGTGACAATTACAGCCACCTGGGTTCGGGAGTACTTCGGAAAACCATTGTCACTCAACAAGGTCGCTGCATCCAGAAATGCAACTTGAAACTGTATTACGCAAGGAGGAAGCCATACATCAACTCTATGCAGAAACACCGGTGAGTTCTCTGGGCCCGAGCTCATCTCAGATGGACCGAAAGACTGTGGAACCGTGTGCTGTGGTCAGATGAGTCCACATTTCAGCTAGTTTTCGGAAAAAACGGGCATTGGGTTCTCCGTGCCAAAGATGAAAACGACCATCCAGATTGTTATCAGCGAAAGGTGCAAAAGCCAGCATCTGTGATGGTATGGGGTGCATCAGTGCCCACGGCATGGGTGAGTTGCATGTATGTGAAGGTACCATTGACTCTGAGGCGTATATTAGGATTTGAGAGAGATATATGTTGCCATCAAGGCGACGTTTCTTCCCGGGACGTCCATGCTTATTTCAGTAGGACAATGCCAGACCACATTCTGCATGGGCTACAACAGCGTGGCTTTGTAGACACAGAGTGCATGTACTTGACTGGCCTCCTGCCAGTCCAGATCTATCTCCTATTGAAAATGTATGGCGCATCATGAAGAGGAGAATCAGACAACGGAGACCACGGACTGTTCAGCAGCTGAAGTCTTATATCAAGTAAGAATGGACAAAATTTCCAATTGCAAATCTACTACAATTAGTATCCTCAGTTCCAAAACGATTAAAAGGTGTTTTTAGAAGGAAAGGTGGTGTAACACAATGGTAAACATGCCTCTGTCCCAACTTTTGTTGAGTCTGTTGCAGCCATCAAATTCTAAATTTGTGTATGTTTACAAAATACAATTAAGTTGGTCAGTAAAACTATTGAAAATCTTTTCTTTGTACTTTTGTCAGTTAAATAAAGGATCACGTGAATTAACATATCACAGATTTTTGTTTTTATTGCATTTTGGAAAATATCCCAACTTTTCTGGAAATGAGGTTTGTACATCTCAAGGGTGAAGGGGAACCAGAGTGCAGGAACAGATGTAGGGGAGAAGGAAAAAAAAGGAGATAGTAAAGTTGTTTGCACCTTTAGTGATAAACAGAGAGTAAGTGATGGAAAATTTCTTAAATGCATTTATTTTAATGCTAGGGGTATTGTAAGAATGGTGGTTGAGCTTGGAGCTAGATTGATACCTGGAAGTATGATATTGTAGCTACTAGTGAAACATGGTTGCAGCAGGGGTGTGATTGGCAACTAAATATTCCTGGACTTTGTTGCTTCAGGTTTGATAGAATCAGAGGGACAAGAGGGGAGGTGTTGCATTGCTGTCAGAGAAAATATTACAGTGGTGCTCTGGCAGGATAGATTAGAAGGCTCATCTAGGGAGGCTATTTTGGTAGAATTGAGGAATGGGAAAGGTGTAGTAAAACTTACAGGGGTGTATTATAGACCACCTAATGGGGAGCAAGAACCGGATGAGCAAATTTGTAAGAAGATAAGCAGATATTTGTAGTAAGCACAAGGTTGTGATTGTGGGAGATTTTAGTTTTCCACACATAGACTGATAAGCCCATACTGTAAAAGGGCTGCTGGACGGTTTGGAGTTTGTAAAATGTGTGCAGGATAGTTTTTTGCAGCAATACATAGAGGTACCAACTAGAGAAGGGGCAGTGTTGGATCTCCTTTTAGGGAATGAGATGTCAGGTGACGGAGGTATGTGTTGGGGAGCACTTCGGGTCCAGTGATCATAATACAGTGATCATTATAGTTTCAATATAATCATGGAGAGGACAGGACTGGACCCAGGGTTGAGATTTTTGATTAGAGAAAGGCCAACTTTAAGGAGATGCGAAAGGATTTAGAAGGAGTGGATTGGAAAAATTTGTTTTATAGGAAGGATGTAATAGAGAAATGGAGGTCATTTAAAGGTGAAACTATAAGGGTACAGAATCTTTATGTTCCTGTTAGGTTGAAAGGAAAGGTTAAAAGTTTGAGGGAGCCATGGTTTTCAAGGGATATTGGAAACTTGGTTTGGAAAAAGAGAGATATCTACAATAAATATAGGCAGCATGGAGTAAATGAGGTGCTCAAGGAATATAAAGAATGTAAAAAGAATCTTCAGAAAGAAATTAGAAAAGCTAAAAGAAGATACGAGGTTGCTTTGGCAAGTAAGCTGAAAATAAATCCAAAGGGTTTCTACAGTTATATTCATAGCAAAAGGATAGCGAGGGATAAAATTGGTCCCTTAGAGAATCAGAGTGGACAGCTATGTGTGGAACCAAAAGAGATGGGGGAGATTTTGAACAATTTCTTTTCTTCGGTATTCACTAAAGAGAAGGATATTGAATTGTGCAAGGTAAGGGAAACAGGTAGGGAAGTTATGGAAACTATGATGATTAAAGAAGGGGAAGTATTGGTGCTTTTAAGGAATATAAAAGTGGATAAGCCTCCAAGTCCTGACAGGATGTTCCCTAGGACCTCGAGGGAAGTTAGTATAGAAATAGCAGGGTATCTGACAGAAATATTTTAAATGTCATTAGAAACAGCGATGATGCTGGAGGATTGGCTTATTGCTCATGTTGTTCCATTGTTTAAAAAGGGTTCTAAGAGTAACCCCAAAGGTAGAATCTCATGTGGATAGGGTGGTGTAGAAAGCTTTTGGTATGCTGGCATTGAGTACAGAAGTTGAGATGTAATATTAAAATTGTACAAGGCATTGGTAAGGCCAAATCTGGAGTACTGGGTACAGGTCTGGTCACCGAATTATAGGAAAGATGTCAACAAAATAGAGTACAGAGGAGATTTACCAGAATGCTACCTGGGTTTCAGCACCTAAGTTACAGAGAAAGGTTGAATAAGTTGGGTCTTTATTCTTTGGAGCGTAGAAGGCTGAGGGAGGACTTGATAGAGGTATTTAAAATTATGAGGGGGATAGATAGAGTTGACGTGGGTAGGCTTTTTCCATTGAGAGTGGGGGAGATTCAAACAAGAGGACATAAGTTGAGAGTTAGGGGACAAAAGTTTAGGGATAACACGGGGGGGGGGGACTTCTTTATTCAGAGAGTGGTGACTGTGTGGAACGAGCTTCCAGTAGAAGTGGTGGAAGCAGGCTTGGTATTGTCATTTAAAGTAAAATTGGATAGCTATATGAACAGGAAAGGAGTGGAGGGTTATGGGCTGAGTGCAGGTCGGTGGGGCTTGGTGAGAGAATGCATTCGGCACAGACTAGAAGGGCTGAGATGGCCTGTTTCCATGTTGTAATTGTTATATGGTTATATAGGCCGAGACCCTTCAACAGGACTGGAGAAAAATGATGAGAAATCAGGGTTAGAGGTGAGGGGAGAGAGAAACACAAGGTGCTAGGTGAAACCGGGATGGTGGGCGGGGGGGGGGGGGGGGAGTGAAGTAAAGAGTTGGGAAGTTGATTGGTGAAAGAGATACAGGGCTGAAGAAGGGGGAATCTGATAGGAGAGAGGAGAAAGAAAGAAAAAAGGGGGAGGAGCTCCAGAGGGAGGCAATGGGCAGGGAAGGAGATAAAGTGAAAGAAGGACAAGGGGATGGGGAACAGAGGGGTAGAGGCGTGGTGGACATTACCGGAAGTTCAAGAAATCGATGTTCATGCCATCTGGTTGGAGACTACCGAGACAGAATACACGGTGTTGCTCCTCCAACCTAAGTGTGGCCTCATCACGACAGTAGAGGAGGCCATGGATGGATGGACATGTAGGAATGGGAATGGGAAGTGGAATTAAAATAGGTGGCCACCGGGAGATTCTGCTTTTTCTGGCGGATGGTGTGTAGGTGCTGGGGAAGCAGTCTCCCGATCTACATTGGATCACAGCGATATACAAGAGGCCACATCACCAGAAAAGGTGGGATCTCCAAGTGGCCACCGATTTTGTCTGTCCCACCTCCTTCTCAATTCTCTTTCCCATTTCCCTCTCTTTGCCAGCCCATCACCTCCCTCTGGTGCTCCTTCCGCTTCTTCTTTCTTCCATGGCCTGCTATCCTTTCCTATCAGGCTCCCCCTTCTCCAATCCCACCAGTTGATTCACCAATCAACTTCACAATTCTTTACTTCATCCTTTCCCCTCCTGGTTTCACCTATCAACTTGTGTTTCTCCATCCCTCACCTCTAACCCTGACTCCTCCAATTTTTCTCCAGTCCTGCCAAAGGGTCTCAGCCTGAAACGTCAACTGTACTCTTGTCCATAGATGCTGCCTGGCCTGCTGAGTTCTTCCAGCGTTTTTTGTGTGTTACATTATTAGGTCCTATGTTTTAGTACCAAGATTTAAAGTTGTCAGTTGGCAACCTTGGCTGTAAAACTTTAGTGAAGATTAAGATACCAAACCAAACCAGATAAATAACTTGCCTCTGCTTTCGGCTTCTCTGAAACCGAGGCTGATCCTGGTGACGATTTTGAAACATGTCCAAAAATATAGGTTGAAACTTTCTGAAGATAACAGTGGAAACTTCAAAATTCCTTTCTAATTGCTCTACTCGCTTTCGGAAGTCTTGGGATAAGTTGGCCATATCTGCCCATTTCTTCATCTTGTTGAAGAATTGGATTAGGCTGTAAGAACATAGCACAGAATTTACAAGATATTAGATCTTCCTGCAGCTGCAGAAAGTTAATCATTTACTAACCAATAAAAAAGAAATGAAAACCAACGGGTGTGGGGGAGGGGAAAGTCTTATGAGACCAGGCTCAAGTATTTGTAAACATGTTGAGTCCCTTCTATGGTTTACCTCTCCCCAGCTGTGCGGAAATAGAGACACGGAACATAGAAAACTTACAGCACAATATAGGCCCTTCGGCCCACAATGGTGAACCGAACATGTTCTTACTTTACCTAGGGTTACCCACAGCTCTCTATTTTTCTAAGCTCCATATACCTATTCAGGAGTCTCTTAAAAGACCCTATCGTTTCTAACTCCACCACCGTCACTGGCAGCGCATTCCATGCACTCACAACTGTCTGTGTAAAAAAACTTACCCCTGGCATCTCCTCTGTACCTACTTCCAAGCACCTTAAAACTGTGCCCTCTCGTGTTAGCTATTTCAGCCCTGGGAAAAAGCCTCTGAATATCCACACGATCAATGCCTCTCATCATCTTATACATCTCATCTTCTGTCACTCCAAGGAGAAAAGGCCGAGTTCGCTCAACCTATTCTCATAAAGCATGCTCCCCAATCCAGTCAACACCCTTGTAAATCTCCTCTACACCCTTTCTATAGTTTCCACAACCTTCCTGTTGTGAGGTGATCAGAACTGAGCACAGTACTTCCAGTGGGGTCTGACCAGGGGCAGGATCCTATACATCTTCAACATCTCCCTGAGCAGTGCCGTCATTCCTACGTGCTTCAAGGCCACCATTGTCCCCGTGCCAAAGAAGTCTTCAGTGTCCTGCCTCTACGACTACTGTCCCGTCACACTCACATCCATCATCATGAAGTGCTTCGAGAGGCTCGTCATGAGGCACATCAAGACCCTGCTGCCCCCCCGCCGCACTGGACCCCCTGCAGTTCGCATACTGTCCCAACTGTTCAACAGACGACGCCATTGCCATCACCCTCCACCTGGCCCTAACCCACCTGGACAAAAAAGACACGTACGTTCAAATGCTGTTCATAGACTTCAGTTCAGCATTCAACACAATCATTCCTCAGAAATTGATTGGAAAGCTGAGCCTACTAGGCCTGAACACCTCCCTCTGCAACTGGATCCTAGACTTCCTGACTGGGAGACCTCAGTCAGTCCGGATTGGAAGCAGCATCTCCAATACCATCACACTGAGCACGGGGGCTCCCCCAAGAGTCCACTGCTGATCACTCTGTTGACCCACGGCTGTGCTGCAACACACAGCTCAAACCACATTAAGTTCGCCGATGACACGATCGTGGTGGGTCTCATCAGCAAGATCGATGAGTCAGCATACAGAGAGGAGGTGCAGTGGCTAATGGAATGGTGCAGAGCCAAAAGCCTGTCTCTGAATGTGAACAAAAGAGACGGTTGTTGACTTCAGGAGGACACGGAACGACCACTCTCCGCTGAACATCAACAACTCCTCGGTAGAGATCATTAAGAGCACCAAATTTCTTGGTGTTCACCTGCTGCAGAATCTCACCTGGTCCCTCAACACCAACTCCATAGCAAAGAAAGCCCAGCAGCGTCTCTACTTTCTGCGAAGGCTGAGAAAAGTCCATCTCCCACCCCCCATCCTCACCACATGCTACAAAAGTTGTACTGAGAGCATCCTGAGCAGCTGCATCACTGCCTGGTTCAGAAATTGCATCATCTCTGACCGCAAGACCCTACAGCAGATAGTGAGGACAGCTGAGAAGATCATCGGGGTCTCTCTTCCCGCCATTACAGACCTTCATACCACACGCTGCATCCGTAAAGCAAACAGCATTATGAAGGATCCCACGCACCCCTCATACAAACTCTTCTCCCTCCTGCCATCAGGCAAAAGGCACTGAAGCATTTAGGCTGTCACGACCAGAGTACGTAACAGTTTCTTCCCCCAAGCCATCCGACTCCTCAATACCCAAAGCCTGGACTGACACCAACCTACTGCCTTCTGCTGTGCCTGTTGTCCTGTTTATTATTTAATGTAATGCCTGCACTGTTTTGTGCACTTTATGCAGTCCTGGGTAGGCCTGTAGTCTAGTGTATTTTTTGTGTTGTTTTACGTAGTTCAGTGTAGTTTTTGTATTGTTTCATGTAGCACCATGGTCCTGAAAAACATTGTCTCGTTTTTACTGTGTACTGTACCCAGCAGTTATGGTCGAAATGACAATAAAAAGTGACTTGACTTGTAACTGCAGCATTAACTCTCAGCTCTTAAACTCAACTCCAAGGTTGATGAAGGCTAATACACCATATGCCTTCTGAACCACAGAGTCAACCTGCGCAGCAGCTTTGACTGTCCTATGGACTCGGACCCCAAGATCCCTCTGATACTCCACACTGTCAAGAGTTTTACCATTAGTAAACACAAAATAATCTGCAGATGCTGGGATCAAAGCAACACTCACAACATGCTGGAGGAACTCAGCAGGTCAGGCAGCATCCGTGTAAACGATGAGTCGATGTTTCGGGCCGGAACCCTTCCTCAGGACTAAAGAGGGAAGGGGCATAGGCCCTATAAAAAAGGTGGGGGAGGGTTGGAAGTAGAAGGCTGGTAGGTTCAGTTGAAAAACCAGTAATTTGAATGACAAAGGGGTGGGGCAGGGGCAGCAGCAGCAGGGGGGTGATAGGCAGCTGGGGGAGGGGCAGAGTGAAATAGGGATAGAGGAAGGGAGGGGGAGGGAATTATCGAAAGTTGGAGAATTCTATGTTCATACCAAGGGGCTGGAGACTACCTAGACGGTATATGAGGTGTTGCTTCTCCAACCTGAGTTTAGCCTCGTCATGGCAGTAGAGGAGGCCATGTATGGACATATCTGAATGGGAAGCAGAGTTGAAGTGGGTGGCTACCGAGAGATCCTGGCTGTTGTGGCGGACGGAGTGGAGGTGTTCGACGAAGCAGTCCCCCAATCTACATCGGGTTTCACCGTTGTAGAGGAGTCCGCACCGGGAGCACCGGATGCAATAGATGACCCCAACAGACTCACAAGTGAAGTGTTGCCTCACCTGGAAGGACTGTTTGGGGCCCTGAATGGTGGCAAGAGAGGAGGTGTAGGGACAGGTTACAGGGATAAGTGCCGGGTGGGAGATCCGTGGGGAGGGACGTGTGGATAAGGGAGTCGCGGAGGATCGTGGTTTCCCTTCTACCGTCATCAATGATGCCCTCACCCGCATCTCCTCCATTTCCCGCACTTTGGCCCTCACCCCATCCTCCCGCCACCACAACAGGGACAGAGTTCCCCTTGTCCTCACCTACCACCCCACCAGCCTCCGGATCCAGCACATTATCCTCTGCAACTTCTGCCACCTTCAACAGGACCCCACCACTAAGCACATCTTTTGCTCTCCACCCCTCTCCGCTTTCCGCAGGGATCGGTCTCTCCGCGACTCCCTTATCCACACGTCCCTCCCCACGGATCTCCCACCTGGCACTTTTCCCTGTAAGCGCAAGTGCTACACCTGTCCCTACACCTCCTCTCTTGCCACCATTCAGGGCCCCAAACAGTCCTTCCAGGTGAGGCAACACTTCACTTGTGAGTCTGTTGGGGTCATCTATTGCATCCGGTGCTCCTGGTGTGGCCTCCTCTACATCGGTGAAACACGACGTAGATTGGGGGACCGCTTCGTCGAACACCTCCGCTCCATCCGCCACAACAGACAGGATCTCCCGGTAGCCACCCACTTTGACTCTGCTTCACATTCCCATTCAGATATGTCCATACATGGCCTCCTCTACTGCCATGATGAGGCTAAACTCAGACTGGAAGAGCAACACCTCATATACCGTCTAGGTAGTCTCCAGCCCCTTGGTATGACCATAGAATTCTCCAACTTCCAGTAAATCCCTCCTCCTCCCTTCCTCTATCCCTATTTCACTCTGCCCCTCCCCCAGCTGCCTATCACCTCCCTCATGGTTCCGTCTCCTTCTACTACCCATTGTGTTTTCCCCTATTCCTTCTTCACCTTTCCTGCCTATCATTTCCCTGCTTCCCCTCCCCCACTCCTTTGTCTTTCAAATTATTGTTTTTTCAACTGAACCTACCAGCCTTCTACTTCCAACCCTCCCCCACCTTCTTTATAGGGCCTCTGCCCCTTCCCTCTTCAGTCCTGATGAAGGGTTCCGGCCCAAAATGTCGACTCATTGCTTCCACGGATGCTGCCCGACCTGCTGAGTTCCTCTAGCGTGTTGTGAATGCTGTCTTACCATCAGTACTATATTCTGCCATCATATTTGACCTACCAAAATGAATCACCTCACACTTACCTGGGTTGAACTCCATCTGCCACTTCTCAGTCCAGTTTTGCATCCTATCAATGTCCCATTGTAACCTCTGACAGCCCTCCACACTATCCACAGCACCTCCAACCTTTGTGTCATCAGCAAATTTACTAACCCATCCCTCCACTTACTCCTTCAGGTCATTTATAAAAATCACAAAGAGAAATGGTCTCAGAACAGATCCCTGAAGCACATCACTGGTCACTAACCTCTATGCAGAAAATGACCTGTCTACAACCACTCTTTGCCTTCCGTGGGCAAGCCAATCCTGGACCCACAAAGCAATGTCCCCTTTGATCCCGTGCCTCCTTACTTTCTCAATAAGCCTTGCATGGGGCACCTTATTAAATGCCTTGCTGAAATCCACTGCATCTACTGCTCTACCTTCAATGTGTTTAGTCGTATCCTCAAAAAAATCAATCAGGCTCATAAGGCACGACCTGCCCTTGACAAAACTATGCTGACTATTCTTAATCATATTATGCCTCTCCAAACGTTCATAAATCCAGCCTCTCAAGATCTTTTCCAGCAATCTCCTCCCTCGCCTCCTACATTAGTCTGCGGTACACCTCGTCCGGTCCCGGAGACTTATCAAGCTCCAGCACATCCTCTTAATGTCTATATGCTCAAGCTTTTCAATCCGTTGTAATTCATCCCTACAATCGCCAAGATCCTTTTCCATAGTAAATACTGAAGCAGAGTATTCATTAAGTACCTCTGCTATCTCCTTCGGTTCCATACACACTTTTCCACTGTCACACTTAATTGATCCTATTCTCTCACGTCTTATCTTCTTGCTTTTCACGTACTTGTCGAATGCCTTGGGGTTTTCTTTAATCCTGCTCGCCAAGGCCTTCTCCTGGCCCCTTCTAGCTCTCCTAATTTCATTCTTAAATTCCTTCCTGTTAACCTTATAATCTAGACCTCTATCATTACCTAGTTTTTTTGAACCTTTCATAAGCTCTTCTTTTCTTCTTGACTAGATTTTCAACAGCCTTTGTGCACCACAGTTCCTGTACCCTACCATCCTTTCCCCGTCTCAGTGGAACATACCTGTACAGAACGCCATGCAAATATTCCGAGCATTTGCCACGTTTCTGTCGTACATTTCCCTGACAACATCTGTTCCCAATTTATGCTTCCAAGTTCTTGCCTCATATTTCCCCTTACTCCAATTAAACGCTTTCCTCATTTGTCTGTTCCTATCTCTCTTCAATGCTATGGTTAAGGAGATAGAATTGTGATCATTATCTCCAAAATGCTCTCACACTGAGTGACCTGACACCTGACCAGCTTCATTTCCCAATACCAGATTAAGTCAGCCTCTCCTCTCATAGGTTTATCTACATATTGTGTCAGGAAACCTTCCTGAATACAACTAACAAACTCCACCCCATCTAAACCCCCCGCTCTAGAAAGATGCCAATCAATATTTGGGAAATTAAAATCTCTCAGCACAACAACGCTGATATTATTACACCTTTCTAGAATATGTCTCCCTACCTGCTCCATATCACTGTTACTGTTGGGTGGTCTATAAAAAACACCCAGTAGAGTTATTGACCCCTTCCTGTTCCTAACCTCCACCCAGAGAGACTCCTTTGACAATCCCCCCATGACTTCCTCCTTTTCTGCAGCCGTGACACTATCTCAGATCAGCAGTGCCACGCCCCCACCTCTCTTGCCTCCCTCCTTGTCATTTGTGAAACATCTAAAGCCTGGCACTCGAAGTAACCATTCCTGCCCCTGGGTCATTCAAGTCTCTGTAATGGTCACAACATCATATCCCGCTCACCCACTTTGTTCATGATGCTTCTTGCATTAAAATCTCAAACCATCGATCTGAGCGTATCCCTTCTCTATCACCTGCCTCTTGCACTGTCTCCAATCTTTCTGTTTGTGAGCCAACCACCCCTTCTTCTGTCTCTTCAGTTCAGTTCCCACCCCCCCAGCAGTTCTAGATTAAACAACAGTAGAACAGAGGGATCTAGGAATAATGGTGAAGAGTTCCCTGAAGGTGGAATCTGATGTGGATAGGGTGGTGATGAAAGCTTTTGGTACGCTGGCCTTTATAAATCAGAACATTGAGTATAGGAGTTGGGATGTAATGCTGAAATTGTACAAGGCATTGGTGAGGCCAAATTTGGAGTATTGTGTACAGTTCTCGTCACCGAATTATAGGAAAGATGTCAACAAAGTAGAGAGAGTACAGAGAAGATTTACTAGAATGTTACCTGGGTTTCATCACCCAAGTTACAGAGAAAGATTGAACAAGTTGGGTCTTTATACTCTGGAACATAGAAGGTTGAGGGGGGACTTGATAGAGGTATTTAAAATTATGAGGGGGATAGATAGAGTTGACGTGGATAGGCTTTTTCCATTGAGAGTAGGGGAGATTCAAACAAGAAGACATGAGTTGAGAGTTAAAGGGCAAATGTTTAGGGGTAACATGAGGGGAAACTTCTTTACTTAGAGAGTGGTAGCTGCGTGGAACGAGCTTCCAGCAGAAGTGGTTGAGGCAGGTTCGATGTCGTTGTTTAAAGTTAAATTGGATAGATATACGGACAGGAAAGGAATGGAGGGTTATGGGTTGAGTGCAGGTCGCTGGGACTAGATGAGAGTAAGCATTCGGCATGGACTAGAAGGGCTGAAATGGCCTGTTTCCGTGCTGTAATTGTTATATGGTTAAATTATAAACTCTCCCCAATAGCGTTAGCAAACCTCCCCACCAGGATATTGGTCCCCATCAGACTGAAGTGCAACCTGTCCTTTTTGTACAGGTCACCCCTGTCCCAAAAGAGGTCGCAATGATCCAGAAATCTGAATCCCTGCCCCCTGCTCCAATCCCTCAGACACACATTTATCTTCCACCTCACTCTATACTTGTACTCGCTGTTGCGTGGCACAGGTAGTAATCCCAAGATCTCTAATCTTTTAATTGTTTTCTACATACCTTCTCCCCAACCTTCACACCATCAATGATAGCTATGACCGATACACCACAAACCTTCCTTAAACTTCTCTGTCTAGCCATTTCATCAACTACCGTTCCTTCATACTACATTGTGTTATTGTCTACATGTCCCCCTCAGACTCAGTGAAGAGTCTATTCAAATAATAATTCATTATAAAATAGGCCATGTCAAAGTTTCCCAATATCTTATAATAACCATTATAATGTTAAGAATTATAAACTACAGTCACTTCATACATTGATAAACAATTAGAAATCCCACTGCACTTTGAACCCCAAAACAGAATGTCAAAAAATATATAAGCGTTCTACCAGTTTACTCAGTCAGAAACAAGTGTCATTCCAACAATCGCAACACCTCCACAATAAACATAGTAGTGGAATTAAGGGTTATGGGGAAAAGGCAGGTAAATGGAGCTGAGTTTACGGACAGATCAGAGCTTATTGAATGGCGGGGCAGGCTCGATGGGCCAGATGGCCTACTCCTGCTCCTATTTCTTTGTAAACAAAGCGGGAAAGTATTTATTGCACTAGTTTGCTTCTAACTCTAGAACACGAGATAACTGTTACCTTAACTTTGATGAGCGAAGAATTCTTGTCAATGAAACACCATTTCCTTCCATCATTCCCTTGCCAACGGTTGGGGTGATGCTTTTTCGACAGGCCACATATAAAGCACAAGCCAGCCAATGCAGAGTTTCCCCCTAAGAAAGAGAGATTTATAAAAACACTGACTGACTCTTCAAAGGAAATGCCAAGAGTTCTGCAGTGAGCTACTGGCACTCACCCAGATAAAAGTCTTAAGATCTTGAAGACAAGTCTTTGACAGCCTGCAAACATGAAGTCCACCAGCAGAAGCAGCATATACTTGCCCAGATTTCAGCATTTACGCTTATGGTCATACTGGATGAAACTGGCACTTTTGCCAACAAAGTACCTCCCTATAATAACCATCTTTCCCATCACTCAGCCCATACATATCAACTGCTCATCTAAATATTGCTTAAATGGTATGAGAGAATTTGCCTCCATTATTTCCACTGTCAGCTTGTTCCAGATTTCAACCATGCTCTGTCTATAAGTTCCTCCTCAAATCCCTTCTAAAACTCCTAACCTACATTGTCTAGTTTTAGACACCTTTGGTAAGGGGAGGGAGGAAGCCTATCATTTTTCACCTTGTCTAGAACACAGCACAATACAATTCATTATGGGCCCTTCGGCCCATGATGTTGTGTCAACCTATCTGAATATAGTTGATGATCAATCTAACCTTTCCCTTCTATACATCCCACAACTCCCATGTGCCTCAGAGACTTTTAAATGTTGCTATTGTATCAGCCTCTACTGACAATGCATGGCACCCCGCCATTCTGTGTAAAAACCGAGCTATGACATCTTCCCTCAACTTTCCTCCACTTCACGTGCCTCATATCAGGTCCACCCTGGAGATTTGCTGCTGCAAAGAAATCAAACTCAGCCTGTGCAGACTACAACAGCCTGGTGAATCTAGTCTGTATGCTCTCCTTTCTAGTATGGCGACCAGAACCAATGTTCACTATAGTTGTCACGATTCACTTGTTTTTTCATTCTACACATCAGTTAATGAACACAAGCATCTCACATACCTTAACTACCAGCGCCACTGACTTCAAGAATCACTGGATACACAAGGACCCTCCCTTCCCAACCCTAAAACTTCCCAGGGACTATTATCAAAGTACATATACTATATGTCACTATATACAACCATGAAATTCATTTTCTTATGGGCATCCACAATAAATATAAAAAAACACAATGGAATCAATGAAAGACCGCACCCAACAGGATGGACAAAAAACCAATGTGCAAAAGACAACAAATATCAAGAACATGAGATGAAGAGTCCTTGAAAATGGTTGTGGGAACATTTCAGGACTCTTGATAGGAAGTGAAGTTATCCCCTTTGGTTCAAGTGCCTGAGGGTTGAGGGGTAATAACTGCTCCTGATCCTGGTGGTGTGAGTCCTGTACACTCCTGTACCTTCTTCCTGATGGCAAGAGTAAGAGAGCATGTCCTGGATGGTGGGGTACCTGATGATGGATGCTGCTTTCCTGTGACAGCACTCTATGCAGATGTGCTCGATGGTGGGGTGAGCTTCACCCGCAATGGATTGGGTTGTATTGACGACTTTAGATTAGATTTCAGATTCGATCTGGGAAAAAAAAAATCAACAAAATGTGGCAAGAAAGATGGGACAGGGAGGGGAAAGGGAGGCACTTATATCAAATGCAAAAAAGTGTTGCAGGTAGTAGGGTAGGTAGTGGATACAGAAGAGAGGAGACTGTGTGGACTAGGTTAAGGCTGGGGCACTGTGCATTAAACAAAACATTGAAAGTGATAGGGAAACACCAGACAGGATTGTGTGAGGAATGTCATGAAGAGAAGTCAGTAGAACATGTAGCTCTGAGTTGCAGGAAGTATGGGATACAGAGAGAGATGATGAGAATTAATCTAAGGGAACAGGGGGTGCAGGAATTCATATTAAAAGGGTTGCTGGACATGGGTGAGAGAGCACAGGTCATGGTATTTTTAGCTTTCTTAAGGGGTACAGGGTTTTTTTTAAAAATATAGAATATGACTGATAAGCAGGAATAGGGTGCTAAGATGGGAGGGTAAAGTGTAGGTTGGGGGGGAGAGAGGAGGGGGAAGAGAGAGAGAGACAGACAGAGACAGAGAGAGACAGAGAGAGAATATGAGAATAAATGAATGAAGAATAGTGTTATTTACAAAATAACTGTGAATAAAAAGTAAGTGCTACAGCACACAAATATAAAAGTACTGAGACAGTACAATATGGGTGTAATACTACTTAGCGCAGTGATGTGAGGTTCAGCAGGGTCACAGCCTCAGGGAAGAAGCTCTTCCTGTGCCTGCTGGTGCGGGAGTGGAGGCTCCTATAGCACCTACCAGATGAGAGGAGAGTAAAAAGTCCATGGTTAGGATGAGATGCATCCTTGATAATGCTTCTCGCCCTGCCCAGTCAGCGTTTATAGTATATGTTCTCAATGGTGGGCAATTGGGTGCCGATAATCCACTGGGCAGTTTTCACCACACGCTGCAGTGCTTTGCGGTCCGATACGGGAGAATTGCCATACCACACTGAGATGCAGTTGGTGAGTATACTCTCAATGGTACAGCGGTAAAAGTCTATCAGTATCCTGGGACAGAGGTGAGCTTTCTTCATGCTCCGCAGGAAATAAAGGCACTGTTGCACCTTTTTAAGGAATTTGAAGCTTGATACACGCTCCACTACAGCTCCGTTGATGCAGATGGGGACGTGACTTTGCAATTCTTATTAATTTTCCCAACGGGTACGTGTCAAGGGGGAGATGATAGGCAGGTGAGAAGAGTTTTCTGTGCTGTAATGTTCAAAGTGCAAAGGCTTCTATTTTTCAAGGTTAAATCTAATCCATCTTTGTTCTGCCCATTTTACCAACTCATCAAATTTACCCTCTAGCCATCAACAATGCAATCAATATTTGAGTCATCTGGAAACTTACAAATATTTCAAAATATAAATATCAACTTCCGGTAAGATGCAGCAGCCTCTCTGGGACCAACCAAAGGTGCTTTTTCTTTATTAAATGTATTTTTATACATACGAAGACTATTCTTGGCTCCAAAAAGAGATGTCCCATTCATCAGGCCGCTGGGCCACAGAAGTCGAATTGGATTTGGAAGAGCTGACCTGGGTCAGGTGCTTGCAGTGAAACCGTGAGTCACAGCCTTGGACGTCTCTTTTGTGATCACAAGGCTCTGCTGGACATTGATTACCGCAGGGCTGCTTCCCTTGTCACAATCCCAGGATTTTTTCACATTAAGCTGCAGATATAGCCTTTCAATTGCAAAAATCTCCATCATCTGCTACTAAGCAATTCTGCATCAAATTTGCCAAATTTCCTCACATCCTGTGGACTCACTTATATTTCATGGTAAAAATTATTTTAGAATATGCATCTGTAACATGTTTAAATTTTCACTCAGAGGGTCAGCAGAATGAGCTGCCAGCCCTAGTGGTGCAGCGAGCTTGATGTCAACGTTTAAGAGAAGACTGGATAGGTACACAGTTGGTAGGGGTATGGAGGGCTATGGTCCCAGTGCAGGGATGGGAGTAGACAAGAATGTGCATTTATCAACTGCCAAAAATTTACTCTGAAGATTTGTGGATAAATTGCTATCATTATATGGTCACATACAGCCAGTCAGAAATATCAAGGATTTAGTTATCTTCCAGAAGAGAAATTTCTCTTCATCTTAGTGCTTTGGTCTTGCATCAGATGGTGACTCTTAGCTCAAGATGGTCTTGTAACTGTGTGTTGAGCAGACAGATGGTGGAGATGTTAAATGGATTCATAAATACATCAGTATTTACTGAGGAGACAAACACAGAGTCTACAGAAGTGAGGCAAAGTAGCAGCAAGGCCATGGTAACCTCATACAGATTACAGAGGAGGAGGTGTTTGCTGTTTTGAGACAAATCAGGGTGGATAAATCCCTAGGACCTGACAAGGAGTTCCCTCTGACCGCGTGGAAGGGAAGTGCAAAAACTGCAGGGGCCCAAGCAGAGAAACTTAAATCATCTTTAGCCTGAGGATTGGAGGATAGCTAACGTTGTTCTGCTGTTTAAGAAAGGCTCAAAGAATAAGCCGGGAAATAATAGGCTGGTGAGCCTGACATCAGCAGTGGGTAAGGTATTCAAAGAGACTGGATATTTGGATAGGTAGGGACTGAGTAGGCATGTCTTTGTGCACGGTAGGTCAGTCTAACCAATCTTTTGAGGAACTTTCCAGGAAATAGTCATACATTATTGATCCCGAGGGAACTTGGTTTTCTTTACAGTTGCACCATAAATAAATAGTAATAAAACCATAAATAACTAAATAGCAATATACAAATTATGCCAGGAAAAAGTCCAGGACCAGCCTATTGACTCAGGGTGTCTGACCCACCAAGGGAAGAGTTGTAAAGGTTGATGGCCACAGGCAGGAATGACTTCCTATGACGCTCTGTGTTGCATCTTGGTGGAATGAGTCCCTGGCTGAATGTACTCCTGTGCCCAACCAGTACATTATGTAGTGGATGGGAGACATCGTCCAAGATGGCATGCAACTTGGACAGCATCCTCTCTTCAGACACCACCGTCAGAGAGTCCAGTTCCATCTCCACAACATCACTGGCCTTACGAATGAGTTTGTTGATTCTGTTGGTGTCTGCTACCCTCAGCCTGCTGCCCCAGCACACAACAGCAAACATGATCGCACCGGCCACCACAGACTCGTAGAACATCCTCAGCATCGTCCAGCAATGTTAAAGGACCTGAGTCTCCTCAGGAAATAGAGATGGCTCTGACCCTTCTTGTAGACAGCCTCAGTGTTCTTTGACCAATCCAGTTTATTGTCAATTCGTATCCCCAGGTATTTGTAATCCTCCACCATGTCCACACTGACCCCCTGGATGGAAACAGGGGTCACCTGTGCTTTTGCCCTTCTCAGGTCTACCACCAGCTCCTTAGTCTTTTTCACATTAAGCTGCAGATAATTCTGCTCACACCATGTGACAAAGTTTCCTACCGTAGCCCTGTATTAAGCCTCATCTCCCTTGCTGTTGCATCCAACTATGGCAGTCATCAGAAAACTTCTGAAAATGACAAGACTCTGTGCAGTAGTTGAAGTCCGAGGTGTAAATGGTGAAGAGAAAGGGAGACAAGACAGTCCCCTGTGGAGCCCCAGTGCTGCTGATCAATCTGTCGGACACACAGTGTTGCAAGCACACTTACTGTGGTCTGCCAGTGGTGAAAGCAAGGCAGTGGATGTTGTCTACAGGGACAATGGCACTGTAGATGTACCTACACCTCAGGGACTGCAGTGGTTCAAGAAGGCAGCTCATCACCTTCTCAAGGGCAACTAGGGATGGGCAATAAATGCTGGATTAGCTGGTGATGTCCATATCCCATAAATAAATTTTTAAAAACTTTAACAAGGCCCCACATGGGAAGTTGGCAGGAAGGTGAGGTGGCATTGAGATGAGGTGTAAATTGGATTAGACATCGGCTTTGTGGAAGAAGCCAGGGATTGGTAGTAGATGGTTGCCTCTCTGAGTGGAGGCCTGTGACTAGTGGTGTGCCACAGGGATCAGTGCTAGGCGTGTTGTTGTTTATCATCTATATAAATGATCTGGGTGATAATGTGGTAAACTGGATGAGCAAATTTGCAGGTGACAGCAAGAATAGGGGTGTAGTGGACAGCGAAGGAGACTATCAAGGGTCGCAGCAGGATCTGGACTATCTGGAAAAATGACAGATGGAATTTAATGCAGACAAGTGTGAGGTGTTGCATGAGGAGCAGTAGGACACTGAGGAGTGCAGTTGGATAGAATAATCTTGGTATACAGATCCATAATTCCATGGAAGTGGTGTCACAGGTAGATAAGGTCATAAAGAAAGTTTTTGGCACATAGCCCTTTGTAGATCCAAGTAATGAATAGAGGACAGGGGTCCCCAACCTTTTTTGCAGTGCGGACCGGTTTCATGTTGACAATATTCTTGCGGACCGGGGGGGGTGCGGGGTGCAGGATGGTTGCCAACGGACAAGAGTACCTGTCAAATATGTTGCGTTTACCCAGAGAAAGACTACAATGACCATGAAGCCTTGCGTGGGCACCAGTGCGCATGCGTTATTTGCGCATGCACGCACACATTTTTCTACAAATCGTTTTTGGCGATTCTGTTCGGAGGGGGATGTTAATCACCACTGGAATATCGGTGATAAGTGGCTAATACACTCAATTTCGTTTCTAAAAGGCTTTATCTAACGAATTTAATATTAAACACACAGCGCATTTTCCTCGCATGAATATAGCGATAAGTCAATTATCAGGGGAGTGTTGAACAAACTTCCAGTAGAAGTGTCAGAAGCAGGTTCGATATTATCATTTAAAGAAAAATTGAATAGGTATATGGACAGGAAAGTAATGAAGGGTTATGGGCTGAGTGCAGGTCCGTGGGACGAGGTGAGAGTAGCGTTCGGCACGGACTAGAAGGGCAGAGATGGCCTGTTTCCGTGCTGTAATTGTTATATGGTTATATAAGTCCATAGCATCATAACATTTTAAGTAACGTTTGGATATTAAACACAGTGCATATTTTCCCCATATGAACTTATAAAATCATTGCAACGCACCAATATCGCTGAATCAGTGGGAACCCTGGGCTTGTGTTCCTGCAACAAGACGGTCCTATCGAGGGGTGATGGGGGACAGCAATACTCAAACGAGGTTCCTTATGTCCAGTCTAATCTGCAATTTAGTTTTTGTTACATTCATCGCAGAGATATGTTGGAAATGGAAGCAACGTTTTCGGTGCTTCCGTGGCTATCTCAGGATATTGAGCCTTGACTTTGATCCAGAATGCCGGCAGAGATTTTATGTCGAACAGACTTTTCAGCCCGCCGTCATTTGCAAGCTCGAGGAGTTAATCTCCTTTCTGCGCGGAAATGGATGACGCGTGGGTAATCATATCGCCAAATCATATTGTTTCCTCGCGGCCCGGTAGCGCATGCTCTGCTGGTTGGGGACTGCTGATATAGGAGATGGATATAGTGTTGAAGTTGTACAAGACATTGATGAGACCTAACTTAGAGTATAGTGTGCAGTTTTGGTCACCTATTTACAGGAAAGATAGATTGATTGACTGAAGAGAAAATTTACAAAGATGTTGCTGGGTCTAGAGGATCCGAATATAAGACAAAGTTTGAAAAGGGACTTTATTCCGTAAAATGTAGAAGAATACGAGGAGATTAGACCAAGGTATATAAAATCATGAGGAGTATGAGTAAGGTAAATGTAAACAGGATTTTTCCACTGAGATAGGGTGAGGCTACAACTAGAAGTCATGGGTTAAGGATGAAATAATTAAGAGGAACATGAGGGAAACTTCACTTCAGAGGGTGGTGCGAATGTGGAATGAGCTGTCCTTACAAGGGGTGAATGCTGGTTCAATTTCAACATGTAAGATAAATTTGGATAGGCACATGGATGGGAAGGGTATGGAGGGCTATAGTCTGGTTCCAGGTCAGTGGGACTAGGTAGAGTAATGGTTCAGCACGGACTAGCTGGGCCGAATGGCCTGTTTCTGTTCTATTTTCTTCTTCCAAAACTTCAAAAAAAAAAATCTATTTAATTTGCTGTTTATGACACGACAATCCTCTCATCTCACAATTTAGCTAGTGAAAAAGTTAATCTCCTTTGGAGCTTCTTCAATGCTAGTGTATTGTTTCTTAACTAAGGGGACTAAAACTATCCCAAGCACTCCTGGTGTGGCTTCACTAGTACCCTACAATCATACTTTTATTTCTAAACTCCAACCTCTCTGAAAACATATCAGTTGTCTTCTTAACCAGCTGTTCTAAGTTTGCTAATTTATGCACAATAACATTTTGGTCCATTGAAATAACAGTGTCTGTCTTCTTCAGGTTCCTCCTACCAAAATGCACAACTCATATGACAAGGTTTTGCCCACGCATTCAGTGTACATCCTGCTGTAGAGTTCACATATACTCACCCTATTCCAATCAAAATGAAAGGATAGAGACATTGAGTAGGCAGAGGGGATTAGTTTAGTTGGCCATTTGACTACTAATTCAATAGACTTGGCACAACATTGTGGGCCAAAGGCTATATTCTATCCTGGCACACCCTTGCATCTGTCTTTGAGTCACTGAGAAGTTAGGAAAACTTTTAACTGGAGTAAGGGGAAATATGAGGCTATCAGGCAGGAACTTGGAAGCATAAATTGGAAACAGATGTTCTCAGGGAAATGTACTGAAGATATGTGGCAAATATACAGGGGATATTGGATCAGGACTACAGAGCGTCGTGGGAGCTGAATTCTGAAGGAAAGCAGTTTTTTTTTTAAAAACTTATGCGAGTGCAAGGAGGACGAGACTGCGCAGGCGCGTGACGTCAACAGGACAGCGTGGAGAGATTAAAAAGGAGACCACCCTATACACTGGGCAGCGGAGTGAGCGGTAGCAAAGTGTAGAGCTTTGGCTTCAGTGGTAAACGGGAAGAGGCGAGAGCGAAGCACCAACTCTTTTTCTCCCCCCCCACCCCTTTCACGAATTGGCCCAGACAGACAGGAACAGCAGGGGTCTCACAGCTAACGGTACGAGCTAACGGTTTAAAAAGTTTGTCTGTTTGTCGAGGTAAGTGGGTGAGTAGACTTATTTTTCCTGTTTCATTCCCGTAGAATTAGGTAGCATGCCTGCAGGGTTAGTGCTTTGTTCAGGGTGTCAGATGTGGGAATCCTGGGAGACCTCCAGCCTCCCTGATGGCCACATCTGTGCCAGGTGCACCGAGATGCAGCTCCTCAGAGACCGTGTTAGGAATCTGGAGCTGCAGCTTGATGACCTACTGCTTATCAGGGAAAGTGAAGAGGTGATAGACAGGAGCTCCAGGGAGGTAGTCATCCCTAGGCTACAGGGTCAGAAAACTGGGTCACTGTCAAGAGAGGGAAGGGAAATGCCCGGATAGTGGAGAGACACCTGTGGCTGTCCCCCTCAGCAACAAATATCTTGTTCTGGATGCTGCTGAGGGAGATGACCTGACAGGGGACGCCCACGGTGACCGGGTCTCTGGCAGTGAGCCTGGCGCTGTTGCGCAGGAGAGAAGGAGGGAGAAGAGGAATGTGGTAGTCGTAGGAGATTCCATAGTCAGGGGAACAGACAGGAGATTCTGTGAGCCTGACAGAGATACCCGCATGGTGTGTTGCCTCCCAGGTGCCAGGGTACGGGATGTCTCGGATCGGGTCCTGAATATTCTGAAGGGGGAGGGTGAGCAGCCAGTTGTCTTGGTACATGTTGGTATCAATGACATAGATAGGACAAAGGAGGAGGTCCTAAAGAGAGATTTCCAGGAGTTAGGAAGGAAGCTGAGAAGCAGGTCCTCCAGGGTAGTAATCTCAGGATTGCTACCTGTGCCACGTGCTAGTGAGGGCAAGAATAGTAGGATCAGGCAGATGAATGTGTTGCTGAGAGACTGGTGTAGGGGGCAGGGCTTCAGATTCTTGGATAATTGGGATCTCTTCTGGGGGAAGTATGACCTTTTCAAAAAGGACAGGTTACACCTGAACCCGAAGGGGACCAATATCCTGGCAGGAAAGTTTAACAGAGCTGTTAGGGAGGGTTTAAACTAATTTGGCAGGGGGATGGGAAATGGAATGACAGAGCGGAGGAAGGGGAAAACAGAAATAAATCTGAGATAGTGAGCAGTAAAGATGTCAGGAAAGACAGGCAGGTGATGGGGCAAATTTGTAGCCATTAGGATGAGTTGCAGTGCAATAAAGTTGCAGTGAAATCAAAGCCAAAAGTACCAAATACTGGTCTTAAGGTGTTATACTTAAATGCACGCAGCATAAAGAATAGGGTGGATGATCTTGTCATATAGCTACAGATTGGCAGGTATGATATTGTGGCCATCACTGAGACGTGGCTAAAGGATGCATGTCTCTGGGAGCTGAATGTACAAGGATACACAGTGTATCGGAAGGATAGGAAGGTAGGCAGAGGGGGAGGCGTGGCTTTATTGGTAAGAAATGATATTAAATCATTAGAAAGAGGTGATATAGGATTGGAAGGTGCAGAATCTTTATGGGTTGAGCTTAGAAATTGCAGGGGTAAAAGGACCCTGATGGCAGTTATTTATAGGCCTCCAAACAGCTGCAGTGATGTAGACTACAAATTACAGCAGGAAATAGAAAAGGCTTGTCAGAAGGGCAGTGTTATGATAATTGTGTTTAACATGCGAGTGGATTGGGAAAATCAGGTCGGCATTGGATCTCAAGGGAGAGAATTTGTAGAAGGTCTGTGAGATGGATTTTTAGAACAGTTTGTTGAGCCCACTAGGGGATCGGCTGTACTGGATTGGGTATAGTGTAATGCAGCGGTCCCCAGGTGCCAGGCCGCGAGGAAACGATATGATTTGGTGATATGAGTCAGCTGCACCTTTTCTCATTTCCTGTCACGGCCACTGTTGAGCCATTATGCATGCGAGGTCATGACCTGTGCGTCATCCGTGTCAGTGCGGGAAGATCAGCTCCTCGAACTGGCAAATGACAGCGGGCTGAAAAGTATGTTTGACATAACACCTCTGCCGGCATTCTGGATCAAAGTCAAGGCTAAATATCCTGAGATAGCCACGAATGCGCTGAAAACGTTGCTTCCATTTCCAACATTTTTCTGCAATGAATGCAACGAAAACTAAATTATGGAATAGACTGGACATAAGGAACCCCGTTCGAGTATCGCTGTCTCCCATCACCCCTCGATAGGACCGTCTTGTTGCAGGAAAACAAGCTCAGGGCTCCCACTGATTCAGCGATATTGGTGTGTTGCGATGATTTTATATGTTCATACGGGGAAAATATGTGCTGTGTGTTTAATATCCAAATGTTACTTAAAATGTTATGATGCTGTTGACTTGTAAGTGACTTATATAACTATATAACAATTACAGCACGGAAACAGGCCATCTCTGCCCTTCTAGTCCATGCCGAATGCTACTCTCACCTAGTCCCACTGACCTGCACTCAGCCCATAACCCTCCATTCCTTTCCTGTCCATATACCTATCCAATTTTTATTTAAATGATAACATTGAACCTGCCTCTACCACTTCTACTGGAAGTTCGTTCAACACTTACTTCAAGCTCCCCTGATAACTGACTTATCACTATATTTATGCGAGGAAAATATGCGCTGCGTGTTTATTATTAAATTCGTTAGATAAACCCTTTTAGAAATGGAGTGTATTAGCCACTTATCACCTATATTCTGGTTGTGATTACACCCCCCCCCCCCCACCAAACAGAATTGCCAAGAAGGATTTGTTGGGAAGAAAAATCGGGAGGTCACGACGCGCATGCACACTGGTGCCCGCGCAAGGCTTCATGGTCATTGTAGTCTTTCTCCGGGTAAACACAACGTATTTGACTGCTACTCTTGTCCATTGGCAACCCTACTCCCCCCCACCGGGTCGGCTGGTCCGCAGTGCAGAAAAGGTTGGGGACCCCTGGTGTAATGAACTGGAGGTGATTAGAGAGATTGAGGTGAAGGAACCCATGGGAGGCACTGCTCATAACATGATTGAGTTCACTGTGAAATCTGAAAATGAGAAGCCGAAATCTGATGTGTCGGTACTTCAGTGGAGTAAAGGAAATTACAGTGGAATGAGAGAGGAACTGGCCAAAGTTGACTGGAAAGGGACACTGGTGGGAAAGATGGCAGAGCAGCAGTGGGTGGAGTTTATGTGAGAAGTGAGGAAGGTGCAAGACAGGAATATTCCATAAAAGAAATTTTCGAATGGAAAAAGGATGCAACCGTGGTTGACAAGAGAAGTCAAAGCCAAAGTTAAAGCAAAGGAGAGGGCATACAAGGAAGCAAAAATTAGTGGGAAGACAGAGGATTGGGAAATTTTTAAAACCTTACAAAAGGAAACTAAGAAGGTCGTTAAGAGGGAAAAGATGAACTATGAAAGGAAGCTAGCAAATAATATCAAACAGGATACTGAAAGCTTTTTCAAGTATATAAAGAGTAAAAGACAGGTGAGAGTAGATATAGGACCAATAGAAAATGATGCTGGAGAAATTGTAATGGGAGATAAGGAGATGGCAGAGGAACTGAACGAGTATTTTGCATCAGTCTTCACTGAGGAAGACATTAGCAGTATACCGGACACTCAAGGGTGGCAGGGAAGAGAAGTGTGCGCAGTTATAATTACCACAGAGAAAGTACTCAGGAAGCTGAATAGTCTAAAGGTAGATAGATCTCCAGGACCAGATGGAATGCACCGTGTTCTGAAGGAAGTAGCCGTGGAGATTGCGGAGGCATTAGCGAAGATCTTTCAAAAGTCGATAGATTCTGGCATGGTTCCGGAGAACTGGAAGATTGCAAATGTCACTCTGCTATTTAAGAAGGGGGCAAGGAAGCAAAAAGGAAATTATAGACCTGTGAGCTTGATATCGGTGGTTGGGAAGTTGTTGGAGTCGATTGTCAAAGCTGAGGTTACAGAGTACCTGGAGGCATATGACAAGATAGGCAGAACGCAGCATGGATTCCTAAAAGGAAAATCCTGCCTGACAAACCTATTACAATTTTTTGAGGAAATTACCAGTAGGCTAGACAAGGGAGATGCAGTGGATGTTGTATATTTGGATTTTCAGAAGGCCTTTGTCAAGGTGCCACACATGAGGCTACTTAACAAGATAAGAGCCCATGGAATTATGGGAAAGTTACATATATGGATAGAGCGTTGGCTGATTGGCAGGAAACAGAGAGTGGGAATAAAGGGATCCTAGTCTGGTTGGCTGCCGGTTACCAGTGGTGTTCCACAGGGGTCAGTGTTGGGGCCGCTTCTTTTTACATTGTACATCAACGATTTGGATTATGGAATAGATGGCTTTGTGGCTAAGTTTGCAGACAATACAAAGATAGGTAGGGGGGCCAGTAGTGCTGAGGAAACAGAGTCTGCAGAGAGACTCGGATAGATTGGAAGAATGGGCAAAGAAGTGGCAAATGAAGTACAATGTTGGAAAGTGTATGGTTATGCACTTTGGCAGAAGTAATAAACCGGCAGACTATTATTTAAATGGGGAAAGAATTCAAAGTTCTGAGATGCAACGGGACTTGGGAGTCCTCTTACAGGATTCCCTTAAAATTAACCTCCAGGTTGAGTCCGTAGTGAAGAAGGCGAATGCAATATTGGCATTCGTTTCTAGAGGAATAGAGTATAGGAGCAGGGATGTGATGTTGAGGCTCTATAAGGCGCTGGTGAGACCTCACTTGGAGTACTGTGGGCAGTTTTGGTCCCCTTATTTAAGAAAGGATGTGCTGACGTTGGAGGGGTTACAGAGAAGATTCACTAGAATGATTCCGGAATGAGAGGGTTAACATATGAGGAATGTTTGTCCGCTCTTGGACTGTATTCCTTGGAGTTTAGAAGAATGAGGGGAGACCTCATAGAAACATTTCGAATGTTGAAAGGCATGGACAGAGTGGACATGGCAAAGTTGCTTCCCATGATGGGGGAGTCTAGTACGAGAGGGCATGACTTAGGATTGAAGGGCGCCCATTCAGAACAGAGATGCGAAGAAATTTTTTTAGTCAGAGGGTGGTGAATCTATGGAATTTATTGCCACCGGCAGTAGTGGAGGCCAAGTCATTGGGTGTATTTCAGGCAGAGATTGATAGGTATCTGAGTAGCCAGGGCATTAAAGGTTATGGTGAGAAGGCGGGGGAGTGGGACTAAATGGGAGAATGGATCAGCTCATGATAAAATGGCGGAGCAGACTCGTTGGGCCGAATGGCTGACTTCTGCTCCTTTGTCTTATGATATTTCCCTGGGGTTCTGCATAGGTACGTTCCAATGAGACAAGGAAAGGATGGTAGGGTACAGGAACTGTGGCATACAAAGACTGTTGAAAATCTAGTCAAGAACAAAAGCTTACGAAAGGTTCAAAAAACTAGGTAATAATAGAGATCTAGAAGGTTAGCAGGAAGGAGCTTAAGAATGAAATTAGGAGAGCCAGAAAAGGCTTTGTCAACAGCAGGTCGTGCCTTACAAGCCTGATTGAATTTTTTGAGAATGTGACTAAACACATTGATGAAGGTAGAGCAGTAGATGTATATGGATTTCAGCAAGGCATTTGACAAGGTACCCCATGCGAGGCTTATTGAGAGAGTAATGAGGCATGGCATTCAAGGGGACCTTGCTTCGTGAATCCAGAATTGGATTGCCCACAGAACGCAAAGAGTGATTGTAAATGGGTCATATTCTGCATGGAGGCTGGTGACTAGTGATGTGTCTCAGGGATCTGTTCTGGGACCCTTACTCTTCGTGATTTTTTATAAATGACCTGGCTGAGGAAGTGGAGGGATGGGTTAGTAAGTTTGCTGAT
Source organism: Mobula birostris (assembly GCF_030028105.1). NCBI lineage: Eukaryota > Metazoa > Chordata > Chondrichthyes > Myliobatiformes > Myliobatidae > Mobula > Mobula birostris. The sequence goes on along the minus strand of NC_092371.1, from coordinate 90,333,521 downwards.
GACACAAAGGTTGGGGGGTGTTGTGGATAACGTGGAGGGCTATCAGAGGTTATAGCGGGACATCGATAGGATGTAAAACTGGGCTGAGAAGTGGCAGATGACGTTCAAGCCAGATAAGTGTGAGGTGGTTCATTTTAGTAGGTCAAATACGATGACAGAATATAGCATTAATGGTAAGACTCATGGCAGTGTGGAGGATCAGAGGGATCTGCCGGCGACAGTGGTGGAGACAGAAATGATAACAGTGGTGCAGTGCTAGTCAGCGCGCACCTGGCACATTTTTAAGAAAAACACCGAAATAAACAAGCTAATTAATTAGGTGCCACCCAGGGTGATTTGAATATCTCAGAATCTGCTGATCTCCTGGGATGTTTACGCACAACAGACTCTGGAGTTTACAAAGAATATTGCCAAAAACAAAAAAAAAAATCCAGCCAGTGGATTTAACAAGATGTTTTCCTTCACAGGACAGCCACTGGCTGGATGTTTCTGGCACCATCTTAAAGATGTGCCGGACGCGCTCCAGCTAGCACTGCACCACTGAACAACAGGGTCTTTTAAGAGACTCCTGGTAGGTACATGGAGCTTAGAAAAACAGAGGGCTATGGGTAACCTTAGGTAATTTCTAAGGTAAGGACATATTCGACACAGCTTTGTGGGCTGAAAGGCCAGTATTGTTCTGTAGGTTTTCTATGTTTCTAAATTCAGACACCTTACATTTTGCTCATCATCTGCGACATTAATATAAATTGTAAATCATTTGAGACTCAAGGCTGCAGGAGCCCCATCAAATGGAAAGGGAAAACAGAAGGCGAATACAGAGTTTCCAAATCGTTGGCAAGCAGATTATTGGCGTGTTACTGTTGTAGGGAAAGGTCTGGAATCAAACTGGTATTAGGGACGCTAGAGATGCTGCCTGGCCTGCTGCGTTCACCAGCAACTTTGATGTGTGGTATTAGGGACATTCTTCCCACAGCTTGCCTGTTTAAATATCTTCAACATTGTGACTGCATTTAGTTATACAACACTACCTCTGACAGCGAATTCCAGATATCCTCTATAATAAATTAAAGCTTTTCCCTGAAAATTCTTTTAAAACACCTGTTACCTTTTTGTTTTTGATCCCGATCCATCTGTTGTAAACTTAAAATTAGACAGTGAAGAAATTTGTTTAATACCAAGTCATTAACCAGGTTAACAACATTCTTGTCTCAATCGTTGATGCAGATGACAAATAGTGGACCCTGGTGTAAGGACACCTCTTTAGCCTGAACAAGGACAGGGTCAGGACTGGGACGAGTCCACTACCCCGCCCAGAGAGGGGCCAGGGAAGTCGGATGGGACCCCAACCCCCTCACGGACACCAGGTACCCCTTATCTAGGCCGTGGATAGGCAGAGGACATTGGAAAACCCCGGTACTTTATCGTGGGGGACCCAGATTCCCCACTCCATTCAGGGGAACTAGGGATGGGACTGCACCCCGCCCACCTCACAGAAACCTCCTTCCCGTCTCCTCAGGACCCCACCAAAAGGGAATTCGGCTCTCTCCACAGGGACCTCCGGGACCGCCCACCCCTCAGCCCCAGGACAGGAGGCTAGACCAGCATCCCCCTCCACCAAGTCTGCTGAAGGTGACAGGGACGGGATCCCTCCCGACACTCCTTACCTCCAGGGTGTAGGTGCTTCCGATCCGTTGGAAACTGCCCCAAGCCTCGGCGGCCGTCTCTCGGTCCAAGTTCAGGTCCTGACACAGTCTGTCAAAGCAGTCGCTCGCTTGCCGCTGCTCCTCGCCGTTCGGCATCGCTCCGACACGGGTAAACTCGTCACCCACCTACCAGACCTACGTCGAAATTTCGCCCGATTTACGCCTGCTTTTCGCCCGTTTAAATCCCTCAGCGGCCCGCGATCCCAGGCTGCCCCGCGCGTCAGTGGCGCCAAAACCGCCTCACCCTCCCCTCCACGACGGAGCACCTTCCACCCCCATACTTCGCCCTCAGACCCTCACATCCCACAGTAGTTTCCTTCGAGGTCAAGTTTAAATGGATTCATCACGACGTTTAGTCGTTACGATCTCTGACTGAATCCGAAAGAGATATGGAGAGGGAGGGGGCGGCGGCAGAGCGTGAATTCGGCGGTAGGTGCGGCTTTCCGGACTACTTTTCGGCAGGGAATGCTGGGATGTGTAGTTAGCTGTCCCCGAGGTGCGGGCAGGGAGGAAGGTTGAAGATTCGGGCGAAGTTTGGGAGTGGGGAGAGAAAGAGTTGTGGGGAAAATAACGGAGGGCAGGGAGGGGTAAAGAGGGATTGGGGCGGGTAGTGGGTCAATGGAATTTTGTAGTGGGGAAAATGAGGTGTCAGAGAGTGGGGTAGTGAGTGATTGGTGGGATAGAGGCGAGAATACTCTGAACATAGTGATGGCAGTGTAGGTTGCGCAAAAGGGTGAGAGGTGTTTTGTGGATGGATTGGTACGATTGTTGGGCTGGGTTATCCGATCACTTGCTGGTGTTAGTGGTGTGACACAAACTCTGCCTGAGACAGGGACAAACAGCCCCAGATCCTCTCAGAATCTGGAAAAGAGTGAGGGGAAAAAAAAGTAGGCACTCATAAGTAGAGCCTGAGACCCAATGATTGTAAAATGCCAACTAGAAAAGTGAAGAATAACTTTTAAAATAAAACAAATCTGTGAATGATAAGTGGATCAATTCAGAGGGAGGATGGAAACACTGGGTTTCAATTATCGAGGAATATGCAAGAAATGAGGGAGGTGGAGACCATGACCTCAGTGAATGGCAGAATGGATTCAAGGGGTTAAATGGCAATTCCCATTTAAATGAAATCACAGCACCTATTACTTAGTATACTGATCACATACATAGATTGTGACTCAAGTTTGAAAGAGGCCATAGGTTTGAGGTGACAGGACAGCGTTTCAAAGGGAATTTGAGGGAAGCCTTTGGGTAGAGTCTATATTTCCTGTGTAAGTTGGTATATCTTATAGTGAAGTGTTTTCATCCAGGTGCCTTGCTCAGATGATAAAGCACAAATATCTGGGACAGGAATATTCCATTTTTGAGCATTTGTATTCCAGGCCAGGCAGTACTAACTAGGTACGTCATCATGGAGACAAAAATGCTCAGTACTCATGTTAGAACTATAATTTCACCATATTCAGGACTACAGCCCTTCTCCCCTCAGTCCCTCAACTGTTCTGTACCAATGAACAGAAGAACATTACGTAATAAAGACTAAGCTGTCACTGCTGCAGAGACAAACACAAACAACTTCTGTACCCATTATGTGTCAGACTGAAAGAAACACCCAAAGCTTAGTCTTCAAACATTCAGGAAACTCTCACATGAGCCAATACCAACACTACTCTATACCAGGATGTTAACATTTTATTGAGGCTTTCAACAAGTCAGGTACAGGATTAGGATACAAGAGCAATCATATCAGTAGAACTGGGGATACTGTTACAAAATAAATGAGGTATTCAGTACTTCAGCGTAGTATTGCAACTAAATTTGAAAACAATGTATTCTAAGGCTTAATGTTAAGAACAGGAAAGTGGTAAACGATCGAAGAGCAGAGAGAATCCCAAGCCATGATGCCTTTAGTGGAGACAAGGGCAACCACAATTAGAATAAGCCTTGGTTGCCATACATATTCTTCACACCCAATGCCTAGATGCTCCTACATTTGGAAGCCAGCTCCAACTGGTGACCTAGGTCCATTGGGGAGAGGGTGTGGAATGGGGAAAGAGATCTCTCGTGCTTGGTAGGACTTAGAAACTATTCAATCACAAGAGTATAAAGCAAAATAAGTCATAATTTGTCTGACAACTGTCACAGTAATCTGCTACCTGATTCTCTTCTTTTCGAGAATTTCTTGCCACACAGCTGTCATGCCAGAACAGTGGTGCTGGCCACAGGCTTGACCATGAACCTTAACCAACTACAACCACCAGAGATAACCCGACAGGACAAGCAGACTCTAGAATACTCGTCCCCCATTCTCTCCAGGCAGTTATTACTTTCAGGCTATCTAAATTATTGATTTAGGAGAACAGATAAAATATTTTCTTAGTTAATAGGGACAGATTCAGCTGATCACGCCTGGAAGGGGAAGCTGAGCTTGATGAATCTTAAAACAGTCTTGTACCCATCAGACAACGGAGGCACACATTTTGAGGATTGTAACAATATGGTCTTTAGAATAGCTGTACAGCAGACAGCATATAGTAATAATTCAGAAATTAAGACATCTAAAATATAAAAGGTATCAACTTCCATTTATCTTTTCTTTTATTGATAGTTAAATTTTATTCTGTTTCCAACACAATGGAAACAACAGTGGAAACAAAAATTTAATAAACACAGTGCTTGAATCATCACTGAACAGTTTATACCTAATGCCAGGCTACTGGAATTGCTCAACTGAAAAAAAAACAACAACCTTCTGGGCTGATTGGAATATTCCAAAGTCAAACTACACTATCACGAAGCAAGTTCTGCAGGACCCAATTAGCACTCATGGGTAAGTGATGTCTGTTTCACACCTCAAGGTCTAAACAACTTTTGGAATGGAATGATAGAGAAGACACGCCACACTTCATAGAAACCAACATGTGGAAGAGAGTGTTGTGTGACAAACTCCAAAGCTACTACCAGCCTTTGGTTGATGGACACCAGCTCAGCTGTAAGTGTAAACACAGCATGATGGAGTGTAAACCAGTGTGATGGAGATGTGAAACAGGTAGAGTCAGTAAGATGCATCAGTTAGGTCATTTCCATTGTGATGTTTTCTCTATTGCCAGCTTAACATGCAATAATTTCAAAAGGGTTGAAGGTTTATCTTCCAGCTTCACTTGAAACGTTTGACTCATTTCCCACCCCTCCTCCAAAACCAATAAGCAAACTGCAGATACAGTTAGAAATTAACTCTAGCTCTTCCAGCTATTTCTGGGTCTAGTTAGCACAAGGTAACAAGAACACACATACCTTTCATGAACACTGAAACATTGAAAATCGTTGATTTAAGTGGGGCGGTCTACAAGAAGACATTTTTCAGTGCTGCCATCTGATCCAAACAAAATCAGTACATCAAACTAAAAACATTTCTCAAAGGGAAACTGTGTGGAACCAGTGACCAGCATATAGTCTGTACACCCATATATAAATTACACAAAAAGAATACCTATAAAAAAAGTAAAACTCAACAAATTAATCGGATAAATAGAAGAAACTACACACAGTCTAGTTTCACTTTCCACTGCCATTGTGTAACAGAGTGTCTAAGCAGTTCTAAAGTTTTTTTTAAATTTTTCTTTTTACTCATTATTCTACAGTGGCCTCATTACAAAACAAAGCCTGCTGAAATGAACAGAGGAACAGAAATATACTTCACAAATTCTTTATACAACACATAACAGTTCTCTAATTTATTGCTATAATTTTCTAGAGTCCCTCTGCATTTTAAATAAAGAATGTCAAGTATATTTTTATATTTACAGAAGGTCTGGCCTTGTGATATGTAGCCCACTCCCCTTCCCAATCTCAATTTGTGCTCGTTTTCCGATAATATACAACTTGCCTTGTGATATAAATGCAGCTTGTTTCAAACACAGCTTTTAAACCACTGCAGTTCATTCACCTTGGTCTTCTTCTGCTAACTGACATGTCCCATCCACACAATCCCTTCACAGGTACCTAGTTACTGGTTTCATCAGCATTTGGTTAATTTACCAGAAAGAGCAAAAACAAAATGATGAACTGAAGCCACCTTTCTATAATGTGCTCTTTAGACAGGGATCCAGACCCATAAAATTAAACTTTGTGAGATTACTTTGTAGAGTTCAAGTAAAAGGATACGTCCCAACCAGATCTGACTCAAAGTAGCTCCCTAGTGCGCATTCTGCATCAAATTCTCATTTAAAAAAAATTTTTAAAAACACATTATTACATAGATACTATAGGGCTTATCTGCAAACAGGAATGGTTTCAAAAGTTTTCACCTTTTTTCCTCTTTGCCAAGCTTTTAGTGTTAAAAATCTTGTAGCACGAAATGGCAAGTCTGCACAGTTAAGAGCTATCATGTTATAAAAAGACACTCCCATTTATTGGTTTGCTCAAGCCATACGGACTCTCCTCCGAAGCAATATGAAAAATATTTATGTTCTAACATAATGTCCAAATGTTACTTGGAATAGATTTGTGCCATTTTTTGTACCCAATAAAAGAATGATGGAGAGTAAAATAATAATGAAAGATGGGAGGGCCACTCCAAGAAGTGTTGCATTTTGCTCCAGTAACTGCCCATCAATCCTTGTAACAATTTGTGGCAGTTGGTTATCTGGTCTGCCACCTGCGATTTTCACTGATAATTCAAAGCAATGTCCACTGAGGTCTGCCTTTGCCTGTCTTTCCCAAAGCATCTATGAATCTGCATTACCACTGAAGAACGCTAATAGTTACTGTGGTGGCTGACAAGAAGAACTTGGGGCTCGGAGTTGTGTCATCTATACTTTCTCAAATCCAGAGCAAGAGCAAAAGCAAGTTGCTGGAAAAACTCAGCAGGTCATGCAGCACCTGAAGTAAGGCCGCAACAGAAAACACATACCCATCCTTTGCTTCTACAGAGGTTGCTTGACCCACTGTAGTCTGTGTCTCCATTTGACAAATTTAGGACTGATACCAGTACAAGCAGATCAAAATTAACTCAAGGAATTGGACAGTATTATTTACAAAATGTTGAACAATCTTCCCTTAAGATTGACTATTGTTGCAAAGTTCAGGTGGAAAACCAAACCTTACTACTAGTCATATTCGAACAAAGGACCAAAGATTCCTTTAAAATTCAGTGGATCCACTTTTACATTTAAGCAAAAAATACTCAGTGAGGAAAAGACTTTGCTAAATGAAAGATGGAAACCTAACAGAAGAAAGAAACATATAGAAAAGGGTGTAGAAAAAGAATAAAGACGTTCTTTTGAATTTTTGAGATTTGTGAAAACGAATATGGGCTAGCTAGAAACCAGATTCTGCAGATGCTGGAAATCCAGAGCAACACGCACAAAATGCTGAGGAATTCAGCAGGCCCGGCAGCATCTATAAGAGGGAAATAAATAAATGGTAAATGTTTTGGGCTGAGACCTTACATCAGGCCCCAAAGAAGCATCTCAGCCCAAAGCATCAGCTGTTTCTACTCCTCTTTAGATGGTGTTGGACCTGCTGAGTTCCTCCAGCATTTTCAATGGGCTGGTTAGAATTGGCAAAAGTACAGTGGATCCTAATGAAATGGCAGGCAAGTTAATTCAGTGTTCAGGGTACTTAAGGAGGTGGCTTTAGAAATCGTGGACGCATTGGTAATCATTTTCCAATGTTCTATAGATTCAGGATCAGTTCCTGTGGATTGGAGGGTGGCTAATGTTGTCCCTCTCTTCAAGAAGGGAGGAAGAGAGAAAACAGGGAATTATAGACCGGTTAGCCTGACGTTGGTGGCGGGAAAGATGCTGGAGTCAATTATAAAAGGTGAAATTACGACACATCTGGATAGCAGTAACAGGATCGGTCTGAGTCAGCATGGATTTACGAAGGGGAAATCGTGCTTGACTAATCTTCTGGAATTTTTTGAGGATGTAACTATGAAAATGGACAAGGGGAGCGCCAGTGGATGTAGTGTACCTGGACTTTCAGAAAGCCTTTGATAAAGTCCCACATAGGAGATTAGTGGGCAAAATTAGGGCACATGGTATTGGGGGCAGAGTACTGACATGGATTGAAAATTGGCTGGCTGACAGAAAACAAAGAGTAGCGATCAACGGGTCCCTTTTGGAATGGCAGGTGGTGACCAGTGGGGTACCACAGGGTTCAGTGCTGGGACTGCAGCTGTTTATAATATATATTAATGATTTAGATGAGGGAATTAAAAGTAACATTAGCAAATTTGCCGATGACACAAAGCTGGGTGGCAGTGTGAAATGTGAGGAGGATGTTATGAGAATGCAGGGTGACTTGGACAGGCTGGGTGAGTGGGCAGATGCAGTTAATGTGGATAAATGTGAGGTTATCCACTTTGGTGGTAAGAACAGGAAGGCAGATTATTATCTAAATGGAGTCAAGTTAAGAAAAGGGGAAGTACAACGAGATGTAGGTGTCCTTGTACATCAGTCACTGAAAGCAAGCATGCAAGTACAGCAGGCAGTGAAGAAAGCTAATGGCATGCTGGCCTTCATAACAAGGGGAATTGAGTACAAGAGCAAAGAGGTCCTTCTGCAGCTGTACAGGGCCCTGGTGAGACCACACCTGGAGTACTGTATGCAGTTTTGGTCTCCGAATTTGAGGAAGGACATTCTTGCTATTGAGGGAGTGCAGCATAGGTTCACAAGGTTAATACCTGGGACGGCGGGACTCATATGTTGAATTGGAGCGACTGGGCTTGTATACTCTGGAATTTAGAAGGCTGAGAGGGGATCTTATTGAAACATATAAGATTATTAAGGGATTGGACACGCTGGAGGCGGGAAGCATGTTCCCACTGATGGGTGAGTCCAGAACCAGAGGCCACAGTTTAAGAATAAGGGGTAGGCCATTTAGAACAGAGTTGAGGAAAAACTTTTTCAACCAGAAAGTGGTGGACATATGGAATGCTCTGCCTCAGAAGGCTGTGGAGGTCAAGTCTCTAGATGCTTTCGAGAAAGAGATGGATAGAGCTCTTAAAGATAGCGGAATCAAAGGTTATGGGGATAAGGCAGGAACTGGATACTGATTGTGAATGATCAGCCATGATCACAGTGAATGGCGGTGCTGGCTCAAAGGGCCGAATGGCCTACTCCTGCACCTATTGTCTATTGTTTTGTGCTCATCACTGAAAGAGGGAAAATATCAGTTGCACAGAAAATCAAAATGAAAATTTTGGGTATTTAAATATATGAATTAGACAATGGAACTTCTGTTAGACAAAGATTTGTACCCCAGAATACGATAAGAAACATGCAAGAAAAGTTCAGAATGTCAGCCTTAGTTTCTCAACGCTGCAAAGATACATGAATTATGCTTCTGGATGGAAAATTGCAAATGTGACAGTTCACTCCTGGTTGCTGGAATCTATTTGCAAACTCTGCAAGGGAGGGGTGAGATAACTGAATCGTGTAGAGTGATTTCCTCTGTTCTAGTGCCTTACTTTTTACTGGGGGAGAGAAGAGAGACAGGTTTGGGTGGTGATCAGGAAAGTGAAAAAAGGCAAAACTGAAGGCCAACATCAAGATTCATTTGAAACTATTTATTTGGAAGTCATAATGATGGGATAGCCTGATCAGGAGCTGGAGGCTGTGTGGATTAGAAAGTTTGTCCACTGTTAGCAGAGCAGTGGTGGATTCTGGCCCCAGTGATTAGGCCCAGCAACTGCTCTGTGTGCTTTCACCCTACTCCAGTGTAGTCACTGCTATATGGTGCTAACCTGAGTTACAGAGAAGGGACTTTATTCCTTAGAGTGTGGGAGAATGAATAGGGATCTTATAGAGATATACAAAATTATAAGGGGTAATAGTGTAAATGCATATAGACTTTCTCCCCCTCAGGTTGGGTGAGACTAGAACTAGTGGTGATAAGCTAAGGGTGAAAGGTGAATGAACCCAAGGGTGAACTTCTTCACTCAGAGGGTGGTGAGAGTGTGGAATGAGCTACCAGTGGAAATGGCGGATATGGGTTCAAAATAGGTACATGGATGAGAAGGGTTTTGTGGGATATGGTCCAAGTGCAGGTAGATGGGACTAGGCAGATCAGGTTGGCATGGGCAGGATGGACTGAAGGGCCTATTTCTGGTGCTGTGGTGCTCTATGTCTTAAATTCTTTCAGCCATCAGTAACTACCGTTGCTGTAGGTTCACCTGGGCTTAGCACACAGCTGCCTTACAAAGGCTTTTTAAATACCTCTATTGAAAGACACTAGTCCTCCATCCAATTTTTAAGTTTTTATTTAAACTTAACCTTGAAAGAGGAAGGCTCCCTGCATCCAGGACTTTACCCAAGTCCTTTTTGATTAACCTTCTTTGATGAAGATATGAAACACAAGCTGACTAGTAGACATGTCCAAACTGATTTCAAAATTGTATCAGAAGTATCTTATAAAGTCAACTAATATAAGGGGATTTGGCCTCTTCTCACAATCTTAAACACAAGAGATTCTGCGGATGCTGGAAATCCAAAGCAACGTGCAGAGAATGCCGGAGGAACTTAGCAGGGCAGGCAGCATCTATGGAAAGGAATAAACAGTTGATGTTTTGGGCCCATCATGTTTCATCCGTCCTGATGAAAGGTCTCAGCCTGAAACCTCAAATGTTAGTTGCTCTCCATAGATGCTGGATTGACCTGCCGAGTTCCTCCAGTGTTTTGTGTGCTGCTCTTTTCACAACCATCTATATGACATCGGCCTTTCTTTGCCTGATGATTTAAACGAGGCACATTCAGCTATGGGCTCAATATGCAACAGATGGGCAGGACTGTAACAGATGCAACTGAGCTGGAGGGAGGCAATGGCTAGAGCAGCAAAATAGTGTTTAGTCACCCAATTTCTGATACCTTTAACTCTTCTATGTCAATTTTGTACAAAGCAGCATTATTTATGAAACAATTAACAAACAGATCCACATTTACCATGCTATTGTTTGTAGAATCTTTGGATTTTTTTCAGGAAGATTCAGGGTTAATTGCTGCATAATATATCACAGAGGGCAACTCTGCACAGTAAGAGACCAGCTACAGTGTACAATTTCCCAGAAGTGATTTGGATTAATATAACTGAGGGCAGATAAACATATGGGATACTGTCTCATCCAACACAGTGCATCTTTGTAAAACATCTCCAATAAAAGATTTTGGAATAGTTTTCTAACTTCAAACTGCTGAATACACCGTGCAAACATCAGACCATTTGCTTGCCTTTTAGGGTTTAAAAAAAACAAGACAGAATTTTATAGTTAGTGATTCAGAATAATTATTATATATAATAAAAACACATAGACATTCAACAGATGAATAAATAATGTAGTAACGAAATATATGACTCAACATTGGACCTCGGCACAAATCCATAAGTTATGTAAGGTTGTAACAGTAAAGAAAATGAAAATCAATGTTTTTCAAAAAAAAACTTCAATGGACAGTAAACTTTGAATACTTCAAAACTTGATATTCCCTTTGGAAATAAACCATCATCGAAAGCTTCATGTCCAAGCTCAGTCATGGAACCCAGCACCAGGACTCCTTGCCAGGTTGAACGGAGGGAGGCCAGTAGCCACCTCTTGCCTCAGTATGCTGGTATTGTCAACGCAGCAAACGGTAGGCAAAGAGGAAAGGAGTGTAGTTAAAATCTCTTTCCATTCATGCTGCCACTGTAATATCACTTCATTGTAGGATATTTCTGTTAATCAGCCACAATTAAAACTGCATTCCAGCATCCTCTAAGCTAAATGTTGGAAGTGCAGGCTGCAGAGAACAGGGGCATTTTATCATTTAATACTAACTCAGGCTCACTGATCCTCCAAGTTAACGAAAGTCTCGCACTGCCACCCACTCTGAAACAAGAGACCAACTTGTAATGGAGTGGGTTCAGGAAAGTCATCAATAAAATTGGTCTTTAGTGACCGTTCTAAAAGTTTTTCTTGTTGCTTAAAAATCAATAAAAATTCACTAACTAAAGGCTAAAAAGGCAGAACATATTTGATTATAACCAGGCTCCCTCCCCACCCTCATAAAACAACTAAAATACAAAAAAATGTGTCATACAGTAACAGAAAAACCTCATCTTCCATTCACACACCTACTCAGTATTTCATTTTTAAATTACTACAGTAGGATTCAGGATCTTGCTATGCGGAAACCAGTGTGCCAACACCTCACTACAGGGGTCAGCAATACTATCTAAAGGTGTTATATAATTTGATAAGCCAAGACTTTGAATTCCATGATGCTGTCTTGTGGATTTGGCGCAGAGTTGGAGGTGTGCACAAGGGAAGGGAGATGGAACCTGTGGCAGGGTTGGCTACTAAACACCAGCCTGCTGGCACATTGGCAGGACAAGCAGACAGAACTAATACAGATTCTGGTTGCTGACAGCACACAAAAGCAAGGCATGATGTCCGTCAGTTCCTTAGCAGGTGATCTTCAACTAGTACTAGTTACAAGCAACTATTTAAAAAGCAAAAACTGCAGATGAACTTGGAAACAGAACAAGCTGAAAATACTCATTGGATCAGGTTGCAGCTGTGGAGAAGAAGAGTGAATGATTTAGGTTGATGACTTTTCAAGAGATGTCACAGACCTAATACAATACCGTCTTACTCTCTCTCAATAGCTGCTGTCTGACCTGTAAACTTCCAGCGTTTTCTGTATTTACGAAAAGCAACTAATCTATGATTGGAGTTTCACGTCATTAATTTACCTTTATGGATCAGCACCAGTATTTACATCTGCTTGGCTCAAAATAACCTGTTTTGTGCATCACACAGGGCTACAAACTTGCGCATCTTAGTATACACGCTGAGAATGTCAGTCATACAATGTAGCTCCCCTTGGTTTCTCACTGAGCTTTCTAACTGGTTCCTCAGTTCATAGGAAGAATAATTCTGTTCATGCTTTGTTATAAATTTTAATCTACCTTTTAAAAACTCCAATTTTCAAACTTTTCAAGGAGATTTGTCCTAAAGAAGAATCACTTTAACTCTGCATAATCTCTTCTCCCAACATTAACGAAACGAAACAAAAACGTTTTAATTGATTCCAGTGCAACAGAAAGTGGAACAGCTATTGTGTGAAGTATGCACTCCTATCAAGAGTTTACTAGAGTGCGATACAAAGCCTCAGGGCCGTGCCTAATAACAGACTCACCAACAGACTTCTGGTACTGCGTAAAGGCAGAACAAGCACAAACTCTCTCAATCTTGTTGGCCAGGGAGTTAATCTGGTAGAATCTTCTCTCCTCTCCTGTGGCCAGTGTTTTACAAAAAAAAAAGGGGGGGGGTGAAATATTAACAAAACTAGAGCCTAGAGCAAGAGGCACCAAGTAACTGCTGACAATACCCTTGTGTGATAAGTCTAAGTGGTGGAGGATCGGGACATTTTTGCCTCCTTACTTCTCTCTCCTCCCATCTCCAAGGATTAGCTCACCATAATCTCTGAAGCAAGAACCAAAGTATAGCTCATGCTGTGGAGAATGCAGTCACCAATTAAAACTTACAATCAAAGCAACCTCAGAGATGTATTTTAACACAATTGCTTTAGATTCCTAAGCCCCACACAGTGTGAGTGAGGAGGGGGATTGGTGGATGGGATTGAAAGTAGTTTGGGGAGAGAACAGTTTGAGGCAGGAGGGGATCATAAACATGGTTTAAATTTTTAAATCAAGAAAATCTAAAGTTGACCTAAAAGTAAATATAAATTCTACTCGGCATTCTGAGTACCATCTACAGAGTTTTTCTCAGTCTCCTGCACAGAACTGTCCTGTACAGCAGTGGTTTCTGCCGAGTTCCTCGTGCTCTCTTCTGTGTTTGTTAGCTGTGGGCAGGGTTCAGTTCCATCACTTGCAGCCTCCTCCTTGGCTTTCTTTCTCTTCTTCTTTGGGCTTCCAGTGCTGTCTCCCTCAGTGTGTCCTGCTTGCGCAAAGCCAGGCATTGCCATGCTGACACCATGTGGAAGGAACATGGAAGGGTAAATTAATCCAGCAGGCATACTGTGCAGTAGGAATGGGTTGAAGGGCAACACATTGCTGGTGGTGACTCTGGCTTCCCCTGAGTCAGGGAAAGATGAACTAGGACCTGGTTTCTCTGCTGACAGAGAACCTTCCTCATGTTTCCTCGACTCGGCAGCACTGCCCTGCTGTTCGCTGCCTTTACTTGCTTTCGAAGAAACACTTGTGGTCAGTGTGGACGTACATGAAGTGCTGGTACCTGATACCACTGATGGGCTGTTCAATAGTCCCCCTACCCCGAACACATGGGACATTCCAGCCATCCCAGGCAGCATCATGGGCAACATGTTCAGGCTGTTCTTGCCATCCTCTCCAGAAGGGATTGCAGCAAATCCAGCTGGAAACCCCATCAGTCCGGCCAGCTGAAGGTTATGAATATTTCTGAAGTTCTGAAGGCTCACTAGATCCATCCCAGCGATAAGCCCATTCATGAACATTGGTCCCATTGCTGAGGTGGTGTCACCGACAACCCCGCCAGGTTTGACCATTTCACTCCGCGGTCTCCGCCCCCGCTTTCTGGCACCAGCCTCTTTCACCACAGGCTCAGTCAGGATACGACTGAACTTGTTCTCTGGTAGAAAGCCCTGAAGACCAAAGAAAAGAGTGATAGATGATTGCAGTAGCATCTCACAGCCCGAGGCAGTGACTCACCTCAAAGCTCTCCAAAAGCTGCACTACTAATTTATTTGACTTCCATTTGTTAGGTAATGGAATTGGAGTAAGACTGATCAGACCGGACTTATGACAGTATTGAGAGCAGTTATGCCTCTTATCTAAAAGATACGTTGACATTGGAGAGGGTCCAGAGGTTGTTCATAAGTACGATTTTGGGAATGAAAAGGTTAACATATGAGGATCGTTTGATGGCTCTCAGCCTGTACTCACCAGAGTTTGGAAGAATGATGGGGATCTGATTGAAACCTATCGAATATTGAAAAGCCTAGGAGTGGATGTGGAGAGGATGTTTCCTATAGTTGGTGAATCCAGGACCAGAGGGCACAGCTACAGAATAGAGGGATGTCCATTTAGAACAGAGATGAGGAGGAATTCCTTTAGCCGGAGGGTGGTGAATCTGTGGAATTCATTGCCACAGACAACTGGGGAAGCCAAATCATTGGGTATATTTAAAGCAGAGGTAAAGGTGTCAAAAGTTGTGGGGAGAAGGCAGGAAAATAGGATTGAAAGGGATAATAAATCAGCTATGAAGGAATGGTGGAGCAGAGTCAATAGGCCAAATAGCCTAATTCTACTGCTATGTTTTTATGATCTTGTGGTCTTAAGACCCCGATTCCCAGGATACATTCAGTGCTCTTCCCTGCCTCCCGGAGAGGGGTCTATTCCAGTGCCCTGAACACAAGACCAATTTGAAGCGTTCTACCTGGCACCAAGAATAAAGTGAAATAGACAAGGGTGAGGATTAATGTAACTCGGTGACCATGTTTGATGCCAGGAGAATGTAAAGAGGCTACAAAGGGTTTTGACTTTGAAAATATAATGAAGAGGAATAGAAGGTCATGAACCCTGGGAGAAAAAAACAAGAAGCAGAGAAGCTTCTAAATAAAGGGAATTGAAAGATGTTGGTGTTCGGATGGACCCCAGCTTCCTTGTACATCAATAACTGAAAGTTAACCTGCGGACTCAACAGAAACGAGGAAGGCAGATGGAATGCTGGTCTTCACTGTGGTTGGCTATCAGTATGAGAGCAGAGACACGGTGCTGTGATTACACAGATCCCCGGTGAAGGAACTGAGTGATCTGGAGTGAGTATGTGAAAATGGGGCTGAGGTAACAAATGAACTTACCGAGTGCTTCACAATTTCAGCCCACTCGGGCGCCACGGCGTACTCTGGGTTTGCGTCCAGCCACCTCGCCAGCTCTTTCATCAGTGGGGCCATGGCACCTCCCAGCTGAGTGGGCACAAAGTAAACTAAAGCTGTGTAATGGCCTGTATTTCTACATCCCTCTGTCACACTGTGACAACCCCTTTGCCCACACCTTCCCCCCCCCATACAAACACCCTCCACTGATTCCCCCCATACTGACAATCCTCCACCACTATGACTGTGACTGACCCTCCCCACCCACAAACACTCCCCAATATAACTGAACCCCACCCTCTCCTCCCTTACACAAACACTCCCGACTGTGACTGGACCCCCACCTACTCCCCCTACACACACAAACACTCCCTCTTGACTGAACCCCCACCTACTCCCCCTACAGAAACACTCCCCACCCCCACCAACACAAATACTCCCCACTGTGACTGAACCCTCCCACCTACTCCCCCTACACAAACACTCAATATAACTGACCCCCACCCTCTCCTCCCTTACACACAAACATTCCCCACTCCCCCCACAGAAACACTCCCCACTGTGACTGACCCCCCACCCACAAACACTCCCCACTGTGACTGACCCCCCACACACACTCACTATGACTGAACTCCCACTCACTCCCACTGTGACTGACCCCACCTGCCCACTCCTCCATACACCCACACCCTACCATATCTGAACTCCCAGCCACTCCCACTGCAACTGACACCCCCCCCAACCACTCCCCATGTCCCCGATACACAAACACACCCCACTGATTCCACTCCAGACTGACAATCCTCCCCCCACTGTGACCAACACCCCCATACACACAAACACTTCCTTCTTATTCCCCTCATACTGACTATTCTCCCCCCAGTGTGACTGACCCCCCTCAACAGAAACAGGAACCCATTTCCATTGATTCCCATTCCACAACACTCCTCGCACTGTGACCAAGCCCTCACCATTCTGTGCTGTAGTGCTCTAGCACTGTAAGTGAATCCCACCCCACCCACTTCCCACATTATGATTGACACCCACCCCATGCCACACTGTGAGCAAAGTAAATCACAACAGCATGATACTCCCTCAGTACTGTGCAACCATTTGTTTTAGAAGTGGGAGGCTACATGAGGAAGAAATAGGTCTTCAAGGATCCAGAGGGCTGAGCAATGAATGCAGTCAGAAAATATCACACAATCCTAAATGAAAACTTCTGATCATGGCAGAGACTAGACAGTAAGTGCATATCCTGGAGCACACCTGTATCCGGGAGGACGATGTATTGGAGCACATTAGGGTGGATAAATCCCCAGGCCTGATGAGATCAAATGCCAGGATACTGAGGAAAGTGTTACAATGTCCCGAGAGGACATTACTGAGGCTCTGATGAATATTTTTATATCTCTGTTTCCTACAGCGTACATGAAGACTGGAGAATTGCTAATGCTTCCTTGTTCTACAAGGGCAGTAGGGATAAACTATAGACCAGTGGGCTTTTCATCAGGGGCAGGGGCAGGGACAGGATTTATGCTGATTAGGAGTCAGCCAGATGCAAGGAAGATCATGCCTTACATATCTTGATTGATGAGGGATGAGTGTAGACATAGTATAAAGGACTTACTGTGGCTATAAAATATATTCACCCCCCGCCCCCCGGAAGTTTTCAAGTTTTATTGTTTACAATCCTAATTTGGCTTTTTTCACAGAAAAAGACTCTTTCATGTCAAAGTGAAAACAGATCTCTACAAAGTGATCTAAATTAATTAAAAATATAAAACATGAAATAATTGGTTGCACAAGTATTCGCCCCCCCTTTAATATGACACACCAAATCATCACTGGTGCAGCCAACTGGTTTCAGAAGTCACATAATTAGTTAAATGGAGATCACCTGTGTGCAGTCAAGGTGTTTCAATTGATTGTAGTAAAAATACATCTGTATCTGGAAGGCCCAACTACTGGTGAGTCAGTATCCTGGCAAAAACTACACCATGAAGACAAAAGAACACTCCAAGCAACTCCATGAAAAGGTTACTGTAAAGCATGTCAGGAGATGAATACAAGAAAATTTCCAAGTCACTGAATATCCCTTGGAGTACAGTGAAGTCAGTCATCAAGCAGTGGAAAGAATAGGGCCCAGCTGTAAATCTGCCTAGAGCAGGCTGTCCTCAAAGACTGAGTGACTGTGCAAAAAGGGGACTAGTGAGGGAGGCCACCAAGAGACCTATGACAACTCTGGAGAAGTTAAAAGCTTCAGTGGCTGAGTTGGAAAAGACTGTGCATACAACAGCTGTTAGCCAGGTGCCTTACCAGTCGCAGCCTTATGGGAAAGTGGCAAAGAGAAAGCCACTTTTGAAAAAACTGGCATGAAATCTCAGCCAGTGTTTGCCAGAAGGCTTGTGGGAGACTCTGAAGTCAGATGGAAGAAGGTACTATGGTCTGATGAAACCAAAATTGAGCTTTTTGGCCATCAGACTAAACACTGTTTGGTGTAAGCCAAACATCGCACATCAAAAACACACCATCCCCTACCGTGAAGCATGGTGGTGGCTGCATCATGCTGTGGGGATGATTCAATGCATCAGGCCCTGGAAGGCTTGTGAAGGTGGAGGGTAAAATGAATACAGCAAAATGGAGGGAATTCCTGGAGGAAAACCTGATGCAGTCTCCAAGAGAATGTGAGAAAAATTTTTTCCCCAGCAAGATAATGACTCCAAGCATAAAGCCAAAGCTACACAGTACTGTCTTAAAAACAACAAAGTTAATGTCCTGGCGTGGCCAAGTCAGAGTCCAGACTGCAATACAATTGAGAATTTGTGGCTGGACCTGAAAAGGGCTGTTCACTCACAATCCCCATGCAATCTGACAGAGCTTGAGCAGTTTTCTGAAGAAGAATGGGGAAAAATTGCAGTGCCCAGATGTGCAAAGCTGATAGATGCAGACTCAAGGCTGTAATTGCTGCCAAAGGTTCATCTACTAAATACTGACTTGAAGGGGTGAATAATTATGCAATTAATTATTTTGTGTTTAATAATTGTAATAAATTTAGACGAATTTGTAGAAATTTGTTTTCTCTTTGACATGAACAAGTCTTTTCTGTTAATCAGTGTCAAAAAAGTCAAATTAAATCCACTGTGATTCAATGTTGTAAACAATAAAATATGAAATTATGGGGTGAATACTTTTTATAGGCACTGTAGGTAAGGCTTTTGACAAACTACTACATGGTCAGCTGGCCCCTGGTTAAGGCACAAGAGGCCTGTGCCATATTGGAAATCTGGATGCCAAGTTGGCTTTGTGATAGGAAATAGAGAACAGGCACTTTTCAGATGAATAGTGTACAGTAGGGATCAGTGTTGGACTTGGAATCAGCTGGGAAATTTGGTGCACATGTCACAAATGAAATTTAATCCAGAAATGTGAATCCACCTAATCTACTTTGGTATGTCTGCTGGGTGATAAAAGGGAGTTTAGGTGTGTTGACAGTAGAGTACAAGTCCATAGCTTCCTTGAAGTGACAACAGATTGAGGCATTGAGTACGAGAGTTGTGACATCACGATGCCGCTGTAAACCACACTCTGTGAGTATTGTGTCCCCTGTTCGCCACACTGCAAGCAGAATGTGGTAGCAATAGGGAGAGTGCAGGAGAGATTCACCAGGAGGCAGGGGTGAGTTTGACAGACCTGTGTGTGTGGGTGTGGGTGGGTATGTGGGTGTGTGTGTGTGTGGGGAGGGTGGCGAAAGGAAAGAGGGGTGTGTGTAAGGACCTGTGTGGGAGGGTTGAGAATGACAAACCTGTGGGGGGAGGGAGGAGTGAATGTGATGGACCTGTGGGAGAAGGGAGGGAGGGGTCAGTGTGACAGTCCTATGGGGGAGGAAGGGAGGGAGTTATGAGTGTGACGGACCTGGGGGGGGGGAGGGGTGAGTGTGACGGACCTGTGGGGGGTGGGGGTTGGAGGTGTGAGTGTGACAGACCTGTGGAGGAGGGAGGGAGGAGTGAATGTGACGGACTTGTGGAGGAGAGAGGGAGGACTGAGTGTGACAGACTTGTGGAGGGACAGAGGGAGGGAGCTGGGATAAGCTGGGTTTATCTTAACTGGAATATAGCAGTCGTAAGCTTTTCAAACAGAGGTTCCTGAATATCTGTAATGAACTGCCAGAGCAGTGGAATAGTATTTGAATAGGAAAGGCATGGACAGAAACAGGTCAACTGTGGCCAACTGCCAGGCATTGCTGTTGGAGTGTTTCATTGCAGTATTGTTCTTGAATTTATTTATTACCTTTATTTATTAGTATTATTATTTGGTTTTATTCTTTTTGTATTTGTACATTGGTTGTTGTTATTAGTGTGCACTTTTTCATTCATTCTATTATATTACTTTGTATTTACTGTGAACACCCACAAGAAAATGAGATCTTAGGACTGTACATGATGTCAGATATGTATTTCGATCAACACACATCAAAGTTGCTGGTGAACGCAGCAGGCCAGGCAGCATCTGTAGGAAGAGGTGCAGTCGACGTTTCAGGCTGAGACCCTTCGTCAGGATTAACTGAAGGAAGAGTGAGTAAGGGATTTGAAAGTTGGAGGGGGAGGGGGAGATCCAAAATGATAGGAGAAGACAGGAGGGGGAGGGATAGAGCCAAGAGCTGGACAGGTGATTGGCAAAGGGGGATACGAGAGGATCATGGGACAGGAGGTCCGGGAAGAAAGACAAGGGGGGGGGGGAACCCAGAGGATGGGCAAGAGGTATATTCAGAGGGACAGAGGGAGAAAAAGGAGAGTGAGAGAAAGAATGTGTGCATAAAAATGAGTAACAGATGGGGTACAAGGGGGAGGTGGGGCATTAGCGGAAGCTAGAGAAGTCTATGTTCATGCCATCAGGTTGGAGGCTACCCAGACGGAATATAAGGTGTTGTTCCTCCAACCTGAGTGTGGCTTCATCTTTACAGTAGAGGAGGCCGTGGATAGACATGTCAGAATGGGAACGGGATGTGGAATTAAAATGCGTGGCCACTAGGAGATCCTGCTTTCTCTGGCGGACAGAGCGTAGATGTTCAGCAAAGCGGTCTCCCAGTCTGCGTCAGGTCTCGCCAATATATAAAAGGCCACATCGGGAGCACCGGACGCAGTATATCACCCCAGTCGACTCACAGGTAAAGTGTTGCCTCAGCTGGAAGGACTGTTTGGGGCCCTGAATGGTGGTAAGGGAGGAAGTGTAAGGGCGTGTGTAGCACTTGTTCCGCTTACACAGATAAGTGCCAGGAGGGAGATCAGTGGGGAGGGATGGGGGGGACGAATGGACAAGGGAGTTGCATAGGGAGCGATCCCTGCGGAATGCAGAGAGAGGGGGGGAGGGAAAGATGTATTTGTTTATGTATTTTTATGTATTTCGATAATGTTTTCTTCTACCTTTCCCCTCTGTTACTCAAGGATTTGCCAGAGAGCTGAGTTTCCACCCTAGAAAACCTCAGCTTTTAGTTACAGAATCAAGCCCATCACTTGGAGTCCATTTACAGACCTTCATACCCTCAGACTTACCTTCCTTCCACTTCCCTTATGAACAACGGGTACCCTTTCCTCCCCAGTCAGCGAATTGATGTCCAGTTTACTGGGGTCCTTGCAGCGATGCCTCCTCTGTTTTGGCCGCTCTGAAAGGCCATGTAAAATTGCGGTGCAATTCTGTCACAGAAATAGAACCATAAGATAGTTTCACCTTGCGATAGACAGGTTGGAAGGGAAGCTGTTGATTTGATAGCTTTCAGATCTCCTCCCTCTCTCTAAGATGATGGCAATGTACAGATATCTGCTGCTCACAGGTAACACACGCAAGTCGCCATTGATCATGAAATGTATTCAGGCCTCATGAGATTCATGACAATCACCCAAGTATGAAGAAAGGAGATACATGCCTAACTCAATATTAGCCATCACTGCTTTGTCAAGGAATGTCACATCAGCAGTGTGTCACTTGTATGGTGTGTGGCTCCTACCAAAGCAGAGGTCCATCCAGCAGGTGGATGTCACAGGGACACGAGCTACCTATGCATCTCAGAGACAGCATTGGCTGCAGCCACAGAAACAGCATACTCACAGGAGCCAGGTTGGACACATCCATGGTGTACGTGGGATGCTGCCTTAACCACTCAATCAGACTCTTGTTTTTCTCTTCTTCCTCATTTGCCAGTTGCTGCTTGCCCTGAGGGAGTTTAATCATCATACTGGCCATGTTGTCAGCCGAGTGAGCTGCCCCAGAAAAAAGCTGCTTCGACAGGCCCGTGTCCTTCATTAAAGAGAGAACCCTGAGTGAGAATCACACAGCACAGAAAAGGCCAACGGGGCCGGGGCCTGGGCCTGCCCTACCTGTTTGCTCGGGCTTTCGCAAACATCATGTGCTTAGTCCCACCACCCGCCTTTCCTCCATAGGCAGCTGACTTACCATTCACCAATATCTGAGAAACTGCCTTTGAGAACCAGTTTCCAACTCTGAAATCTACAAATGAGGAGCAGGAATAGGCCACTGAGCCCTTTAAACCTACCCTCCATTGAACAGGGTCAAAAATGATCTGATTTTAATGTCAATCATTTACCTGCCTAACTTTCCATGGCAAGGCATACATGTCATGTTTCCTTCCAACTGCTGCCATCAGGAAGGAGGAACGGAGCCTTCAGTTCCACACCACCAGGTTCAGAAACAATTATCACCCCTCAACCATCAGGCTCTTGAACCAGAGGGGGTAATTTCACACACCTCAACACTAACTTAATTCCACAACCTATGGACTCAGCTTTAAGGACTCTGCAACTCATATCCTCAATATTTATTGCTTATTTATTATCTTTTTTCTGTTTTATGCATTTGCAGTTTGTTGTCTTGCACACTGGTTGTTTGTCTGTATTTGCTGTGTGCGTTTTGTTACGTTTCTTTGTAATTACTGTGAACGCCCACAAGAAAATGAATCTCAGGATAGTATATGATGATATTTTACTTTAAATTTACATTGAATCAGATGCATTGGTCATGATCTTTCAAGAATAACTTGGTTCTGGCATGGTCCCAAAATATTGGAAGCTTGCAAATGTCACTCCACTCTTTAAGAAGTGAGGAAGGCAAAAGAGTGGAAATTATAGGCCAATTAGCCTAACCTAAGTAGTTGGGAAAGTCTTTTAGTAAAGATGAGGTTTTGAGGTACTTGGAGACGAATGATAAAATGAGTCAAAGTCAGCATGGTTTCCGTAAAGAGAAATCTTGCCTGACAAATCTGTTAAGAGTTCATCGAGGAAGTAACAAGCAGGGTGGACAAAGGAGAGGCACTGGATGTCATTTACTTGGATTTTCCAAATGCGGTTGATAAGGTGCCTCACATGAGGCTGCTTAACAAAATAAATTCCTCTGACATTATAGGAGAGATACTAGCATAGATAGAGGAATGGCTGACAAGCAGCAGACAGCGAGTGGAAATAAAAGGGGCCTTTTCTGGTTGGCTGCCAGTGACTAGTGGTGTTCCTCAGAGGGTCAGTGTTGGGACCACTACTTTTCACATTGTTTGTCAACTATTTAAATAATGGAACTGATGGCTTTGTGGCAAAGTTTATGGATGATAGGTGGTGGGGTAGGTAATACTGAGGAAGCAATGCGATTGCAGCAGGACTTAAGACAAATTGGAAGAACAGGCAAAAAAGTGGCAGATGGAATACAGTGTTGGGAAACATATGATAATGCATTTTGGTAAAAGGAACAATAGTACAGACTATTATCTAAATGGGGAGAAGGTTCAAACATCAGAGGTGCAGAAACACTTAGGAATCCTCGTGCATGACTCCCAGAAGGTTAATTTACAGGTTGAGTCTGTGGTAAAGAATGCAAATGCAATGTTGGCAGTTATTTTAATATTTTAATAGAATACAAAAGCAAGGAGATAATGTTGAGACTTTATTAGACACTAGTCAGGTTGCACTTAAAAGTATTGTCAACAGTTTAGGCCCCATATCTCAGAAGGGATGTGTTCTCATTGGAGAGAATCCAGAGGAGGTTCATGAGGGTGATTCCAGGAATGAAGGGGTTAACATATGAAGAGCGTTTGACAACTTTGGGCCTGTACTCACTGGAATTTAGAAGAATACAGGGGGATCTCACTGAAACCTACCAACTGTTGAAAGGACTAGATAGGATGGATGTGGAGAGCATGTTTCCTATGGCGGGGGTATCCAGAACTAGAGGACTCAGCCTCAAAATTGAGGGCGGCCTTTCAGAACAGAGGTAAAAAGGATTTTTGTTTTTAGCCAAAGAGTAGTAAATCTGTGGAATTCTCTGCCACATACCGCAGTGGAGGCCAAGTCTGTGCATGTATTTTAGGTGGAAGTTGATTGCTTTCTGATTGGTCAGGGCATCAAAGGATATGGCAAGAAGGCAGGTGCATGGGGTTGAGTTGCTTCCGGGATCAGCCCTGATGAAATGGCGGAGTAGACTCAATGAGCTGAATGGCTGATAATTCTACTCCTATGTTTTATGGTCTTATTTTGAACCACTTTGCTTATTAAGACACGATCTGCTTTTGCCTAAGTTATTCAGAGGCTATTGTTGGCAAATCACATCAACATTTAGTGAAAAATAAAAATCACTCATCTCTACTCCAGATCTTCAGCCTCTGATTTTAAATGTATACCCTTTGCTTACTCAATGACTTTATTCAAGCCTCTCATGTTGAAACCATTTATCAAACTTAGCAAACTCACGGCTAACCCCTAGTTAAAGAACCAGCCCATGAATTGGTCCTGGAATGAGAACATCACTGCTGAGATTAGTATTTACTGTCCATCTCAAGTTATCCCTCGGCCAAACCCAAACTGTTGTAGTCCATCTGGTGAAACACTGCCACAGTGGTACTGGGAAAGGAGTTCCAGCGCACAGA
Organism: Mobula birostris; assembly: GCF_030028105.1. NCBI lineage: Eukaryota > Metazoa > Chordata > Chondrichthyes > Myliobatiformes > Myliobatidae > Mobula > Mobula birostris. The sequence goes on along the minus strand of NC_092371.1, from coordinate 90,309,039 downwards.
CCCAATAATAGTGTGTTCTCCAGCCAGCGAGGTGTATGAGCTGTAGAGGAATCTACAAGGTGCTGCTGCTTTTTGTCCTTGGGGGCAGAAACCAGAAGTTTGGGAGGAGCTGAGAGCGAAAACTGCAGTACATTCTACAGAAGGTGCACACTGCAGCCACAGTGGAAATGTGGACCTCTCTCTCACAGGAACAGAGAGCAACTACAATCAATCATTTCAAATGTGAGGCTGATCAGCTTTTTGCTAAATAAGGGTACAGAACCATGGCAACTGGAGTTAATATAGAGATCGTCCACAATCTCACCAAATACACTGAAGAATCTCTCCTACTCTGACATGAAGATAGAGTATTGGCCTTTGCTAGAGCATTCAAGATCTTCATGTATGTTAGTATCTTTCCCACACACCAACCACCCTGTCTGTGGAAGCCTCTTTCGCCTGGTGTTGTGCTGTATTGACCTGCTGGCCAGGAGTCACTTGCTCTGAACTTGAATATCCTTTTCTCAATTTCTCCCACTGAAAACTGAAATTTCTCTTTTTGTTGCTTTAGACAAACCCTCTTCCACTATTCCACCAACCTGATGTCATTGCACATAAACTAATCATGCCACCATCCCAGTCTTTACGTAGATGATACAGAGTAGTAGACCTGGCACCAATATCTGCTACACACCTTCAATCTAAAGAACTACTCTCCATCTCTTCCAAGTAAATGTTACATTTGATTGGCTAGCTAACCCTCGATCCCGTGTGATCTAATCTCCCAAACAAACCTACCATATGGGACTTGTCAAAAGCCTTGCTAAAGTCCATGTACATGTAAGGGGTTATCGTCTTTTATGTTACTGTGTAGGCTAATTAAAATGGCTTCTTTGTTATGTTATACTTGGGAATGCTTCTTTGTTATGTTAAATGCTGAGAAAGTCCTCCCGCTAGCAGTTTATTGAATCACGTTACTGATAAGAAGATGTTATGAACCAATTGGGATAGTTACACACAACAAAGTTGCTGGTGAACACAGCAAGCCAGGCAGCATCTCTAGGAAGAGGTGCAGTCGACGTTTCAGGCGAGACCCTTCGTCAGAATTGGGATAGTTGTTATGATTTTGATGTATCTGTAAGATATTGTATGTGCGGGGTTTTGGGGCAGAAGGTGGGAGAGAGAGAGACAGAGGATAGACCAGGTGCTATGATGTCTGCTAACGGGGTCGGACCCCGAAGAGGGCGTTCGGTGAGGAGACGGAGACGGACTCGTGGAGCGTCTGGTCAACTATCGTTGTTGGTCCCTGGTGGCCGGTCGAGGTGGTCCGAGGGGTCGCAGGGTGAAGAAGAAGGGTCCTGAGCTCCAACTGTTTGTGCACGAAAGAGACTGAACTTTGATAAGTGTGGCGCCTTTTATATTTTATTCTCTCTTAATTATATAGTTCCAGTAGTATCTATAAACTGTAAATCATTTAATCGTATCTAGTGTATTGTCTGTTATTTGGGCGGGGTGGGGTACATCACACAACATCCACACAAACTAATTACCCAGTTTGGCAGGGCCAAGGGCTGTTTCCCTAGATGACAGCGAGCAAAGCGACCCTCAGGTTGGCCGGGGGGCTACATACACAATAGCTATTTCCTCATCAATCTTCTTAATCATATTTTTAAAAACACTTTAGCAAATTTGTGATGCACGAGTTTCCACACACAAAGCCACACTATCTTTAATCAGCGCTTGCTTTTTCAAATGCAGATAGAGCCGGTCTCTCAAAATCCCTTCTAATATACAGTGGCATGCAAAAGTTTGGGCAGCCCTGGTCAAAATTTCTGTTGCTGTGATTAGTTAAGTGAGTAGGAAGTTGAACTGATCTCCAAAAGTCATAACGTTAAAGATGAAACATTCTTTTCAACCTTTTAAGCAAGATTAGTGTATTATTTTTGTTTTGTACAATCTTAGAGTGAAAAAAAGGAAAGGAGGACCATGCAGAAGTTTGGGCACCCCAAGAGAATTGAGCTCTCAGATAACTTTCACCAAGGTCTCAGACCTTAATTAGCTTGTTAGGGCTAAGGCTTGTTCACAGTCATTGTTAGGAAAGGCCAGGTGATGCAAATTTCAAAGCTTAATAAATACACTGACTCCTCAAACCTTGTCCCAACAATCAGCAGCCATGGGCTCCTCTAAGCAGCTGCCTCGCACTCTGAAAATTAAAACAAATGATGCCCACAAAGCAGGAGAAGGCTATAAGAAGATAGCAAAGCATTTTCAGGTAGACATTTCTTCAGTTTGTAATGTAATTAAGAAATGGCTGCTAACAGGAATGGTGGAGGTCAAGTTGAGGTCTGGAAGACCAAGAAAACTTTCCGAGAGGACTGCTTGTAGGATTGCTAGAAAGGCAAATCAAAACCCCCGTTTGACTACAAAAGACCTTCAGGAAGATTTAGCAGACTCTGGACTGGTAGTGCACTGTTCTACTGTACAGCGACACCTGCACAAATATGATCTTTATGCTAGAGTCATCAGAAGAAAACCTTTCCTGCGTCCTCACCACAACATCCAGCGTCAGAAGTTGACTTTCCTCATTATTTTAATATCATGCATGATTTTTTAAATAAACTGAATTTTCCGAAATTATCACCCAAAGATTGCTTATCATTAGAAACTCCTATCACAGAGGAAGAAATAATAACTGCAATCTCATCATTGAACTCTGGCAAAGGACCCAGTCCGGACGGGTTTACAGTGGAATTTTTAAAATCCTTTTCCTCTATTCTCTCTCCGTGGTTGTCCAGAATATTCAAAGAAGCAATCAGTTTAGGTAAATTACCATAATCGTTTTATGAAGCCTCTATTTCCTTAATTCTTAAAAATAAAGATCCTACTGATTGTGCATCATATAGACCAATATCTCTTTTGAATGTAGATTCAAAAATTTTAGCAACTAGGTTAGAGAAGGTATTACCTCAAATTATATCTATGGACCAAACTGGATTTATTAAAAATCGTTATTCATCCTTTAATATTAGGAGGTTAATGAATATTGTTTATACCCCTTCACTTAATACTCTGGAATGTATTATCTCATTAGATGCTGAGAAAGCCTTTGACAGAGTTGAATGGCCTTATTTATTTAATGTGCTCCAGAAATTTAATTTTAGTTTGATATGTATATCTTGGATTAAATTGTTATATTATTCCCCGGTAGCTTCGGTTTGTACTAATAATCAAAGATCTCCCTTTTTCTGTCTATTTCGTGGTACTAGGCAAGGATGCCCTCTTAGTCCTTTACTATTTAATATCACCCTTGAACTTTTAGCAATTGCTATCTGTGACTTGCCCAATATTTTTGGTATTACCCGCAGAAATGAAATACATAGATTATCACTATATGCAGATGATTTGTTATTATATATCTCTAATCCGGAGAAGTCAATTCCTGCTATTTTAGCTTTGTTGGCTCAATTTAGTAATTTTTCTGGCTACAAATTAAATCTTAATAAGAGTGAATTATTTCCCCTAAATAAGCAGGTACCTATTTATGGATGTTTACCATTTAAATTGGAATATTAGGGATCATTTATATATTTAGGGATTATAATTACAAAAAAGTATAAAGATTTATTTAAAGCTAATTTTTTTACCTTTAATTGATCAGATTAAATTCTTGTTTACTAAATGGTCACCAATATCTTTGTCTTTGATTGGTTGGATTAATGCTATTAAGATGATTATTTTGCCTAAATTTTTATGTGTATTTAATCGGTTCCAATTTTTATCCCAAAATCTTTTTTTGATAATGTTGACTCAAGAATTTCCTCATATATATGGCAGAACAAAAATCCTAGGCTAGATAAAAGGTATTTACAGAAATTAAGAAGGGGGGGGGTGCTCACCCTCCCAAATTTTAGATTTTATTATTGGACAATTAATATTCGATACTTATAATTTTAGTTATGAGATTTGGATGCAACTTCAAGTCCACATTGGGTAAATCTTGAATGTAGTTCATTACAAGGGTCTTCTTTGGGTTCGGTTTTAGGAACTTCGCTTTCTTTTATTTCTTCTAAATTGTATAAACAAATGAATAATCCAATAGTTAAGCATACTTTACGTATATGGTTTCAATTTCAAAAATTATTTGGGTTGAATCAATTTATTTTAGCAAGTCCTATTATATCTAAGCAACACACATAAAAGTTGCTGGTGAATGCAGCAGGCCAGGCAGCATCTGTAGGAAGAGGTGCAGTCGACGTTTCAGGCCGAGACCCTTCGTCAGGACCAACTGAAGGAAGAGTGAGTAAGGGATTTGAAAGTTGGAGGGGGAGGGGGAGATCCAAAATGATAGGAGAAGACAGGAGGGGGAGGGATGGAGCCAAGAGCTGGACAGGTATGAACATCGACTTCTCTAACTTCCGCTAATGCCCCACCTTCCCCTCGTACCCCATCTGTCACCCACTTCTATACACACATTCTTTCTCTCACTCTCCTTTTTCTCCCTCTGTCCCTCTGAATATACCCCTTGCCCTATTATATCTAATTTCCTTTCTCAACCTTCCACTATGGATCAAGTTTACTTTGATTGGAAAATCAAAGGTATAGTACGTTTTCGTGATTTATTTTTGGATAATTGTTTCATGTCCTTTGATCAACTTTCTAATAAATATAATTTACCCAGATCTCACTTTTTTAGATACCTACAGATTAGGAAGTTTTTAATTACTGTTTCTCCTAATTTTCCACACTCATATCCAACGGATATTTTGGAAAAAATTTTAGATCTAAATCTTTCTCAGAAAAGTGTTGTAGCAATTATTTATAATATAATTATGAATTTACGTCCTGATGTTTCTAATAAAATTAAAACTGATTGGGAAAGAGAACTTAAGATTATTATACCTATTGAAAAATGGGAAAAAGTTCTTCAATTAGTTAAACATGTGTTGATACAGTTTAAAGTAGTGCACAGGGCTCATATATCCAAAGATAAACTATCTCGTTATTATTCTTATATTAATCCTATATGTGATAGATGTCATTCCGAGATAGCTTCTTTAACTCACATGTTTTGGTCATGTCCTTTGTTGGAAAAATATTGGAAAGATATTTTTGATATTATTTCAACGGTTCTGAATACAGACTTACAACCTCACCCAATTACTGCTATTTTTGGATTACCAATGATAGAATCAAATCATTTAACCTCTTCAGCTCGTCAGATGATTGCTTTTCTTACTTTAATGGCTAGAAGATCTATTTTGCTGAATTGGAAAGAGATTAACCCTCCTACTGTATTTCACCGATTTTCACAAACTATATTGTGTTTAAATTTGGAAAAAATTAGAAGTGTGGTTTATGACCCTTCCATTAAATTTGAAAAAACTTGGAGGCCATTTATTCAGCATTTTCATATGATGTAATTTGACCATTTCCAAACTTAGTTTACTTCTCTGTAGTGTTGATTGAGAGGAACGGAGTCGTCGACACTAAGGTTTTCTTTTCTTCCATTTTTACGTTGTTAAAGTTGCCCAAGTCTTTTTTTTAGTTTAGTTGATTAATTCTGTTTAGATTAGTTTTTTTTTTGATGGGGTTTTATTTATTTTTTTCATGATTTTTGTCTAGATATTTTCTTTTTGTCCTGTATTATTCATTGGTATCCTACATGATTGGGAGTTTTGTCAATTAAATACTATTTGGTTTTATAATTACTCATGTTAAGTATAACAATGTATTCTCAACAACTTTGTATTATTGTTATGTTATGTTTATATTCTATGAAACTAATAAAAAGATTGAAAAGGAGAAGTTGCAAAGGAACATCTAAACAAGCCTGATGCATTTTGGAAACAAGTCCTGTGGAATGATGAAGTTAAAATAGAAATTTTTGGCCGCAATGAGCAAAAGTATGTTTGGAGAAAAAAGGGTGCAGAATTTCATGAAAAGAACAGCTCTCCAACTGTTAAGCACGGAGCTGGATCGATCATGCTTTGGGTTTGTGTTGCAGCCAGTGGCACAGGGAGCACTTAATGGTAGAGGGAAGAATGAATTCAATTAAATACCAGCAAATTCTGGAAGCAAACATCACACCGTCTGTAAAAAAGTTGAAGATGAAACGAAGATGGCTTCTACAACAGGATAATAATCTTAAACACACCTCAAAATCCACAATGGACTACCTCAAGAGGAGCAAGCTTAAGGCTTTGCCATGGCCCTCACAGTCCCCCGACCTAAACTTCATCGAAAATCTGTAGATAGACCTCAAAAGAGCACTGCATGCAAGACAGCCCAAGAATCTCACAGAATTAGAAGCCTTTTGCAAGGAAGAATGGGCGAAAATCCCCCAAACAAGAATTGAAAGACTCTTAGCTGGCTACAGAAAGCATTTACAAGCTGTGATACTTGCCAAAGGGGGTGTTACTAAGTACTGATCATGCAGGGTGCCCAAACTTTTGCTTTGGGCCCTTTTCCTTTTTTTGTTATTTTGAAACTGTAAAAGATGGAAATAAAAAAGTAATCTTGCTTAAAATATTAAAGAAATGTGTCATCTTTAACTTTATGCCTTTTGGAAATCAGGTCATATTTTACTCGCTTAGCTATTCACAGTAACAGAAATTTTGACCGGGGTGCCCAAACTTCTGCATGCCACTGTATGCTAGGGTGTTATTGGAAATGAGGGAAGGAACTGTGTAGACTCTAGCACTGATATTTGCATATTGCTTAGCTACAAGTGAGTACTGGAAGTCTGTATGGTGGCATTAGAGGTGGGATGTACAGTGGCATGCAAAAGTTTGGGCACCTTGGTCAAAATTTCTGTTACTGTGAATAACTAATTGAGTAAAAGATGACCTGCTTTCCAAAAGGCAGAAAGTTAAAGATAAACAACAGAAATTCTGCAGATGCTGAAAATTCAAGCAACACACATAAAAGTTACTGGTGAACGCAGCAGGCCAGGCAGCATCTCTAGGAAGAGGTGCAGTCGACGTTTCAGGCCGAGACCCTTCGTCAGGACTAACTGGTAGTTAGTCCTGACGAAGGGTCTCGGCCTGAAACGTCGACTGCACCTCTTCCTAGAGCTGCTGCCTGGCCTGCTGCGTTCACCAGCAACTTTTATGTGTGTAAGTTAAAGATAACATATTTCTTTAATATTTTAAGCAAGATTACTTTTTTATTTCCATCTTTTACAGTTTCAAAATAACAAAAAAGGAAAAAGGGGCCGAAGTAAAAGTTTGGGCACCCTGCATGGTCAGTACTTAGTAACACCCCCTTTGGCAAGTATCACAGTTTTTAAACGCTTTCCGTAGCCAGCTAAGAGTCTTTCAATTCTTGTTTGAGGGATTTTCGCCCATTCTTCCTTGCAAAAGGCTTCTGGTTCTGTGAGATTCTTGGGCCGTCTTGCATGCACTGCTCTTTTGAGGTCTATCCACAGATTTTCAATGATGTTTAGATCGGGGGGACTGTGAGGGCCATGGCAAAACCTTCAGCTTGCACCTCTTGAGGTAGTCCATTGTGGATTTTGAGGTGTGTTTAGAATCATTATCCTGTTGTAGAAGCCATCCTCTTTTCATCTTCAGCCTTTTTAGGCGGTGTGATGTTTGCTTCCAGAATTTGCTGGTATTTAATTGAATTCATTCTTCCCTCTACCAGTGAAATGTTCCCCATGCCACTGGCTGCAACACAGGCCCAAAGCATGTTCGATCCACCCCCGTGCTTAACGTTTGGAGAGGTGTTCTTTCCATGAAATTATGCACCCTTCTCTCTCCAAACATACCTCTGCTCACTGCGGCCAAAAAGTTCTATTTTAACTTCATCAGTCCATAGGACTTGTTTCCAAAATGCATCAGGCTTGTTTAGATGTTCCTTTGCAAACTTCTGACGCAAGAAAGGTTTTCTTCTGATGACTCTTGCATGAAGGTCATATTTGTGCAGGTGTCGCTGCACATTAGACCAGCGCACCAGCACTCCAGAGTCTGCTAAATCTTCCTGATGGTCTTTTGCAGTAAAAATGGGGGTTCTGAATTGCCTTTCTAGCAATCCTACAAGCAGTTCTCTCCAGAAGTTGCCTTGGTCTTCCAGACCTCAACTTGACCTCCACCGTTCCTGTTAACTGCCATTTCTTAATTACATTACGAACTGAGGAAACGGCTACCTGAAAACGCTTTGCTATTTTCTTATAGCCTTCTCCTGCTTTGTGGGCATCATTTATTTTCATTTTCAGAGTGCTAGGCAGCTGCTTAGAGGAGCCCATGGCTGCTGATTGTTGGGACAAGGTTTGAGGAGTCAGTGTATTTATTAAGCTTTGAAATTTGCATCACCTGGCTTTTCCTAACGATGACTGTGAACAAGCCATAGCCCTAACAATCTAATTAAGGTCTGAGACCTTGGTAAAAGTTACCTGAGAGCTCAAATCTCTTGGGGTGCCCAAAAACTTTTGCATGGTTCTCCTTTCCTTTTTTTCACTCTAAAATTGTACAAAACAAAAATAATACACTAATCTTGCTTAAAGTGTCGAAAAGAATGTTTCATCTTTAACTTTATGACTTTTGGAGATCAGTTCAACTTCCACTCACTTAACTATTCACAGTAACAGAAATTTTGACCAGGGCTGCCCAAACTTTTGCATGCCACTGTATACTTGTCAGGTTTCAGGGATTTATGCACTTCAAGTGTGCAGAGAAGAGAGAGATATGGACCTTGTATAGGTCCATATAGCTTAGTTATATGTTTAATTACAACAGCACAACATCATGGTGGAACAGAGGGATATGGACCTTGCATAGGTCCATATAATTTAGTTAGGTGTTTAATTAATACCACACAACATCAGGGGGTGAAGGACCGGTGCTGCACTGTTCTAATCACTTCTATTTCTCAAATTCCCCAACTTCTATGACCTTTTCAAAGGTAAATAAATAATGTGATTTTTATTAACCCTTCCCAACTATTACATTCCATATCTCAGTTAATGCAGGCTACTATTCCAAATGCTTTCTTCACCTCCTTTAGGGATTCTTGGACATGAACAGCGAGGCCCCCCTCGTCCTCAGGCCTTGGGTCCTGTCATTTACCTATCACTGTCCACCTTACCAACTGATCAATATAGTTAACTACCCTCCATTATTAATTACACAAATTTGTGTCATTTGTACAGTTACTAATCATACCTCTAACACTCACATCCAGATTATTAACATATATAACAAACAATAAAGTGCCAGCACTGATTCCTGAGAAGTGTTCCTCGTCATAGGTTTCCAATTGCAAAATCTCTTAACCATCAATCTCTTCCTCCTATCATCAGGCCATTTTGGATCCATTTGCCAAACTGCCCAGAACCATGGAAGTAAGGAAATAAGAACAGGAGTAGGCTACTCAGTCACTCAGGGCTACCCTGCCATTCAAAATTATTTTGGCTAATCTAGTTCAAGCCTCATCTCCACAATGCCCTTATTCCCAATCTTTAAAAAAATATATCCAGCTATATTGTCGCTTTAAAATACTTGCAGTGAGCCTGCCTCCACAATCCTCTCAGGTAGAAAATTCCACAGAGTCACTGCCCTTTGCTCAAAAACCAGTCTCCAACGTTGGACCATGCCAAAGGTACAAACTGACCACCATTGATTAATCCCAGTCTGCACAAGTGCAGCTTAACCTTTCTCTGGGCTAATACAAAATTCTCAATAAAATTAACTTTGAAATATCTACTTCATAGCTCGAAGGTAGAGTACTGAGGAGTGTGTTAGCACAGGGGGACCTGGGAATACAGATCTGTAATTCCTTGAAAGTGGTGTCACGGGTAGATAGGGTTATAAAGAGAACTTTTGGCATATAGGCCTTCATAAATCAAAGTATTTGTGATATTATGTTGAAGTTGTATAAGATGTTGGTGAGGCCAAATTTGGAGTATTGCGTGCAGCTCTGGTCACCTACCTATAGGAAATCTATCAATAAGAATAAAATAGTGCCAAGTAAATTTTACAAGGATGTTGTTGGGACTTGAAGATCTGAGAAAAAGTTGAACAGGTTAGGTCTTTATTGCCTGTGGCGCAGGAGATTTAATAAAGGTATACAAAATTATGAGGAGTATAGACAGGGTAAATGCAATCAGGCTTTTTCCACCAAGGTTAGGTGAAACTACTAGAGGTCATGTGTTAAGGGTGAAAGGTGAAATGTTTAAGGGGAATCTGAGGGTGGTGACAGCGTGGAATGAGCTGCCAGCGGAAGTGGATGGAGGTGCGATTTCAACATTTAAGAGAAATTTGGCTAAGTACATAGTTGGGAGGGGTATGTCCTGGTGTGGTGTGATGAGACTAGGCAGAGAAATGGTTTGGCATGGACCAAATGGGCTAAGGAGCCTGTATCTGGATCTGTGATGCAGTGTTCTATGATTCTATGACTATCAGCCTTCCTGAACCAGGCCCTTCACTCTCACATAAGCCTCGCAGTGGTCAGAAGATTTGAGATGTGGAATATCTCAGCAAGCATCAACATCTCCAAACACCATAGGGAGCTTAGATACACTAAAACAAGGGGTGCTACACAGAGGAGAAGTTGGTACAGGGATACTCGCAATGGGGTAAGGAAAGAGTGAACATTACCGCCAAAGGACAGAAGAAATGATTTGGAATGTATTCACAACACAGTTTTTGTTTGTAATTGTTCCATAGGGTTCAGGTTTCTTAATCTAACACATCTCAAACTCATACAGCAAAGGGGAGAGATACTACGCAGTGCTTTATGTAATCACAGGCTGCTGAGGACAAGGTTGTTTCCTTGTGCTATTGGTTCTCGTGGCTAAGTCCTACTGAGCAGACTGTTCTTCACCTACCAGATTCTCTGGCTTTTTCTCCTTCATGAAGAGGATATCAACACCTTCAACATTCTTTCGTCGCCCTCTCCTCCTCCTCGATGAGTCATCTCCTCTACAGGTGCCGTTTATCACCTGTCCTGTGACTGGATGGACGAGGCCTGCCTGCAGGATACCGGCCATGTCCGCCCTGAAAGCAGTCGAGGGGTCCAGTGAGCCCAACTTCGGGGTGCTTGTACTAATAATGACTGGCACAGAGCCAGGCGCCTCTTCAGATGCCTTTGAAAGGTCCATGGCAGTTTCCTGCCACCCATTGAAAATTATAGGAGAGCGAGTGAGAACAGGGACAGCCTCCTCCTGGCTCTTCCTCTTTGCACCTCGATCTGTCTCAAACTCGTATTTCCGCCTTCTCCTCCTCTGATCCCTCGGGAACGTTAATGCAAGTAAGCTCTCCTGCTATCCAAATAGAATTGCAATGCGTCAGCAACACTCATGACAATCTTAGAGAGAATAAAACCCTACAGCAGTTGTACACACACCAGGAGAGATGTAACCCACTTCATAGTAGATACTGACATGGTACATGTCAAGGGAATGCATCGACCGTCTCTAGCAAGGTAGATAACAGCCACCTACCCCTGCCATTACTGCCAAGTCCCCAACCATTATTGTCCAAGAGGGCATCAACAAGGAGGAACTTAACTGGGTCAGCCACACAGAAGCAGAGGCTCTGAAAACAGGTCCAATGGTTGTATAGCCTGTAGTGTGTGACTCGCCTCCCCATTTCTAACAGTTATAAATTACCAGTCAGGAGTGTAATAGAATATTCCCCACTTGCCTGGATGAGTGTGCTTCCAACAACTTCCAAAAAACTTGACACTATCCAGGACAAAGCAGTCCATTTAATGAAACCCCCTAACGTGAACATTGACTCCCTCCAGCAAAAGTGCACCACAACTACAGTGTGTGCCATCAACATAACGCACTACAGTATCTGCCAGGACCACTGAGACAGAGCCTCCCAAACCCAGCACCTCTACCACAAAGGAGAAGGAAAACATAGAAGCAGCAGCAACCCGCACATCGCTCTGACCTGGAGATGCATCACCATTCCTTCATTGATGTTGGATCTGGATCTTGGAACTCTCTATCTAAAAGTGTTCTGGAAGTACTGTCGCCAAAAAGACTGCAGTGGCTCAAGGAATCAGCTCACCCTTTCCAAGGCAATTAAAAACTGGCTTCGCCAGAAACAGTTCCCGCCCTCAAAAATTTCTTTAAAATCATCTGTAATTCACCTGTTACCCTGGGTTTTCCCATGTGGCACGAGAGCACAGGCCATGAATGGGCAAGAAACCAAAGTTCTAATCTCCCTGATGTTCAGTGAGATGATTATGCATCAGTGACAATGCAGTCTAGGACGGTAATTGCACAGAGGGGAAGGACTTTTTGAAGTATGTCCCAATAAGCATGGTTCCGGCCTAACATGGGAGGGAGGAGAATGAGTCAGGTAGTGTGGAGTGAGGATCGGAAAGGGAGCATTCCAGAGTCAGAACATCATAATGTTTAGTATTGTGAAGAAACATCTAGACCATCTGCATATTTTGGGGATATGGCAAGGAAGTTGTACTGACTGAAGAGCTGATGTGGCTGTTGAGGGATCACCGTTACTTATGAACAGACATTCCCATACAGGCAGACCCCAAGTTACGCCAGGGTTCCATTTCAGAGGTCTGCCCATAAACCAAAATTCCCTAAGTCAGAAACCAAGTTTCCTCCAAACCGAGACCTGTGCATGTTTTATAAGTCTGATTTATGAACTTAGAAAAATACTTGGGCAGCAGATTGGCAGCAAATTTTGTTTAATGTATGATGTTAATTATTACCAATTAATTGAATTTCCATTCAAAAATGACCTCGAAAATTGTATTGCTGAGTTCAGACTTTTGACTATTTCTGATTCCTACCTAAAACTGATGTTTGAACTAAGGATTTCTACTGTTGTTTGATCTGGGGAAGCAATATGAAACCGTTTTATTGTGGAGTGGTAATATGTCCACATCTTTAGTCTGCGTGGATTAATATGTATGGCACTAACAGTATCTTGGGATTTCTATTGACATCACTACTGTGTTCCTTTCATTGTTGTGAGTTATTGATAAGGGGAGAAATCACTTAACATCTGGTTCTGAAAAACACTCACTGTTCATTTGAGATGGTAGTGTAGTTATTTTTCCCTAAAAGGTTGAACAATAGGTTATTTTTGACAAGGGAGAATTTGTGTCAAGTCAAATCTCTGCAACTCAGATCTTCCAAAACGTAGGGATGCCTGTGCAACATAATTCCAGCCTAATTCATCCCTGTGAGCAGCCCAAGGGAAATATAGGTTCCTGACTCCTACCTCTTCACTTCCTCCTCAGTCCACATACCAGCCTCCACCCCTTGGTACCCCATTACATGGGAAGTTAGAAGATTCTGCAGTTGCAATCTGAGAGGGAGACAGCTTGCAGGACTTGCCTTTGCAAAATGATGGGAGGAGACAGAGCTATCAGCAAAGCTGAGTGTGTGTGCAGCCTGCAAGGGGACACTGAGGCAGCTCCTCACGTTCAGAGTCTCTGCTGGGGCCGCCATGGAATACATCACACCAGCAGGTTCGAGGTTCTGTTGCAGTGCTGACGGCCATTTCCCCTTCAGCACGGCGTGACAGATGTTGTCAATACGGTTTATGATAACTCGATCCTAAGAGAATGAAAGAAGAAAAGTGCAACAAGTCAGCAGAAAACTGTCAGGTCCAGGCAGAGAGATATACTCAGTTCCAGTTACAGGAGAAAGTCAATGAACAGTCTGAACAGGTATAAAGAAAGAGCTTGTATTACTGTAGAGCTTTCCACAAAACATGATGTGTCCATCTTTAGGATCCCTGTCACCTGGGACCTGTGCTCTTCTCATTGCTATCATCAAGAAGGCTCAGGAGCCTAAAGACATGGACTTAACACACCAGGAACAGCTTCTTCCCCTCTGTTCATTCAGAAATCTGACAGCAATGAAACCATGAACACTACCTCAGTATACTTTTGCACAACTTAATTTTATATACGTGTACATTTTTTATTGTAATTTATAGTTTAAAAATATATTACAAGGTACTGCTGCTGCAAACAACAAATTTCACGACAAATGCCAGTGATATTAAACCTGATTCTGAACCTTTGCATATTCCAAAGTGCTTAACATTTAACAGTTTATGTTAATTGCAATCTCAAGATTAGCTTTATTTGTCACACATACATCAATACATACAGTGAAATGCCTTTTTTGTGCCAAATTCAATCTGTGACAATTGTGCTGGGGGCAGCCACTAGTGTCATCATACAATACAGTATGCCTACAACTCACTAACCCCAACTGTATGTCTTTGCAATGTGGAAGGAAACCCATGCGGTCACTGTCCCTACAGACAGTGGCGGGAATCGAAACCCAATCTTGTAGCTGGCACTGTAATATCATTACACTAATCACTATGCTACATAAGGCAGCCAATTAAGTGCTCAAAATGGTCAGGTAGTTTGTTTACAAGGAGCTGGAGTGGATATGAATATCGGCCAGGACAGTGGGGAGAATGCGACTTTCCAATTAATGCCGAGAGATTTTTCCACTCATCACAGAGGATAGTTGGGGCCTCTATTTACTGACTAATCTAGAAAATGACATTGAAGTGGCACTGGGAAGTAGTCTTATGAAGCTGGTGGCTGTACTTGACTCACCTTGGGCCACTCAGCTGAAGAGTAGAGAGTTTTCTCCTGTAAGAGCTGAGCGATGGTTGGTTCCCGGATATCATGAAGGAGGGTATCTTGGATCTCATCTTGGACCAGGCTGGTAGATGTGTTGCTCTCCTCATCAAAGTTCTTCAGTGGGATGGCTGCGGAGACCAACATGCTCAATGTAACAACAGCTGGAGTTGTCTAACAAGAGCCATAGTTATGACCCTGCTCAAAGATTTCAAGTTGGAATCTTGCACTGCCAAGTTGCAAAGTTGAATTCCATAAATATGATAATCTGTCAACTAATGAACATTCATAGAAAAATACCACAATTAGCCCAGTCCCACATGTGTGCTTGAATCAGTACAATGAGAGATGGGCAGTTCAATGCCACCCTGCTTGTCTTTTTCTCCTTGTACCACAAATACTGCACTCTAAGACAACTTTTTCCTTCCTTAGGTACAGAAATTCAAGGTTTACTCCCATCAAAATCATGTCCAATTTTAGTATAGCTATTAATGAATCTATGAATGCATGAACACTACCTTGTTATTTGTCTTTTGCACTATTTGTAACTTTTTGATTTTTACGTCTTACCCTCTACTATTGCCCCAAAACAACAAAATTTTACAATGTCAGTGATTATAAACTATTTCCAATTTGTACACTCTAAATATCTTACTAACAATTCAAAAGGATATTATGAGGTTGGGACATGGCTGGCCAGAAAATCTTCTCAGCCTTTACCTCTGTCTCCATATAACATTTAAAACAATGGATCCATCAGATCTTCACAATAGTGGGACGTGCAGCAGAGGCATGGTTGTTTTATACATACAAGTTTCTGTGACATGTCATGCATGTTTCTCCTATGCTAATAACATCTACAAATGCAGGTTATTCCTTTAAAAATATGAGCTACCTTATTCCACTTTGCCTTTGACACCAACCTGGTGACCATTTTGGTTACTACCTGCTGTGACAGAAGGGGAGAATTCAGCCGCAATCATTCTGTGTGGCTGATATGTACCTGTCTTGGCTACAAAACCTTGAATGGCCTTACCTAACATTCAATAACAGCTTTGAAATTTCATGTCAGACCCTCAGTTTTTGATGGTGGAAGGAAGGGTGGGAACAGGTGTGAATAAGTATCTCCTGAACATCCCAGAAGTACCTGGTTTTAACTTTCAGGTTTCGCCTTGTCCTGGACTCCTCCTCAGGGGTTAATACCATTGTAGGGCAATGTAATGGGTGACTGATGACATATAATGTTCATTAATATAAACTGTTCTACATAATTCACAAATATAGTCATTGAGATGTAATAACGTCAGTGTAAGCTTTTGGTTTGTTTGTAATGGAAGTAAAGGGCTATAGCTTTTGTTTAAGCACATAAAACTACTCTCACATGTTTTATTAACAAAATCCTACACCATCACTCCAATTAATCATAACTCAGTTTGATCACTCCTCTAACCGGCTATATATTGGCCAGTGTGCAAGGCCAATCCATGCAATCCTCTCCCACACTCCAACCCTCTAGGATAAATGTTCAGGATCCAGCTCAACTTATAATTCCCTTAGCTTTGTAACACACAAACACAACGAAAAACATTCAAGTCATCTGAAGCAAACTCAAAACAATTACTTCAGGAAATTTAGGAAAAATTGTCATGCACTGTGGGCCTCATGAACTTAAGAGAAATTTGGATAGGTACATGGATGGGAGGGTTATGATCTATGATCTGTTTGCAGATCGATGGGACTAGGCATATTAATAGTTCTACACAAACCGGATGGGCGAAAAGGCCTGATTCTGTGCTGTAATGCTCTGTGACTCTACGACTATAACTCTACAATCCCTAACAGTTTTTTGATAGATTTTTTCCCCAGATTGAAAGACAGCTACCTTCGGATTGTGAATTATCTTCCTCAGATTTCTCTTCCGTTTCACAGAGACTGTCCTTCGTGCAGTCCTCGAGGAGATGCCTGACTGTCAGCTCCCTCTTTAAGGGAACAGTGCCTTCCGGGGCTGATGATGATTCTGGCTCATCTTCCGCTGCCTTGACTGCCGAGTACACAGCTCCAAGCGACTGTGTTCCGCTTAGCAGGCTTTTTGTGGTAACTGCCTCAAAGTCCAGCTGGTCTGATTCAGCCTTTGCAACAGTCAGGATCCCCACTGACTCTGCTGAGTTAGTCTCACCCACAGCCACTCCTTGCTGACCACTGCCTGAAACAACTTCAGTCAGCTTGAAGCCATTGGCTGCTCCCGAGCTAGCGGGAACAGCAGCTGATGAGTTTGATTTGGCCATCTGGCTAGCTTGGCTCCATGTTTTATCGGTACAATTGGTTGTAGTCTCTGTATGACAGATGCTTGGACAGTTCATCTGCATGTTGTAAATTTGTTCACTCATGGGGCTCTGACCATCGGTAACACCTGTCGACCTCTGAGCCACTATACGTTCATTTTCCTCATTTATCTGCATGTTCTGTATGAGGTCGCACTTCAAAGTGGTCCCATGGGCTGCTTCCAACAAAGACTGCATACCAGCAGCACCACACACCGGTGCTGAGCTATCCACCGGCTCCTCACCTACAGGCTGCATTTCTATCACACCATTGGATTTCACCTGCAGCACGTTTACACAGTTCACTGGTGACAGGGCAACACCAGCACAGATAGGCTGCAAATTTCTCACCAGTGTTGGAACTGTGCCACCACAAGGTTCAAGCACAGGCTGCTGTGAATTTTCTGCCGCATCAGCCTCTGCACAGATACCACCCGTGTCATTTACCTCCTTGGTGTGTGCTTTTGGCACAGTGTAACACTTGGTCTGTGTGCAGTTGACAGCTACCCAGTCATTGCCAACCATCACCGAGTCAGCCTGGGCAGAGCTGCACTTGGTTCCAGAGTCAGCAGCATCCTCTTCATTCTTCACTTCCAAGCAGTCGCCCATTATTCCTGCCTGGGAGCTCGGATCATTCAGAGCCTCCTCCATCTTCTCTGGCTCCACATCCATCGGCTCTATATTGTCCTTCTCCCCCAGAGTGAGCACAGTTGATGCAGGTGAAGCGGACTGGCTGAAGTTGAGGGACGACTGGCTGCAGGGTGCTGGCACGCTCTGGAAGTAGGTACTCCCATTCTGCACGTAGTTTCTGTGCGCCTCCCGGAAGGAAAGCTGAGGATCATTCAGGATGTAGTAATCTGTCCTGCTCAGACCGTGCTTGGCAGTGCCAATCAGCAGGTCACGGTCATGTTTACCACATTCCCACCAAACTGGCAGGTACAGACTGGGCCGGCAGAGTTTCAGCCGTTCATTCAGCTGCGGGCTCCGGAGGACTTGTTCCCGTACTTTGCGCAGCAACTCTATCCGGTACAGAGTCCTTGAAGCTCGTTCTTCAGTGATAGGCTCAACAAAGATGTTTGGGTCTGAAGCCTCTGAAACAACAAAAAAAAAAGTGAGTTAGAAAATGAAGCCTGCAATTTCAATGTGCACAGGGCAGTCTGATGTTCATGCCTGAAGAACAGTGACAATACCTTCCCCAGACAAAAGAAAACATACAGATGCTGGAAATCCAAGCAACACACACGAAACGCTGAAGAAACTCAGCAGGCCAGGCAGCATCTATGGAAAAAAGTACAGTTGACGTTTTGGGCAGAGACCTTTTGGCAGGACTACATGTCATGCTTTCCATCATGAGGAGGTACCTGGTGTTCCACGACTCCAGGATTCTCTCTCCGCTGTCTGTAATGGACCTGTCTGCTACTTTATACTCTGCCAGATTCACGCTTCAATACCTTTCCCAGGGCACAAATGGCTAAACAGGGGGTATTTAAAGTAACACTTTCAGTACGCTGAATGAATTCAGCAGTCGGGCAGCATCAGTTAGAAATGATGTCGACTTTTCGGGCCGGAACCCTTCGTCAGGACTGAAGAATGAAAGATGGGGAAGGATTTGAAGAACGCTTGTAGCTTCAGTTTCTAACTGATGCTGCCCGACCTGCTGAGTTCATCCAGCGTACTGAAAGTGTTGCTTTGATCAACAGCATCTGCAGGTTATTTTGGGTATTTAAAGTGTTTGCAGGCAGGTATAAGAGGATGTTCAAGGTAGGTATTTTTTTTAAAGGAGACAAGTGGATGGGTGGAACGTCCTGCTAAGGTGGTGGGTTATGTAGGAAGGAAGGATTATATTGATCTTAGAGTAGGTTAAAAGGTGAGCACAACATTGAGGGCCAAAGGGCCTGTACCGTGTTGTTTGGTTCTATGTTCTAATATCCTTGCATTGTACTAGCTCTAATTCTACAGAAATGTCAAATATGTACAGAAAAGGTAAACCTATACACACTCCAGTACCGCATGCTCAGTAACCAATGGCAAAATTCCAGCACTTATCCCACTTGCCACAATTTGTCATGACGCAAACTTTCTCCTTTTCACTTCTGAACAATTCATCTAAAACATTAACTACCTTTCCTTCTACCATGCTGCCTGACATGATTAGTTTTTTCTAATATTTTCTATTTTCTTGTTTTTATTCTATATGTGTAAGTCTAACCTATTGGGTAAGTCTTACCACCATGCCAGGAACAACTTAGGTTCCTGACTGAAGGGTCTTGGCCTGAAGAGTCAACTATTTATTCCTTTCAATAGATGTTCCTGGCATGTTGAGTTCCTCCAGCGTTTTGTGTGCGTCACTCTGGATTTCCAGCATCTGCAGAATCTCTTGTATTTTATCATTACATAGACCTGGAGGCTTTTTCCCATTAAGCCATTTTATCTCATCCTAACATAGACACATTCTGATCTACACCCCTATCCTTTCTTTGCCCATAGAGTCAATCAGTAACAGACCCTTCAGCCTATCTAATCTGTGTGAACCATTTGAAAACTAATTTACACTTCTACCTTGCCCAGGTTGCACAAAGGCCCAAGAGCCCTGGAGGCAGCCTGCCCTGGGGTTGGAGGCTTGTCTGTGCGAGTGAGTGGGAAAAGGATTTGTTTTGTAGCTGCTGTTGTTGCTGCTGCAAATCCCACCACCTTGCCTATAGCAGCTCTTTACATAGATCTAGATATTGTGCTGATCCCCATTAAGCCATTTTATCTCATCCTACCATAGACAGCAGACATCAGTGATAATACTCAACACCCCACTCATCTCTCCTAATGAAAACTAGCACCCTTGCCTTGCCCAGATTCCAAAAAGACTGTAAACGCAAAACTTTGACAGATTTGTTGCTGCTTGACCTGCTGAGTTTTTTCAGCATTTGCTATTTTTTATTTCAGAATTCCAACATCTGCCGTTTTTTTTCAAATTTTCTATCCCTATGTGGTTTCTTTCACCCCTCTCACTGATGGAACAGCCACTCTCTCTCCACCTGCCAGATACACTGTGCCAAGCAATTGAACCGCAGGAACAATCCATCACACTACTGAACTTCCCACACCCACACCCACACTCAGGGTCATGTTATAACTGATGGCATCCCTTCCTCTGCTCTGTCAGGAATTGGCCAACTCAAAAGATAGGAAAAAATGGTGCCACATTTCCTCAGCTAGTCATTATGTTTCTTCAATTGGACTGAAATTCAACAAACTGTGTAACAGTGACGTCAGAATTCTCACCATCTTTCCTTTGAGGCAGCCTGCAAACATTTCGGCACATAGCCACGAAGCTTCGGAAATACCTCTCCAGACTCCCGTCTGTTTTCCTCTCCAACCTGGCAAAACTCCGGAACTGGTTCCAGTCAAACTGCTTCTTGTCTGGATCATATACCACACCAAATGTCGAGACTACACGGTAGAAATCTGTCTGCTCCCTCCTTGTCCACCTTAAAAAAAAGGCGAGGGTGACTCTCTGAGAAAATGTAAACCAACAATTCTTTCTCAAGATGTCCCACTGTGAATGACCCAGATGATCTGTGCGCTGCCTTTGAAATCAGCAACCCAAGCCAGGTTCAGCCCTGACCTATGTGTGTGGAGTTTGCACACCTTCTTACCAGGTGCTCCAGGTGGTCCTCCCACCTCCCCAAAGAATGGACTGGCTTCTCTTAAGTGGAAAAGTTCTCGGCACAGATTTGTGTGTGATTTTAAGCCCAGGACCATCCAGAGGGGAAGGTCAACAATGGTTCCCCTACAAAACACTTATTCTTGTAAACCATCAGAGTCCATTGTTCAAAGCAACTGTATAACATGCAGATATAGAGAAAAACTCATGAATTTGACATACGTTCAATTTAATTCAATCAAATTATTCCAATAACAAAAAGTTCCATTGCAAAAAACCTGCATCAAAACCCATACTGCTTCTAAAAGAAAACTGTTTAACTGTGAGATGTTGCCTGTTTAAATTAATATTCTTTAAGCTTGGCCAAGACCCTCAACAGCACAGTAGTGTAGTGGTTATCATGAGCTGCAAGGTCAGGGTTCAATTCCCACTGCTGTCTGTAAGGAGTCTGTACGTTTTTCCTGTGACAACGTGAGTTTCCTCCGGGTGCTCTGGTTTCCTCCTATATTCCACATACGAGTTATGGCTAGTGAATTGTGGGCATGCTATCATGGCGCAGGAAGCATGGTGACATGTGCGGGCTGCCGCAAGCACACCCCCACTGATTTGGTTTGACACAAACGGTGCATTTCACTGTATGGTTTTGATATACGTGACAAATAAAAGTATCTTTTATTTATTATAAAACAACAAGCTAAGCTGTAACCTCATTGCCGACCATGCTTTTTCCCAGATCAGAAGAATCACAACAGAATATGAGCCAAACATTTACCTTTGCTGGCCTTCCATGTTAACAATGTCCATTTCTGGTATCCTTCCCCAGATCTCATCCTGCCGATACCAGCGACGCTGGTTATTGCGAGCCAGCGATTCCATCCTCACCAGCTCCTTGCGATTGCAGCGCTGGTAGACAGTTATGAGGCGGCGAAGACGGGCTGTAAGCACCGATGCAACTGGCCACTGTGGACGGTCAATGTCTGTACCATCCTGACCTTGAATGGAACCAAAGGTTAAAGGTACTGGACAGGATATCCAGGTAATCAGATCCTATAATATTCTACTGTAACAGCCTGAGGCATAACAGTACAGGAAAGAGGACATTCAGCCTTTCATACATTAGTGATTGCACTTTGAAATGGAGGTGTGACTTTGTCTCATGCCCTTGCTTTGTCCTCTTTACCTTCCAATTTCTTCTTCATCTTTCAGGATCTGAGAACTACAGACAAATCAAGCATTTAATGCCTAGCGCAACACACACAAAACGCTGAACTCAAGTCAGACAACATCTAAGGAGAGGAAGAAACAGTTGTCGCCTCAGGTCGACCCTTCATCATTCTGTGCCTGTTGTTCTAGATTTCCATCATCTGAAGCAGCGGTCCCCAACCACCGGGCCGCGGACCGGTACTGGGCCGCAAAGCATGTGCTACCGGGCCGTGAGGAAACGATATGAGTCAGCTGCATCTTTCCTCATTCCCTGTCACGCACTGTTGAACTTGAACATAGGGTTGCCAACTGTTCCGTATTTGCTGGGACATCCCGTATATTGGGCTAAATTGGTTTGTCCCGTATTTCCCCCGCTAAGGTACAGTGTTCCTATGAAACCTTTCGTGCCGAAATGGCGTGAAGCGAAGAAGAAATTACCATCAGTTTATACGGGAAAAATGTTTGAGCGTTCCCAGACCCAAAAAATAACCTAACAAATCATTCCAATTAACACATAAAACCGAAAATAAGTAACACTAACATATAGTAAAGGCAGGAATGATATGATAAACACACAGCCCTTGGGAGTGAGAGAGTTGGCAACCCTAACTGTAAAAGACATGCTGAGGTGAGTTTAACCCTACTTGAACACCCCCTCCCCACCGGTCGGACAGTCCACAAGAACATTGTCAATATTAAACCGGTCCGTGGTGCAAAAAAGGTTGGGGACCCCTGATCTAAAGAATCTCTTGTGTTTGTCATTTAAAGCCCAGCTCATTGTGTCCTCCAAATGAGTGCCTGGTAGAGTATTTCACAGGACATTTCACCAACAAGCATGGAGACATCCTGTGAAGGACCTTCATGCACCACGAGGCTTCACAAGAAACATGTTGATCATTACTAACAACTAAGTTTGCTTATTTCTAGATTATTAACTGAATTTATATCTACTTTTGCTATGGTGGAATTTGAACTCGAGTCTCTATATCTGGGTTACCGGCCACAACTGCAGCATCACCATTTTAATCCTGACAGCTGATAAACAGAAACCATGCCGTTCCAGTTCACAACTCCCTAAAGGTGACAACAAAGATAGAGAGGATGGTAAAGAAGCTGCGTGGCATGCTTGCTTTCATAGGTCAGACACTGACTTAAAAGTTGGAAATTTACAAAAATCTGGTTAGACTGCACTTGGCAGTATTGTGTGCAGTTCTGGTTGACACAGTACAGGAAGGATATGACTGCACCACAGACAGTGCAGAGGACATTCACCAGGATGTTGCCTGGACAACTTGGACTGTATGGTCTCTCTCTGTAACTGGACACCTGATGTCACTAACACAAGCCACTTACCTAAAATTGAATCCTCTCCTTTCTCCATAATTGCAGATTCAATGCAGGAGTTTGCGTCCTCCTGTAAGACAACACAAACATCAGAATAGCAGAATGGTGAAATCAGAGCTCATGATATGAGAAACACTTTAAGACACTCTTTATAACGCTGTTTACAGTGAAAACTCATGCTGGTATATATGTATCTGTTTTATTTTATTTGCTATCTGTACTTTAACCTTTAACTTTATTTTGTATATTTATTTACAATTGTTGAATATTACTTTTTGTTCCATTGCCCTGACCAACAGACCACAGAAAATTCCAGATAATATGTAAAATGTATATGGTGAATAAAGTTGATCCTTGAAATAGTTTCTCACCCTCCCTTCCTGCTAGCCATGCCTATAACTGGTGATGCTCTGCTACTATTGCTGCCTACAGTATTAACATCAGACTACAGCTTTGCCCTTCAGAACATACCGTTAGTAACACTCAATAAATTATTGCAGATGGAGACAATTACTATTTACTTTCTTTGTATACATACAGTTGTTTATAAAACCCGTGGTTATAAAGAACAGCAGGAAATGGCCAACAACAGGAATTCTGCAGATGCCGGAAATTCAAGCAATGAGTCCTGACGAAGGGACTCGGCCTGAAATGTTGACTGTACCTCTTCCTAGAGATGCTGCCTGGCCTGCTGCGTTCACCAGCAACTTTGAGGAAATGGCCAGTTATCTGCACACCCACAAGCAGGTGCAGGAATGGAGAACTCCAGGGATGACCCCCTTGGCCATTCATTCCCCCCCCCCCACTGATCTCCCTCCTGGTACTTATCCTTGCAAGCAGACAAGTGCTACACCTGCCCCTATACCTTCTCCCTAACTACCATTCAGGGCCCCAACAGTCCTTCCAGGTGAGGTGACACTTCACCTGTGAGTCTGTTGGGGTCATCTACTGTATCTGGTGCTCCCCGGTGTGGCCTCCTGTATATTGGTGAGACACGGCGTAGATTGAAAGACCACTTCACTGACCACCTGCACTCCGTCCACCAGACAAAGCTGGATTTCCCAGTGGCCACCTATTTCAATTCTATTTCCCATTCCTATTCCAACCTGCCAGTCCATGGCCACACCCAGGTTGCAACCTTATATTCCACCTGGGTAGCCTCCAACTGATGGCATGAATATCGACTTCTTGAACTTCTGGTAATGTCCTCCCTCCCCCCACCCCCCCACCATTCTCGTTCCCAGTTCCCTCTCTTGCCTTTTACCTGCCCATCACTTCCCTCCGGTGAGCCTCCCACTTCCCTTTCTTCCATGGCCTTCTGTCCTCTCCTATCAGATTCCCCTTTCTCCAGCCCTTTATCTCTGTCACCAGTCAACTTCCCAGCTCCTTACCTCACCCCTCCCCCTCTCCCAGTTTCACCTATCACCTTGTGCTTCTTTCTCTCCCCACCCCCCCACTTCTTACTCTAACCTCATCTTTTTTTTTCCAGTCCTGATGAAGGGTCTTGGCCCAAAACATTGACTGTTTACTCTTTTCCACCGATAATGCCTGGCCTGCTGACTTCCTGCAGCAGTTTGTGTAACTCCAGGGCGAAGTCCAGTGAAATCCTGTTATTGTGAAGTACACCCAGTGACCACTTTATTATGTTCACCTGTTTGTTAATGCAAGTATCTACTGTGTGGTAACCGGAATCTCCGGAGCAGAAGGCCCTGAAATCCTTGGCTTTGCGTGTTTCAGCAGCCGGGGCGAGGTCGAAGGCGCTCAGCAGAGGATGGCGCTCAGGAGGCTGTATGGGAGAGGCTGGTCAGAAGCTCAAAGTTTTCGGACAGATGGACTCAGTGTCGGCTGCTTCCAAGGCATCGGCAAGTTGACGGTGCCTGGAGGTTTATGGCACGGAGTTTCTCCCTTTTGCCGCCTGCTATCGGGGACTCGGGAGTCGATCAACTCGGGGACTTTTGAGACTTTAATTAACGTGCCCATGGTTTGTTCTTCATCAAATTATGGTATTGCTTTGCACTGCTGTAACTATATGTTATAATTATGTGCTTCTGTCAGTGTTAGTCTTTGGTTTGTCCTGTTTTCTGTGATATCACTCCAGAGAAACATTGTATCATTTCTTAATGCATGTATGCATTTCTAAATGACAATAAAAGAGGACTGAGTGTTCTCATAATCTAATCTAAGTATCCAATCAGCCAATCATGTAGCAGCAACTTAATGCATAAAAGCATGCAGACACAGTCAAGAAGTTCAGTTGTTTGTATTGGGGAAGAAATCTGACCTAAGTGACTGTGAAGTGATTATTGGTGTTACTCAGAAACTGCTGATCTTCTGGCATTTTATTTTAAATTAAGTGCAATCGTGAACAATAGCCAGATCAGAAATGCTGATCAAGTCAACTAGTTCCCAAACAGAACCTTGATAGGCCAATCAGAGGGCAGTGGACAGATATTCAGAGTTCACAACCTGTCTCTTACTGGGTAATTTGCTGTACACCAGGTTCCATCCTGGACTTTTCACCACCTGGAGGTAATGGCCTAGGAGAGGTTACAGTACAGATTACATTATGAGAACAAGTTGCAAGAATTGTTTCTACTTCCTCACCCAAAAGGCCAAGGGAAGATTTAACTGAACTACTGATAATTTAACAGAATCGGTGGAAGTAGATTGGAAAAATGAAAAACAAGGACATCTGGACATTTGTAAATACAAGAGATCTTGCTGATGCTGGAAATCTAGAGTAACACATACAAAATGCTGGAGGAACTAGCAGGTCAGGCAGCATCCACAGGAATGTAGACACAGTCAATGTTTTGGGTTGATCCCTTCATCAGGACTGGAAAGGAAGGGGGAAGGTACCAGAATAAGAAAGGGGTAGGGAGTTGAGGACACTCTAGAAGGTGATAGGTGAAACCAGGTGGGTGGGGAGGCAGGATGAAGTAAGAAGCAGAGAGATGATAAGTGGTAAAGGGCTGGAGAAGGACGGATCTGATAGGAGAGGAGAGTGGACTGTGGGAGGAAGGGAAGGAGGAAGAGCGCTAGTGGGAGATAATAGGCAGGTGAGGAGATGAAACAAGAGGACAGAGTGGGATAATGAAGAAAGGGGAAGGGGCAAAAATTACTGGAAGTTGGAGATACGGATGTTCATCCCATCAGGTTACAGGCGACCTAGATAGAATATGAGGTGTTGTTCCTTCAACCTGAGAGTGGCCTCATCATGGCAGAAGAGGAGGCCACGGACTGACACGTTGGATGGGAATGGGGATAGAACTGAGATGGTTGGCCACCAGAAAGTTATGCATATTACAGATGGAGCTGAGGTGCTGGACGAAGTGGACCCCCAATCTACGTCGGGTCTCGCCATTGAAGAGGAGGACACATTGGAAACAGCAGATGCAGTAGATGGCCCCAACAAATTTGCAGGTGAAGTGCTGCATCACCTGGAAGGACTGTTTGGGGCCCTGAATGTAGGTGAAGGAGGTGGTGAATGGGCAGATGTAGCACTTCTGCCACTTGTAGGGATAAGTGCCAGGAGGGAAAGTAGTGGGAGGAATGAATGGACAAGAGAATCATGAAAGAAGCAATCCCTGCATAGAGCGCAGAGTGGATGGGGGTGGGGATGTGGAGGAGGTCCTGAATGGAGAGGAGGGAGGAGGTGAATGGACTCTCTGCCACCTTAATAGGTATAGAGTTCCTCTGGTCCTCACCTACCACCACACGAGCCTCTGCATCCAACACTGTAATCTCCACAACTTCCGCGGGATCCTACCAGCAAAATACATCTTTACTTCCCCACACTCTCTGCTTTCCACAGGTATTTCTCCATCCATGATTCCCAAGTTTCCCTCTTGGCACTTATCCATGCAGTTGAAGAAGTGCTATACCTGCCCATTCACCTCCACTCTCACCTCCATTCAGGGCCCCAAACACTTCACCTTCATATCCTTTGGGGTCGTCTACTGTATCAGGTGCTCCTGATGCAGCCCCCTCTACATTGGTGAGACCCAATGTAGATTGGGGGACCACCTTGTCGAGCACCATCTGAAAAAAGCAATGATTTCCTGGTGGCCAACCATTTCAATTCCAATCCCCATTCCCATTCCAACATGCCAGTCCACTGTCTCCTCTTCTGCAACAATGAGGCAACTCTCAGGCTAGAGGAGCAACACCTCATATTCTGGGCAACACACACAAAAATGCTGGAGGAGCTCAGCAGGCCAGGCAGCATCTATCAGCAGGTCCTGTCCAGCATTTCGTGTCTGTTGCTTGGATTTCCAGCATCTGTAGAGTTTCTCTTGGTTATGACCTCATATTCCATATAAATGGCCTCCAACACGATGGTATGAACATTGATTTCTCCAACTTCCAGTAATTTCCCCCTACCCCTTCCTTCCTTCTTCATTTCCCCTCTCTGGCATCTTACCTCTTCTCCTCAACTGCCTATTACCTCCCATCAGTTCCTCTCCTCCTTCCCTTTCTCCCATGGTCCACTCTCCTTTCCTATCAGATTCTTTCTTCTGCAGCCATTTACTTTTTTCACTTATCACCTCCCAGCTTCTTACTTTATATCCCCTCCCCCACCCACTTGGCTTCATCTATCACCTTCTAGTTTGTCCTTCTTCCCTCTTCCATGCCAGTACTAATGAAGGCCCTTGGCCCGAAACATTGACTCTTTATTAATTTTCATCGTCAGTGCCCGACCTGCTGGGTTCATCTGAAAATTTCTCATTTAGAATTTAGAATTCATTTAAATCTTACATCCATCCCACGTGAGAGAGTAAAAACCTCTGCGTTATGACTCTCAGGATAACAGAAGGTCCACAATTCTCTCCCACAGAATGATGCAGATGAAGATGATGTATTCAGTATGCTTCACATTGACATTACCAGACAATAACCTGCCTGACCTCTGATATTTATGGCATTTCCTGATGGTTATCAATGAGATTTTGTTAGGAATGGGGATTAAGAGGATTAACAAAACCAAAACAGGAATGACCTAATGAAGTAGGAAAACAGGCACAAGCCCTGTCTTGAAGATCTTGAACCACAATATCAATAACAGGGCTACAGCTGGTGTTGGTATTCATGCCAGGGATTAAAGCAAGATTCCTTGCTCTCAGTCACTACCTGCTAACACCCTGTTGAATACCCTCAGCCAACAATCAGAACCAAGCTAACTGAGAAAGCAGCTTCCACAGTGCCGCGGCAGGTAAAGACTGCAGTGCTGTACCCAGGGGCACTTGCCCCTTCAGGAAGAGTAGGGAGAATTTTGAAGGTAAATACACAAGTGAAGACATTCATAAGAGATAAGAGACAGTACACTTATAAAATAATCATGCAGCAAATAGCCTCAAGACATCTTACTCACATCAGGCTGGTCTTTAAACTGTCCATCAGACTTTAGCTCAGAGTCTTCACCTTTACAAAGGTCAACCCTAGAAATCATGACACAGAGAATTAGCCACTCACAGAGAATAGAGACCAACCCTCACTCTGAACTGCCAAAACCATCAAAGTACATAAGCTGTCTTAAACCCTGAGCTCTTGTACACCATGATTCATGCTGCTTTTTTCTCCTTGTGCTTTTTGTGGCTATTTTTCCTGGCTGGGAAGAGAGGTGGATGAGCACGGGTAGGTCAGCACACATCGTGGGCCGAAGGGCTATACGTGCCACACTGTTCTAAATTTTATGCTCAGAGAAGGGAGGGATCTCTTCCTACTGTAAGCTGCAAGGGTCAGAGATGAAAACCCATGAGCAAAATACCAAAGTGATTAGCAATAACTCTCACAGAGCTGTCAAGATTTGAAATTGTCTCAGAAAAGGTGCAAACTGACACCGGAGATAATTGCAAATGGGAGTTGGCACTGCCTCAGGACAGAGAGCTGACAGAGTTATGGTATCATGAGGTGAAGAACGAACGCCCTCCTGTACCAGATCCATCTGTAATGAGCTCCATCCTAGTGGCCATGAAGGTTCCTCAAAGGAGCTGCTGTTCGGGGTTAGTGCTCAAGTGAATGCTGTAAGTTTCTCCAAGGATTTACCCTTCGCTCATGTCTGCTGACAGGTCGACCCCTCCTTGCTCAGCAGCCAGCGAGGTCTCATCAGGCATGCCCACCCTCTCGAGGAAACAGAGCGCTGGGTCAGCTCTCATGGCATTATATCGTTCATAACCTGGAAAGGGATAGAAGCAGATCTCAGTGGGTGAGTAGAGCTAACAGCACCAGACGCAGCTTCGCAGTCAGAGAAGAACTCATGAACAGCAAGTGGGTGCATCAGGAATCAGAGGCATCACAAAATTATCACAAATAGTTTTCCATTCCCTGCAGTGTAGGCATGTCACCATCCTACTCCAAATGGTTTCCTTCTGATAGGCTCGGGCAGGAAGACCACCATTGTACCAAATGTGGGAGCAGGCACGAGGGGTACATGCTGAAATTTTGCTTCTAATGTTCTAATAATCACGATGGAATACTTAATTGTGTGGGCCATAACCTCAGCACGCTTGGCTGGCAGGTGTCAATGTGTGACACGTACAGACGGGGAAGCAATGGTAACGTACTGCAGGACAGCTAGATAGATTTTTGTACAGCAGTGAATTAAGGATTATGGGTAAAAGACTGGTGCATGGCCAGATCAGCCATGATCTTATTGAATGGCAGAACGGATGGACAATTCCTGCTCTTCGTTCTTATGCAAATCCAGTAACAGGTTAGCATTTCACTTCCCTTCTCCACAGACACTGCCAGACCTACAGAAGCACAGCCAAAATTCACTGAGCACAGTACAAAGAAGGAACTCAAACTGCACACATCATCTTCCATCCCACCACAGTCTCTCATAACGTAAAGTCACAAAAGCTAACCTCAGACCAAAACAAAATCTGATGCCTCAGTTTGCTTCACTGTGACATCTCCTCAAGCTTCCCCATGGGCCTCTACAAACACTGAGACACTCTGGCAATTACTAAATCTATTTATGAATATGAAGACATTCCCAGGAATTACTGTAAATTCTGAGGCACTCCTAGGGAGATCCCTGTAAATAATGAAAAAATCCCCAAAGACCCCCTATCAATACTGAGACACTACACAGGGATGGCCTGTTAATACTGGGGAAATCCTAGCGACCCCCTGTGAATTCCTGAGAAGCCGCTATAAATACTGTAATCCCTGGTACCCTCTGTGAATGCTGATAGACTCCTTGGAATTCCTGTAAGTATTGGCAGGCTCCCAGTGATTCTTCATTTGTTAAACAGTGAAGCCTAATCCTCTCCTATCAGGATCTCATGTTTCCATTGTTACCTCTCTCTCTTCAGCTCCAGCGAGATAGTAGCCTAACTGCCCAGCCTGCCTGCAAAGACAACCTCTAATATAGGCACATGTCTGGTAAACCCGTGAAATGCTTTCGTTGCATACCACTGCATATTTCCTCATATGTAGTCTCACCAATGGCCAAAGAAACTGAAGCATAGTCTCCCCTACTTTGGTATCCACTTGTTTAGAAATAAACAATACCATTCTGCTAGCTTTCCTAATTACTTACAATACCTGCATACTAGCCTTCTGTAAATGAACTACTTGCTATTATACATTTCAGCTAAAATAAGCAATATCACACTTTTCATTACACTCCATTTGCCAGATCTTTGCCCAATCACTTATCCTCTGTAACCTGCCCATTTCACAACTTGCTTTTTCTGTGTCATCGTGAGATTTAACCTCCAAGGATACAAATTGTAAAAGGTTAAGGATTCAACATTGATTTATGTGACACCACACCATTGTTACATCCTGTTAACCAGAAAAACACCCATTTATATCTAAGCTCAGTTTTTTGTTAGCGAACCAACCTTCTATGCACTCCAATTTCACCTCTCAAACCATATGCTTTCCTACCATGAATTTTCATATGGGACCTTATTAAATGGCTTCTGGAGATCTAAGCATAAATATCCACCAGTTTCTCTCTGTGCATGACACTTGGTACTTTTCAAAGAACTGTGATAAATTTTGAATATTTCAAAGGGCCATGATCTTTCTCTTTCAAGATGATTTTGATTATCTTGAATTTTCTGAAGTGTTCAGCTATAATATTTTTTAACAAATCCTTCTAACATTTTCTCTTTGATTGGTGTCTCCCTTTTTGCTATTTTCTAACATAATGGAATCTTCTTTGAATTTAGCAATGTTGGATCATTAAAACCAACAAGGCCCTAAGATAACGTCTGTCAGCCTGCAACTCCAACAAGTTGCTCTTGAAATTTAATCAGGAGAAGGATCACTTTCCCTCAGTAATTCCCTCGGGGGGGGGGAAGAGAGAAGGGGGGGTGGGGGGGGAGGAGGGAGAGAGGGGGAAGAGGGAGAGGGGGAGGAGGGAGAGGGGGAGGAGGGAGGGGGGGAGGAGGGAGAGGGGGGGAGGAGGGAGAGGGGGGGAGGAGGGAGAGGGGGGGAGGAGGGAGAGGGGGGGAGGAGGGAGAGGGGGGGAGGAGGGAGAGGGGGGGAGGAGGGAGAGGGGGAGAGGAGGGAGAGGGGGGGAGGAGGGAGAGGGGGAGGGTGAGGTATGTCAATTACCAGGTGAATGAGTAACCTTTGGGGTACTGCAAGTCTGTACCTTTGCCATTGTTTTGCTGCACGCTTCACTGCTCAATGGTGGCTGCCGATGCTTTTTTTGGTGCTGGGGTTGGTGGGATTATTGCTTTGCTGCTGCTTACGCATAGGAGGGGGTGTCCATCTGTTACTCTAATTATAAGGTCAGCTCAACATCTCAGGTCAAAGGGCCTGTACCATGTTGTACTGTTCCATGCTGTCACTGGATTCAGACAATTAAATTCCTTTTTCTGCACCAGGCATATTGCCAGAAGTTCGACAAAATCATGAACACACGCTTACCGTGTTTATAAACGCCAATGAGCAGGGACTTGTCAGAGTCTCCATCCCACCAGTCGACTGGTATATCGTTGTAGTCAACCTCAGGAATCCAGACTTCCAGCTTACTGTACCCCAAGGTGTGACAGAGAGAGAGGGAGGCATGAGGCAGAATGGGTAGGAGATGACAGATACGGACAGGCAGAGACATGATGGCAAAGAAGACAAGACAACAGAGAAAACAAGGGAGAGAAGGACAAAATAAATCAATGTTAATAATAAAAATAAATTGTAAGTATGGATTGTTCATTCATCATCCCTCGGTGTAACAGAGGATGGCTTTACTTAGCTTTATTCTAATAGAAACCTACAACCATGTCTTCCACATGTTTTTAGGAGAAAGTAGCAGATTTCTACTTCCTTTGGCGGGCTGTGTATCTGACATCACCTTCAATGGCCTGACTTTAATGATAAGGTTATGACTAAGTGGATCTGGAGTTACCTGTAAAATAGATCCTTTTTGTGTCTGATTATTTAAAGCATCTCAATTAGATCATCCCTAAGCCATTAAAACATAAGCATTCAAAAGGGTTAGAAAAGAGCATTAAACGCTTTTGGGAAATTTAGACTTTGCCCCTATACCTCCTCCCATACTCCTACACAGGGCACCAAGCAGTCCTTCCAGGTGAGGCGACACTTCACCTGTGAGTCTGTTGGGGTTATCTACTGTATCCAGTGCCTCCTGTATATCGGTGAGACCCAACATGGTTTGGGAAACCACTTCACTGAACACCTGTCCTCCATCTGCCAGGAAAAGCGGGATCTCCCAGTGGCTACCCATTTCAATTCTACTTCCTATTCCAACATGTTAGTCCATGGTCTCCTCTACTACTGCGATGAAGCCACACTTAGGTTGGAGGAGCAACATCTTGTATTCCATCTGGGTAGTGTCCAACCTGATGACATGAACATCGATTTCTCGAACTTCCGGTAATGCCCCCACCCCCACCCACCATTCCCATTTGTCTCTCTCATCTTAACTCCTTACCTGCCCATCTGGTGATCTTCCCTCTTCCTTTTCTTCCATGATCTTCAACCCTCTCCCATCAGATTCTCCCTTCTCTGACCCTTTATCTCTTTCATCAATCAACTTCCCAGCTTTTTACTTCACACCACCCCACCTCTCCCAGTCTCACATTTCATCTACAGCCTTGTATTCCTTTCTCCCTCCAACTTCTTGCTTTAAGGTCTCATCTTTTTTCCAGTCCTGTTGAAGCGTCTCGACCCAAAACATCAACTGCTTATTCTTTTCCATAGATACTGCCTGGCCTACCAAATTCCTCCGGCATTTTTAATATAGTTCCTTTCATCTTCTTTTCTTCAATTTCCCTATCCTAGTTTGGGGTTCCTAGCCTTTCATCTGGGCTTTAGTGAGGTATTCAACAACAGTAGGCATGATGTGGCACACTTACTCATTCAGCTCATAATGTCGATGCCTGCTCCTTAAATCAGTTCTCTAATGAACCCCATGCATTTGCTGTGTTCCTAAATCTTTACACTGTTTTGATTTCCAGTATTTATTCGGTCTCTTTTTGAACATCCGTTTCTGCAGAGATCATGGGGATGTTCTGTATAAGGTTCCTTGAGTCTTCCTCTCTGGATAATTTCCCATTCGCTACTATATGGGTAACAACTTGGGTGCCACTGGAAACAGTTTCCCCTTTTCCCAAGATGTCACATGGAAACACAAGGAGCAAAGGAAATGGACAGGACTGTGCAGCCCAACCCCATCACATTGTGATCCAGCATTATACACCATTCCCAACAGAAGGAGGCACCCCACCAAATGTGAGCACAAGATTTAAATCCCAGGAACTTTACTCAGAGCCGAACACCATACTCTAGACTGTTAGCAGGCAAAAGGTGGGAATAAAGAGAGCCTTCTCTGATTGTCTGTCAGTGACTCGTGTTGTTTTTGTAGGGGTCAGTGTTGGTACTGTTTCTTTTTACATTATGTGTTAATGATTCGGAGGATGGAACTGATGGCTTTGTGGCCAAGTTTGCGGAGGAAGCAGGGATTCTCCAGAAGGACTTGGACAGATGGAGATCCATGAGCCAGACCTTATTGGGGGATCAGAAGTGGAGAGGGTCAGCAACTTTAAATTCCTCGGTGTTACCATTTCAGAGGATCTGTCTTGAATCCAGCATGTGAGTGCCAATATAAAGAAAGCATGGCAGTGCCTTTACTTTCTCAGTTGTTTGCAAAGATTCAGTACATCATCTAAAACTTTGACAAACTTGTATAGATGTATAGTGGACAGTATATTGACTGATATCATCACACCAATGCCCTTGAATGAAAAAGCCTACAAAATGTAATGGATACAGCCCAGTCCATCACGGGTAAAGCACTTCCCATCACTGATTGTATCCACTACTTTTGTAGGATTTTCCATTCAAGGGCTGTTGGTGTTTCCACATCAGGCCATGATGCAACCAGTCAGTATACTCTCCACCACACATCTATAGAACTATACAAGACGTCCAGGTACAACCTATGGAAGGTTATTTTAAGGATGGAAAAACAATTCCAATTGAGGTTAGAGACTGAATTGGACGCATGTCAGCTCTGGCAAAGTTTGCAGGCCATTACTTCCTACAAAGCAAAACCTAGTATCATGAATGGTTGTGATGCTTCACTCCCAGATGAGCTCAATGTCTCTTACGCACATTTTGAAAGCCACAAAAATTCACATCTCCAGAATCTGATAATCCTGTGATCTCTGCCTCAGAGGCCAACGTCAGAAGTTCTATCAAGAGGGTGAACCCTTGCAAGATGTCAGGCTCTGATGGCCTACCTGGTAGGTCTCTGAAAACCTGTGCCAACCAACTGGCAGGAGTGTTCAAGGACATCTTCAATTTTTCACTGCTGCAGATGGAGGTTCCCACCTGCTTCAGAAGTGCAACAATCATACCAGTGCCCAAGAAGAAGAGGGTGAGCTGCCTCAACGAACTATCGCGCAATGACACTCACATCTACTGCGATGAAGTGCTTTGAGAGGTTGGTCATAGCTAGAATCAATTCCTGCCTAAACAAGGACTTGGACCCACTGCAATATGCCCATCTCCACAATAGGTCTACAGCTGATGCAATCTTACTGGTTCTACACTCTGCCTTGGATACCTAAACAATAGCAACCCCTTCATCAGGCTGCTGTTTATTGACTACAGCTCAGGGTTCAACACAATCATACCCTTAGTTCTAATCAACAAGCTCCAAAGCCTAGACCTCTGTACCTCCCTCTGCAACTGGATGCTTGACTTCCTCACCAAGTGACCATAGTCAGTGCAGATCGGTAATGACATCTCCTCCTCCCTGACAATTAACATTGGCACAAGGACGTGTGCTTAGCCCACTGCTCTACGCTCTCTACACCCATGACTGTGTGGTAAGACGCGGCTCAAACGCTGTCTATAAATTTGCCGATGACCACAATTGTCCGAATTTCAGATGGTGACGAGGAGGATCACAGGAATGAGATAGGTCAGCTAGTTGAGTGGTGTCACAGCAACAACATTGTACCCAAAGTCAGTAAAACCATTGTGGACTTCAGGAAGGGGAAGTTGAGGGAATACACATTAGTCCTCATCAAGGGAACAAAAGTGGAGAGTGTGAGCAGTTTCAAGTTTCTGTGTGTCAACATCACTGAGGATCTACTTGAGCCCAACATTTTGATGCAATTACAAAGAAGGCACGGCAGTGGCTATATATTATTAGGAATTTGAGTTGAATTGGTATGTCACCAAAGACACTCGCAAATGTCTACAGGTGTACTGTGGAGAGCATTCTAACTGGTTCCATCACTGCCTAGTATGAAGGGGCCACTGCACAGGATTAGAAAAAGCTGCAGGAAGTTGTAAACTCAACCAGTTTCATCATTATATTCTTATTATACTTTATAGTTTGAATATTATGTATTGCAGCCACAAAACAATAACGATGACATATGCCGGTGATAGTAAACCTGATTCTGATACTGAGCACACCTACTCAAAGTGTTGTTGCAAGAAAACAGCAATCATCGTCATGGACCTCCGATACCTAAGCCATGCTCTCGTTTCGCTGCTGCCATCACAAAGAAGGCACAGCAGCCTCAGGAGCAACACTACCATGTTCAGGAGTAGTTATTACCCCTCAACCATCAGGCTCCTGAACCAGAGGTGATAATTTGCCACAGCACTGAACTATTCCACAACCTATGGACTTGCCTTCAAGGACATTCCATCTCACGTACTTGATATGTATTGTTTATTTATTTATTTATTATTATTTCCTTTTTTTCCTTTCTTTTAATATTTGAAGTTTTTCGGCTTATGCATGTTGGTTGTTTGTCCATTCCGTTGGGTGCAGTCTTTCACTGATTCTATTGTGTTCCTCGTATTTACTGTGAAGGCCCGCAAGAAAGTGTACTTTGATAATAAATTTACTTTGAACTTTAATTAGGAAAATAGACAAATAAGTAACAGATGAAAGTGTATGGTCATGCACTCTGGTAGTAGGAATAAAGGCGTGTAGACTATTATTCTAAGAATATGGACTCAGGTTCTTGATTAGTAATTGCGTCATATTTTACAGGGAGAAGGCAGGAGAATGGGACAGAAATTGATGGTAAATCAGTCATGATTGAATATCGGAGCATAGTCAACAGGTGAAAAGCTTAATTCTGCTTGTGTCTTATGGTGGTCCAGTACCAAACCAGGCTGTCCCTTTACCCTCCATAGTGTAGTAGTTTTGCTCTTTAACGTACCTTGCGTCAATACCATCCAAAGCTTTATCAGCAGCCTCACCCAGCACTTCCTGCTTGAGATAATACAACATTCGGACTCTCAGCAAGACCCTGTGAACAACAGG
Source organism: Mobula birostris (assembly GCF_030028105.1). Classification (NCBI taxonomy): domain Eukaryota; kingdom Metazoa; phylum Chordata; class Chondrichthyes; order Myliobatiformes; family Myliobatidae; genus Mobula; species Mobula birostris. The sequence continues at coordinate 90,272,165 of NC_092371.1, read as the reverse complement.
AAGAGACAGAAATAATTTCTCTTTACCTGCACATTGTTTCATGCTGAAGTGAGTTTTACCAAGACGACAGGGTGTCACTGTGCACCACTGAGATCCATCCCTAACAGCGTAAGAGATTCTCATGTGGCTAAATTCTCAACTGCTTCAAATTATTCAAAATGGTGTGGAGTTTATGAAGAAATCTCACCCCTTTACATGCCATCAAGGGGCAAGTTACCCAAGCACCACACAAACAAATATTGTACAACCCAACCTGCATATCCACCCCTCCCATCTCAATTTATGCCACATGTAGCCAACCACCACCTGACCCCCTCGCAGGTCTATCCTGTGTGCAGACTGGATCCTCACACACAGGGTAGTCTTGCATGCACTTACTTGTTGCAGTGCTGTTTGAGATGTTTCTTGTAACCATCATCATGGAAGAGCACCTCCGGGTTACAACTGGCCACCCAGTCAGCATTCTTCAGCTCTGGCTGTGACAGAGGCGTCTTCATCTTCTTCCCTTTCCTCCCCCTGGGCACGGGTGCTGACAGCCCTGGAGGAAGTTTCCAAATCTTTGTATCATTATGAGTTCTCGTGCATGGTATGAATTCTCCCACTGCAAATACTGCCACATTCCCTACTCAAAATGCCAAACCAAACACGAGCTTGGCAACCTCTGCGCCCCCCGCCCCACATCCCCGACCCTTCCCAACCATCTGAGTGATGGAAACAACTTTAGGAGCAACCCTCAGAGAGGAACTGGACAAAGGGTAGGAGCGCAAACTGGCACAGCAACAAGCTGGGGAGCTTCACTCAATAGTGTTTAGCAGTGGCATCAGGCTGAACACCCTCCTTCCATACAGTAATATTCTGTGGATCTTATCTCCACAATGCAATTCAGGGCTCAGTAACCTCCCTCTCTACAGTAATAATCTTGCCCCCACAGAAACATAGGTACCATCAAGGTAACATCAAGGATCCATGCAAAATGGCACTAGTGAACAACACGACCAACCGGCAAAGTCCTGCAGACAGTTCACAAAACTACTTTCAAATATGATTCTGCAAATAAGTTGTGTGTGATTGGAACCTGTGAGTTACATTTTGATGGGGTGTTATTGGGCTGACTGAGTAATCTGGTGCTTTGCTGTCTCCAAGGGAGTTTGGTGAGGTTTGGAACAGGAAGTGTGGCCTAAGACCTGGAAGACAGAGTCCAGAGGTGGTTCACGAGGATGATTCTGGGAATGAAGGGGTTAACATGTGAGGAGCATTTGGCAATCTTGGGCCTGTACTGACTAGAATTTAGAAGAATGTGTGGGGATCTTACTGAAACCTACCGAATGTTGGAAGGACTAGATAGGCTGAATGTGGAGAGGATCTTTCCTATGGTGGGGGTATTGAGAACTAGAGGGCACAGCCTCAAATTGAAGGGTGACCCTTTAGAGCAGAGGTAAGGTGGAATTTTTTTAGCCAGAAAGAAGTGAATCTGTGGAATGCTCTGCCGCAGACTGCGGTAGAGGCCAAATCTGTGGGTATAAGTTAATCGTTTCCTGAATGGTCAGGGCATCAAAGGATACGGTGAGATGCAGGTGTATGGAGTTGAGTGGCATCCAGGATCAGCCATGATGGAATGGCAGAGCAGACTTGATGGGCTGAATGGCCTAATTCTGCTCCTATGTATTATAGTCTAGGCCTGGAGACAGGGCGCAAGCCCATGATTGACTCCAATTCCTCTCTCAATTGAGGCAATGAGCAAGGTTGAAGCCAACAAGCGCTGTCTGCCTGCGTTTGACCAGTCTTCCTCTCCCTCTAGCTAGCTGCTGTAGGAGGAAAGAGCAGGAACCTTGGGTTCCATGCTGCAAGGATTGATCAGCGAGACTGTGGACTCATTTTGGGGGACTTTGAGGTTCATGGTGCATGCATTTCTGGATTCTGGCTACTTTTTTTTCTGCTTTTGAACAGTTTGATCAGGGTGATCAATACAGACTAGGGCGCTTCAGCGAAGACTGGTTCTGTGGCCTGCAGTCATCTAGTGGTGAGGCACTGAACTGAACTAAGCTGAATACTACTGGAGTCCTCCTTTGATGTTTGATATTCCATGTGTTGTTTGTTCGCTTTTTGCCATATGCGCAATTCGTTCTTTTATCGCGCATTGGGTGTTCGGTGTTTTCTTCAACTGGTTCCATCATGTTTCTTTGTTTCATGGCCATCTGCAGGGGGATGAATCTCAGAGTTGTATTCTGTATACAGATGTTGATCTTTGGACACTACCTCACTTTTGTTTAAATATACAGTATTTCTGTTTTCGCACATTTTTAAATCTATTCAATATATGTAATTGATTTACTTGTTTATTTATTATTATTTTATTTTTTCTCTGCTAGATTATGTATTGCACTGAACTGCTGTCGCTAAGTTAAAAAATTTCACATCTCAACCCTGTGATAATAAACCTGGTTCTGATAATAAATGTACTTTGAATCAACTTTATTCAATACATACATGTATTAGGAATTTGCTGTAGTGTGTTGGCCAAAGTGTGGCAGGTAACAAACAGGTAACATTTAATAAAAAAATAAAGAATTACATAAAATGTAAAAAGCTAATCAAATTAGAGGTTAAGGCAGGGGTCCCCAACCTTTTTTGAACTGCGGACCGGTTTCATATTGACAATATTCTTGCGGACCAGCCGACCCGGTGGGGGGGGGGGGGGGGGGTTGCCAACGGACAAGAGTAGCAGTCAAATACGTTGTTTACCCCGAGAAAGACTACAATGACCATGAAGCCTTGCGCAGGCACCAGTGCGCATGCGTGTACGTGCTGATCTTCAAATCGTTTCTGGTGATTCTGTTCGGGGGGGGGGGGGGTTAATCACGACCGGAATATAGATGATACATGGCTAATACACTCAGTTTTGTTTCTAAAAGAGTTTATCTGACGAATTTAATATTAAACACATGCCGCATATTTTCCTCGCATGAATATAGTGATAAGTCAATTATCAGGGGAGGACAGGGGAGCTTGAAGTAAGTGTTGAACGAACTTCCAGTAGAAGTGGTAGAGGCAGGTTCGATATTATCATTTAAATAAAAATTGGATAGGTATATGGACAGGAAAGGAATGGAGGGTTATGGGATGAGTGCAGGTCAGTGGGACTAGGTGAGAGTAGCATTCGGCATGGACTAGAAGGGCAGAGATGGTCTGTTTCCGTGCTGTAATTGTTATATGGTTATATAGGTCACTTACAAGTCAACAGCATCATAACATTTTAAGTAACATTTGGATATTAAACACACAGCACATATTTTCCCCGTATGAACATATAAAATCATCGCAACACACCAATATCGCTGAATCAGTGGGAGCCCTGGGCTTGTTTTCCTGCAACAAGACGGTCCTATCGAGGGGTGATGGGAGACAGCGATACTCGAACGGGGTTCCTTATGTCCAGTCTATTCCGTAATTTAGTTTTCGTTGCATTCATTGCAGAGATATGTTGGAAATGGAAGCAACATTTTCAGCGCATTCGTGGCTATCTCAGGATATTTAACTTTGACTTTGATCCAGAATGCCGGCAGAGGTGTTATGTCAAACATACTTTTCAGCCCGCCATCATTTGCAAGCTCGAGGAGTTGATCTCCTTCCCGTGCTGACATGGACGTCACGCGGGTTGACCCTGCATGCGTAACGGCTCAACAGTGGGCGCGACAGGGAATGAGGAAAGGTGCAGCTGACTCCTATCGCCAAATCATATCGTTTCCTCACGGCCCGGTAGCACATGCTTTGCGGCCTGGCACCGGTCCGCGCCCGGTGGTTGGGCACTGCTGGGTTAAGGGACAAGTATGGAATAAAATGTCCATAACTAAATAAATACCAGCATGTATTTACAATGCAAACAGCATTATAAACCGTGGTTTAAAGTGTTTACAGTGCAGTGACGGGGGTAACAGACAGAGATAAGTAGAGTGGGGCTAGAATGGTTGATCAGTTATTCACTTAAAGACCAGCAGTAGTCTGCTTGGAATGGTCATTTATATGAAATGCTGCCCACCTCTACCAGGAGCGTTTCAAAGCCCCCCAGCACACCCGTCTCTACCAGGAGCGTTTCAAAGCCCCCCAGCACACCCGTCTCCACCACCCTCTCCTCAGCTCCTCCCATCCCTGGCCCTACCTGCCACTACCTATCTCCCACTCCTCCAGTCCCCACTTTATCCCACTTCTTGTTAGTCAATTCCCTGCCCACTGCTCTCAGTTCCTTTGATGTACACATTGTGGATGTCAGGGATAAGTTTTTCTCACAGAGATTGGTGGGTGCATGGAATGCACCGCCGGCAACGGTGGTGGAAGTGGATACAATAGGGTCTTTTAAGAGCCTCTTAGATAGGTACATGGAGCTTAGGAAAATAGAGGGCTATGCAGTAGGGAAATTCTAGGCAGTTTTAGACTATATTACATGGTTGGCGCAATATTGTGGGCCAAAGGGTCTACAATGTGCTGTAGATTTCTAAGTTCTATTGTCAGCTCCCATAATCTGTAGCACACCCACTTCAGGTAAGTATTCAAACAGTTCCTCAAAATTGAGGTCTTTCACACCACTTGCTTTATATTAAAACTTCAGTGGTGAGCGGTGTGCTGCTGGGTCGCCGCTGGGCCTGCAACTGTACACAATATACCTTAACAATTTGGAAGAGGGGACTGAGTGTAGTGTATCTAAGTTTGCTGATGATATTAAATTGAGTGGAAAAGCAAATTATGCAGAAGATACAGAGAGTCTGCAGAGAGATATAGATAGGTTAAGTGAGTGGGCAAGGGTCTGGCAGATGGAGTACGTTGTTGGTAAAAGTGAGGTCGTCCACCGGAAGGCAAAATGAAAAAGCAGATTATTATTTAAACGGTAAAAAAAATTGCAGCATACTGCTGTGCAGAGGGACTTGGGAGTGCTTGTGCATGAATCACAAAAGGCTGGTTTGCAGGTGCAGCAGGCTATCAAGAAGGCAAGTGGAATGTTGGCCTTCATTACTGGAGGAACTGAATTTATGAGCAGGGAGGTTAGGCTACAACTCTACAGGGTACTGGTGAGGCCACAGCTGGAGTACTGTGTGCAGTTCCGGTCTCCTTACTTGAGAAAGGACCTACTGGCTTTGGAGGCAGTGCACAGGAGGTTCACCAGGTTGTGAGGGGGTTACACTATAAAGCGAGATTGAGTTGCCTGGGACTGTACTTGCTGGAATTCAGCAGAATGAGACAATATCTTATGGAAACATATAAAATCATGGAAGGGATAGATGAGATAGAGGGAGGAAAGTTTCCACTGATAGGCGAAACTAGAACTAGAGGACATAGCCACAGATTCAGTGGAGTAGATTTAGGATGGAGATGAGGAGGAACTGCTTTTCCCAGAGAGTGGTGAATCTGTGGAATCCTCTGCCCAATAAAGTAGTGGAGTCTACCTTAGTAAATATATTTAAGACAAGGTTGGATAGATTTTTGCATAGTAGGGGAATTAAGGGTTCTGGGGAAAAGGCAGGTAGGTGGAGATGAGTCCATGGCCAGATCAGCCATGATCTTGTTGAATGATGGAGCAGGCTCAACAGGCCAGATGGCCGACTCCTGTTCCTATTTCTTATATTCTTCTGTAACAGCTTTCAATCCTGTGCATTTGTCTAAGGGCCTTTTAGCTGCAACTCATTCAACAGATGCTGTGGTAAAGATTTCACATTTTGGGCCAGGAAAGTAAGCCATTATTCCATTCCTCAGGCACAATCAAAGTTAACTCTGAACAGAGAACATAGAACTTTACAGCACAGTACAGGCCCTTCAGCCCAATATGTTGTGCTGACTTTTAATCTAACCATTTCCTTTCACATAGCCCTCTATTTTTCTATCATCCATGTGCCTATCTAAGAGTTTCTTAAATGCTCTTAATGTATCTGTCTCTACTACCACCCCTGGCACAGCGCTTCACACACCCATCACTCTCTCTGTAAAAATTTACCTCTGACATACCCCCTACAATTTCTTCCCATCACCTTAAAATTATGCTCCCTCATATTTCTGCCCTGGGTAAAAGGTCTCTGGTTATCCACTTGTTCTGTGTCTTGTGCACCTCTATCAAGCCGCCACTCATCCGCCTTCGTTCCAGAGAGAAAAGCCCCAGCTGATGAGCATGAGTCTGAGCTTACGGTGGATACTGTCAGACCTACCTCCAAAGATCTCCTACCTGAGTGATTGTGTAGTGCCTGATTCTGTCCATCTTTTGTCGGAGTTATAAGGTCCCAAATGAAGCTTTTGATCTTCTCATCGCCCTTATAATGCTTCAGGCAATAGACCAGGAGGGTGCGACAAATAGTCTCCATGTCCTTCTCTGTCAGGTGCCATTTAAACCGTCCATGTGACAGAATGTCTTTCCATCGGCCCCACCTACAACACAGGAATTCAGGGCCCACTGGCACTTTAGACAACAGAAGTCCAGCATTCTCTACGAATACCAAACACAATCCTTGCACAACTTCAGTAAGAATGCTACAAGTTGCAATAAAATCAGTGCAAAACAAACTGCTGGAACAACTCAGCAGGTCAAACAACATCTTGACATCCTGCATCAGGACTGAGAGTGCAGAGGGAAGATGGCCAGAGCAAAGAGATGAGAGGTAGGGTGAGACAGTAGGGTGGTAGGTTATCTTTGGAACCAGATGAAGTTGGGATAATGGGGCAGATGGAGCTGGGTGGGGAGGCGATAGGAAAGGTGAATCTAGGGAGGAAAAGAACATGTGGATAGATATATGGGTGATGGACAGATGGACTCAGGTGGGGAAGAATGAGATGCACTGATAATGGTGGGGAGGGGGGAGGTGAAGAGAGGGATGGAAGTAGTGAACAAAAGAAGAGAAAACTTGAACAGAAAATTATCTTTTTCCTTAACTATTTCCACTTATTATATATGAGAGCCTCTATCTCAGCCCACCTATCTCTTCTCCCATCTGCCCATCATCCCACCTTCATCTGGTTCCAAAGATCACCTACAAACCCACTTGCCTGCCCTTCCTCTATTCTCATAAAACACTACTCCAAAGAAACAGGCCCTATGGCTCATCTAGCCCATGCCAAATGAATACTCTTCCTAGTCCCACCAACCTGCATCTGAACATAGCCCTCCATACCCCTTCCATCCATGTATCTAAAAAATTCTCTTAAAAATTGAAATCAAATCTGCATCCACCACTTGCACTGGCAGCTCATTCTATACCCTCACTACCCTCTGAGTGAAGATATTCCCCTTAAACATTTCACCTTTCACCCTGAACCCATGACCTCTAGTTCTAGTTTCACCCAACCTGAAGGTACTCCCGAGTCCTGATGCAGGATCCCAACCCAAAATGACAAACATCTCTTTGCCCCCACAGATGCTGCTTGACCTGCTGAGTTCCAGTATCTGCAGTTTCCTGTTTCCATGCAATAACAATTGGAAGCTTAAACCCAGCAGCAGTCTCTACTTGGAAGAGTCAAAGCTAGGAGAAGGCAGCTCAGAACAAGCTCCCCTTCAGTAATTTTTTATGATTCTAATTTATCACAATGAAGCATATTTGTAAATGGACTCAAAGCCTTCTTCCACTGCTAGCAGAGGGCTTTACAGAGTTCGAAGATAGCCAGGAAGGACCTTAAGAAGGACTTAGGAGAGCTAGAAGGGTCAAGAAAAGGTCTTATTGAATAGGATTATGGAAAATGAAGGTGACAAGGAAACCAAGACATTCTACATGTACATGATGGAAGATGACCAGAATGAATAGATCCATCAGGAGTACAAGGGAAATGTGTCTGGTGTCAAAGGAATTAGAGGTGGTCCTTAATGAATGCTTTGCTGCAGTATTCACCAGTGAGAGGAATTATGACAAATGTGATGACAGTGCAGAACTGGCGATTGCCCTGGAGCATGTCAAGTATTATAGTTTTTGAAAAACATTGTGACAGATAAGTCCCTGGGGCTAGATGAGATATATCCCCAGGTTACTACAGGAAGTGAGGGAAGAGATGCTGGGGCACTGATGATGATGATGATTCCTTCCATCCTCACTGGTCACAGGAGTAGTACCAGAAGATACGAGTGTGACAAATGTTGTTCCTTTGTTCAAGCAAGGTATTATGGATAATCCTGGGCATTACTGACCAGTGAGTCTTACATTAGTAGTGGTCAAACTCATGGAAAGAATTTTTAGGGACAGGATTTACAAGCACTTAGAAAAGCATAGTCAGCTAGGTTTTGTGAGAGGCAAGTCATGCCTCACAAGCCTGATAAGACTTTTTTGATGAAGTAACAAACTGATGAAGTTAAAGCAGTGGATGTGGTTTATATGGATGTGGTTTATGTGGTAAGGCATTTGACAAGGTTCCCCATGGTAGACTCACCCAGAAAATCAGAAGGCATGACTGTGGACTCAAAACTGGTTTGCCCATAGAAGGCAGAAGGTGGTAGTATATGGAACATATTCTGTCTGGAGGTCAATGTTCTACAGTAGTGGTCACCAACCAGTTGATTGTGATCGACCGGTCGATCTTTGAGGCTTTCCCAGTAGATCCCCCCAAAAAATGAAAAATGCGCACCAGGCAGAAAAGACCAGAAGTAAAACCCCGCAACCCCGTAAACAACCTTTCTTTACAAAAATAGCGGGAGTATTGCTATATTACCATTATCCTCATTGGTGTTAACTTATCTTGATAATACTCACATTACAACACTTATCTCCCTTTAAATTCCAACATTCCCCAAATGTAAAAGAACTGGGAAACAAAAAACAGTAGTGTCATTAGCTTGCGTACCCCTAAAACTTAGTGTCTCAGTAACAGTTTACCAATACAAAACACCTGAAAAATGTGGCAGATTCAACATTCAGTCTAACAAAGGAAACTGTCCATTCAAATACTCAATCTATCAGGAGGTTTGCGAGGGCGCTGTGCTGCAAGAGATGAAAATTATTAAATCTAAGTATGGAGCTGTCTTACTGACAGACACCTTTCAGACTGTCTCAGACTGGCTTCCTGCAGTTATGAGCCAAATTTCAGGGAACTAGCAGAAAGTATTCAGCCCAGTCATCACACTGAGTGCAACAGTCAATTTTTATCCTTTTATTTTTTGTGTTGAAATAAAATTAAATAATGAAACATAGAATTAAAGGTGTTGTAATGTGAGCAATATAAAAATAAGTAATACTAATTAGGATAATGGTAATTTAGCAATACTCTCACTGTTTGTAAAGAGAGGTTGTTTCTGGGATTGCGGGGTTTTATTTCCGGTCTTTTCTGCCTGGCGCGCATGCGTGCGTCTAGGTCGATCTTGCCCTTCACTAAGGCCGAGGTAAGGGATCTTGAGCTTAAAAAGGTTGGCAACCACTATTCTACAGGGATCAGTTCTGGGACCACTGCTCTTTGTGATTTGTATATATGACTTAGATGAGGAGGTGGAATGGTGGGTTAGTAATTCTGCACATGACAAAGGTTGGTGGAATTGTTGACGGTGCAGTAGATTGTTGTAGGTTACAACAGGACATTGACAGCATGCAGAGCCAGACTGAAAAATGGCAGATGGAGTTCACTCCATGTCTGTGTGAAGTGATACACTTCGGGAAAATCAAATGTGAAGTGACTGATCAGTTAGGGAGTGTAAGGGATGGAGCTACAGTCCATCCCACAAAGCAGTAATGGAACAAAGGGGTCCAAGTCATTTCAGTTTATATTCAATAAGTCCAATCCAAATCACACATTTACCCAAATATCAACAGGTTCTTCTCCACCCGAAAGCATTCTGCCCGGAGATAGCGACGGGTCTTGTCGTGAAGACGACGAGACCTTGAAGGTTTATCTTCACTGTCACTGTCCAGCTCAGAGAACTCCATCAATTCATCATCCTCAAATGAGTTGTAGTGTTTGGTCTGTTTCCTGATGCGTGGTGTGTCAATGACCAAGCTGTCCTGAGAGCAAGACATACAACCAGGACAAGTATCAGTATTTTCCAGACACTGACACCCTGCATCTCCTCTGACTCTTCATTAAGATTTAACAAGATGATATGCAACAAGTGAATGCTGTTATAGCTAATCTTCTAAATTCCAGTCTTTCCATGAACAAACCCTCATTTCCATTCTTCCCTTTGCATAAGTATCTTGTTCCCATCATCTACACTCCATAACTCCAGTTTATCTTGACCTAACCACACACTCTAGTCTTAGCCAAAAGGTGCTTACCATCTGAGCTCTGCTGCACCTGACCTTGATAAACTCGAACATAACCACCCATCCACACCCACAAGTCTACTCCCTCTCCTCACCAGTGTAGTTTAGCTTTCAGTCACTCCTTGCTCACATCCCTCTCTCCCCACCTTAATTTATGTAACAATTCTGTCCAAACAATATTTTAGAGATCAGATAGGAGTCAGCCTTCTGGTTCATTGAGCCTGCACTGCCATTCAATAAGATCATGGCTGATCTGGCTGTGGATTCAGCTCCACCTACCTGTCTTTTCCCCGTAATCTTTAATTCCCATTATGCAAAAATCTACCAAACTGTGTCTTGGTATATTTAATGAAGTAGCCTCTATTGCTTCCTTGGGCAGAGAATTTCACAGGTTCAGAGAAAAGCAGTTTTTCCTCATCCCTATCCTAAATCTATTCCCCCAGATCTTAAGGCTATGTCCCCTCATTATAGTCTCACTCACCAGTGGAAACAACTTTCCTGCCCCTGTCTTATCTATCCCTTTCATAATTTTATATGTTTTGATAAGTTCCCGTCTCATTCTTCTCAATTCCAGCAAGTGTATTCCCAGTTGACCCAATCTCTCTTCATAGGCTAACCCCATCATCTCTGGAATCAACCTGGTGAGCCTCCTCTGCACCACTTCCAAAACCAGTATATTTTTTCTCAAGTAAGGAGACAAGAACTGCTTGTAGCACTCCAGATGTGGCCTCACCAGTACCCTGTACAGTTGGAGTATCACCTCCCTGCTCTTCAATTCAATCCATCTAGCAATTATGGCCAACATTCCATTTGCCTTCTTGATAACATGTTGCACCTGCAAACCAACCTTCTGTGATTCACACACAAGCACTCCCAATTCCCTTTGCACAGCAGAAGGCTGTAGTCTTTCACCATTTATGTAATAATCTTGTCTTCTATTTTTCCTTCCAAAGTGGACGACCTTACATTTACCAATGTTGCAATCCAACTGACAGTCGCTTATCCACTCACTTAACCTATCTGTATCTCTGTACAAGTTCTTCACAGCCTCTGCAAATTTGCTTTTCCACTCAGTTTAGTATCATCAGTAAGCTGAGACACTCTACACTTTGTCCCTTCTTCCAGTTTGTTAATGTATATCAAGAAGATTTGTGGCCAAGCACTGACCCCCGTGGAACTCGACTCACCACTGACTGGCAACCAGAGAAACACCCATTTGTCCCAACCTTCCACTGGTTACCCAGTTGTCATTGAATGCTAATAAGTTACCCATAATACCATGTATCCTTATCTTTTATACAGCACCTTATTGAATGCCTTTTTGAAATCCACTATACAATATCCACCTGTTCCTCCCTAACCACTGTGCTCATTAGATCCTCAAAGAACTCCAGCAGGTCTGTCAAAAAGGACCTGCTCTTCATGAATCCATGCTGTGTCTGCCTGATGGAACCACTTCTATCCAGATGATTCCGGTGATCTGGTTGAGGGGTACTAGATGTTCAGTGTCTGTCCAAATAAGAAACCAAGCATGGGCTGAACATTTTAGCAACAGGACACACACTGATCAGCTGAAACTTCAGAGTTCCTGACAGCAGATATATACCCCAGCAGCAGGCTCGCTTGCACAGCATGATGTACTGATGTGCAGTTCACGTACTTGGTACAAAACACGAAGAGAGACAATGACACGCTGCACTGGTGCGCAGTCCATGTACTTGGTGCAAAGCACAAAGAGAGATAACGATTAAAATAATGACTGAACAGTTCTAACTGGAGTGGTTGCTCCACTACAGAAGCCCAGGTGAGTCATTAGGTTGGGGATTACACTGCAACATACAGAATTTGGCCACAACCAGTTACCGCATCCACCGCCAAGTGTGTCGGTCATCAATACCTTCTGAAATTATGATATGTGAGTTCCTGCTAGAGGAAAGACCATAAGACACATGAGCAGAATTAGAATATTCAGTCCATTCAGTCTGCTCAACCAATCCATTATGGTTGATTTATTTTCCCTCTCAACCCTATACTCCTGACTACTCCCTATAATCTTTGATGCCCTAACTAATCAAGAACCTATCAACCTCTGCTTTAAAATATACCAAATGATGTGGGCGCCACAGCTGTTTGTGGCAATGAATTCCACAGATTCGGCACCCTCTGGCTAAAGTAATTCCTTCTCATCTCTGTTCTAATGGGATGTCCCTCTATCCTGAGGTACCTGGCATGTACTTACTTTTCCATTTTTCGACTCTATATCCAGCTCTGCAATTTTGGCCCATTTCTGCCAGAAGTTGGGATCATCTAAGGAGATATCCGTCCTGTTTCCTGAAGCTACGAAGCTGGCCTGAAGCAGAAATAAATCACAGAAGAGTACCAAAAGGGGTTTTTGTTAAGGAGTTTCAAGCAACCAACAAAGAAATTAAATTGATATTTAAATGGCACAGCTGGAACACAAGATGACAGGGTGGTCAGAGGATTGCTCAGATCTGGCTCTGAACACTCAAGTTTAGCAGAATGCTGTAAGCAAACTTGAATCAATGCACTGAGCTCAGGCAGCTATGGAATTTGTACTTTCATAACATTCTCAAGTATAGATGAGACCAATGCAAATCTCACTGCAATCCCAGGGTAACTCATGATGTAGGGGCAACTGCATTCAAGGCCAGGTCAGCACTGGGGTACACAATGTTTCCCTCCTCCAAGGGTAACTGTATATGTGTAGGTGACTCTCAATAACCTGGCTGAATTTCACTGTATCAATATTTCAGGATAGATAGATACTTTATGGATCCCAAAGGGAATTACAGTATCACAGTAGCATTACAAGTGAACAGATATAAATATTAGAAAAGAAGTAGAAAGAATAAAATAAGTTACCACAAGTGGTCTAACAGGAGGGGATCATCACTTCCCCACCTATAGGTTGACTCATTATAGACCTTAATGGCCAAAGGTAAGAATGACCTCATATAGTGCTCTTTGGAGCAGCGCAGTTGTTTTGATCTTTTACTAAAAGTGCTCCTCTGTTCAGCCAAGGTGGCATGCAGAGAGTGAAAAACATTGTCCAGAATTACCAGGATTTTCCGTAGGGTCCTTTGTTCTACCACAGCCTCCAGTGTGTCCAGTTTGACTCCTATAACAAAGCTAGCCTTTCTAATCGGTTTATCGAGTCTGTTGGCATCACCCGTGTTGATGCCATTGCCCCTGCACATCACCGCATAGAAGACTGTACTGGCAACAACTGACTAGTAGAACATGTGAAGGAAAGGCCTGATGATTTATTAAATGAGGAAAATCAGTCACGTTTGTACCAGTTTAATTGCTGCCCCCTTTTTGTGCTAAAGAGCATTGGTTGAGAAGTCACCAGTAAGAAGACAACTATTCAAAAGAGCTGAATAAAATCAAGGCTCATGTCAACAGCAAACAAGGTACTGTGATGCTTCTGCACTTCCCTCTCCATCCAGTCATACAGCATTTAAATTATTCAGCGAAGCCATCAAATGGCTGTGCAGTGAGCCATTTGCTCTTGGTTGCTACACGAGTTGGAGCAATTAAGCCGTGCCTTAAAATTGCTTCTAACCTTCGCAAAAGTGGAGCCCTTCCCTTCCGACTCAATAGTGATAGTGCGAGTTCGGCGAAGCAGGATCTGGTCAATGTCTTCTTCACAGAACTTTGAGCCTTCATCCTCCTCATCCATTAGAGCTCCATACGCTCCTTTACGAAGGAGGTCTTCAACTTCAATCTTAGACAATGGCTGCACCTGCACAGGAAGGTACACAGTCAGAGTGACAGTCATTTCAATCCAGAGCATGATCAGAATCACCACTCTAAGCTGCACAGGTGCGTGGCCATGTAGTACATGAAATGCTCCTGCACACAACTTTAGCTGTAGCGCATATAATGTGCCACACAGTTTTCAGGCCATGTAAAAATTTCCTGCTTGGAGCAATGGTTGGTCTGCGCAGCTAGATAAAAAACAAGAGAAGAAACGTTGATTATCACTGACATACTGAATGTTGTGAAATTTGTTGTTTTGTTGCAACAGTACAATGGAATGATTAAGCTACATAAGAAATATAATTAAAAATAAGTAGTGCTAAAAGAGGGCAAAATGTGTGGTAGTGTTCATCAGTTCATGGACCATTCAAAAATCTGATGCCGTGACCGTCAGAGCAACTAGGATCTGGAAAAGCGTGGACTGTGATGTACAGAACAGTCCTGCGAAGATTTTAATGGAAACTGTCTTTTAGTTCCCATTCACCTCATTTCTCTCCCTTCAAATAAGAGAACCAGAAGCTGGATTTTTTCTTGTTATCAAGATATCTGTAAAAGTCTTACAAAGTTTCATGTTCTTTAATTTAATTCTATAGTTTCTCTTTGTTCCTACAGGATAGCTTCTTTCTACAAGCCATTAGACTTTTAAATTCACATCTCTATACATTGCAACTGAATCAGAACGCAAAGGATTTTACTTCCTCACATTGTGAGATGCATGTAAGGTTTCAATAAATCCTAAGTACTTCTAATTGCTTCTTTCACTCCCGCAGCATCATGGGAATCACTGCTACAGTGTGCTCCTTGCTGTACAGGTCGTTAATGATGCCTCCTTTTTTTCACTTGATGACCCCTTATTTATTTAGGTTTCTGGCGTTTCATAAGTGTGCAATTTGTTCTTTCCTTTTCTCATCCACTCTGTTGAACACCATCTGCCTTTGCTGTTTGTCAATACTGTCATACATTTTATCTTCCCCACTTCTCAATCGTTATCCAGTCTAAAACCATGACTTTCATTATTCCGATAATGTATTTTGCTGTTACAATCACATTTGCTTTCCTTATAACTGCATTCTTTGCCCCCACTACCACTGGTGTCACTAATAATTATACTTTATACCTCATTGTCACCAAACAATTGATACTAGAACGTACAATCATCACAGCGATATTTGATTCTGCGCTTCCCGCTCCCTCGATTACAAATCGATAGTAAATATTAAAAATTTAAATTATAAATCATAAATAGAAAATAGAAAAATGGAAAGTAAGGTAGTGCAAAAAACCCGAGAAGCAGGTCCGGATATTTGGAGTATTTGGAGGGTACGGCCCAGATCTGGGTCAATTAATCTACTTACTTTAGTTCCTGCTTAATATGCATCCTGAAATATCTAATACCCAGTTGTGATTTTACAGTAGCCATGTCTCAGTTGTCCCCAATGTGTTGCTTTTTTATTCCGCCCCCCCCCCCACACTTAACTGGTTCTACTGTTGGTGGCAAAGCCTGACTTGATAAGTTGTGCTTTGATGTAGTGGGCCCTTCCACTTAACACCAACACCACCCTCACCTCACAAAGCATATCCTGTCTGACATGGAACACTTACCCCATTAGTGTTTCCTCTACGGTTCATTGCTTGCAGCACAGCTCTATCCAGGCCCAGCTTGAGACTGGCCTTGTCAAACATTTCTCGCTCGTATGAGTTACGGGTTATGAGGCGATACACTTGGACGGCTTTACTCTGTCCTATCCGGTGACAGCGAGCCTGAGCCTGGAAACGAAGAAAGGTTGAGGCAGTGTCTAAGATGCAGAGCAAACAGATCATGAAATGCTTGAATGAGGGAAAAAGACATTGCTGAAGGAACACTGTAGCTTTATATTGTTTACTTTTTAAACTTATGTTGTAAATGCACTTTATTTGTGGTAATATTTTCTTGTGTTGGGTGTGAGTTATATGTACTGTGTTGTGCATCTTGCTCCAGAGGAATGTCATTTCATTTGGCGGTATGCATGTACATATCTGAATGACATTAGACTTGAACTTGAACAAGTAACCTAATATTCATGGTTCTAACCACAGCCTCTGAGCACACTGCCTTATGTGGATACGAGTATGTCAATATTTCCTTCATCTTTCCTCTGCGACACCAGAAGGAAAACGGCTAGCACTTCCCCACATTTTGTCAAACCGGTGAAGAAGCAAAGGATTAGCCTTTCATCGACATCTCTCTCTCTCTCTCTCTCTCCCTGACCCCAAAATCTAGACCCTTCACTCACTGACTCTTGTTGAACACTGTTTCCTGACTGATGGAAGATGGAACCCTAGCCCTGAACTACAGTTCTATGAAAAAGTCCGAGGCGCACATACACACACACACTCTCACAGTCACACACACATATATATAGCTAGGGTGGCTAACTTTTGCACAGTACTGCCTTTGTCAATGTGGAACAAAGGGCGAGTCTGTAAACCTGGTGGAGGCAAAGGATGTTGGAAAGGTGAGGGTGGAATGCTACGTTATGGGTGTGAGACAAGTGGCAGAAAAGGAATGCCATGGGCAGGGGCTGGTGCGGGTGCAAACACACTCAGCCTTGAGACACTAGAAGCTAGCAAACAATATCAAAGAGGATACTAAAAGCTTTTTCAAGTATATAAAGCGTAAAAGACGGGTGAGAGTAGATATAGGGCCGATAGAAAATGATGCTAGAGAAATTGTAATGGGAGATAAGGAGATGGCAGAGAAACTGAATGAGTATTTTGCATGTCTTCACTGAGGAAGACATCAGCAGTATACCGGACACTCAAGGGTGACAGGGAAGAGAAATGTGCGCAGTCACAATTACGACAGAGAAAGTACCCAGGAAGCTGAATGGTCTAAAGGTAGATAAATCTCCAAGACCAAATGGAATGCAGCCGCGTGTTCTGAAGGAAGTAGCTATGGAGATTGCGGAGGCATTAGCAATGATCTTTCAAAAGTTGATAGATTCTGGCATGGTTCCGGAGGACTGGAAGATTGCAAATGTCACTCCGCTATTTAAGAAGGGGGCAAGGAAGCAAAAAGGAAATTATAGACCTATTAGCTTGACATCGGCGGTTGGGAAGTTGTTGGAGTCAATTGTCAAGGATGAGGTCACAGAGTACCTGGAGGCATATGACAAGATAGGCAGAACTCAGCATGGATTCCTTAAAGGAAAATACTGCCTGACAAACCTATTACAATTTTTTGAGGAAATTACCAGTAGGCTAGACAAGGGAGATGCAGTGGATGTTGTATATTTGGATTTTCAGAAGGCCTTTGGCAAGGTGCCACACATAAGGCTACTTAACAAGAGCCCATGGAATTATGGGAAAGTTACATACGTGGATAGAGCGTTGGCTGATTGGCAGGAAACAGAGAGTGGGAATAAAGGGATCCTATTCTGGTTGGCTGCCGGTTACCAGTGGTGTTCCGCAGGGATCAGTGGTGGGGCCGCTTCTTTTTACATTGTACATCAACGATTTGGATTATGGAATAGATGGCTTTGTGGCTAAGTTTGCTGACGATACGAAGATAGGTGGAGGGGCCGGTAGTGCTGAGGAAATGGAGAGTCTGCAGAGAGACTTGGCTAGATTGGAAGAATGGGCAGAGAAGTGGCAAATGAAGTACAATGTTGGAAAGTGTATGGTTATGCACTTTGGCAGAAAAAATAAGGGCAGACTATTATTTAAATGGGGAAAGAATTGAAAGTTCTGAGATGCAAAGGGACTTGGGAGTTCTCGTACAGGATACCCTTAAAATTAACCTCCAAGTTGAGTCAGTAGTGAAGAAGGCGAGTCAGTAGTGAAGAAGGCGAGTCAGAGGGTGGTGAATCTATGGAATTTGTTGCCACGGGCAGCAGTGGAGGCCAAGTCATTGGGTGTATTTAAGGCAGAGATTGATAGGTATCTGAGTAGCCAGGGCATCAAAGGTTATGGTGAGAAGGCGAGGGAGTGGGACTAAATGGGAGAATGGATCAGCTCATGATAAAATGGTGGAGCAGACTCGATGGGCCAAATGGCTGACTTCTGCTCCTTTGTCTTATGGTCTTATAAATATGTGCCCAAGACTTTTGCATAGTACTGTACCTTCGCATCATTCTTTCATTTGTTCTCCTGACCTGAACAATCTTATATCACCAATGACTTGCCTCCTGAATAATAAATGCATATTATACCTTTCCATCTTTAATTATAATTATACAAATAAAAGCAGAGATTTATAGCAGAGAGGCACTGTGTGTCCACACCAGCCAAAAATGGACAACATTATTCCTACGTGCCACCTGTGTCTATGCTCTGAATCCTGTAGCGAGGGATTTAATCCCCCACTGTCTGCAACGAGTTTGTACATTCTCCCTATGACCTCTGGGTGAACTGGTTTCCTCCCAGATTTCACTGACCTACAGGTTAGGGTCAGCGAATTGTGGGCAAGCTAGAACAATCCTCACTGATTTGATTTGATGCAAATGACACATTTCACTATATGTTTTGATGTAACAAGCTAATCTTTTATATTTTTCATCTTCAAATGCTCATCCAATTATGTACAAATGAAAAGGGGTTGTGTCTCCATCACCAATTTACCTTCTTACTAGATGAGTGACTCCTCTTCATTCTTGAACAACCACCACCCACCACTCCAAACTTCCTACTCATCACTTTAAATCCCAGCGCCCCCCCCCCCCAATCACTGATCCAGCTACATAGAAACATAGAAAGTCTACAGAACAATACAGGCCTTTCGGCCCATAAAGCTGTGCCAAACACATTCTTAGCTTAGAAGTCACCTAGGGTTACTCACAGCCCTCTATTTTTCTAAGCTCCATGTACCTATCCAGAAGTCTTTTAAACGACCCTATCGCAACCGCCTCCACCACCGTCGCCAGCAGCCCATTCCACGCACTCACCACTCTCTACGTAAACATACCCCTGACATCTCCTCTGTATCTACTTCCAAGCACCTTAAAACTGGGCCCTCTTACGTTAGCCATTTCAGCCCTGGGAAAAAGCCTCTGACTATCCACACAATCAATGCCTCTCATCATCTTATACAACTTTATCAGATCACCTCTCATCCTCCGCTGCTCCAAGGAGAAATGGCCGAGTTCACTCAACCTATTCTCATAAGGCATGCTCCCCAATCCAGGCAACATCCTTGTAAATCTCCTCTGCATCCTTTCTATGGTTTCCAGACCCTTCAATAGTGAGGTGACCGGAACTGAGCACAATACTCCAAGTGGGGCCTGACCAGGGTCCTATACAGCTGCAAACTCAGTCCCACCATTGATGAAGGTCAATGGACCGTATGCCTTCTTAACCACAGAGTCAACCTGCGCAGCAGCTTTGAGTGTCCTATGGACTTGGACCCCAAGATCCCTCTGATCCTTAACACTGCCAAGAGTTTTACTATTAATACTGTATTCTGCCATCCTATTTGACCTACCAAAATGAACCACCTCACACTTATCCGGGTTGAACTCCATCTGCCATTTTTCAGCCCAGTTTTGCATCCTATCAATGTCCCACTGTAACCTCTGACAGCCCTCCAACACTATCCACAACACCTCCAAACTTTGTGTCATCAACAAATTTACTAACCCATCCCTCCACTTCTTCAGCCAGGTCATCAAAAAACTCACAAAGAGCAAGGGTCTCAGAACAGATCCCTGAGGCACACCAATGGTCACCGGCCTCCATGTAGAACATGACCCATCTACAACCACTCTTTGCCTTCCGTGGGCAAGCCAATTCTGGATCCACAATGCAATGTCCCCTTCAATCCCATGCCTCCTTATTTTCTCAATAAGTCTTGCTTGGGGTACCTTATCAAATGCTTGCTGAAATCCATATAGACTACATTTACTGCCCTACCTTCATCAATATGTTTAGTCACATCCTCAAAAAATTCAGTCAGGTTCGTAAGGCACAACCTGCCTTTGACAAAGCCTTGCTGACTATTCCTACCATATTATGCCTCTCCAAATGTTCATAAATCCTGCCTCTCAGAATCTTCTCCATCAACTTACCAACCACTGAAGTAAGACTCACTAGTCTATAATTAAAAGGGCTAACTCTACTCCCTTTCTTGAACAAGGGAACAACAACCGCAACCCTTCAATCCTCCGGAACCTCTCCCGTCCCCCATTGATGATGCAAGGATCATCACCAGAAGCTCAGCAATCTCCTCTCTCACCTCCCACAGTAGCCTGGGGTACATCGCATCTGGTCCCGGTGACTTATCCAACTTGATGCTTTCCAAAAGCTCCAGCACGTCCTCTTTCTTAATATCTACATTCTCAAGCTTTTCAGCCCACTGCAAGTCATCCCTACAATCGCCAAGATCCCTTTCCGTAGTGAATACTGAAGCAAAGTATTCATTAAGTACCTCTGCTACCTCCTCTGGTTCTATACACACTTTTCCACTGTCACACTTGATTGATCCTATTCTCAACCGTCTTATCCTCTTGCTCTTTACATACTTGTAGAATGCCTCAGGGTTCTCCTTAATCCTGTCCACCAAGGCCTTCTCATGGCCCCTCCTGGCTCTCTTAATTTCCTTCTTAAGCTCCTTCCTGCTAGCCTTATAATCTTCTAGATTTCTATCACTTCCTAGTTTTTTGAACCGTTGGTAAGCTTTTCTTTTCTTCTTAACTAGATTTTCAACAGCCTTTGTACACCACGGTTCCTGTACCCTACCATCCTTTCCCTGTCTCATTGGAATGTACCTATGCAGAACGCCACACAAATATCCCCTGAATATTTACCACATTTCTGCTCTACATTTCTCTGAGAACATCCATTCCCAACTTATGCTTCCAAGTTCCAGCCTCATATTTCCCTTTACTCCAATTAAACGCTTTTCTAGCTTGTCTGTTCCTATCCCTCTCCAATGCTATGGTAAAGGAAATAGAATTGTGATCACTATCTCCAAAATGCTCTCCCACTGAGAGATCAGACACCTGACCAGGCTCATTTCCAAACACCAGATCAAGTACAGCCTCTCCTCTTGTAGGCTTATCTACTTAGGAATATGGATCCTTTCTGTTTAGATGGTCTGTAGCAGGGGATCCCAACCTAGGATCCACAGACCACGTGCTTAATGGTATTAGTCCATGGCATAAAAAAAGGTTGGGAACCCTGGTCAAGACTAGGTTTAGTTTTATACTCAATTAAATCTCATTATTTCTTATTTGCTCGCATATCTTAAAGAATTCTCAATTAGCCTTTCCGACTTGTCAGTTAATTTAATGCAATAAAATCTACCAGGATTACAAAATTCCCACAGGATTTCAGAATTTGATATAGGTGGAGGTAGCTCTGCACTGAGCATGTGGTGGGTGCTTAATTATAGTAGAGCAGAGACCAGTGTCTAGGGGCAGACTGACTAGCTTGTCCTGGTACAGGAACTTTCCTAGTGTGTCTCTCTGCAAGACTCACCTGCAGGTCATTCTGAGGGTTCCAGTCCGAATCGAAGATGATACAGGTATCTGCTGCAGTCAGATTAATTCCAAGGCCACCTGCCCTGGTGCACAGCAGAAACACAAAGCGGTCGGAGTCTGGCTTGGAGAAGCGATCAATCGCAGCCTGTCTCAAGTTCCCCCTCACCCGGCCGTCAATTCGCTCATAGGTGTACCTAAAAGAACCACAGGTTGAATGTGGCAACCAGCATGTTTGTACATAGAAACTTAGAGCATTAAAGGAGCCTCTTCAGTTAATTACAAGTGCTGGCCTTCAAAATTCATAAATTTCTCCAAAAATATTCCCTCAATTCACAACTCCCTTTGTTTCTTCCCCAACACGTCTCTGAGACATAACTGTTGCTGTAAAGGCCTCCCCGCCCCACAGTGGAAAGCAGCCCTTTGCTGCAGGACTCACAGCCAATGATTGTGGAGAATAGGATACATCTCTAAGTCAGGTGTAACATATTGGGCCAGAGTTATTGCAAATCCCAATTGTGGATAACTTCAATACCAAACTGATTCCATAACCTATGGACTCACTATCAAGGCCTCTGCAACTCATATAATTTATTTACTTGTTTATTTATTATTTTTTCCTATTTGCACAGCTGGTCTGATTTTGTACATTGGTTGTTTGCCAGTCCTCGTTTGTGTGTACTTTTTCATTGACTTTTACTGTATTTCTTTGTTCTACTGTGAATGCCCACAAGAAAATTAATCTCAGCATAGTATGAGGTGACCATATACATAATTTGAACTTTGAAGATATGCTCTTCTTCCCTTTCTAGGAGCTAAAGATCACAAGTTTGGGAGCAACCAAAAGGGAAGTAAAAATGGCCCTGAAATTAACTCGAGACACAAGTGACTGCAGATGCTGGATATCTGGCGTAACACACTGAAGGAACTCAGGTCAGGCAACATCTACGGAGGGGAATGGACAGTTGGCATTTCACGTCGAAACCCTTAATGAAGCGTCATAGATACTGCCTGACCTGGTGAGTTCCTCCAGGTTTTTATGTGTTGCTCTTTGAAGTTAAAATCCATTCTCTCCATTACCATCACTCCATAGAGCCAGTGATTCTGACATATAGGATACATTTGTTACTTTTACAGCCTTTCCCCAGTCCCAACTACAAGGAAAGCCAATGACAACACAAATATTGTTGAAGAAGAAGCTGCAGAAGATCGTGAACACGGCACAGCACATCACACAAACCAATCTTCTGTCCTTGGACTCACTTTACACCGCACGCTGTCAGAGCAGTGCTGCCAGGATAATCAATGACACGACCCACACAGCCAACACACTTTTCGTCCCTCTGCCCTCCAGGAGAAGGCTAAGGAGCTTGAAGACTCGTATGGCCAGATTTAGGAATAGCTTCTTTCCACCTGTGATAAGACTGCTGAACGGATCCTGACCCGGATCTGGGCCGTACCCTCCAAATATCTGGACCTGCATCTCGATTTTTTTTTGCACTACCTTACTCTCAATTTTTCTATTTTCTATTTATGATTTATAATTTAAATTTTTAATATTTACTATCGATTTGTAATCCAGGGAGCGGGAAGTGCAGAATCAAATATCGCTATGATGATTGTACGTTCTAGTATCAATTGTTTGGCGACAATAAAGTATAAAGTAAAGATATCAGATTCAGACTAAGATGGGTAAGTATTATTGTTTATCTATTACTGTTAGTATTGTGAGCAGTTTGGGCCCCATATCTAAGAAATGTACTGGCATTGGAGAGGGTCCAGAGGTAGTTTGCAAGAATGATCCCGAGAATGAAATGGTTAACATCCAAGGAGTGTTTGATGGGTCTGGGCCTGTACTCACTGGCATTTAGAAGAATGAGGATCTTATTGAAACCTACCGAATATTGAAAGCCTAGGCAGCGTGGACATGGAGAGGATATTTCCTATGGAGGAAAGAATCTAGAACCAAAAGGCACAGGCTCAGAATAGAGGGACGTCCATTTAGAACTGAGATGAAGAGGAATTCTTTATCCAGAGGGTGCTGAATCTGTGGCAGTCAAGTCATTCTGTATATTTAAAGTGGAGTTTGATCAGTTCTTCATTAGTCAGGGTATCAAAGGTTACAGATAGAAAGCAGGAGAATGGGGTTGAGGGGGATAATAAATCAGCCATGATGGAATGGCAGTATAGATGCAATGGGCTGAATGGCCTAACTGTTCCTATGTCTTATGGCTCTTGATTATATAGTCCAATATCACATCCACTATCCAGCAGATGTCACTGAGTGTCTGTTGACAAAATACAGTAAGATTGTTTCTGCCCACTCACAAGGGATCCATCAAATGCCTCTTCCAGCTTGCTCAAGCAAGTTAGACTCTTTGATTCACTTGGATTACTGCCAAAGAGCAAGGAAACTTCAATTATACCATCTGAATTGGATCATGTTCTTCTCATCTCCATTGAAAATTTTAAGGATTCATTTTTAACAAAATAGCAGGCATTGAAATTAGCTTAACTCGAATAAGCGGTGACCGTAACAGAGGCAAGGCCTTGCTCTTTCTGACAAAGACAAGCAGCTTGTCGCAGCTCACCGTCTGTGGATGAGGTAATCTTCAAGTATATCCAGGCAGCGAACCATCTGGGAGAAGATGAGCACTTTGTGCCCGCCAGCAATCAGCTTAGGCAGAAGCTTATCGATCAGCACCAGCTTTCCTGCTGCCTGAATCATGGCCTGAAGCTGAAAATTAGGAGCCTCAGGATTATGCACCTCACGGAATTCATCCAGGATTTTCTCTTCAGCACCTGGCAGGAATCAAAATTCAAAACTTTCGTTACATATCCTCCCCAAAAGCAGCTCCATTTCAGGAGTTCTAACTGCTGCCCTCTCCATTTTGTACCCTCTCCTTTCCAATTGGCAATAATAGTGGTGCACACAGGGCCCCAACACTGAAAACAGCAGAGGACGTGCCAACCTACCCAATCTGTCTGTCGGACACTGCACCCATCTATACTAACCCATTTATCAACATTAACAATGGGACCCAATGAGGTCAATATCCAACAGGAGGGAGAACCAATTCTTACAATGTCTGTAGATGTGATAACACTTGAGATGTTAGTTAACACCACCAGTTAGGGACTAAACCCGGAGCATTTCATTTTGTACAACTCAGTGAAGCAATCAGGGGAACAATCGTTCTGTTCTTAAATGTTCTACATGGTCATATAGAATACAAGCTTGAATAGACTGTATTACAAAGAGATAGAGCATTGAAGTAGACCTTTCACCCATTTAATCTGCACCAGCCATGAATCACCCATTTACAGGAGTCACAGTTTTCAGTCCCAAAACAGAACACTTAATGTCAAGCATTCTAGTTGCATTTTGGAAACAGACACTTAAAGAGCAGTTTCATTAAATAAAGCCTTAACCCAAGCTGCCTAATGAGATAGTAGAGAGTGTGGATAGGATGTACATTTTAAGAACAGTCTTAAAGGAGAAGCAGGTAAATTGAGAGATCTAGTTACCAGTATGAATGCACAGCCGCCAATGGAAGAGCAATAAAACGGTTGATGGAAGAAAAGCCAGAAGTGGAGGAGGTCAGAGCTTGTGGAGGAATTTAGAGATGTGCCCTGCAGAGGCTGAGGAGGCATCCTGATACAATGATGAGGCATTAACAGTATGAAGTTAAGCGTAATACATGGACTCACCATTAATCAAGTAGGGGTGGTTACAGCATTTTCTCAGCTCCATCATGGTATTCAGCAGGTTTGGCATGTTAGCCTGGTTAGCCCCTTTGGCCAAGAAAGAGAAGTTCCTCTCTAGGATGGCCCTGTAATATTTTTTCTGGATGTTGGTCAGTTCTACTTCAATAATGGTCTCCTCCTTTGGAGCCAGATTTTTCTCCACATCATCCTTTAGTCTTCGAAGCATCATGGGTTTCAGCACAGCCTGCAGCTTCTTCACCTACCATGGGGGAATGATTCTGTTACAACTCGTCAATAACCTCTTCCTGGGCATCCCTCCAGCCCAACCACTCCAAAACCAACGCAGAGCAAAGGAATACTTAACATTTTAGACTTGGAAGGCTGGAGGCAATTTCAAACTGCAGCAGAAGGGTCAGAGGAGTCCACGTGAAAGTGCACAGCCCTGACTACAGACACAGTTAAATAGAAAGTGGAGAGAAACCCAAGTCATTTGGTAGGTATTGGTTTACAGAAATAAGGCAGCAGTAAGGGTATTATGGAAGAAGGTATGGGAAACAATAAATCATTTTGACTCTAACACAGTGAAGATACATCGATCTACAGCCATGTATTCTATGACGCCAGGAGAAAAGAGGGAAAATGTCAGCAGACATTAACAAATTCTTTGATTTTCATGGAGTACACATATGCTGATTTGACCATCCTCATCCATAAACTTTACACTGGAGCTTTCAAACCACTGCACTACCTCAGCATGAGAAAGAAACCTTAGATCTCAACCACCGAATTCTTGATCACTCTAATTCTAGGAGCTCTGGAATATTTTCACCTGTCTTGCAGAGTTTGTCACTGAGCATGGTGATGAAACCTTGTTTCTCAAAACAAGCTCTTCAAGTATTTACAACTGCACTGTGAGCAAAACATGCAGTGAGCAGTAAAGCCAAGGTAAATACACTTGCCAACCTGGGCACCGCAAGGTTTGAAAGCAAGACTGAGACATTCTGGACAACAGACCCTGCTCATTTTCACATTCTGTTTATGAACACGTGTGCTCAGGTTAACTTCTCATTTGAGAGGCTGCACTTTCACCAGTGGAGAGTTTTTTAAGCCCTGCATTGGCAGCAGCGAGTTTGATTCAGTTTACACAAACCAAATGACAGAAGCTTGAATTGTGCAGGCAATCTTGCTGAGGTTTGAACTAGCTATCTAACCAGCATGAGCCTGAATTTCACCACAGCAGCTAGGCAACTTGAATTCAAGAGACTAAGTTTATCTAGATGCACAATAAAATTTTCTCAGTGATACAAACATAAGCAGATGTGCAGAGGTAGGTTCACTTGTCGCTTGGCTTCACAACATTGCCTCTTCCCTTTCACCCCTGCCTCCACTATTAACCAAAATTCTGCCCATCTCAGTCTTGAACATATTCAACTCTACAACTCTGCAGCTAAGTCCAAAAATTAATGGCACTCAGAATAAATTCACTTCATAAATGGGCATCCCTATTGTTCAAGCACGTACCCTTAAGGGGAAACATCCTTTCAGTACCTACCTTGTCATGCCCAGATTTTATAGACCACCCCTGCCTCATTTTTATGAGCACAAGTACAGACCAAGACTCCTTAACATTTTCTTATAAAACCATCAGTTAATCCCTGGAATTAACCTGGTGATTCTGTTACTGATACATCTATCCAGTGCATTTCTGGTGCCTAGAATGCAGGATGTTTAGGTCACTCCTCAATGTAGTTGGCAAGTCTTTCAACAGTTCAAAGTAAGTTTATTATCAAAGTACTTGTATGTCACCATATACTACCCTGAGATTCATTTTCTTACCAGCATTCACAGAAAATACAAAGAAACAATAGAATCAATGAAAAACTCCACACAACAAAGACAGTCAAACAACCAATGTGTAAGACAACAAATTGTGCAAACACAAAAAAGGAAAAAAAAACACAAAATAATAATAATGAATAAGTAATAAATATTGAGAACATGGGTTGTGGAGTCCTTGAAAGTAAGTCGATAGGTCATGGAATCAGTTCAGTGTCAAGATAAGTGAAGTTACCCAGCCTGGTTCAGAAGCCTGACGGTTATGGGGTAATAACTGTTCCTGAACCTGGTGGTATAGGTCCTGAGGCTCCTGTACCTTCTTAACCATATACCATATAACAATTATAGCACGGAAGCAGGACATCTTGGCCCTTCCAGTTCATGCCGAACTCTTACTCTCACCTAGTCCCACCGACCTGCACTCACCCCATAACCCTCCATTCCTTTCCTGTCCATATAGTTGTCCAATTTGACTTTAAACAACAACATCGAACCTGCCTCAACCACTTCTGCTGGAAGCTCGTTCCACACAGCTACCACTCTCTGAGTAAAGAAGTTCCCTCTCATGTTACCCCTAAACTTTTGCCCTTTAACTGTCAACTCATGTCCTCTTGTTTGAATATCCCCTACTCTCAATGGAAAAAGCTTATCCACATCAACTCTATCTATCCCCTTCATAATTTCAAATACCTCTATCAAATCCCCCTGCAACCTTCTATGTTCCAAAGAATAAAGACCCAACTTGTTCAACCTTTCTCTGTAACTTAGGTGATGAAACCCAGGTAACATTCTAATAAATCTTCTCTGTACTTTCTCAATCTTGTTGACATCTTTCCTATAATTGGATGACCAAAACTGTACACAATACTCCAAATCTGGCCTCACCAATGCCTTGTACAGTTTCAACATTACATCCCAACTCCTATACTCAATGCTCTGATTTAGAAAGGCCAGCATACCAAAAGCTTTCTTCACCACCCTATCCACAAGATTCCACCTTCAGGGAACTACGCACCATTATTCCTAGATCTCTCTGTTCTACTGCATTCTTCAATGCCCTATCATTTACCATGTATGTCCTATTTTGATTAGTCCTACCAAAATGTAACACCTCACATTTATCAGCATAAAACTCCATCTGCCATCTTTTGGCCCACTCTTCTAACTGGCCTAACTCCTTCTGCAAGCTCTGAAAACCTACTTCATTATCCACAACGCCACCTACTTTAGTATCATCTGCATACTTACCAATCCAATTTACCACCCCGTCATCCAGGTCATTAATGTATACGACAAACAACATTGGACCCAGTACAGACCCCTGAGGCACACCACTAGTCACTGACCTCCAATCTGACCAACAGTTATCCACCACCACTCTCTGGCGTCTCCCATCCAGCCACTGCTGAATCCATTTTACTACTTCAATATTAATACCTAACGACTGAACTTTCCTAACCAACCTTCCGTGTGGGGCCTTGTCAAAGGCCTTAATGAAGTCCATATAGACCACATCAACACGAGGAATTCTGTAGATGCTGGAAATTCAAGCAAAACACATCAAAGTTGCTGGTGAACGCAGCAGGCCAGGCAGCATCTCTAGGAAGAGGTATAGTTGACGTTTCAGGCCTGACAAAGGGTCTCGGCCTGAAATGTCAATTGTACCTCTTCCTACAGATGCTGTCTGGCCTGCTGCATTCACCAGCAACTTTGATGTGTTTTGCTATAGACCACATCCACTGCTTTACCCTCCTCAACTTTCCTAGTAACCTCTTCAAAAAATTCAGTAAGATTTGTCAAACATGACCTTCCATGCACAAATCCATGTTGATAGTTCCCAATCAGACCCTGTCTATGGTAATTATACATACCATCCCTAAGAATACTTTCCATCAATTTACCCACCACTGACGTCAAACTCACAGGTCGATAATTGCTAGGTTTACTCTTAGAACCCTTTTTAAACAATCTTCCTAATGGCAGCAGCAAGAAGAGACAATGGCTTGGATGGTGGGGATCGTTGATGATGGATAATGCTTTCCTGTGACAGTTCTCCATGTATATGTGCTCAATGGTTGGGAGGGCTTTACCCGTGATGGGCTGGGCTGTATCCATTACTGTTTGTAGGCCTCAAATGTACAGAGGACCCCAAATATAGCCCAGGATTTTCACCTTTGCTTCCACTACTTTGGCCAGCCCCATTTTCTATTACCTTCAGTACATTCCTTCTTTAAAAAAGAGACCAAAACTCCAGGTGTGGCCTCACCAATACCCTATACAACTGCCCAAGACTTACTTTTATGCACCAGAAAATAAAGACAACATTTGCTTAATTATTATGAGACAGGATATAACTATTCAGCCCATCTGCAACTGAGAAATCCCCCTCCTGCAATGTTTTCCTCTCTCCACAAGTCTATCAATTCTTCTTTTGAACCTTATGCTGCTTACCTACGGTGTACTTGAGTAAGAAAGTGAAACTTCAGATGTACACTGCCGTGTACAGATCCCATAGAAGTAACTGCAGTACTTAGGGCACTAGATCACAGGTAAACAGGCCTTAGAGGCAAGGCACCACATATTCACAGAAATATATCAGAGCTTAATGGGATAAATTTGAAGCACCGATTACATTGACAAGCCTTATATCCTCTTAAGTATCAAAACATTAGAAGGTAAATCTACTTGCACTGTTCAAGTTTACACAAGGATTTGATAAGAAAAAGTATTTTCCCCACTAGGAGAGACTAAAATAATAAAATTAGAGCCTTGTGATAAGAGTATCAGTGTGGGTATAAATTACCCATGATCAAACTGACTGACAGCCACCGGGAGGCTGTTGACAGCCTTCTATTCTTGCCTTTCCAGGATGGCCAACATCCACCACAGCATGATCTTGCATACCTGCTCATCAGTCTTCAGGTCTCCAAACTCCTCCATGAAGGTAGACTCAGAAGGGAAGTGAACAGGTTCAAGAAAATTTAACAAGCTGAAAAGCTCTTCCACTGTGTTCTGCAAAGGAGTTCCAGTCAGAAGGACCTTATGTTCCTAAATTAGGAAAGGAGAAAACAAGACAGCAAGAAAGGGTAGGTCAGACGGTAAAATTGTGTGTGACACTCCCACATTATAACACTAAATCACCACTTAGATTCAATTAATTACTTTACACCTTAAAGAAAATTAATCCAGAGTCGAAGATTAAAAATGCACAACCTATGATTGACTGGCACTTCAGAAACATCGAAATGCCGGAGCTTAATTTACCCAATCCCAATTATTTCTAATGTCTGACATAAACAGAACACCTGGTGATCACCCCGGGACACAATTTAACCCTCAAAGCCACCCAGGTTTCACCTAGTTTGTTGCTTCCTCATAATTAGAATGACTGTTTATACAATATTAAGCAGATCTCAGATGCTGTTGAACATTCTCAGCAGAGCTTGTGGTTTTCTAATTTTTAGCACATTAAAATATCCCCTTTGCTCCAAATGAACTGACTCAGCTTTTGACAGAGCAATCATTTTCCACCTAATAAAGGCATGACCTGACCAGTCCAATGTCTCATCTTACACTTGCCAAAAACATTATTTCCCACATTCAACCTCACACCAAATCCCCAGCACTAACCACTGTGTTCAAAGATCTACAGTAGCTTCAGGTCTAGTAACACTTTTTAGAACTCAGCCCTCTCTATTTGTAATTTCTTCCAGGCTAACCACTACTCTTATTTGGCCGTGTGACCATGTCCAAATATACCAACTTCACAAATACTGACTGTGTTTACAGCTGTGTTATTCCCTCCTTAAAGCCTTCCAACAGCTTCCCCCCACTTCAAAGCATAAAACTTAGCTCCTCGTTCTAAAGCACCTTAGGGTATTTGATTCCTTTAAAGGTGCTACTTAAATGCAAAGTGATATTTAATATCTATACTGATTAAAAGATACAAGCAACAATTACATGCAAAAGATCAAAAAAAATTACACGAATGTTAGCAGTACTTGAGAACCTGAGCTATAGAGAAAGATTGAATCGGTTCAGACTTCATTCCCTGGAGCGGAGGGAATACAGTTGCAAGAAAAAGTTTGTGAACCCTTTATAATTACTAGTTTTTTGCATTAATACATCAAATATGGTCTGATCTTCATCTAAGTCACAAAAATAGACATAGATCTGCCTGAACTAATAACACACAAACAATTGGACTTTTTATGTCTTTATTGAGTAGTGGTTTCCTCCATGGTCTTTCTATGAACACCATTGCTGTTCAGTGTTTTTCTTATAGTGGATACATAAACAAAGACTTTAGCAAGTTCTAGAGATTTCTGGAGGTCTTTTCCTGTTACCCTTAGGTTCTTTTTTGCCTCCTTCAGCATTGCACGTTGTGCTCTTGGTGTGATCTTTGCAGGACACCCACTCCTAGGGAGAATAGCAACAGTACTGAGATTCTTGCATTTGTAGACAATTTCTCTTACTGTGGAGTGATGAACAGTCAGGTCTTTAGAAATGTTTTTGTAGCCTTTTTCATCTTCATGCATCTCTACAATCCTTCTAAGGTCATCTGAAAGTTGTTTTGATTGAGGAACATAAATAGATCTTTCATGAGAAGAGCAGTCTCTGCCAGGAACCTAATTTTGAGTGTCATTTTTTTTATAGGGCAAGGCACCTCTACAACCCACACCTCCAATCTCATCTCATTGATTGGAACACCTGACTCCAAATAGATTTGGTCGAAGCATTACCCCAGAGGATCACATACTTTTTTGAACATACTGTGATTGTTTAAATGGTGTACTCAGTATTGGCAAGTAGTACAATTGTCTGGTTGTTAATAGTTTAGGCAGATTGTGTTGGTCTATTATTGTGACTTTGATAAAGATCAGGCCACATTTTATGAGTAATTAATGCCGAAAAATTTATGCAAAGGCTCACAAATTTTTTTCTTGCAACCATATACAAAACTATGAGGAATATAGATAGGGTAAATGTAAGCAGGCTGAAACTACAACTAGAGGGGGAAGATTTCTTCACTCAGCATGGTGAAAGTATGGAATAAGCTGCCAGTGCAAGTGGTGCATGCGGGTTTCTCTTAATGTGCACTAACACTCATGTCTTTAGAAATGCTTTTGGAGCCTTTTCCAGAAATTTGAATAGATATGTGGATCGGACGGTTATGGAGGTGTGGGTCGATGGGACTAGATGGGCTGAAGGGCTTTTTTTTGTGCTGTGTGCTATGACTCTATGAACATGAGGAATAGCAAGTTGAGTGGGCTACGTTGGAGATTCCTGGGTATAGTGGGGACATCAACTAAGAGACCTGTCTTTAGATAATGACTGGGGATTCTTCAAAGCACCAGGCAGGAAGCTGGGACCTGACATTCATGTGTCATGTAATGAAAGTGACTTCTGGCAATGTGATGCCCCATCAGGATCATACTGGAGCATCAACCAATATTACCCAAAGCCAGGACTGCAATGCAAAACATTGAAAGATACTGTACATGAGAAAACAACTACAGCACCATGATTTAATCCCATCTTCTCAAGAACAATTAGGGAGGGGCAATAAACACGGCCCTCAGCAGCGTTTATTCATTGACTAAAAATGACTGCAGCAGAGTCAGCAAGGTAAATCCCTGAGAAATGATGACCTCCCCACCACTCAAAGAGTTCCAGGGTCAAAGAACATGCCTCTCGTTGAGAAGAACATCACAATCCCCAGGCCACCCAGCCTGAAGCCTGAGGTACTAGGAAAGCTGTATCAGTTCAAGGCTACCTTCTCATGGGCTGCTAGGGAGAGACAATAAATACTGGCCTTGCCTGTGTAGCCCAGATCCTGAAAGTGAATAATTAAAACGCAGCAGAGGGGCGTGAGAGGACAAATGAACCTGGCTCACCAATCCTTTCCGAAAAAACTCAATTACATCCCATTTGGTAGAAGGAATTTAAAGTTGTGCACGGCATATCAAGTTCCTGATCACAGTGTAGCAAAAGGCTCCTATCCACAATCTTCAAATCTATCCTCACATCCTCATTTCCCCAAGTACTACCAAAACCTACTAACTTTCTCTGAACATCTTATCTTTCCATTCCCCCATCCATCTTCTTTGCCCTCTCCCTTCTATCCTTCACAATCCACCACTCTCCAAAATTTTCTTTCTACCCATTCTCCCGCATCCCACAGCTCATTCTGAACACCTCACTGTCAATGGGCCACACTATTGCTTCTCTGTAATTGAGGTTTTGGCCATTTACCAATCTCAAGGAAGGCTGGGCAAATCTCTGGATTGTGATCCTGACTTTGAGGTACTTGAATTAAATGGGTTCCTGTCATCTTCAGCCTGCAGTTTAGCTGGATTGAATAAGAATGAGAAATAGGAGGAGCAGACTATACAGCCTCACGAGTTGGCAGTAAGATAGTAGCCAATCCTGTCTCAACATCCAGTTCCCATTCAGTCATCAAGAATTTTGATTTTCAAGCCTATTTCAGTCCCAAATAGACTCCAGCATGCTGAGTTATTTCAAGGCTGAAATAGACTGTTCACAAACCTCTGCAGGAGGACATTTCTCACCTCAGGTGCAAACAATCAACTCTTTGTCTTAAGACTATAAGACATAGGAGCAGAATTTAGCCATTTGGCCCATCAAGTCTACTCCACCATTGCATCATGGCTAATTTATTATTCCTCTCAACCCCATTCTCCTGCCTTCAACCGATAACCTTTGATGCCCTGATTAACCAAGGACCTATCAATCTCTGTTTTAAATATACCCAATAACTTGGCCCAACACCTGCTAATTCTAGAGTCCCCAGCCAACAGGAACGGCTTCTCTACATCATATCTCTTCAATTTGCCTAAAAATTTTACATCCCAATATTTTTCATTCTTCTAAATACTAGAGAATACAGGCTATTTATTTTCTTTGTCTTCATAATCTCTCATTCACTGCAAGCCTATTCAATTCTCCACAATCAACCTAGGAAGAGGACAAGTTTGTCATGATCTAGTGTACTACACCCTTGTCCTTGAATTTGCTCTTCATATGAAGGTCAAAGGGTCATCAGGATCCTCACCAGAGCCATGAGCTTGAGACCCTCCAGTAGCTTACAGTTCCTGTTCTTCAGCCTGTGCGCCTCGTCAATGATCACACAACTCCAGTGGATTTTTCGCAACTCAGGACAGTCAGCCAAGATCATT
Organism: Mobula birostris; assembly: GCF_030028105.1. NCBI lineage: Eukaryota > Metazoa > Chordata > Chondrichthyes > Myliobatiformes > Myliobatidae > Mobula > Mobula birostris. The sequence goes on along the minus strand of NC_092371.1, from coordinate 90,237,980 downwards.
TCAAAGGTGGTAATTATTGCATTGAACTTGAAAATTCCCTGGATGGGAACACCCTGCAAAGTTGAGGAATAAACAATGAAGACACATTAGCCAGGACCTGTGTGTTGAGCCTAGCTACAAGCAAAAACTAAAAGACTTGGGCTTCCACAGAGCCTTTCATGATCACAGAATTCTCAAAAATATTCAACTGATGAGGATCCTCTGAGATGTGGACACAGTAGGAAGGTAGAAATGCCAATTTTGCACACAGCTAGTTACCAAAAACAGTAATGTGTTAGCAAGCAGATAATTTGCTGTTTTTATTTAAACTGTTGTGGACTGAATGATGAATACTGGTCTCAGATGTCAGGGATAAATCCTATTCATCTCTCTATCCATCTGGTAGCAAACAGGCAGTGAAGCACTGGCCATGTGTGTGTGGAACTCCCTTAATACGTCAGAAGTGCAGCATGTGCTGTCAGACACCCCACTGCAATACCCTCTTAGTACCATGCCCCTTCAGAAAAGCTCCTGCAACAATGCAGAATTCCATCTGCAGCCCCTCTGACAAGGCACAATTCCTTCCATATTGCCTCTCAGTGTGTGGCATTCCCTCACCACACTCACAGTGTAACCACATGGGTTTCTTTTAAGTCGGATTTGAACGCAGCACTTCCAACTCAAGACTGGTAAGACAGGTAGTCACTGAACTACAGCTGACATATAAACACACCATTCCTGTTCAGTTTTTTTCTTTAGACCAACAACTATCACAAGTCTACATCTCTAATGATGATTCAGATTCAGCGAAAAGAAAAGGCAGCTATTCTACACCGTTGATAATATCCTGAGTTGTTGCTACCAACAGTCAGGAGAAGGCAGTCCAGAATCAGCACAAACACTCAGCGTGGTGACCCAGTGGCACTCACTAGAATGCCAGAATAACAGCAGAATTATCCCTGTCATTCTTATCGCCTACAGACCTCTTTCCGTGAGAAACAAATGCTGATTCAAAGATTCAACCATCCTAACCTTGCTTTATTGATGAAGTCAAACATCAATACTTTCTGCCTTGTGTTTAACTCTTTCTAAATTATCAGGAACTTCAGAGCGGCTATCATAGGAATAGAACAGTACAGACAGGAACAGGCCTTTAAGCCACAAGGTTGTGCCAAACTAATTAAATTAGTAATCAAATGGTCAACTGAGCTAATCTCTTCTGACTATACAATATTCATGTCCCTCCATTTTCCTCACATCCATGTGCCTATCTAAACATCTCTTAAAGTCCCTAACGTATCTGCCTCTACCACCATCCCACGTAGTGCAGTCCAGGCACCCACCACTCTGTATCACAAAGACTTCTTTCACAATCTTGGGTAATAAGAATTAAAATTTTCACAGGTCCCAAATTGAGTTTGATGATACTTTGTAAACAGGGATACCAGTTCTAAAAATGCATTACATGTCTATAAATACAAGTTGTTGCAATTTGGCTCAAAGCATTAATCTTTCATTTCTATTTTAGATTTCCAGTGTTTACACAATTCCCTTTTATTTACAAACAGGATTATGTTGCAGTAATAAAAACTATGGCCGTGCAAAGAAACCACTGAACATCCGTGGTCACCCATCCGCACGACAGAAAGCCTCACCTCAGAGTCCTTGTAGTGCATTTCATACTGGTGAATCATCTGCCGACTGATCTGACTCCCGTGGTATACGATGACATTTACCTCCGTCCACGTGCGGAACTCCCGCTCCCAGTTGGCTATTGTGGAGAGAGGTGCAATAATGAGGAAAGGGCCCCGGATTCCCATCAAGTATATTTCATACAGAAATGTAATTGATTGGATTGTCTTCCCCAGACCCATTTCATCCGCCAGGATGCAATTTTTTCTGAAAAATATAAATTTTCAAAAACTTATAAGCGGGGAGGGAAAATAATTGCAACAGTGGGAAGTAGAGAAAGACAGAGGTCAAAGGAGACGCGGAGCACCAGGAGGCCACAGTGCCGGGGGTGGGGGGGGGGGGGTCGGTGGGATTCCACAGAGCCCAAAGCCCAGGGGGTACAGAAATGGGATGGCCCACAGCACCACGGGTAAGACCCACAGAGCCCAGGAATAGAGAAACGGGATGGCCCACAGTACCAGGGCTACAAAGCAAGCAAATTACAAGATGCATCACATCAAGGAATCTGTGATCAATGATCACTGGACATAAGGTCACTATGCTCCTCCCTTCTCCTCTCCTCACTTTTTTCTTCCAGGCTGTGTCCTATCCATCTATCCAAGCACGTGCCAGCACCACACTGAGACAGGATGTGCAGATGGTAGACAACTGCAGCTATGTGAGGGAGAATGCTAAATCACAGTAGGCTTCCCAACACTTGCTATGGCAGGGGACGGGGAGCCATGATATACTCCCCCCTTCACTGCTGGATAGGTACACCAAAGGCCCTGCTATCAATGGAACCCCATTACTACCCCTTTAGAACAGATCTCCTCACATTATTCAGTTACCAAGCAACCGTGTTTTTAAATGCAAATTTTACACCATGTCCTACAGTGTCATGTCACACAATGAGCTCAATCGGGGGAAGAGGTAACCAAGTAGAACTGAGAGTACAACTATACACTTTCCTGGTAACCGAGGATTCAGAGGAAGGGGGCACCTGTATCATTCCACAGAAACCGAAGGGGACACCAGCAAATTTCCTATGGATAAGGTGTTGGGGGGGGGGGGGTTGCTGTATCTTTCCAATGGAAACCCGGGAGGGGGTGGACTGGTTGCCTGTATCCTTCCTATGTAAACCTTCTGTGGAAACGGGTTGGGGGAGGGGAGGAAAATTTCAGTAGCCTCTCACTCATGACCATTTTTATTAAAACCTTGCTGTATGTGTCCCATCCCTGCAGTATTACAGTGAAGTGATGAAATTCCTATCAAAACTCAACCAATCTAGTTATTTGAGACTTGTACCTACATGGAAATTGGTTCTCTGATGTCCTTCACAGAAGCAAACCTTCTATTCCTCTGTATGAGTGGAGCCCTGCACATCCTGCCTAACTAGTAATATTACCCCTGTATCCAGCACCATAACTATTGGGAAAGTAAGGCGGCTTTGCCACCTTAACCACCACAATAAAAACTACAAGCACAGATGCATCAAATCCTTTCTCCCATGATTATAAATGACAAGTGACCTAAGAAAAGTGGAGCAAACAGCTGCAGTTGCTGGAAATGCAAAACAAAAACAGAAAGACAATGAAGCACTCGGTAGGTTGAGTAACGTCAATAGGAACATAATTGAGTTACAGTTTCAGCTCAAAGACCCTTGAATGGAGTGAGAAAAGAAGCATGTGGACAGGGGAGCAACACACAAAATGCTGGAGGAACTCTCAGGCCAGGCAGCATCTATGGAAAAAAGTACAGTTGATGTTTCGAGCTGAGACCCTTCAGCAGGACAACGTTGACTGTACTTTTTCTTTCCCATAGATGCTGCCTGACCTGCTGAGTTCCTCCAGCATTTTGTGTGTGTTGCTTGGATTTCCAGCATCTGCATATTTTCTCTTGTATGTGGACAGAGGAGAATGAGAGGATGGAAAAGAAGGAATGTCTATGATAGGATTAGACACAGCAAAGAATTTTCTCACTGTCACATTAACCCATTTGGTTTCACCCTTTCAGGATATTCCCTTTCTCTTATTGACCTTTCCACCGCCATCTCGGCAACAGAAACTAACTTCCTTTCTCTCTTTCCCAGTTCTGAAGGGTCCCAGACTGAAATAGTAGCTTAGTTTCTCTTTCTACAGATACTGCATGACACAGTTTCAGTTTTTATTACTTCAGATTTTTATTAACTGTAGTTATTTTTGATTTTAATTCTGTGGAAGTTTTAAAGGAAGTAAACAAAGAGGAGTTTAGCATAAAGGCCAGAGTCATTCAGTTGGCATGGTCAGTCGCCTTACAAGGAGAGGCAACAATTGAGTTTGGGCACATCAGAAACATTAACCTTTCCTTTTCAAACATCACCTGTCCCACGAAGCGATTCACACACATCTACTTCACATTTACAGTATGTGCTATTGTACATTGTTTACTTGGAAAGACATCTTGTCTTCACGTGATGCGAACAAAATAGTACAACTGCTGAGTGTGCTGGAGTCACTTAACTAAGTACATCAGCAAAGTGAAGAATTTCGACAGAAGCTGATACTTCTTAGAGGATTCACTCCTACGCATACAAAGACCTGGTCTCATGAAGAGAGGAGAGAGGGAGAAGGGCAGGGGCAGCAGTGAAAAGAGAGAGTGCGGCATGGGAATCCAAGAGTAAGAGAAGGGACCGAGTAGGAAAGAAAATTAGAGAGTAAGCAAGCATAAGATTGCATACAGAAAATGGGGAGGAATGTGGGAAACCACATGCTCGCTCACCTGTTGTACCAGTTGAAGAGCAGCCAGTTCATTCCCTCCAGCTGGTATTCCCTGAGTCTGTTGTCTGCTTTGTATGGCCGCGACAGCTCCATTTTCTTCCATGTTTCAGCGGGAGGACGTTCCTATTTCAAACAAAAGGGAACAGTTGATAGTAACAAAAAGGGTGTGGGCAGCACATCTTTTCTCTGTTTCCAGCAGAGTTTAAACACTAATCCCTACTACCCTGCTATTTAACTGACTCATAAGATATGAAAGTACAATTTTTATTTTCACCTCAGTTTCACCACTAGGATGTGACCCAGAGGAATGACTATTAAATTAAAGGCCAGAGTTCATTGTGAACCATCCTGTTAGATACAGGAGGCAACCACTCTGGAGCTAATTTCTCATCCTAGCAATCAATCTCTACCAACAACTCCACATAAAACAAGATATGAGGCCAGGTATCTAACAATGGGGTGGGAGAATGTGGGAAGGGGAAAAAAAATCATCTGTTCCTTCTTCTTTACGGACTTTGAATTAGAATAAATAATCAGCTTTCCTTAAGATACTAAATTTAGAAAGAAATGTTCATTTTTACCTATTTTTGCTTTCTGATTAAAAAATTAACTTCCAAATTCAGTTATGGAATTCACTTTCAAATTAGTTTGCACATATTACCCTTCTAACTCTCAAATGTAAGACTGCCTTGGTTTTAAGAAACTATTGATTTTTTTAGTTAATGAGATCTCTCATTAATTAGCTATTCTCATTAGTTAACAGTGGTATATGCACACAAACAGGCGAAATGTCATTACCACATGTGTGATTTCAGGCACAATCTGCAACTCCTCATATTCTTGTATCTTTACTGGGTCGATGTCTTCCACCAGCTCCCAAGTGCTTTCTTCATAGGGTAGGGAGCACCACTTCACCAAGTAATGAGTCACAGGCTTGGGAAACAGATCATCAAATATTAAACAGTGGTAAATTATCTGTGACATTACCAGTACAAGAAAATCTGCAGTTGCTGGAAATCCAAGCAACACATACAAAATGCTGGAGGAACTCAGTAGGCCAGGCAGCATCTATGGAAAAGAGTAAGCAGTCGACGTTTCGGGCCAAGACCTTTCATCAGAATTCGGAAAAAAAGATAGAAGTCAGATTAAGAAGTTATGGGAGACGAAAGGAAGAAGTACTAGGTGATAGATGAAACCGGGAGAGGGGGAGATGAGAAGTAAAGAGCTATAAAGTTGATAGGTGACAGAGATAAAAGGCTGGAGAAGGGGGAATCTGATAGGAAAATGTAGGCAACCATGGAACGAAGGGAAGGGGGAGGAGCAGCAGAGGAAGGTGATGGGCAATTCATGATCTTCTACCCTCTCCTATCAGATTCCCCCTTCTCCAGCCCTTTGTCTCTCTTTCATCAATCCACTTTCCAGCTCTTTATTTCACCCCACTCACACTCCTGGTCTCACCTATTACCTACCACCTTGTACTTCTTCCCCCTCTACCCCACCTTCTTACTCTTTGACTTCTCATCTTTTTTTTCCAGTCCTGATGAAGGATCTTGGTCTGAATGATCGACTGTTTACTCTTTTCCATATATGCTGCCTAGCCTGTAAAGTTCTTCCAGCATTTTATGTGTATTGCTACGATATTACCAGATCCATTTAGATCAGTACCATCTCCTTTCAGCCAGCCATATTTACATCCCTCAAAACTCATAGCCAACAAAAATCCATCCAACAATCTCGAACTTGTCATCAAGACCAAGTTCAATATGTGAATATAACCAAACAATACAGCATTCCTCCAGGGTCAAGATGCAAAACGTATTGCCATCAGTGCACTGCATAGAGCACATTATGGATATGATGACAGAAAAACATGCAGTCAGAAAAAAAAAGTTACATTCAAGTTCCTGAGTGACATGACTATAGATTGTCCTGGTCCAGCTTGTTCTTCCGCTGAGCAAACACCAGAGAGCAGCACCAAGCTAGAGAAGATGGTGCCAGAGGTTTTTGGAGAGCCAAACGACTTCTTCCAGTTTTTCTGTGAAACAGCTTCTTTTCTCAGGTCTTTCTTTTCAAGATGGCTGGGATCCTATCAGAGTCCGTGATCTACAGCTGCAGCACAAATTACGTTTCTTCTCAGGAAGTGGGTTTTCGTTTTCAGGCTCGACTTGCGGCCAGGCATTTGTGGCCCAGAAGACGTGCAGCTTGGGGAGCTGACCCGTGGACAACCCAGCTCTTCGCCAATGTTGGTGACTGAAGCATCGCACGTGACTGAAATAAGCATTGAGACAGCAGGCAGTGTGCGCTGCTGCTGGAAGAAGGCCCCTGCACTTGAGTGATTCCTCTGTCTCTTGCCTGTTGGTCCTTGAGTTGGGGACTCAGATGTGGCAGACTGTAACATCGAAAGAGAGAAATGCTGATCTCCTGCTCTCGTTTGTTATAGGAATATCCCTCTCTCCCTCGCTAATGAGAAAGAAGCTGTCTGAAGTGTTGGGATGAACAGTAGTTTTTTGATAGATTCTTGATCATGCTCTTTGAGGAGACTTTGCTGTTGCTTGCATGGTGGTAGGAGGGAGGATGGAGCTTTTGCTGGAGCAAGCGAGGGCAGGGGGGAGGGTTGATATCTCTGCTGCTGCTTGTGCATGGGATGGGGGCTTTGAAGTTCAAATGTCTCTGTCATTCATTGCTTGCGTTTTTTTCTGATATTAAATTCAACCACTGAACCGCACCGAAGGGAGGGGCCAACCCCCACCCCAGCACAGATTCCAGTGCACCCAGCCGAGACCCCTGCTCAAACCACACCACCTCATCTTTCCTTCCCAGGGCAACTGCAAAAGGCCGATAATTCCAACGTAACCCCACACCAGGACCTTGCCACAACTGAAGCAACTCAATCCCCTGCCGTCGGCCTCACCAATGAGCCAGACTTGCATGTCCCTCACAACTCAGGACATGACCTTTTCTCAAGGTTCAAAGTCATAGAGAAGTACAGCACAGAAACATGCCCTTCAGCCCATCTAGTCCATGCCAAAATCATTTAAACCCCCTACTCCCAATGACCTGCAACTGGACCATAGCCCTCCATCCCCCTGCTATCCATGTATCTATCCAAAATTTTCTTAAATGTTGAAATTGAGCTCGCATTAAACCATTACTGCTGGCAGCTCACTCCACACTCTCATGATCCTCTGAGTGAAGAAGTTTCCCCTCATGTTCCCCTTAAACTTTCCACCTTTCATTCTTAACCTATGACCTCTGGTTGTAGTCCCACCCAATCTCAGTGGCAAAAGACTGCTTGCAGTTACCCTATCTATACCCCTCACAATTTTCTATACCTCTATCAAATCTCCTCTATGTTCTAAAGAATATAGTCCTAACTGATTTAATCTTTCCTTATAACTCAAGACCTCCAAAACCCAGAAACATCCTTGGAAATTTTCTCTGCACTCTTTCAACTTTGTTTACATCTTTCCATAAGAACACAAACCATAGGAGCAGAATCAGGCCATTCAGTCCATTGACTCTGTTTTGCCATTCCATCGTGGTTGATCCTGGATCCCACTCAACCCCACACACCTGCCTTCTCACTATATAATTTGATGCCTGAACTCATCAGGAAACTCACGGACTTGGCCTCCAAAATGAACCACTTCATGCTTATCTGGATTGAACTCCGTCTGCCACTTGTCAGTCATGATCTGCATCCTAGCGATGTCCCACTGTAACCCCTGCAACCCTCCAAGCTATCTACAACACCCCTAACCTTTGTGTCATGAGAAAATTAATTAACCCATCCTACTACTTCTTCACCCAGGTCATTTATAAAAATCACAAAGAGGAGGGTCCAAGAACAGATCCCTGCTGAACTCCACTGGTCACCGACCTCCATGCAGAATACAAACCATCTACAACCAACCCTTTGCTTTCTGTGGGCAAGCTTATCCTGGATCACAAAGCAAAGACCCCTTGGATCCCATGCCTCCTTATTTTCTGAATGAATTGGATCCTAGACTTCCTGACTGGGAGACCTCAGTCAGTCTGGATCGGAAGCAGCATATCCAATACCATCACACTGAGCACAGGGAACCCCTCAGAGTCCACTGCTGTTCACTCTGCTGACCCATGACTGTGCTGCAACACACAGCTTGAACCACATCATCAAGTTCGCCAATGACACGATCGTGGTGGGTCTCATCAGCAAGAACGATAAGTCAGCATACAGAGAGGAGGTGCTGCAGCTAATGGACTGGTGCACCTGTCTCTGAATGTGAACAAAACAAAAGAGATGGTTGTTGACTTCAGGAGGACACGGAGCGACCACTCTCCGCTGAACATTGACGACTCCTCCGTAGAGATCGTTAAGAGCACCAAATTTCTTGGTGTTCACCTGGTCCCTCAACACCAGCTCCATAGCAAAGAAAGCCCAGCCGCGTCTCTACTTTCTGTGAAGGCTGAGAAAAGTCCGTCTCCCACCCCACCTCCTCACCACATTCTACAGAGGTTGTATTGAGAGCTTCCTGAGCAGCTGCATCACTGCCTGGTTCAGAAATTGCACCATCTCGGATCGCAAGACCCTGCAGCAGATAGTGAGGTCAGCTGAGAAGATCAGCGGGGTCTCTCTTCCCGCCATTACAGACATTTACACCACATGCTGCATCCGCAAAGCAAACAGCATTATGAAGGCCCCCACGCACCCCTCATACAAACTCTTCTCTCTCCTGCCATCTGGCAAAAGGCACCGAAGCATTCAGGCTTTCATGACCAGACTATGTAATTTTCTTCCCCCAAGCCATCAGACTCCTCAATACTCACAGCCTGGACTGACAGCAGCCTATTGCCCTCTAACGTGTCTATTGTCTTGTTTATTATTTATGGTAATGCCTACACTGTTTTGTGCACTTTATGCAATCCTGGGTAGGTCTGTAGTCTAGTGTAGTTTTTGTGTTGTTTTACATAGTTCAGTGTAGTTTTTGTATTGTTTCATGTAGCACCATGGTCCTGAAAAACCTTGCCTTGTTTTTACTGCGTACTGTACCAGCAGTTACGGTGGAAATGACAATAAAAAGTGACTTGACTTGACTTGCATGGGGAACCTTATCAAATGCCTTACTGAAATCCATATACACTACATCCACTGCTCTACCTTCATTAACGTGTTTTGTTACATCCTCAAAGAATTCAATCAGGTTCATAAGGAATGACTTGCCCTTGACAATGCCATGCTGAATCAGATTATGTCTCTCCAAATGCTTATAAATCCTGCTTCTCAAGATCTTCTCCAACAAATTGCCCACCACTGAAGGAAGACTCACTGGTTTATAATTTCTTGGGTTACTTCTACTCCCTTTCTTGAACAAGGAAACAACATTTGCAAACCTCAAATCCTCCAGTACTTCTCCTGTCTTTTTTGATGATGCAAATATCATCATCAGAGGCTCAGCAGTCTCCTCCCTCGCTTCCCACAGTAGCTTGGCGACTTATCTAACTCATTGGTTTTCAAAAGCTCCAACACATTCTCTCTCTTAATGTCTTTATGCTGAAGTGTTTCAATCCGCTGTAAGTCATCTCCACAATTGCCAAGGTGATTACTTTTCCCTGGTAAATACTGAAGCAAAGTATTCATGAAGTACCTCTGCTATCTCTTCTGATTCCATGCACACATTTTCAATTTGGCTCCCCATTTGATCCTATTCTTACATGACTCATCCTCTTGCTCTTCACATACTTGTAGAATGCCTTGGGAGTTTCCTTAATCCTGCTCGTCAAGGCCTTCTCATGGCCCCTTCAAGCTCTCCTAATTTCATTCTTGAGCTCCTTCCTGTCATCCTTGTAATTTTCAGTACCTAGTTTTTTTAACCTTCCATAAGCTTTTCTTTTCTTAACTAGATTTTCCACATCCTTTGTACACCACAGTTCTTTTATCCAACCACCCTTTCTCTGCCTTAATGGAACATACCTATGCAGAACGCCATGCAAATATTCCCTGAACATTCGCCACATTTCTGCTGTGCATTTCCCGAGAACACCTGCTCCCAAGTTCCTGCCTAAGAACATCGTATTTCCCCCTACCCCAATTAAATGTTTGCTCAAATTATCTTTCTCCAATGCTATGGTAAAGGAGACAGAGTTGTGATCACTACCACCAAAATGCTCTCTCACCAAGAGATCTTACACTTGACCAGGTTCATTGCCCAATACCAGATCAAGTACAGCCTCTCCTCTAGTTGGCTTATCTACATATTGTGTCAGGAAACCTTCCTGAACACACCTTACAAACTCCATCCCACCTAAACCCCTTGCTCTAGAAAGGTGCCAGTCAATATTAGGGAAGTTAAAATCTCCCATCACAATATTTGGGTCGCAGGTGTTGTTCCTTTATTCAAGAAAGGGAGTAGAGATAGCCCAGGAAATTATAGACCAGTGAGTCTTACTTCAGTGGTTTGTAAGTTGATGGAAAAGATCCTGAGAGGTAGGATTTGGAACATTTGGAAAGGCATAATATGATTAGCAGTAGTCAGCATGGCTTTGGCAAAGGCAGGTCATGCCTTACGAGCCTGATTGAATATTTTGAGGATGTGACTAAACACATTGATGAAAGTAGAGTCGTAGATGTAGTGTATATGGATTTCAGCAAGGCATTTGATAAGGTACCCCATGCGAGGTTTATTGAGAAAGTAATGAGGCATGGCATCCAAGGGGACCTTGCTTTGTGGATCCAGAATTGGATTGCCCACAGAAGGCAAAGAGTGATTGTAAATGGGTCATATTCTGCATGGACGTTAGTGACCAGTGGTGTGCCTCAGGGATTTGTTCTGGGACCCCTTCTCTTTGCGATTTTTATAAATGAGCTGGATGAGGAAGTGAAGGGATGGGTTACTAAATTATCTGATGACAAAAAAATTGGGGATGTTGTGGATAGTGTGGAGGGGTATCAGAGGTTACAGCGGGACATGATAGGATACGAAACTGGGTTGAGAAGTGGCAGATGGAGTTCAACTCAGATAAGTGTGAGGTAGTTCATTCTGGTAGGTAAATTATGATGGCAGAATATAATATAATGGTCAGACTCTGGGCAGTGTGGAGGATCAGAGGGATCTTGGGGTCCGTGTCCATAGGACACTCAAAGCTGCTGTGCAGGTTGACTCTGTGGTTAGGAAGGTATACGGTGCATTGTCCTTCATTAACTATGGAATTAAGTTAAGGCAGCATACAGTACACTGGCCTTCATCAATTGTGGGATTGAGTTTAAGAGCCAAGAGGTAATGTTACAGCTACATAGGTCAGACCCCACTTGGAGTACTGTGTTCAGTTCTGGTCACCACACTATAGGAAGGTTGTGGAAACTATAGAAAGGGTGCAGAGGAGGTTAACAAGGATATTGCCTGGATTGGGGAGCATGCCTTACAGGAATAGGTTGAGTGAACTTGGCCTTTTCTCCTTGGAGCGACAGAGGATGAGAGATGACCTGATAGACGTGTATAAGATGATGAAAGGCATTGATCGTGTGGATAGTCAGAGGCTTTTTCCCAGGGCTGAAATGGTTAATATGAGAGGGCACAATTTTAAGGTGCTTGGAAGTAGGTATAGTGGGGAAGTCAGGGGTACTTTTTTTTTTACGCAGAGAGTGGTCAGTGCGTGGAATGGGCTGCCGGCGACTATGGAGAAGACAGATACAATAGGATCTTTTAAGAAACTCCTGGATAGATACACGGAGCTTAGAAAATAGAGGGATATGGGTAGCCCTAGGTAATTTCAAAATAAGTACACGTTCAGCACAGCATTGTGGGCCAAAGGGCCTGTATTATGCTGTAGGTTTGCTATGTTCTATGTTCTAACCCTATTATTATTGTACTGTTCCAGAATCTGCCTCCCTATCTGCTTTTTGATGTCCCTATTACTATCAGGGGGACTATAAAAAACTCCCAGTAGAGTTATTGCCCCCTCTCTGTTTCTGACTTCCATCCACAATGACTTGGTAGATAATCCCTCCATGACTTCCTCCTTTTCGGTAGCCATGACACTATCCCTGATTAGCAATGCCACACCTCCACCTCTTTTGCCTACCTCCCTGTCCCTTTTGAAAAAATATAAAGCAGTTATTTCTGCCCCTGAGACATCTGTAAAGGCCACAATATCATAGTTCCACGTATTGATCCACGCTCTGTTCATCCGCTTTATGATACTCCTCGCATTAAAATACACATCTCAAACCATCAGGCTGAGTGCATCTTTGCTCTAACATCTGCCTATCCTTCGTCACAAACTCCCTACAAGCTGTGCGCCAAATACCCCATCCTCTGCCTCTTCACTTCAGTTCCCACCCCCCCACAAATCTAGCTTAAGCCCTCCCCAATAGCATCAGTAAACCTCCCCACCAGGATTCAAGTGCAACCTGTCCTTTTTGTACAGGTCACACCTGCCCTAAAAGAGGTCCCAATGATCCAGAACTCTGAATCCCTGCCCCCTGCTCCAATCCTTCAGCCATGCATTTATCTGCCACCTCATTCTATTCCTATACTCACTGTTGCGTGGCACAAGCAGCAATCACAAAATTACTACCCTAGAGGTCCTGTTTCTCAGCTTCCTTCCTAACTTCCTGCATTCTGTTTTCAGGACCTCCTCCCTTTTTTTTAACCTATGTTGTTGGTACTAATATGTACCACGACCTCTGGCTGCTCACCCTCCTATTTCAGGATATTGTGGACGTGTTTCTTGCAAGCATTTACAGGAAATACAGTAGAAGTTATGAGAAACTAGACATAAATAAAGACTGACAAACAATCAACATGCAAAAGAAAACAAACTATGCAAATAAAATTAATGCTGAGAACATGAGCTGTAAATAGTCCTTAAAAGTGAGTCTGTAGGTTGTCGAACCAGTTCAGTGTGGTGAGTGAAGTTATAAACGTTAGTTTAGGATTACCACCATCAAGCTGGTACAGGAGTTTGTAAACACACACTCAATGTTTTAAGAACAAATTTTCTCCTCGTCATCAGATTTCTGTGGTTCATGAACCCATGAACATTACCTCACTATTAATCTTTTGCACTATTTATTTTTATTGTAACTCATAGTAATTTTTTTATGTATTGCATTGTCCTGCTGCCACAAAACAACAAATTTCATGACAGACCTCAGTTTTAATAAACACACATCAAAGTTGCTGGTGAATGCAGCAGGCCAGGCAGCATCTCTAGGAAGAGGTACAGTCGACGTTTCAGGCCGAGACCCTTCATCAGGACTAACTGAAGGAAGAGTTAGTAAGAGATTTGAAAGTGCTACACATGCCCTTACACTTCCTCCCTCACCACCATTCAGGGCCCCAAACAGTCCTTCCAGGTGAGGCAACACTTCACCTGTGAGTCGGCTGGGGTGATATACTGCATCCGGTGCTCCCGATGTGGCCTTTTATATATTGGCGAGACCCGACGCAGACTGGGAGACCGCTTTGCTGAACACCTACGCTCTGTCCGCCAGAGAAAGCAGGATCTCCCAGTGGCCACATATTTTAATTCCACATCCCGTTCCCATTCTGACATGTCTATCCACGGCCTCCTCTACTGTAAAGATGAAGCCACACTCAGGTTGGAGCAACAACACCTTATATTCCGTCTGGGTAGCCTCCAACCTGATGGCATGAACATCGACTTCTCTAACTTCCGCTAATGCCCCACCTCCCCCTTGTACCCCATCTGTTACTTATTTTTATACACGCATTCTTTCTCTCACTCTCCTTTTTCTTCCTCTGTCCCTCTGAATATACCCCTTGCCCATCCTCTGGGTCCCCCCCTCCCCCCCGCCGTCTTTCTTCCCGGACCTCCTGTCCCATGATCCTCTCGTATCCCCTTTGCCAATCATCTGTCCAGCTCTTGGCTCCATCCCTCCCCCTCCTGTCTTCTCCTATCATTTTGGATCTCCCCCTCCCCCTTTCAAATCTCTTACTCACTCTTCCTTCAGTTAGTCCTGATGAAGGGTCTCGGCCTGAAACGTCGACTGTACCTCTTCCTAGAGATGCTGCCTGGCCTGCTGCGTTCACCAGCAACTTCGATGTGTGTTGCTTGAATTTCCAGCATCTGCAAAATTCCTGTTGTCTCAATTTTAATAAACCTGATTATGGAGAACTGAAGATGATTCGAGCATCCACAGCCTTTTCACAGTGAGACTTAACTTCTCCCTGCCAATAAGATCTTTGATTTCACTTTCACTAATCTCGGCCCAATTCTGGGATGATGCCACCTGCTCTAGGTTCACCCCAGAAAGAAAAATATCAAAATTAAAATCAAACTGAACCCCTTCATCATTTTAAACAAACACCCTCATTAGATGAGGCATGAAATGTCATCTTCAATCACGGGTATACATCAAGATTCTGCAGAACTATTAACTTCAATGACTCCTGAGCTCTGCTATCACTTTGGTGACCCTATGCACGCTCTGAGTATGGGAATTGTAATGCAAAAATGAACAATTATTCCCAAAGACAAGTCTATTTTTGATTATTTTACACAACTTGTTAATATATAAAAGGTAAGGAGTAAGGGGCAAGACAACAGAAACGTGCTGCTCTACAGCACCTTCATCATGAAAGAATATCCCAAGGTGTCTCAGACATATAATGAATACTGGGTCAAGTAAAGACTAGGGAGGACTGAGACAACACTTGGTCAACAAGGTGGGTTTTAAGAAGCATACTAATGGCAATGTAGGAAGGGTTTAAGGAACAGTATAATTGCCATAACCTTTATATTATTATTCATACAGGTCAAAGAAACTTACACATGATACGATTTTAAAGATTACACATGAAGGAAAGCTGAAATGTGACAAACAGTGAGGAGGACAGTAATAAGGCAGGAAACCAGGATAGATATGGCAGAGGAAAGTGAATGCAGAGAAATGGGATGAAATACATTTTGGTAAGAAAATGAGAAAAAGAAACATGAATTAAACAGTACGATTTAAAAATGACTATGAAAACAGAAGCATGCAAGAGTGCATGCACAGCATTGTTTGTTTTACACAGAGAATGGAGGTGCCTGGAATGAGTTACTAGGGATAGTGGTGGAATCAGGCAGTTTGGTGAAGTTTACAAAGATTTTAGACAGACATGTCTATATGAAGGGAATGGAGGGATATGGCCGATATACAGGATGAGGACATTTAGTATAAATAGTCATCAGGATCAACACAACTTTATGGGGTTGAGTAGACTGTCCATAGCTTGAATTGATTCTCTCAGCACACAGCCTTTACAGAATTGTAAGTTTGTATTATTGTTTCTGTGGGGAAGAACTTTCTGGTTACACTTCAAAACAACCCGCTCTGAGTTAAAGATTTTTCTGGATTTCATGAACAGTTTCCATCAACCCCCTTTACCATTCCAATTCACTTACTAGATTTCTTTATAACCTTCCAAGTACCAGGAAGGTACTTACCTCTGATGTTTCAGAGTCTATTGTATGTGCTACATCCAAGATTCGGTCAACCTCGACATAATCTGGATTAAAGGGCTCCTCGTCAGGCTGTGTGGAGAACATAGAAGATGCAAACAGTCTAGTACCACAGCTACCCAAGAAAGTACCGTGTCACCTTCACCCCATCTAGTACATTGAGCCAACCAGTATCCCAGTGTCAAAGTGAATGGTGCTGATGACTAAAACAGGTCTGGCAGTGAGGCCACAGATAGACATCAGGCAGGATACTTAAGGGTTTGAGGTGTGGGTTGGGGTGAAGTAGTGAAAAATGATCAAGGATACAGGTCACATGTCAACAGAGACCCCCACCCATGTGGGCACAGACTGGAGACCTGGGTCACACACACACACACATGCAGACACAGCCACCACATAGATAGGAAAGGTTTCAGGGGACATCAGACAAATGGGAATCTTGTCAGCCTGGACCAGCTTGGCCTGTTTCTGTGCAGTGTAACTCTACTTCATTGACCCAACATTGTGCTGGAAAGTTCTGTTGCTTCAGACGGCTGGGGGGGGGGGGGGGGGGGGCTTTTTTCAGAGCAATTTCAAAGTCCTAAGCAAGTACAAGACCATGACCAGTATTTAACAAAGCAACAAATGGCCTATTAAAGGTCAAGGAGAATCAGGTCAAGCAGATCAAGGAGAATCGATGGAGGAGAAAGGAACTTCAATGTTTTGAGTCGAAACCCTGCATCAAGATGACAGAGGTGAGGGGAGAAGGTCATGATAAAGTGGAGAGACCTAACTACTCCAGTACCCTACTCAGTGTAACTGCAACAACACCCTGTACAAATGTAATCATTAGAACATTACAGCACAGAACAGGCCCTTCAACCTATAATGTCCGTGCCAACCACAATGCTAATTTAAACCGTTCATCAGCCAGAAATATCCTGCTGTTCATAAGTAAACGAGAATCTCAGCTTTCCTAGTGTGCAGATCTTCCTAGCTTCAGTCCTGAAAGGCCTAGCTTTGAATCATAGCAAGTCCAAGCTGTCCAAAGCAGAAGGAACAGTTTCACTCTACCTGCCCCAGTTGCCATAAATGCTGGAAAACTTCAATCATTCTAAATCCTCGGAAACACAAGTTTTGGTACCTGTGCAAAAACTGAGGCGGCCTGTGTTGGTGCTGTGTGACCCCATACTCTTGCAGGCTTTTAAGATTTTTATTTATTTATAGATACGTGCAGAACAATGAGCTACACTGCCCAGCAACCCATTTATTTAACACTAGTATATTACAGGACAATTTACAACGACCAATTAACTGACTAACTGGTACGTTTCTGGACTGTGGGATGAAACCAGAGCACCTGGAGGAAACCTGCATGGTTCACAGGGAGGACGTACAAACATATGCCAAGCAGTTGAATTCTGGAACACCCCAACCTATGTTAGCATCGCACTAACCACTACACTACTGCATTGCCCACTACACACTGGCCATTTTCTTCATTAGCTTCCAAAGTCACAGCAGAAAAGGAGGGTGTTTATGTGAAGAATCCAGTGGAAGCTTTGGGAATTGATGCCAAGTTGTCCAGAACCACAAGCTCCGCGTTTATAGTGATGTAGCAGCTGAAGTGGTTTCGACAACACCAGCTCCAGCAGCAGACTGAGGGAACACCTATAGGGAGGGTCTTCACTCTAGTTTCAGCCTAAACTCTACCAATGGAGGGGAAAGCACTGTTGCAGAAGTTTCAGCAAGGCAACTGTCATGACTTAGGCTGTGACCCACTGCAGACAAAACATGGGAAGCTGCAGTCAATGAGCTATTGTCATTTGTGATCCATCAAAACCCTGGGCCCAGATTCTTTCTATCCTCCTTGTACATTAACAAATCAGACAGCATGATAAACCACCAGTTCACCATAAGACATAGGAGCAGAATTGGGCCATTCGGCCCATTGAGTCTGCTCTGCCATTCCATCACAGCTGATTTATTATCTGTCTCAATCCCTTTTCTCCTGCCTTCTCCCCATTACCTTTACACCCTGACTTATCAGGAACCTATTTTAAATACTCTCAATGAGCTGGCCTCCACAGTCATATGTGACAATGAACTCCACATATACACCAACCTAAACCATCTGTTGACCGCAAATCTTCCTCCTTACCTCAACAAAAAGATTCTTCATCTGCGCCTGCTTGGCTCTGAAACGCTTGATCTTCTGGTGAATCCTTTTATCCTTCTGCAGCTCCTCCACCGTGGCCCATTTACAGTGCAGGTACGAGCTGAAACATATATGCACTTTGTAATATGTTCATGCAAGAAAGCAAAGTGCAACAGTTCAGTTATGAGGGGAGACTGAAGAGGCCGGCCCTCTTCTCCCTGGAGCGCAGGTTAACAGGGAACATAAAAAGATGAGGACATGGTGAGAGTGTGGAACAAGCTGTCAGCGCAACTGGTGGATGCAGGGTCAATTTCAATACTTAATAGAAAATTGGATCGTACATGGATGGGAGGGCTATGGTCCAAGGTGCAGGTTGATGGGACTAGGCAGATTAATAGTACAACATAGACTAGCTGGGCCTAAAGTTCCTAAGGTTGTCATAGCCAGGGGTGGTAGTGGGGATAAGCTCCCACTACCTATAAAATGCTCCAAATGGCGTGCCACTCTAACAGCCTCTGACAACCACGTTCAACTCTTGGCCATCATGTGTGGCTTAGCTACCAGGCCTGGCAGAACTGTTTCTACTGACAGGAGAAGGGGAAAAGGTGGATCACTGGCACCTTAAAACCAGTTGCATCAGGCATGTGGGGCTCATCAGCCTGGATGGCAACTCGCCTTGGAGAAGGAAAACTCTGATTTTAAACCTCTGTTGTTTTGCGGTCATACCCACCCATGGGAAAGGCTTTGGGAGTAAACCCCAAGGAAGAAATCCAGAGCTGGGGTCCCTAAGGCAGTTTGGTGTTGTTTACAACTTCACTCTGGCAACCTCTGCGAAGACACTGATGCCAAGCTGTATCGGCGCTTGTCCTTCCCTTGGACTACATCAGTGACGTGAAGAGGGGGAACCCGCTGCATGGGGCAACAGCCGGTTCTTCAAATCTTCCCGACCAGGCTTGTGCCCTGGAGAGGACATAGTCCACCAGAGGTGCAAACCCATGATCCCCTGGGATCGACGGCTGTCTACTACTAGATGGGCCAAAGGGCCCTTTTCTTTGACTGTATGATAGGGGTTCCCAACCTGGAATCTACAGAATTCCTTGGTTAATGGCAAGGATCCATGGCATTAAAAAGGTTAGGAACACCTACTCTATGACATAAGGTAGACTGCAGGAATCCTTTCTTCATATTGGGGTAGATAAAACTAGAGGTAAGTGGGGGAGGAAATTTAGAGGGGAGGTGAGGGCCCCCCCTTATTCATCCAGGGAGTGAATGTAGTGCCCAACAGAGTTTATCATCACAGACACATTTAATGCCAGAATGAGCAGCAGAATCGCTGAGATATAGAAGGACACAAACCAAGTGCTGAGGGATGGAATTAATACAGGCTTCTCATTTGTCAGTGTGTACAAGATAGGCCAAATGGCCTGTTTTCATGCTATACAATTCTATGATTCTATGACAAACCTATGTATATACAAAGTTTACCCTGAAGATATCCCAAAGGTACTGCAACATGAGCTCTCATTGGTTTTAAGTCTCGAGTCATAAAGCAGTACAAAAACAGGCCCTTCAGCCCATCTAGTCCATGCCAAAACAATTTAAACTGCCTATTTCCATTGACCTGTAAATGGACCATAGGTCTCCATATCCCTACTATCGATGTACCTATCCAAACTTCTCTTAGATGTTGAAATCAAGCTCGTATGCATCACTTGTGCTGGCAGCTCACTCCACACTCTCACGGCCCTCTGAGTGAAGAAGTTTCCTCTCATGTTCCCCTTAAACATTTCACCTTAAACCATGGTCTCTGGTTGTAGTTCCACTCAACCTCAGTGGAAAAAGCCTGCTTGCATTCACCCTATCTAAACCCTCATAGTTTTGCATACCTCTATCAAATCTCCTCTCAATTATCTATGGTATAAGGAATTCAGTCCTAACCTATTCAATCTTACTTTATAATTCAGGTCCTCAAGACCCAGCAACATCCTTGTAGACTTTCTCTGTACTCTTTCAACCTTACTTACATCTTACCTGTACACAGGTGACCAAACTGCACATAATACTCCAAGTTAAGCCTTACCAGCATCTAGATATACATCCCATCTCCTGTACTCAATACATTGATTTATGAAAGCCAATGTGCCAAAAGCTTCATTTATGACCCTATCCACCTGTGATGCCATTTTCAATGAATTATGGACTTGTACTCCCAGAACTTCCTGTTCTACCACACTTCTCAGTACCCTACCATTCACTGTGTAAGATCTACTCTGGTTGGTCCTACCGAAGTACAAAACTTCACACTTAATTGCATTACATTCCATCTGCATTTTTCAGCCCATTTTTCCAGCTGATGCAGATCCCTCTGCAAACCATGATAGCCTTCCTCACTCTCCACTACACCTCCAGTCTCGGTGTCAACTGCAAATCTGCTGATCCAGTTGACCACATTATCATCTAGATCATTGAAGTGGATGACAAACAACAACAGACCCAGCACCGATTCCTGTGGCACTCCACTAATCATAGAGAGGCAACCCTCTACTACTACTCTCTGGCTTCTCCCACAACGCCAATGTCTAATCCAATTTACTACTTCATCTTGAATGCCTTCTTGACTAACCTCCCATGCAGGACCTTGTCAAATGCCTTACTAAAGACTACATGAAGACTACATCCACTGCTTTGCCTTCATCCACTTTCCCAGCATCAGAAGTATTTTCATTTGAAAGGCTGTTATGGAAACAGTAAAATTGTCTTTCAAAAATGGAATACACTGAAAGGGAAACAATTAAAAAGAAGCAAAGAAGTGTAAGGCACAGAAGATGACCATTCAGCCCGTTGTACATGCACCATTTCTTTGAAGAGCTATCTGTTAACTCCTCTCATTAAGCTGAAAATGTCTCCCTGGTATGAAAAGCAGGAAAAATCTGACATATTCTATGACAGGAAATTCAAGGACTCAGCGTCTCTTGAACACAGACTATGGAATAGTTTTGCAACAACACCATTCTACCATCTTCTCTTCAAGGGAAAACCAAGTTGGGCTAGGTATATTGATGAGGACTAAACCAAGGTGCCCAGGCCAAACTTTACATCAAGACTGCAGAGGAGTATCAGCAGAACACAATTAGAAGAAAATACCCTCAATACTTACTAATTCCTGTATTTGACATAGAATTCTTCCACCTCCTGTGTGGTCCCATCAGGGGTCTGTTGAAACACAAAATAGCTGGTGAATGAAGGAAAAAGTATTTAATTGTTCATTCCATGGTCAGCACACTGTTTCATGTATCAGTGATTTCAATACAAGCTACACCCAGCTTGTTCATGTCACCTCCCCTCCAGAATTCTACATGATTACCTTTACTCTTAACCCTCCATTCTTGTTCATAAAGGCGATGAACTTATCATCTAAAGAGTATAATTTACTTCGCACTAAATTAGCAGCAATACATATAATACTATAATACAATACTGATTCCTTCTACGCTTCACCCTCCCAAGCTCTGCTTGAACATCAAACCAATAAAAAACCTTCCTGCTTTGCCTCACATATGAACATTTACATTAAATTCATGATTCTTATCAGTACAGCCTGATTTCTCCTCACTCACAGAGATGCAGGTGGATGCCCCACCAGAGTCCTGGAATACAGACTACCTGTCCAGACAGCCACATAATCTGAGATTGCAGAGCTGTGCATCAGATACACAGCTCTGGTATCTGATAACGGCTCAGTATCAGGTGCACAGGGGCACCTCAGGGGACTGTCCTGTCCCCCTTCCTGTTCACCATCTACATCTCAGACTTCAGATACATCTTGGAGTTCTGCCACCTGCAGAAGTTTTCAGCGGTTGTGGGCTGTAGCAGCCAGGGTCAAGAGGCTGAGTACAGAAGAGTGGTGACAACTTTCTTAAGTGATGTGGGCTGAATCACCTGCAACTCAACATCACTACGACAAAGGAGTTGGTGACGGACTTCAGGAAAGTGAAAACACCTTTAGTGGGACTCCATAACATTCCATCTCCATCAAGGGAACGGATGTGGAAGTCGTCTGGGACTACAAATATCTGGGAACTCACCTGGGCAATAAACTGGACTGGACTAAAGATACAGGGGCTCTAGACAAGAAAGGACAGAGCCAACAGTACTTCCTGAAGAGGCTCTGGTCATTCAACGTCTGCAGTACCCTGCTGCAGATGTTCTACAACTCGGTGGTGGCCATCATTCTATTTCACGCCATAGCCTGCTGGGGCAGCAGGGTGAGAACAGCTGATGCCAAGAAGACCAATAACCTCATTAGGAAGGCTGGTTCTGTTCTGGGGGTGGAACTGGATTCCCTGATGGTTCTGCCTGAGAGGAGGATGCTGCAGAAGCTACAGAGCGTTATCTCACACCCTCCATGACACATTGGACAAACAGAGGAGCATCTTTAGTAACAGACTGATTCCATCAAGATGCACCACTGAACGTCACAGGTGACCCTTTTTCCCTCTCGCTGTAAGACTCTACAATTTCTCCTCCTCAAGTATATAAGTATATGTTTCATTGCACATCTGTATTTTGCACTATTACCTCTTCATGCACATTTTGTATTCTTTTTCACACCTCAATGCTTACATTTTGTATTTTAAAGTATATGTTTCTGACTGATCAACCTTGTACCAATAATTTCCTTAAGGATAAATAAAGTTTTGTCTTATCTTATAAATCCCACTCTCCATGAACATTGTGCTCACTTCAATTGGCAAAGAGTGGGAATAAAGGGATCCTATTCTGATTGGTTGCCGGTTACTAGTGGTGTTCCGCAGGGGTCAGTGTCGGGGCTGCTTCTTTTTACAATGTATATCGATGATTTAGATTATGGATTAAATGGTTTTGTGGCTAAGTGTGCAGATGACACCAAGATAGGTGGAGGAGCAGGAAGTGTTGAAGAAACGGAAAGGTTGCAGAGAGACTTGGTCAGTTTAGGAGAGTGGGTAAAGAAATGTCAGATGAGATACAATGTTGAGAAATGTACAATTGTACATTTTGGAAGAAGAAATAATTGGGCAGATTATTATTTAGATGGGGAGAAAATTCAAAAATCAGAAGTGCAAAGGGACTTGGGGGTCCTCGTGCAGGATACCCTAAAGGTTAACCACCAGGTTGGATCGGCAGTAAGGAAAGCGAATGCTATGTTAGCATTCATTTCAAGAGGAGTTAAGGAGGTGTTGATGAGGCTCTATGGGGCACTGCTGAGACCTCATTTGGAATACTGTGTGCTGTTTTGGGCCCCCTATCTTAGAAAGGATGTACTGATATTGGAGAGAGTTCAGAGAAGATTTACGAGGACGATTCCTCGAATGCAGGGGCTAACATATGAAGAGCATTTGTTGGCTCTTGGACTGTATTCATTAGGGTATAGAAGAATGAGAAGGGATCTCATAGAAACATTTGGAATGTTGAAAGGGTTGGACAGAGTAGATGTGGAAAGGCTATTTCCCTTGGTGGGTGAATCCAGGACAAGAGGCCACAACCTTAGAATTAGAGGGTACACATTTAAAACAGAGATGAGGAGAAATATTTTTAGCCAGAGGGCCATGGATTTGTGGAATTCATTGCCATATACAGCTGTGGAGGCCCGATCATTGAGGGTGTTTAAGGAGGAGATTGATAGGTATCTAATTAGTCAGGGTATCAAGGGATATGGGGAAAAAGCCGGAAACTGGAACTAGATGGGAGAATAGTTTAGCTCATGGTGGAGTGGCAGAGCAGACTCAATGGGCTGAATGGCCTACTTCTGGTCCTTTGTCTTGTGATCTTGTGATCCTGCAACCTTGTTCAGGGTTACCATGCAGTGAACCTTCTGCTTCTGCTTGGTACTGCGCAAGCATTGCCGGATGACTGTTATAACGCGCAATCTGTGTTAACGGTGCGGAATTGTAAAGTAAGCTTTTTTGACTAGATCCCCTAAATCGATTTGATTGAGTCTATCTTTAAAAATATTAATGTCAGAAATACTGCGCAAGTCTGGCGGCAGAAGATTCCACTCTCTTGTTGATCTTGGGTAGAGGGAGTATTAGTAGCAAATCTTATTGAATGAAGGAGTTTCCAATGAGGTCAAGTTTGCTGTCGAGTTGAACTGTGACGAATTTGGATGTTTGATAGAGTGATGTTGTGAACTTCTTTGAAAACAACAAGTAGAGGTCATTGGTTAAGGGTGAAAGGTTTAAGAACCTTTCTTTATTCAAAGTGTGGAACAAGCCACCACTGGAAGTGGTGCATGTGGGTTCAATTTCAACATTTAAGAGAAGTTTGGATAAGTACGTGGATGGGAGGGGTATGGAGGGCCATGGCCCAGGTGTAGGTCAATGGCGTAGATGGGGTGGAGGGCCTGTTTCTGTGCTGTGGTGTTCTACGACTCTAACTTGTCATTATCTAACTCCTTTAACTTCAGAAATTCCACCTAGAACTCCACAAGGAATTGTGCAGGATAGATTTAAGGGGAGGCTGAACATACATAGGAGGGAGTGGGGCAGGAGGAAAATATTGCTGGATTTAGTTGAAAAACTTGACAGAAGGCTCTGGTGGAGCATAAACGTGATCTGGCGGGGCTAAGTGGTGTGTTTCTGCACAACAACGAGCGGTTAGCTTAATGCTATTATAATGCCAGCAACCCAGGTTCAATTTCATTGCTGTCTGTAAGGCGTTTGTATGTTCTACCCGTGGTTGTGTGGGTTTCCTCATACATTCCAAAGATGTACAAGTTAATAGGTTCATTGGTCTGTAAGGCCACAAGACATCAGGAGCAGAATTAGCCAGCTCGGCCTATCAAGTCTGCTCAGCCATTTCATCATGGCTGAATTATTATCATACTCAACTCCATTCTCCTAACTTCTCCCTATAACCTTTGATGCCCTGACTAACCAAAATCCGATCAATCTCTGCTTTAAATATATGCTTTTGCCTCCACAACCATCCATGGCAATGAATTCCACAGATTCATCATCTTCCGGATAAAGAAGTTCCTCCTCATCTTTCTTCTAAATGGACGTCCCTCTATGATAAGGCTGTGCCCTCTGGTCATAGACTCACCAACTATAGAAACCATCTTCTCCACATCCACTCTATCTAGGCCTTTCAATATTCAGGTGGTTTCAATGACATTACCCCTCATTCTCCTAAAGATCAGTAAGTGCAGGCTCAGAGACAAATGCTCATCATACATTCACCCCTTCGTTCCCAGAATCATTCTCCTGAACCTCCTCTGGACCCTCTCCGGAACCAGCACATCTTTTCTTAGATAAGGGGCCCAAAATGGCTCACAATACTCCAACTGCGGTCTGACCAATGCCTAATAAAGCCTCAACATCACATCCTTGGTTGTCCTGCCACTATTACATTTGCCCTCCCTACCCACAAGTTAACCTTTAGAGAATCCTTCACAAGGACTCCCAAGTCCCTTTGCACATCTGATTTTTGAATTTTCTCCACATCTAGAAAATAGTCTACACCTTTATTCCTTCTATCAAAGTACATGACCATACACTTACCTACACTATATTTCATCTGCCACTTCTTTGTCCATTCTCCCAATCTGTCCAAGTCCTTCTGCAGACTCCTTGCTTCCTCAACATTACTTGTCTCTCCACCTATCTTTTTATCATCTGCAAACTTCGCCACAAAGCCATCAATTCCACCATCCAAATCGTTGACATACAAAAGTGGTCTTAATACTGACCCCTAGGGAGCACCTCTAGTCACTAGGAGCCAACTAGAAAAGGCCTCCTTTATTCCGATTATTTGCCTCCTGTCAGTCAGCTAATCTTTGATCCATGTTAATATCCTTCCTGTAATACCATGGGCTCTTATCTTGTTAATAGCCTCATGCGCAGCACCTTGCAAATGGCCTTCAGAAAATCCAAGTAAACAACATCTGTTGACTTTCCTTTGTCTATCCATCTTGTTATTTCCTCAAATAATTCCGACAGATTTGTCAGGAAAGATTTCCCCTTAAGGAAACAATGCTGACTTTGGCCTACTTTATTATGTGCCTCCAAATACCCCAAAACCTCATCCTTAAAAATGGACTTCCCAATTATTAAGGGACATCTTTCCAATTACTGAAGTCTGGCTAACTGGCCTGCAGTTTTCTCTCTTTTCTCTCTCTTCTTTCTTAACATTACATGCTTCTTCTATTTCCCATTGAAATTTATATCCCACATCCTGGCTATTGTTTGGGGCCCCTATACAACTCCCATCAGGGTCTTTTTACTCTTACAGTTTCTTAATTCTATCCTGAAGGATCCTACATCATCCGATTCTATGTCACATGGGAGTAATTTGGCGATACAGGATCGTTGGGTTGGAAGGGTCTGTTACTTTGCTGTATCTCTAAATTTAAAATAAATAAACAAATATCCCAAAGATTTTTCACAAAAGCATGATGGGATAAGAATGGATGACACATCAAACACGATTACACAGACAGTCATCAAAGATGTTGACAAACTAGAGCAAGAAAATTATGTCCAATCGACTGACTCTCATACCATAATACTGTGATAGATACAGCATGCACTACGATTTGCCAATGCTTATGATCAACACAGATCTTTTTCCACCCCACAGCATTTACCCCATTAGTCTGGCCTATTCCTTTCTACCATGTGAGTTTATCAGTCTCCTTTAAACACATTTTTGTCTTTTACTCCAACTGTGATATCAACATTCACTTTGTCACCAAACCAGAAACTGAAATTTATCCTGATTTCCTTTGGAATTGTTATGGCTGTCTTCTGGTGATCCCAGAGTGGAAGCATCTACTCCACACCTACTCTATTTTTATATTTCAATGATTTCCACCTGATCACCAAGTTAAGATTAAGGACCCTGACCATCCAGAATATGCCCTATTCTCATTACTACCATCAGGGAGGAGGTACACACTCAATGTTTTACACTTCAGACTTCTGTCCATGAACACTACTTCATTATTTTGCTCTCTTTTGCACGATTTAATTGCTACATATATTGTGTCTTATAGAGCAAGAGAAGACATGAAAGAATGGGACCTATCAAGTGTGACAGTGGGAAGACGTGTATGGAACCAGAGGAAATAACAGAGGTACTTAATGAATACTTTACTTCAGTATTAATAATGGAAAAGGATCTTGGTGATTGTGGTGATTGTAGTGATGACTTGCAGCGAACTGAAAAGCTTGAGCATGTAGATATTAAGAAAGAGGATGTGCTGGAGCCTTTGGAGAGCATCAAGTTGGATAAGTCGCCAGAACCAGATGAGATGTACCCCAGGCTTCTGTGGGAGGCAAGGGATGAGATTGCTGAGCCCCTGGCGATGATCTTTGCATCATCAATGGGGACGGGAAAGGTTCCGGAGGATTGAAGGGGTGCGGATGTTGTTCCTTTATTCAAGAAAGGGAGGAGGGATAGCCCAGGAAATTATAGACCAGTGAGTCATACTTCAGTGGTTGGTAAGTTGATGGAGAAGATCCTGACACGCAGGATTTATGACCATTTGGAGAGGTATAACATGATTAGGAATAGTCAGCATGGCTTTGGCAAGGACAGGTCGTGCCTTACGAGCCTGATTAAATTTTTTGAGGATGTGACTAAACACATTGATGAAGGAAGAGTAGTAGATGTAGTGTATATGGATTTCAGCAAAGCATTTGATAAGGTACCCCATACAAGGCTTATTGAGAAAGTAAGAAGGCATGGAATTCAAGGGGGCATTGCTTTGTGGATCCAGAACTGGCTTGCCCACAGAAGGCGAAGAGTGGTTGTAGACGGGTCATATTCTGCATGGAGGTCGGTGACCAGTGGTGTGTCTCAGGGATCTGTTCTGGGACCCCTACTCTTCGTGATTTTTATAAATGACCTGGATGAGGAAGTGGAGGGATGGGTTAGTAAGTTTGCTGATGACACAAAGGTTGGAGGTGCTGTGGATAGTGTGGAGAGCTGTCAGAGGTTACAGTGGGACATTGATAGGATGCAAAACTGGGCTGA
The DNA here is from genome assembly GCF_030028105.1 of Mobula birostris. Classification (NCBI taxonomy): domain Eukaryota; kingdom Metazoa; phylum Chordata; class Chondrichthyes; order Myliobatiformes; family Myliobatidae; genus Mobula; species Mobula birostris. The sequence goes on along the minus strand of NC_092371.1, from coordinate 90,209,972 downwards.
GAAGTGGCAAACGGAGTTCAACCCAGATAAGTGTGAAGTGGTTCATTTTGGTAGGTCAAGTATGATGGCAGAATATAGTATTAATGGTAAGACTCTTGGCAGTGTGGAGGATCAGAGAGATCTTGGGGTCCGAGTCCATAGGACACTGAAAGCAGCTGCGCAGGTTGACTCTGTGGTTAATGTGGCATACGGTACATTGGCCTTCATCAATCATGGGATGGAGTTTAGGAGCCGAGAGGTAATGTTGCAGCTATATAGGACTCTGGTCAGACCCCACTTGGAGTACTGTGCTCAGTTCTGGTCGCCTCACTACAGGAAGGATGCGGAAACTATAGAAAGGGTACAAAGGAGATTTACAAGGATGTTGCCTGGATTGGGGAGCATGCCTTATGAGAATAGGTTGAGTGAACTTGGCCTTTTCTCCTTGGAGCGACGGAGGATGAGAGGTGACCTGATAGAGGAGTATAAGATGATGAGAGGCATTGATCGTGTGGACAGTCAGAGGCTTCTTCCCAGGGCTGAAATGGTTGCCACAAGAGGACACAGGTTTAAGGTGTTTGGGAGTAGGTACAGAGAGGTCAGGAGCAAGTTTTTTTATGCAGAGAGTGATGAGTACGTGGAATGGGCTGCCGACAACGGTGGTGGAGGCGGATACGATAGGGTCTTTTAAGAGACTTTTGGATAGGTACATGGAGCTTAGAAAAATAGAGGGCTTTGGGTACGCCTAGTACCCAATCTCTATGGTAGGGACATGTTCAGTACAACTCTGTGGGCCGAAGGGCCCGTATTGTGCTGTAGGTTTCTATGTTTCTGTAGTAATTTTTATGTTTTGCACTATCGTGCTGCTGCAAAACAACAAATTTCATGTCATACTGTATATGCAAGTGATAATAAACCTGATTCAATTCGTCAGTGGAATCTGAGCATTTCTCTACAGGCAGAGAAATCTCTTCACAAGCTTACCACTTCAAAGATGAACAGAATGGACCAAACATGTTGGCCCTAAACTTATGTACCAACAAGCTGCGCCAACCCAGCAACCCGCCAATTTAACCCTGGCCTAATCACAGGACAGTTATAATGACAGGGGTGAAGCTTAGGAGGATGATGGCACGTAACAGCGACTCCTTTGCTTGCATCTTCCGAAACAGCTCTTTTTCTACCCTTAATATCTTTTTCTTTCCCTTTCAGGGTTCTTCTGAAGACCGCAGGCTTCGATTCTTTGTGGGAATGGGATCCATTCTCGGGGGTCCACCACTGGCCGCTATTCAACATGCCAAGCGTTTGACCTGAGAAGCCCGATTGTTTTCGGAAGCCTAAGATCTCAGGGCTCTGGAGGCGGGTGGATCGAGGGTTGGTGTCATAGCCGGAGACTCGCGTGTCGCCAGGGAGGCCTGAAAAACTTTTGCTGTGGGCCCGACGACCCAATGTCCTTGCAATCTTCAGACACAGAGCTCAATAAGAGCGACAAAACGGATTTTTAAGATCGTAAACCAACGGATGTTGCTATGTCTCCCGCTCGCTGTGAAAATGGGGGACACATCCCTCTCCCTTGCCAGGGGGAGAGAGAACCTGTGGGTTGTTGAATTCGGATGAAATGCAAAACTTTTGGGGTAACTGCAAGGTCTGTGTCTTTGCTATCACTTAGCACACCCTTGGGCTTGGTGATTGTATCGATGCTTGTTTATTGTTGCTGGTGGGGGGGGGGGGGTCGTTGCTTGCTGCCGCTTACGTGCAGGAGGGGGGAGCTGGGGGAGGGAACTTTGGTGTTCTCACATTCAATTGTCCATTCTTTGCGGCACTTCTCTGTTTTCATGGATGTTTTGCAAAGGAAAAGCATTTCAGGATGTATATTGTATCCATTTCTCTGACATTAAACTTGACCTTTGAACCTTTGAACCAATTAGCTTACTAACCACATCTTTGGACCGGACCACCTGGCGGAAACACACACACAGTGCCGGAATTAAACTCCAAACTCCAATGCTCCAAACTGCAATAGTGTTGCGCTAACATAGAAACATCTAGGATGTTTTCGTAGATTATTAAACTCCTTATCAAATCACTCCATGATCTTCCCAAATCCTTCCACCTTCTACGCAGCTTCATACTCCTGTTTAAACTCCTTTACCAAATCATTCCATGATCTTTCCAAACCCTTCCACCATCTGCACAGCATCACACTCCTGTTTAGATGCAGTGGGAACAGAAGCAGGGCTTTATTTCCTGGACAAAACGGGAGACACATGTTAATCCAGTTTGGCATCATCACCAGTTGACCATTCTTGTGCCAGCAAGTTATAACACCATGTCAGTTAAAATCATTATGGATTTAAGTTCTTGTACTGGTAAACCATAATCTTCAGTCAGAGGATTCAGCAGGAACAAGAAACTAATAAAGTGTAAGTGGAGCCGAGCCTTGCCCTGTCTGCCATTTCTCCCTTTACGCATATTGTGTCTCACCTCTCTCTGTGTTATTCGCTGAGCCAGAATCTTCTCAATGACAGCAGACTCATCCTCCTCCTGACTTTCCTACAATAAAGAAAACCGTATGATCAATGATGCACAACGTTCCACGCTTGTGGGCAGGATAACCAGGAAAGGGAAGAACAGAACCGTATAGTCGGATGAAGAAAGATTGAAGACTAAATCGGGTAGCAGGGTGTGGGTGGGGAAGGGAGAGGTGCTGTGAACATGGGCAACTGGGAGCAACAAATGAGGAGGAGACAGAAGTGGGGTGGGTAGGGGGGAACACAAACAAGGGAGGCGCAAGGGGCAGAAGCAAAGTGGGTAGAAGTGATCAAGAGGAACAAAGATTACAAATTAATAGCACAAGAAACAAGAGAAAAAGGGAGATGTAGAGAGAGAGAGAGTCATTAGATTAGTGTAGCAAATTCCTAACAATATACATGTGCATATATAGTGAATAAAGATAATCCTTTAATAGACCTGAAGTTTATAACCTCACTGGTGCTAATCACCAAACTCTCCTTACAGTGGCATGCAAAAGTTTGGGCATCCTGCATGGTCAGTACATGGTCAGCATGGTCAAACCAAAAATAATACACTAATCTTGCTTAAAATGTTGAAAAGAATGTTTCATCTTTAACGTTATGACTTTTGGAGATCAGTTCATCTTCTACTCACTTAACTAATCACACTAACAGAAATTTTGAGCAAGGGTGCCCAAACTTCTGCATTCCACTGTATATAGGCACTAGACATTGCAGGTGGAGTGGCTACAACATTTTTAAATGATTTAAGGAAACAACACAGTAAATGACCCTTCCAGCCCAATGAGCCTACATCGAAAATTACACCTGTGGCCAATTAACCTACTAACCAGTAGATCTTTGGAATATGGGAAGAAATCAGAGCACCCGGTGGAAACCATGCAGTTACAGAAAGAACATGCAAACTCCTTAAAGATAACAGTGGGAATTGAACCCAAGTCACTGACACTGTAACAGTGCTACACTACCGTGCCATTCCAACATGGATGGAGCATTGTCTCTCTGCTCACTGGAACGAAACACAAAGCACAGCACTAGGTGCTGGATTTGGCAAAGGACACTCTGGGTCCAAGTGCAAGAACACTGGGTAGCAGCAGGCATTTCAGCCCAGTTCTGCCATTTAATGAAATCATGGCTGATTGATATTTATTTACCTTTCGACAATTTGAACCCAACTGTTTCTCCATTTCAATCCTGGATTCTAATTAACAGTTATGCCCTCAAAGGAAATAATTTCTCTCAATCTACCTTATCAAATCATGATATTGGGGAAGTGGTACAGAAAAGGAGAGGAGGCCTGGGCAGATCATACTGAATGGTGGGACTCAATTGGCCTTATCCTGCTCCTGTTTTCTTATGCTCAGTGTCCAAACTCCTTGATGAGATCACTCCTTGGTCATGTTTAGGCAAAGAATTACAAGCTACATTTAGTTAACACCCCCCCCCCCCCCCCGGGTAAGCTGCAATAACACTGTGGATTCTGGTGTTTGCATTTCAAAATCAGGGTCATGGTGATCATATACGGCCGGAATATGAAGCATTTCTATGTTCAATTCCCTCAGCTTACTGCTTTAATAAAAATACTGTTGCTTCCAAAGATCTGCAGTAATAAACTGAGGACAAGCTTAAATCAGCATCTGGGGGAATTTAAATAATCTAAAATTTAAAGCAAAAGGTAGTATCAGTAAGTGTGATTATGAAACTTTGAGATTGTTATTATAAAAATGTTCATCTGTTAGAGAAATGCCATTCAGGGAAGGAAATCTGACACCCTTAAGCCTACTTGAGACACACATAAAATGCTGAAGGAATTCAGCAGGTCAGGTAGATCTATGGAGAGGAATAAACAGGCATCGTTTCAGGCCAAGAGCAGTCATCAGGACTGGAAAGGAAGGGGGTAAGGAACCAGAATAACGAGGTGGGGGGGAGGGGAAGGAGTACAAGTTAGTAGGTGATAGGTGAAACCAGGTAAAGGAGAAGGTGGGCGGGGGAAGTGATATGAGAAACTGAAAGGTATTACATGGAAGAGGTAGAGGGCTGAAGAAGCAGCAATCTGATAGAAGAGGATAGTGGACCACGGAAGAAAGGGAAGGAAGAGGGGGAAACCAGAGGGACGCAACAGGCAAGTGAAAAGAAATGGTGTGAAAAATGAGGATGGGGAATGGGAAAAGAAAGAGAAAGAGAAGTGGGGGGGGGGAAGTTACCACAAGTTTGAGAAATCGATGTTCATGCCATCAGGTTAGATGTTATCCGGATGGAACAGAAGGTATTGCTCCTCCAATCTGACTGTAGCATCACCATGACAGTAGAGGACAGCCACAGACTGACGTATGAGAATGAGAATGGAAGTCCAACTGAATCGGTGGCCATGAGGAGATCCTGCCATTTCCAGAAAATGGAGTGGGAGTTCAGACCCACAGATAGAGGTCAAGTCTGAAGTGTGCTCTGAAACAGCTCAGCAGGCCGTTTATACAGCTGTATCAAAACCACTACAAGAATCATATTCTCCACGGCACTTTCCAAGGTTCAGGAGTATGGTGAGGGATGTAATGAAACTGCGCACAGCCACCACAAAGACTGGGTAAGGACCACAGACCAGGACCCTGTCCTCACTGGACACTGACAGCCCAAGTCTCCTTAAAGAGCCTCTCAAACACTTAATGGACATGTACTGTTTTCAAATATATGTGGCACTGGTCCACAGTAAATAAATGCACTGGTTTGATGGCTCCATGAATATAAAGATATGTTCATACTGTATGTCATATGATCATATGGAATATACTTTAATGAATAAAGTTTGTTTCTGAACAAAATCCTCACCTGCTTCTGAGCCAGGAGAGTATGTCTTGATGACTTGCCTCCACACACTGGGAGATGTCTCTGCATGAATTTGTTAACACAGACTGGCTACTGCTCAATAGGCTACCACACAGACATAACTCTTGGTCCAATGACAAAAAGATCCCAGATGGTTAGAGACGAGAATTCTGCCACACAGGCTTGCTTCAGACATAATCTTGTTCATGTCCTCTTCCTCGGCCCTTTCCCTGAACCATCCCCTATCCTGTCCTCCCCGCTTCAGGCCTCTTCCACCAACCCCCCCCCCCCCCACTCATCCCCATTCTCTTTGGTCCACTCTGCATTCATTCCCTTCTTAATTCTCAAGCACTTTATCCCCTCCTCATCCACTCTCCCAACATCACATACAATTACATCCATCTTCAATGAGCAACAGTTACCTGACAGAGATGAAACCAAACAGGTCTAGGCATCAAGCTGCTGAAATTTACAAGGATGGGACAAGAAATTTGGTTGAGGAGTGACTTTGAGGAAGAGAGAGGTAAAAAAAAGCCAAGCCTTTTAGGAAGGGAATTCCAGAAGCTACATTCTGAAGAGCTCAATGAATTTACATTGAGCAACAGAAAGATCAGAAATCTGTCTTTTTCAAACCCACACAATGGCTTTTAGACCCATCTGGACGTATCACAGCTTGGTAGATTACAGAGTTGTGAACAAGGTCCAGTCCGTCACATAAAGCTGCCTCCCCTGCACTGATCCTGCCTCAAGAAAAAGCCAACGTAATCAAGGATCCATCCCACTCCAGTCATTATCTCCTCTTCTCTCTCCTTTGAGGCAGAAGATACAAAAGATTGAGAACACGTACTACCAGGCTCAAGGACAGATTGTATCTCACTGTTGAATGGATATCTCATATGTTAGCAGAAATATTTTTGAACCCCCATTCTATCTTGCTAATGGCCCTTACAATTTACTGGTTTACCTGCACTGTAACACTCTGTAACTGTAACACAATATCCTGCATTCTCTTTTCCTTTTATTACCTTGATGTAATTAGGTATGGAATGATCTGTTTAGTTTTCGCTGTCTTGGTACACGTTACAATAATAAACCAATACTGTACAGACAATAATACTCGTTCAAGCAGAAGATATAGGTACAAGATGAACAAGTGCTCAATGTGGTCAAAGTGTGCCAGAAAAGTTCAAGGCTGTGGAGATAACAGACTATGGAGTCACATTGAACTAATTAAAACTAATTGATATTTTCCTAAAAATCACACAATGATTCTACTTTGTGTGGTAAGCACCACACAAACAAACAAGTCACCTTGAATTCTGCCAGAAATCTTCACACCCCATTTGCTATAAAGTCACCAATTCACTGAGGCTACAACAAAGTCAAAGACAGTACATGGGCTACTTTGTGATTCAATATGATCACTTGGCCAAACATTCTTTTTACTCAGGAGGAACAGTACTAACAATGCTTTCAAAACACAGATTACACCTTCCCACTTCAGTCACAACAGAATGGTTTAAAAACATCTCAGTTATTCCATAGTCTGGGTTAGATAAAAGCCCTAGATCCAATGTGGAAAACTGCTCAAATATTTTCCTCCGGAATAATTTGATCAACAAAACTACAGATCTATGAAGCACCTGTTTCAAATTCAAGTATTTATCAGAAGAAATCTTCATATTTGTTTGTCTGAGCACCCCTACCCTGACACTGTGCCTCAATGGAGAGATCAGGACTCACACCCTACACTAACAGACAGCAAGAGTGGAAACCTGGTGTTCCAAACTCACACAATATAGTTCTGATGTAACTTGGTGCTCTTTGCTTGAATCCTTGAAAAATTGGCCACATTTGCCCCAAGTGGTTCACCGATTTAGTGACATCCCTATCTGCTCTATACTTCACCGTCTTACCGTCGTCTGGTTTCCTTTCTGTGAGGAGCCAGAGTTCGGAGAAATCCGCCCTGTTCCCAGTACAGCAATTGTTTCACCGGCATCATCGACAACTTTGAAGTCCAAGTCTTCATTGTACTTCCTTCGTTTTACTTGACGGCCTGATCGTCGCTTCTACCAAACAAACAAGAAACTGGCGTCATTAAGACAGCATCTCAAACTGTCACAGCTCTGCTAAACACGGCTTAGCTTGGGAAGGAGGCTGGATCAATGCTAAAATATTTTACTCTCGGTGTTGAATGACCCGGACCCCTAGCTGGCTGCTGAGAGAGAAGAATCTGCCTCCATTCACTCCACAGGAATTCTAATTATCTAAAGCCACAATTCCTCTGCCATCTCTACAATTTCATTCCTAATGTCTATACAGTTTTAAGAGCAGACTGCTTCTTTGGAAGGGTATTCACTCTAGCTGGTCTTCTTACTACAATAGATCCTCTGAAAGTTACCAGGGAAGTTAAGAAACTCTGCTCCCTTCAACTAACTTCCTAAACACAAACACAGCACACACCCTGGGATCAGAAGGTTTAGTAATGAAGATGTCTTCCTGAAATTTGATTCCCCCCACCCATCAGCTCACCATCTCCACTGCCAACCCCGTTTCCAATCTAATTACTTTGGCATCAATAACTTCTCCAATTAGATATCACAATTAAACACACACCCGTTAACTAATGTACATATTATTGAGATAAAATGACAAGGTCAGAGCAGTAATAACTGATCTAACTGAATCCTCTCCTTAAATAAAATGATTGCAGAATACATCAGCCATACTAATGTGCTACACAAGCTGGGTATACAGAGAATGCAGACAATACCACAGCAGGTCACTGGTCCCTAATGGTCTATACCGGTGCTCAGGCTTGATGGTCACGCAGTCCTCATTCCACATCATCCCAACCTTTCTTTCAGTACATAGAACACAGAAAAGGCCTTTCAGCCAACCCTGTCTATGAAGCCCACTGAGGAACTTCGATATTAATTCTAGTTATCAACACCTAGTGCCTCCTAAGCATTGGTGATTTCATGCTCATTTAGATCCTTCAGAAATGGTGTGACAATTACCTCCACTTAAACAGTGCATTCTAAATTCCACCTCAGTGAACAAGTTCCTCACTATATCCCCTCTAAATTTCTTCCCCTCTTACCCTACACAATGCCGTCCAGTTTCAGATGTCTCTGCTTTGTGGGAAAGTTTCCTATTATCCATTATCTACTCCCTACAAAATGCTGTAAACCTCGATTGGATCTCCAGGGAAGACTGACACAGCCTCCCTAGTCTCTCATCATAACTCAACTCTTCCATCCCAGGCAACACCTTGGTGAATTTTCAGTACAATCATATCCTTCCTAGAGTGTAGTCACCAGAACTGTACACAGTAGTCTCCAATGTTTTATAAAGTTACACCATTATCTTGTTTCTCTTATATTCTGTGCCCTGGCTAATGAAGGCTGGTACCCCATGTCAATCTTGGTTCATGTAAATTCTATTCTATGTTTTAATTTTCCTGTAAACCTCCCATGGCTTCCTGTAAACCGCGGGAGATTCCCAGAATCATTTTGATAGCGGTACATTCCACCTCAGGCTGATGTCAATCAGGCTTTAGATCATCTGAGCAATGGGATCAACATGCACAGCACAGTGCACACTAACACCTTCACCATCGTTTTGTGGAATTTTAACTAGGCCAGTCTGAAAAAGCAATTACCATCAACAATCACTTGTAATACCAGAAGAAACAACATACTGGACCATTGTTACATCATCAAGAACGACTACCGTGCTATTCCCCACCCTCACTTTGAGAAGTCTGATCACCTGGTTGTACTTCTACTCCCAGAGAATAAGAAGAGACTGAAGACTGCAGCACCAGTAGTGAGGACCAAGAAGGTAAGGACAAGAGAAGCACAGGAGTGCTTACAGGACTGCTTTGAATCGGTGGAGTGGACTGGACTGTATTCAGGGATTCATCTTTGAATCTGGGTGAGTATGCTGTAGTTGGTACCGACCTCATTAAAACCTGTGTGGATGAGTGTATGCCTACAAAGACTTACTGTACGTTCTCAAACCAAAAGCCATGTATGAACCAGGAGATACGTCATCTGCTGAAGGCTAGATCTGTGGCATGTAATGCTGGCGTCCCAGGTCTGTACTAGAAAACCAGGTATGACTTGCAGAGGGCTATTCCAAGGACGAAGAGACAATTTCGAACGAGGGTGGAGGCAACACCAGATGTACGACAACTTTGGCAGGGTTTGCAAGACATTACTTCCACAAAGCAAAACCCAATAGCATGAATGGCAATGCTTCACTACCAGATGAACTCAACGCTTTGCCCGCTTTGAAAGGGAGAATATAACTACAGCTGTGAAGATCCTTGCTGCACCTGATGACCCTGTGATCTCTGTCTTAGAGGCCAATGTTAGGATGTCACTAAAGAGAGTGAACCCTAGTAAGGCGAAAGACTCTGATGGAGTACCTGTTAAGGCTCTGAAAATCTGTGCCAAGTAACTGGCGGGAGTATTCAAGGACATTTTCAACCTCTCACTGCTACAGGCTGAAGTTCCCATTTGCTTCAAAAAGACAATTACACTAGTGCCTAAGAAGAATAATCTGAGCTGCCTTAATAACTATTGCTCAGTAGCACTCACATCTACAGTGATGACATATTTTGAGAGGTTGGTCATGATCAGACTGAGCTGCTGCCTCAGCAAGGACTTGGACCCATTGCAATTTGCCCATAGCCACAACAGGTCAATGGCAGATGCAGTCTCAATGGCTCTTCACACGGCTTTAGACCACCTGGACAACACAAACACCTACGTCAGGCGCTGTTCATCAACTATAGCTCAGCATTAAATACCATCATTCCCACAATCCTGACTGAGAAGTTACAGAACCTGAGCCTCTGTACCTCCCTCTGCAATTGGACCCTTGACTTCCTAACCTTCAACCACAATCTGCGCAGACTGGTGATAACATCTCCTCCTCACTGACGATACGCACTGGTGCACCTTAGGAGTGTGTGCGTAGCCCACTGCTCTGCTCTCTCTATACCCATGACTGTGTGGCTAGGCATAGCTCAAACACCATCTATAAATTTGCTGATGATACAACCATTGTTGGTAGAATTTCAGATGGAGATGAGAGGGTGTACAGGAGCAAGATGTGCCAACTAGTGGAGGAGGTCAGAGGAGGCACGGCAGGTGAAGGAGCGAGTGCGGGGATTGGCTGAGAAGGAGCGGCTGATTTAAAAAACCGGTTGTGAGAAGTGAGCTAACCAGACCTTCCAGGTCGGAGGAGGCGCGGCAGGTGAAGGAGCGAGTGCAGGGATTGGCTGAGAAGGAGCGGCTGATTTAAAATTATCAGCTAATATCAGCAAGGCTCCCTCTAGGGGAGTGTCCTGTTGGGGAGCAGCCTTGTCCAGGGAAGTGCCTTGCGAGAAAAATGCGAAGGAGGCTGAGAGTGGAGACTACGCCACAGTTGGAGAGGGGGAGAAGTGGAGAAGAGATGACCGCTAGGCTGATTCAGTGTGCTGCGTGCATGATGTGGGAGGTCAGGGACACTGATGGTGCCTCTGGGTCCTACACCTGCGGAAAATATGTCCAGATTCAGCTTCTGAAGGACCCTGTTGCAGCACTGCACAGGCAAATGGATGACATTAGGTTAATCCGTGAGAACGAGAATTTTCTGGGCAGGACCTACAGTGAGGTCGTTACACCCAGGATACAGGAAGGGAGAAGGAAGACGACGATGAGCAAGGAAAGGATGCTTGAAGTACAGGAGACCCCGGGAGATGTGCCTCTCGTAAACAGGTCCTCCCTCTTGGAAGCTGTCGGGACAGAAGACAGTGCCAGTCTGAGAGGCGGACGGGTCTGCGAGTCAACAATTGGCGCTGAGGCAAAGTCGAGGAGACAGACGTCAGACAGAGCCGTGGTAGTAGGGGACTCCATAGTGAGAGGTACAGAAAGGGGTTTCTGCGGCGACAGGCGAGGTTTAAGGATGGTGTGTTGTCTCCCTGGTGCCGGGATCCAAGATATCACAAACCGATTGCAGGGAATCCTCAAGAGTAAAGGTGAACATCCGGAAGTGGTGGTGCATGTCCGCACAAATGACGTGAGGAGGAAGAGGAAAGACATTCTACAGCGCGACTTCAGAGAACTCGGAAGAAGGCTGAAAAGCAGGACTTCCAGTGTGGTTATCTCCGGTTTGCTTCCAGTTCCTCGTGCTGGAGAGGGCAGGAACAGGGAGATAATGGATCTGAATGTGTGGCTGAGGAACTGGTGCAGGAATCAAGGATTTACATTCTTGGACCACTGGGGTATGTTTTGTGGTAAGGATGAATTGTACAAAAGGGACGGGTTGCACCTTAATAAGCAGGGCACCAGCATTCTGGCAGCCAGGTTTGCCTCTGCAACACAGGTGTGTTTAAACTAAGTAGTGCGGGGGAGGGGACAATCTGGAAACATAAGGATGGAGATAAAGGGGAAGTGAGAATAAGAAAAGTTAAGAATGACAGCAGAATCAACAGAGCAGAATGCTCAAGAAGGGATAGTACAGTATGGCCAAGTGAAATAGGAACTGATATGGGAGGTGAGGGGAGTAATGAATTAACAGTATTGTATATGACTGCATGGAGTATAAGAAATAAAGTGGATGAGTTTGAGGCACAGTTGGAAATTGGTAAGTATGTTGTTGTGGGAATAACAGAGACATGGTTTCAAGTGGACAGGGCCTGGGAAATGAATATTCAAGGATATACGTCCTATTGAAAGGACAGACCGATGGGCAGAGGGGTAGGGTGGCTCTGTTGGTGAGGAATGCTATTCAGTCCCTTGCAAGGGGGGACATAGAATCAGGAGACGTAGAGTCAGTATGGATAGAACTGAGAAATTCTAAGGGTAGGAAGACCCTAAAGGGAGTTATCTATAGGCCCCCAAACAGTAGTCTGGATGTAGGGTGTAAGTTGAATCAAGAGTTAAAATTGGCATGTCGCAAAGGTAATGCTACAGTTGTTATGGGGGACTTCAACATGCAGGTAGACTGGAAGAATCAGGTTGGTACTGGACCCCAAGAAAGGGAGTTTGTGGAGTCCCTCCGAGATGGATTCTTAGAACAGCTTGTACTGGAGCCTACCAGAGAGAACGCAATTCTAGATTTAGTGTTGTGCAATGAATCGGATTTGATCAGGGACCTTGAGGTAAAGAAGCCATTAGGAGGTAGTGGCCATAATATGATAAATTTTAATCTACAATTTGAGAGGGAGAAGGGAAACTCGGAAGTGTCAGCATTACAGTTGAACAAAGGGAACTATGGTGCTATGAGGGTGCGGCTGGCCAAAGTTCAACGAAACAATACCCTAGCAGGGATGACAGTGGAACAGCAATGGCAAGTGTTTCTGGGAGTAATGCGGAAGATGCGGGATCAATTCATTCCAAAGAGGAAGAAAGATCCTAAGGGGAGTAAGGGGAGGCCATGGCTGACAAGGGAAGTAATGGACAGTATAAAAATAAAAGAGAAGTATAACATAGCAAAGACAAGTGGGAAGCCGGAGGATTGGGAAACTTTTAAAGAGCAACAGAAGGTAACTAAAAAGGCAATACAAGGAGAAAAAAATGAGGTATGAAGGTAAACTAGCCAAGAATATAAAGGAGGATAGTAAAAGCTTCTTTAGGTATGTGAAAGGGAAAAAAATAGTTAAGACCAAAATTGGGCCCTTGAAGACAGAAGCGGGTGAATTTATTATGGGGAACAAGGAAATGGCAGGTGAGTTGAACAGGTACTTTGGATCTGTCTTCACTAGGGAAGACACAAACAATATCCCAGATGTAATAGTGGCCAAAGGACCTAGTGTAATGGATGAATTGAAGGAAATTTATATTAGGCAGGAAATGGTGATGGATAGGCTGTTGGGTCTGAAGGCTGATAAGTCCCCGGGACCTGATGGTCTGCATCCCAGGGTACTTAAAGGAGGTGGCTTTAGAAATCGTGGACGCATTGGTAATCATTTTCCAATGTTCTACAAATTCAGGATCAGTTCATGTGGATTGGAGGGTGGCTAATGTTGTCCCTCTCTTCAAGAAGGGAGGAAGAGAGGAAACAGGGAATTATAGACTGGTTAGCCTGACGTCAGTGGTGGGAAAGATGCTGGAGTCAATTATAAAAGATGAAATTACGACACATCTAGATAGTAGTAACAGGATTGGTCCAAGTCAGAATGGATTTACGAAGGGGAAATCGTGCTTGACTAATCTTCTGGAATTTTTTGAGGATGTATCTCTGAAAATGGACAAGGGAGAGCCAGTGGATGTAGTATACCTGGACTTTCAGAAAGCCTTTGATAAAGTCCCACATAGGAGATTAGTGGGCAAAATTCGGGCACATGGTATTGGGGGCAGAGTACTGACATGGATTGAAAATTGGCTGGCTGACAGAAAACAAAGAGTAGCCATTAACGGGTCCTTTTTGGAATGGCAGGCGGTGACCAGTGGGGTACCGCAGGGTTCAGTGCTGGGACCGCAGCTGTTTACAATATATATTAATGACTTAGATGAGGGAATTAAAAGTAAAATTAGCAAATTTGCCGATGATACAAAGCTAGGTGGCAGTGTGAAATGTGAGGAGGATGTCATGAGAATGCAGGGTGACTTGGACAGGCTGGGTGAGTGGGCAGTTGCATGGCAGATGCAGTTTAATGTGGATAAGTGTGAGGTTATCCACTTCGGTGGTAAGAACAGGAAGGCAGATTATTATCTAAATGGAGTCAAGTTAGGAAAAGGGGAAACACAATGAGATCTAGGTGTTCTCGTACATCAGTCAATGAAAACAAGCATGCAAGTACAGCAGGCAGTGAAGAAAGCTAATGGCATGCTGGCCTTCATAACAAGGGGAATTGAGTATAAGAGCAAAGAGGTCCTTCTGCAGCTGTACAGGGCCCTGGTGAGACCACACCTGGAGTACTGTGTGCAGTTTTCGTCTCCAAATTTGAGGAAGGATATTCTTGCTATTGAGGGAGTGCAGCGTAGGTTCACAAGGTTAATTCCCGGGATGACGGGACTGTCATATGTCGAAAGATTGGAGCGACCGGGCTTGTCTACTCTGGAATTTAGAAGGCTGAGAGGGGATCTTATTGAAATATATAAGATTATTAAGGGATTGGACACGCTGCAGGAAGGAAGCATGTTCCCGCTGATGGGTGAGTCCAGAACCAGAGGCCACAGTTTAAGAATAAGGGGTAGGCCATCTAGAACAGAATTGAGGAAAAACTTTCTCACCCAGAAAGTGGTGGACATATGGAATGCTCTGCCCCAGAAGGCTGCGGAGGCCAAGTCTCTGGATGCTTTCGAGAAAGAGATGGATAGAGCTCTTAAAGATAGCGGAATCAAAGGTTATGGGGATAGGGCAGGAACTGGATACTGATCGTGGATGATCAGCCATGATCACAGTGAATGGTGGTGCCAGCTCGAAGGGCCGAATGGCCTACTCCTGCACCTATTGTCTATTGAGGAGTGTCACAGCAACAACTTTGCACTCAACGTCAGTAAGACAAAAGAGCTGATTGTGGACTTTAGGAAGGGTAAGATGAAGGAACACATACCAATCCTCATAGAGGGATCAGAAGTGGAGATAGTGAGCACTTCTAAGTTCCTGGGTGTCAAGATCTCTGAGGACCTAAACTGTTCCCAACATATCAATGCAGTTATAAAGAAGACAAGACAGTCGCTATACTTCATTAGGAGTTTGAAGAGATTTGGTATGTCAACAAATACACACAAAAGCTTCTATAGATGTACTGTGGAGAGCATTCTGACAGGCTGCATCACTATCTGGTGGGGGGAGAAAGAGCGGGGTGACTGCACAGGACCGAAAGAAGCTGCAGAAGGTTGTAAATTTAGTCGGCTCCATCTTGGGTAACAGCCTACAAAGTACCCAGGACATTTTCAAGGAGCAGTGTCTCAGAAAGGTAGCGCCCATTATTAAGGACCTCCAGCACCAAGGTCATGCCCTTTTCTCATTGTTATCATCAGGTAAAGAGGTACAGAAGCCTGAAGGCACACACTCAAAAATTCAGGAACAGCTTCTTCCCCTTGGCCATCCATTTCCTAACTGGATATTGAACCCGTGAACACTATCTTACTTTTTAAATATACAATTATTTCTGGGTTTTTTTGCACGATTTTGATCTATTCGGTATACATATATGATGCTACTAAATTAACAAATTTCATGATACATGCCAGTGATAACCTGATTCTGATTCTGAAATGTCCACAAGAAAATGAATCTCAAGGTAGCATATGGTGACAGATACATACTTTGATAACAAACTTACTTTGAACTTTGGCCTTCTCCTTCTGAAATACCTATGCTGACATTTTCTCCTGTATAGCCACATCCCACTATTCCTCAGTACTCCTTAAGTGCCTCCCATTCATTGTAAATATCCTACCCTCATTATGATTCCAAGATGCATCACATCACACTGATCAGGATTACATCCCAGCTGCCATCGTACTGCCCATTCTACCAACTGATCAGTGTCATCCTGTTGCCCAAAACTATGCTCATTATTAATAATGTCACTATTTTTTGTGTGATCTGCAAACTTACATATCATATCTCCTACATTCATATCTAAACTGTTAATGTATACATAAAACAGTATGGGTCACAGATAGCCAATCATATTAACGACCCTCTGCCTCATATTACCATGCCAATTTTGAATCCATTTGTCTGTGCCCTCTAACATTTGGGCCATTTCCCATGTGGAGCCTTGGTCTTGGAATCAGAGAAATACCAGAGGCCATAAGATAGAGGAGAAGACTTGTGCTATTTAGCACATTGAGTCTGCTCTGCAATTTCATCATGGCTGATTCATTTTTCCTCTCAGCCCCAATCTCCTGCCTTCTCCTGGTAACCCTTCATGCACTGACTGAACAAGAATCTATCAGCCTTAAATATACATAAAGACTTGGCTTCCACAGCTACCTGTGGCAAAGACTTCCACAGATTCACCACTCTCTGGCTAAAGAAATTTCTCCTCATCTCTGTTCTAAAAGGTCACCCCTCTATTCTGAGGCTGTGTCCTCTAGTCTTAGACTCTCCCACCATAGGAAACATCCTCTCCACATCTACTCTCTCAAGGCCTTTTCACCATTCAATAAGTTTTAATGATGTCACACCTCAGTCTTCTGAATTCAAGAGAATACAGGCTCAGAGTCATCAAACATTTTTCATGTGACAAGCCATTCAATTCTGGAATAATTTTCAGGAATTGCATTTGTACTCAACAGACTCTGCAACTTTTTCGAGATAAGGTGCTCCCAATACACCAAGTAAGGCCTCATCATTACAAAGTCTCAACATTACATCCTTGCTTTTATATTCTAGCCCTCTTAAAATGAATGCTAACATTGCATTTGCCTTACTCACAGACTCAACCTGCAAATTAACCTTTAGGGAATCCTGCATGAAGGCTCCCAAGTCCCATCTGCAATTTCTTTGTCCATTCTCATAATCTAAGTCCTTCTGTAGCCTCTCTATTTCCTTAAAACTATCTGCCCCTCCACCTATCTTTATATCATCTGAAAACTTTGCAACAAAACCATCAATTCCATCATCCAACTCATTGATATATAATGTAAAAAGAATCGGGCCCAACACAGACCCCTGTGGAACACCATTAATCACTGGCAGCCAATCAGAAGAGGCTCCCTTTTTCCCCCACACTTTGCCTCCTGCCAATCAGCCACTGCTTTATCTATGCTGGAATCTTTCCTGTAATACCATGGGGTCATAGCTTGTTAAGCGGCCTTACGTGTGGCACCTTGTCAAAGGCCTTCAGAAAATCTAAGTACACAACATCAACTGATTCCCCTTTGTCTATCCTGCTTGTTATTTTTTCAAAGAATCCCAACAGATTTGTCAGGCAAGATTTTCCCTTGAGGAAGCCATGCTGACTATGGCCTACTTTATCATGTGCCTCCAAGTAATCTGAGACCTCAGCCTTAATAATCAACTCCAACATCTTCCCAACCACTGAGGTTAGACTAACTGGCCTATAGTTTCCTTCCTTATGCTTCTCTCCCTTCTTGAAGAGTAGAGTGACATTTGCAAATACGTCAAGGAAATAGGCCCCAAAGACCACCAACCATACCTACTTCACCAATACACTCTGATACTACAAAATATTTTATTGAATTGGCCAGATAGGATTTCCTTCTAACAAAGCCATGTTCTCCATCTTTCACAAACAAGAGAAAATCTGCAGATGCTGGAAATTCAAGCAACACACACAAAATGCTCGAGGAACTCAGCATGCCAGGCAGCATTTAGAAAAAGAATACAGTCTATGTTTCAAGCAAAACCCTTCAGCGGGGCTGGAGAAAGAAGCTGAGAAGTAGATTTAAAAGGTCGGGGGAGGAGAGAGAAACACCAGGTGATAGGTGAAACCTGGAGGGGGAGGGATGAAGTAAAGAGCTGGGAAGTTGATTGGTGAGAGAGACAGAAGGCCAAGGAAGAAAGAAAAGGGGGGAGGAGCGCCAGAGGGAGGCAATGGGTGGGCAAGGAGATAAAGGAAGAGAAAGAAAAGGGGATGAGAAATGGTGAAGGGGAGCATTACTGAAAGTTAGAGAAATCGATGTTCATGCCATCAGGTTAGAGGCTACCCAAACAAAATATAAAGTGTTGTTCCTACAACCTAAGTGTGGCCTCATCAGTGGAGGAGGCCATGGATGGACATATCAGAATGGGAAGTGGAATTAAAATGGGTGGCCACTGGGAGATCCCATTTGTTCTGGCAGACGGAGCATAGATACTCGACAAAGCGGTCTCCCAATCTACGTCAGGTCTCATGGATATACAGAAGGCCACACCGGAGACACCGGACACAGTATATGACCCCAAAAGACTCACAGCTGAAGTGTCACCTCATCTAGAAGGACTGTTTGGGACTCTGAATGATAATAAGGGAGGAGGTATAGGGGCAGGTGTAGCATCATTCTGTTTGCAAGGATAAGTGCCAGGAGGGAGATCAGTGGGGAGGGACGAATGGACAAGGGAGTCACATAAGGAGCAATCCCTGCAGAAAAGCAGAAAGTGAGGGGGGGAGGGCAGGAAAGATGTGTTTGAGGGTGGGACCCATTGGATGTGGCTGAAGTTTCGGAGAACTATGTGCTGGATGTGGAGGCTAGTGGGGTGGTAGGTGAGGACAAGAGGACCCCTATCCCGCGTAGGGCGACTGAAGGATGGGGTAACAGCAGATGTGTGTGAAATGGAAGAGATGCAGAGTGCAGCATTGATGGTGGCGCAAGGGAAGCCCCAATCTCTGAAAAAGGACATTTCCTTCGTTCTAGGATGAAAAGCCTCATCATGAAAGCAGATGCAGTGGAGACAGAGGAATTGAGGGAAGAAGATGGCGTTTTTACAAGTAACAGTGGGACAAAGTACAGTCCAGGTAGCTGTGAAAGTCAGCAATAGACATCAGTGGATAAGCTGTCTCCGTAGATAGAGACAGTGATAGCTCCCTATCATTCGTTAACCCCTGCCATCCCTCAGAACTCTATAACAGAAACTTCCCTACCCCTGACCTTGCACTTACAGGTTTATAATAATTGTATGGATTATCCTTGCTGCCCTCCTTGAACAAGGTACATTTGATGTGCTCACTAGCAGGGACCTCAACTGTGATCTTCTAAATTAAGTCATGATGCTACATTTTAATCACTCTCCAAGTACAGAGGATCCATTCAAATTCTCCTCTGGATTTCTTAGCAATTGTTTTAAAGTTATTGCACCTTAACAAGCAGGAAAGTAGCATTGAGGTAATCAATCTTACTGAATGATGCAGCAGATACAAGGAACTAACAAAAGCTTCTTTTTTACTTCCTTACAGTTTTAGTGTAGCAATACAGGAAACAAGAGTTGGACCATTTAACCCCTTAAGAGCCTCTACCAGTCAAGGTCACAACTGATCCAATCTTGACTCATTCTCTCCCCAAACCTCTTGTAATCTCCTTAAATTTTTTTCAATGACTTTGCCTGCATATCTGTTTGAAGTGGAGAATTCCAAAGATTTACAACCCTTTGAGAAGTGAGATTTTTCATCATTCCCTAAAATGGGTGACATCTTATCCTAACACCATGCCCAAGTTCTAGACACCCTCACCGAATGAAACGTACTTTCACTCCCGCTCAAAGTCTCATACATCTTAACAAATTCACTCTCATCTTCTTGAACTCCAGTGCACATAGGCTTAATGTATTCAACCATCATCCCTCAACCACTTCTTTCCAAGACTCAGCCATGCGAACCTCCTCCGCTTTGCCTCCAACACATGTACATCATAAAAAAATCATCTGGCCCTTCAAGTCATCTCTGCCATTCTATATGGCATAGCTATCTACCTTAACACCATATACGTGCTCTTCCCATCCCACATGAATGAATTACAAATACAACAAATCCACTGGTTCTTCCTTATTTATTCTTCTAATTACAGCCTCAAACAAAAAGAACACTTCTTGTACCCCATTACCTAATAGCTTCTAGCATGTTCTCCATTACCCCTTAAGTATGAAGACAAACTGTACACCATACTCCAGATGAAGTCTCACTAGTTCTCTGTAAGGTACATCAAAGTCATCTACCTTTTAAACCTCATATCATCTCCATTACATCCTGTGATGTGCCTGCATTTGTGTTTCATGCACTAGGCCAGATCTTTCTGTACTGCAACATTTTTTAGCGTCACTTTGCTTATAATGGGTGCTACAGTGGCGTAGCAGTTAATGTGACGTTATTACAGGTCAGGGTGTTCTGAAATTTGCAGTTCAATTTTGACACTGTTCTGTAAGGAGTCTTCCCTGTGGAACATATGGGTTTTCTTCAGGTCCTCCAGTTTCCTCCCACAATCCAAAACTCAACCAGCTAGGTTAACTTGTGATTGTAAATTTTCCCACGTCCCCGCGGGTTAATCAGAGTTGTCAGGGATTGCTGGGGTGGCATGGTTTGAAGGACCTATACTGCACCGTATTGCTAAATAAATAAATAAATAAATGGCTATTTGCTTTTTTATTCTTTCTCTCACAGTAGATAACCTCACATATTGCCACATCATATCCCATCTGCTAACTTTACACTCACTGATAATTTCACACTAATTTACTGACCTCTGCAAGCTCTGTGTTCTTCTCACAAGCTGCCAATTCACCTATTTTGGTCCTTCCATCCCACAAATAAAAACCTAGAACATAGATCATTACAGCACAGTACAGACCCTTTGGCCTTCAATGTTGAGCGAACCTTTTAATCTACTCTAAGAATAATCTAAAGCTTTTCTCCCACATCGCCCTCTATTTCTCTAACATCCATGTGCCAAACTAAGAGTTCCTTAAATGTCTCTAATGTATCTGCCTCTACCACTTTTGTTACTATCCGTTTATTCCACTGAACTCTTTCCTAAACCAACCTCAATCAAGTTTCCTTGTTCTAGAGTTTCCAAGTTTCTTGATCACCATCCAGTTTGCAGAATGAGATCATTCTTTAAATGGCACAACAGACAGATTGAAGGAACAACTGATTAAATATGTCCCACAATTCCAGCATTGATTTTCCTCCTCCTGTTCTGATTCATGATTGTTAACAACTCATCCAGACCAACTCTTTTAATCCACACTGGCTGATATCCTTCACTGCCCTCCAGACTGTGGTCCCCCAAACATGAGAAGCCAGGGGCACGAGATGATACAAACCAATGGCTTGCCTTTCTGTCACGCAAGTTTCCAGCAAAGTGGCCAACTTCGACCAAGCTGGAACTAATGAGATGGGCAGCACTTCCACCTTCCATTCGACTCCAGTAGTACTTTCACTTGGTGTCTTGCAATTAATTCTGGCACAGCTCCTTACTGTGACCCATCCGAGCCACACTTACTATTGCTGATAGCCATTGGGAAAGAGAACCTGGTCTCATCAGATATTCCACTGAATCGTTGAATTTCAAGGATATACCAGAGAGGTAACTCCTGATTAATCTAATCATCAGACACTAGTCATCAAGAAGGTGTCGTTTTCAAATCATTCTTTCTCAAGGAACACCTGAATCAGAGCAGGTTTTTTAATTCTGACAGATTCATAGAAGATTCTCTAAAAACATGCACATAAACACACTTAACATTTAAATCATGATTCTGGGCAAAGCAAGGGGGAAATATCACCATCAAGTAAATACATTCCAGCACAAATTAGAAACGAAGCAAGAGCAAACGGAAATCTCAGATGATGGCAAAATAATTCATGTACTGGATCACAATTCCAGCTTCTGTGCAGCTCAGAACTAGCCTTGTAAACAAAAAGCAGAAACAGGAAATGCTTCAACATGTAGTGTTTCAGGTCTCTGACCTTTTCTCAGAACTGTAAAAGTGCAGAGACAAACTTTTCCTGACTGTGGCTCATGCTGCCTGATCTGAGAACTTGTTGCATTCTCTTTTATTTCAGACTTACAACTGCTGTGTTCTCTCCTTTGCATTCATTTATCTGCCTCAACTTACACCTGCTACAGACACATCAGTTAGAAGCCTTCACTCCTCTTTCTCACATGTCATCAACAGCATTTGTGTCATCAGGACTCTCCTTGTTTCACCCTCCTCTCCTCCTTTGCAATTTAAAACACAGTTTATTCCTCGCTTTTTGGATCAAATGTCATTGTCCTGAAATGGTCATTCTGTTTCTCTTTCTGTCTCTTCTGCTGAATATTTTCTGTTTCTAGTCAGTGTGGGAAAGTCAGGCACAGGAGCCCTTGGACAACTGAAACTTATAAACAGACATTTCTGGAGAAGGGCACCAAGGTAAATTGACAGATTTGATGTATTGATCATCCTTGATATAATGGACGTGTGAAACAGTGTCTTGGTGAATGAATGACTTTCTATTCTTTCATACAATTGAACCTGTCAAATCTTTCCCAAGGTTTCAAGGTTCAGATGTTGATCAGAAGATATACAGCAGTACTGAGGTGGTGCAACCCTGCATGATAACTACTTGCACTGGCAGCTTCAATTCCAGAGCTCAGGGACATGGCAGGTAAAGGCAAGGCCACCTATGGTAGAGTGATGTACAAGAATCCCGAAATGAAGTACAGAGAGAAAATGAGGAATAGAAGGACTGAAGTAAGTCACACACCTTGGTTGATTTTTCATTTGAAGGCTATAGGGATGGAGCTCACAAAGACAGGCACAGAGGCAGAGATTAGAGATGAAAGTCAGTGCACTCAGACGCAGTGGCTTCTATGGGGCCAATCAAGAGTGTTACTGTCTTTTTTTAAATATATTTTTATGATTGCAAGATCCTGCTGATTATTAAAAACTTTTAGTACTGCAGGTCTATCCCATTCGTTAGCAGAGAAATGGAAGAAGCTGGACTACTTGCGGATTGTGCTGCTGCCTGCATCGGAGAGTTGGATTTGGTATGTAAAAGAGGTGTACAGTCTAACAAAGTGATTGCCTTGGTCGCTTTTCGTCTGATCGCAAGATCCTGTTCAACTTTGTTGTACAACGCTGCAAGTCCGATTCATTGATTTGTT
The DNA here is from genome assembly GCF_030028105.1 of Mobula birostris. NCBI lineage: Eukaryota > Metazoa > Chordata > Chondrichthyes > Myliobatiformes > Myliobatidae > Mobula > Mobula birostris. The sequence continues at coordinate 90,187,102 of NC_092371.1, read as the reverse complement.
GGTGAATGACAGGGGCAGGCGGTGGGGGAGCTGCACGGCCTTAGTTGTGGTGAGGACTAGGCCTCAAGCCGCAGTGTCGCCTGTTTGCAGCCGCCCGAGGGGGAAGGTGTCAGAGTCCGTGTGCTTCACCGGAGTGCCAGAGGCAGTGTGGATTGGAGTCAGTGGTGCTCCCCACTGTTCACTCGGCAGAAGACTAGCTAAATTATGTCCGACTGCAGACTGCTACAACATTCATGGACTCAGACACTTCGACTATTGTTTTTGTGTGATTATATTTTACTGCTATCTTATATGTGCTATGTGTGCCTTGTGCCGCGTATGACTGTTGGTTCTGTGTTTTGCACCTTGGTCGCGGACTAACACAGTTTTGTTTGGCTGAATTCATGTAGGGTTAAATGACAATTAAACCTGAACTTGTATTTTAAAATTAAGTGTTTGTCAGATCAGAAACCAATGTAAATCAGTAACCCATTGGGTAATGGGTGAGAGAGGGTCTTAGCCAAGAGCTGGACAGTTGATTAGCAAAAGGGATAAGAGAGGATCATGGGACAGGAGGCTTAGCCAATGGCTCTATCCCTCCCCCTCCTGTCTTCTCCTATCATTTTGGATCTCCCCCTCCCCCTTTCAGACCTCTTACTAGCTCTTCTTTCAGTTAGTCCTGATGAAGGGTCTCGGCCTGAAACGTTGACTGTACCTCTTCCTAGAGACGCTGCCTGGCCTGCTGCATTCACCAGCAACTTTTATGGGTAATGGGTGAGCAGGATTTGATGCTGGTTAAAACACTACAATCAATGAATTATCCCAAAACAAGCTGTCTGTAAGCTGAAGTCAGAAACCTTTGCTTTGTATAGCTACCCATATCAGATCACTCAGGATATACTTTCTACTTGCAGTATGGTAGCGTAGTGGATAGCAAAACACTTTCCAGCACCAGCTGTAATGGCAGGGTTCAATACTTGCCACTGAAAGTTTGTACTTTCTCCTCATGACCATGTGGGTTTCCGGATGCTCCTGTTTCTTCCCACATTCTAAAGTCATACAATTAGTGAGCTGTGCTATGTTGTTACCGAAAGCAGGCTTCCCAGCATAATTCTCACTTACTTGATTTGACACAACAACACATTTCACTGTATTTTTCGACATGCATGTGACAAATAAAGCTAATCTTTAAACAACCAGACCAACAACCGCTAATGAAATGGGACAGAAAGGGAGATAATATACTGAAACTGGCAAAACATTCACAAATCCCATCGAAGAGAGTAGTCAAGCCAGCCAAACGAGCCAAAACTTCCACAGCTTCCCTCCAGCGCAAACACAAATAAGGTGCAGACTTAGTCTCATTTATCTACTTAGCTCAGGTTCCAGTGACTCAGGTGAGTCTGTGTCTCCCCGTAACTTCTGCTCGTTCCCAGGTGCTAACCTACCACGTTGCAAATGTCATTCTAGATACACAAAGACAGACGAGCCCACATGATGTCTTCAAAAATAATCTCTTCAACTAGATCATTTAGCAGACTGCCAGGATCCAAAACACACAAAAGGAATAAAAACATGATTCACATGCAGAGGGAAAGCTCACTGTTCCTGAATCAGCAGGCACTCTATGAATCCCTCTCACCCATACACCATTTCCATTTTAGTTACTCCCACAATTAAAGCCTTGGAACAGTGCTAAAGACTCGTTTGAAGCACAGATGTAAATAGCACAAATATCACAGCTGCAAGGAAGTTTCTACTGTAGAGTGTTTTGCTGGCAAGATCCCAAGAAACGTTGTCCATCCTAAATTTCTCTTTCCCCCCAAACTTCTGTGATACAGCTTGGCACCAGTGTTGTCGCAGAGGTGGCCAGAGTCAAGTTTTAAGGACGGCAATAGATGTACAAGAAAGTAAACAGCATGGTGGAGCAAGCAAGATTACAGCAACTCCACAGCATCAACACAGAAACTCAAAAAAACCATTGAATATCAGGGGTCCATTTGCTAACCAGAGCACACAAAAATTGCTATTCATTCTAAACAACAAAGCTCTTTGTGATGACACGAGGTGCAAACACCCTACTTTCCTGTGTAGAACACTAAAGCAGCCAAGTCCCTGACATACTCACCCAAAAGCATATCTAAACTAATCGAACTTGAGTTCAGCACCCCCTCCCCTCCCCCACAACACAAGCCAATTGCAACACCCACAGGGAACTTGTCAGTTTCATCATCTTGGCCTCGAATTTCCATTCCTTCTATTCCTCTTGTTCACACTCTGTGCTCCAGTCAGAAACACCTGTATACCACTCTATCTTAGATTGCTGTGCCTTCAGCTGCCAAGTCCTTGAACTCTGAAACTGAAGCTGGCAATGAAATTGCTGTCACTCAATGTCGTATCACCTTTGTACTGCTGCATATCTTGCGATCAAAATTTGACCTAAGGCCTTGGGAAGGATTCGCTCAGGTTGAGTTGTATGAAAAGAACAGGTCTATTGCAGACATTTTCCTTTCTTTTCTGAATCTGTCTCCATCTCAGGAGACTGTGACATCTTCTATAAACAAACTTAATCACCGTCACACACAGCCTCTTTTGGGTCTGGGAGATCAAGTGCTCAGTTTTGGTCTCCATGTGACTGGAAAGATGCCATTCAACTGGAAAGAGTACAGATGAGAGTTACAAGAATGGTGCTGGGACTCGAGCGACTGAGTTATGGACAAAGACCATTAAGCAGAATTAAGCAATTTGGCACATCGAGTCTGCTCCACCATTCATTGATGGCTGGTCCTTTCTTCTCCTCCTCAGTCCCAATCCCCATCCTTATCCCTGTGTCCAATCAAGAACCCATCATGTTCTGCCTTAAATACACCCAAAGACCTGGCCTCCAAAAATGTCTGTGGTAACAAGTTCCACAAATTCACCATCCTCTGGCTGAAGAAATTTCTCTGCATCGATGTTTTAAATGGGTGCCCCTCTATCCTGAGGCTGTGCCCTCTTGTCCTAGACTCCCCCACCATGGGAAACATCCTTTCTACATCTACTCTGTCTAGGCCTTTCAATAGTCGAAAGGTGTCAATGAGACGCCTTTCATCCTTTTAAATTCTAGTGAGTGCGGAACCAGAGCCACCAAACATTCCTCGTATCATTCTTGGAATCAACCTTGTGAACCTCCTCTGGACCCTCTCCAAAGCCAGCACATCTTTTCCAAGATGAGGGACCCAAAACTGTTCACAATACTCTAAGTGAGGCCTCACTAGTGCCTCAGCATTACTTTCCTGCTCTTGTATTATAGACCTCTTGAAATGAATACTGACATTGTGTTTGCCTTCCTCACCTCTAGCTTGTGTGTTACGCACAAGGACTCCCAGGTCCCATTGCATCTCAGATTTTTGGATTTTCTTTCCTTTTAGAAAACAGTCCCTTTGCATCTCAGATTTTTGGATTTTCTTTCCTTTTAGAAAACAGTCCGCACATTTATTTCTACTACCAAAGTGCATGACCATGCATTTTCCAACATTTTATTTCATTTGTCACTTTCTTGCCCATTCTCTTAATCTGTCTAAGTCCTTCTGCAGCCTACTTGTTTCCTCAACACTACCTGCCCCTCCACCAATCTTTGTTTACAACCTGTAAACTTGGCAACAAAGTCATCTATTTTAATTGGAGTAAGGGGAATGATGAGGCTATCAGGCAGGAAATTGGAAGCTTAAATTGAGATCAGATGTTCTCAGGGAAAGGTACGGAAGAAATGTGGCAAATCTTCAGATGATATTTGTGTGGAGTTCTGCATAGGTACGTTCCAATGAGACAAGGAAGTTATGGTAGGGCACAGGAACCATGGTGTACAAAGGCTGTAGCAAATCTAGTCAAGAAGAAAAGAAAAGCTTACAAAAGGTTCAGAGAGTTAGGTAATATTAGAGATCTATAAGATTATAAGGCTAACAGGAAGGAGCTTAAGAAGGAAATTAGGAAAGCCAGAAGGGACCATGAGAAGACCTTGGCGGGCAGGATTAAGGAAAACTCCAAGGCATTCTACAAGTTTGTGAAGAGCAAGAGGATAAGGTGTGAAAGAATAGGACCTATCAAGTGTGACAGTGGGAAAGTGTGTATGGAACCAGAGGAAATAGCAGAGTTACCTAATACAGAGGTGCATACTTCAGTATTCACTATGGAAAAGGATCTTGGTGATTGTAGTGATGACTTGCAATGAACTGAAAAGCTTGAGTATGTACATATTAAGAAAGAGGATGTGCTGGAGCTTTTAGAAGGCATCAAATTGGATAGGTCACCGGGACCGGGTGAGATGTACCCCAGACTACTGTGGGAGGAAAGGGATGAGATTGCTGAGCCTCTGGTGATGATATTTGCATCATCAATGGGGACAGGAGAGGTTCCGGAGGATTGGAGGGTTGCAGATGTTGTTCCCTTATTCAAGAAAGGGAATGCAGATAGCCCAGGAAATTATAGACCAGTGAGTCTTACTTCAGTGGTTGGTAAGTTGATGGAGAAGATCCTGAGAGGCAGGATTTATGAACATTTGGAGAGGTATAATATGATTAGGAATAGCCAGCATGGCTAAACTCAGGTTGGAGGAGCAACACCTCATATACCGTCTAGGTAGTCTCCAGCCCCTTGGTATGAACATCAAATTCTCCAACTTCCGGTAATTCCCTCTCCCTCCCTTCCCCCATCCCAGTTTCACTCTACCTCCTCCCTCATGGTTCCGCCTCCTTCTACTACCCATTGTGCTTTCCCCTATTCTTTCTTCACCTTTCCTGCCTATCACCTCCCTGCTTCCCCTCCCCCACCCCTTTATCTTTCCCCTTACCGGTTTTTCACCTGGAACCTACCAGCCTTCTCCTTCCCACCCTCTCCCTACCTTCTTTATAGGGCCTCTGCCCCTTCCTTCTTCAGTCCTGATGAAGGGTTCCGGCCCAAAACGTTGACTGATCGTTTCCACGGATGCTGCCCAGCCTGCTGAGTTCCTCCAGCGTATTGTGAGTTTTGCTTTGACCCCAGCATCTGCAGAGTATTTTGTGTTCATGGCTTTGTCAAGGGTGGGTCGTGCCTTACGAGCCTGATTGAATTTTTTGAGGATGTGACTAAACACATTGATGAAGGAAGAGCAGTAGATGTAGTGTATATGGATTTCAGCAAGGCATTTGATAAGGTACCCCATGCAAGGCTTATTGAGAAAGTAAGGAGGCATGGGATCCAAGGGAACATTGCTTTATGGATCCAGAACTGGCTTTCCCACAGAAGGCAAAGAGTGGTTGTAGACGGGTCATATTCTGCATGGAGGACAGTGACCAGAGGTGTGCCTCAGGGATCTGTTCTGGGACCCTTACTCTCCGTAATTTTTATAAATAACCTGGATGAGGAAGTGGAGGGATGGGTTAGTAAGTTTGCTGATGCCACAAAGGTTGGAGGTGCTGTGAATAGTGTGGAAGGCTGTCAGAGGTTACAGCGGGACATTGATAGGATGCAAAACTGGGCTGAGAAGTGGCAGACAGAGTTCAACCCAGATAATTGTGAAGTAGTTCATTTTGGTAGGTCAAATATGATGGCAGAATATAGTATTAATTAAGACTCTTGGCAGTGTGGAGGATCAAAGAGATCTTGGGGTCTGAGTCCATAGGACACTCAAAGCTGCTGTGCAAGTTGACTCTGTAGTTAAGAAGGCATACGGTGTATTGGCCTTCATCAATCGTGGAATTGAATTTAGGAGCCGAGAGGTAATGTTGCAGCTATATAGGACCCTGGTCAGACCTCACTTGGGAGTACTGTGCTCAGTTCTGGTCACCTCACTACAGGAAGGATGTGGAAACCATAAAAAGGGTGCAGAGATTTACAAGGATGTTGCCTGGATCAGGGAGCATGCCTTATGAAAACAGGTTGAATGAACTCGGCCTTTTCTCCTTGGAGTGACGGAGGATGAGAGGTGATCTGATAGAGGTGTATAAGATGATGTGAGGCATTGATCATGTGGATAGTCAGAGGCTTTTCCCCAGGGCTGAAATGGCTGCCACAAGAGGGCACAGGTTTAAGGTGCTGGGGAGTAGGTACAGAGGAGATGTCAGGGGTAAGTTGTTTTTTTTTTTACGCAGAGAGTGGCGAGTGCGTGGAATGGGCTGCCAGCAACGGTGGTGGAGGCGGATACGATAGGGTCTTTTAAGAGACTTTTGGGTAGGTACGTGGAGCTTAGAAAAATAGAGGGCTATGGGTAACTCTAGTCATTTCTAAGGTAGGGACATGTTTGGCACAACTTGGTGGGCTGAAGGGCCTGTATTGTGCTGTAGGTTTTCTATGTTTCTATTCCATCATCTAAACTGTTCACATACAGCATAAGAAAGAGCGGTGCAAACACCAACACCTGAGGAATACCTCTCGTCATGAACAACCAACCAGAAAAGGATCCTTTTATTCCCACTCTCTGCCTTCTACCAGTCAGCCAATGCTCTAACCATGCCAGTAACATTCCTGTAATACCATGAGCTCTTACTTTGTCAAAGGTCTTGTGATATTCTGAATATACAATATCCACTGCATCCCCTTTATCTATCTTACTTGTAATTTCCTCAAAGAATTCCAGCAAGTTCATCAGGCAAGATTTTCCCTTAAGGAAACCATGCTGACTTTGTACTATCTTGCCCTGTGTCACCAAGTACTCGATAACCTCCTTTGTGCCCTTAGGTCTTTCAGCTTTTTGAGCACCTTCTCCTTTGTAATAAGTAGTAGCTGCACTCACTTCTCTTCCCTCACTCCATTCAACACTGCTAATGTCTTCCACAGTGAAGACTGATGAAATTTCATCTGTCACCTCATCTCCCCTTATTATTTCTCCGGCCTCATTTTCTAGTGGTCCTAAATCCACTCTTATCTCTCTTACTTTTTTTTACATACTTGAAAAAGCTTTTACTATTCACTTTGATATTGTTTCCTAGTTTGCTTTCATAGTTCATCTTTTCCCTCCTAATGATTCTTTTAGTTAGTCTCTGTAGATTTTTAAAAGCTTCCCAATCCTCTATCTTCCCACTAATTTTTGTTTTGTTACATGCCCTCTCTTTTGCTTTGACTTCCCTTATCAACCACAGTTGTACTATTATGTCATTTCAGTATTTCTTTGTTTTTGGAATACATCTATCCTGCACCTTCCTCATTTTTCCCAGAAACTCAAGCGATTGCTGCGGTGCTGTCATCCCTGCCAGTATCTACTTCCAATTTACTTTGGCCACCTCCTCTCTCATACCATTGTAATTTCTTTTACTCCACTGAAATACTGTTATGTCAGACTTTACTTTCTCCCTACTAAATTTCAAGTTGAACTCAATCATATTGTGATCACTGGCTCCTAAGGGTTCCTTTACCTTAAGCTCCCTAATTGCCCTCGGTTCATTACATAACACCCAATCCAGTATAGCTGATCCCCTAATAGGTTCAATGACAAATGCCACCTTGCAGGCATTCAACAACCTCACTCTCTTGAGATCCATTACCAACCTGATTTTCCCAACCAAGCTGCAGGTTAAAATCTCCCATGACTATCATAACATTGCCCTTTTGACATGTCTTTTCTATTTCCCGTAGTAATCTGTACTCCACATACCAGCTACTGTTGGGAGGCCTGTATACAACTGCCATCAGGGTCCTCTTACCCTTGCATTTTCTTAACTCCACCCACAGGGCTGTATTTGCTGCCCTTTTTGATTCTGCATCTCTAGTGCACTGATACTCACCCTGTTAGCTGCAATTTTGTCCCATCATTTGCCTGCCCTTCCTGACAGTCTGACTGGACACTGACTTTGTTTTTATTACCATCCGTCCTACCCTGAATCCCTTCACTCCAGTTCCTACCCTCCCTGACAAATTTAAACCCTCCCAAAAGCCCTAACAAACCTGCCCACAAGAATATTGGCTCCCCGAAGGGTTCAGGTGCAATCTGTCACTTTTACCTCTCCCAGAAGAGATCCCAATGATCCAAGAACCTGAAGCCCTACCCCCTGCACCAGCTTGTCAGCCACACATTTATCTGCCAAATCGTCCTGTTTCTCCTCTCACTGGCATAAGGCACAGGTAGCAATCCAGAAATTACTGCCCTGGAGGTCCTGCTTCTCAGCTTTCTGCTTAGCTCTTTAAATTCTCTCTTCAGGACCTCTTTTATTTTCCTTCCTATGTAATTGGTACCAATATGTACGAAGACATCTGGCTGTTCTCCCTCCCCTGTGGATGCGATCTAAGGCAACCCTGACCCTGGCATCTGGGAGGCAACATATCATCTGGGTGTCCCGTTCACATCCACAGAATCTCCTGTCTGTTCCTCTGACTGTTGAATCCCCTATCACTACCTGTCCCCTCTTCTCTCCCTTTCCCTTCTGCACTACAGACCCACGTTCAGTGCCAGTAACCTTGTCTCCATGGCATTCCTCTGGGAGGCCATCTCCCACAACAGTATCCAAAACAGAGGGAAATGGCCACAGGGATGTTCTGCGCTAACTGACTATTCATGTTTCCATTTCTCCTGACAGTCACCCAGCTACTCGCCTCCTGAAACTTAGGGGTGACCACTTTCCTGTAACTCTGATTGATTACCTCCTCACTCTCCTGTATAAGTCAAAGGTCATCCAGCTGCTGCTCCAGATCCCTAACACAATCTTCAAGGAGCTACAGCCGGATACACCTCACGCAGATATAGTTCCCTGGGAGACTCTGAGTTCACTAAAGGTTGAAGAGGTTGGGAATTTATTCAACGGAAATTGGGAGAATGAGAAATGGTCTCACAGTGGAGTATAGAAAGGACGTTGCCAGGACTTGAGAACCTGTGTTACAGGGAAAGGTTGAACAGGTTAGGACTTTATTCCCTGGAGCATTGGAGAATGAAAGAAGATTTGATAAGAAAATGTCTGAAACAACAGGCTCAATCCCATCATCTGTTTTTTGGAGTCTTCCATTGACCACAATGATAGCTCATCCAGTCCCAGGAGAGCTTCAAACACAGCATAGAAATTACACAACTACTAAATAAATTCCCACATAAAGTCAACATGTTCAAAACTAGAGAGCCAAAAATGAACAATTGTGACAATTGCCAATGGCCATTGCTGTCCAGGGACAGGCGTGCTTTTCCTTGTTCTCCCTAGAACAACATCTGGTGAAATGTCAAGCGAGGTTTACCAAACCATCATTTGGTAAAAGTTTGAAATCAGAAATCAGAATCCAAATGAGATATCTTCATCTTCTTTACACACTTTACACATTTCCCAGGTCTGCAGTCAGCTAGTGCTCAACGTGACTCATACACCAGCATGCAAGTGTGTCCAAACTCTGAAATGTACTCAGGTGATTATCTAACCAAACTGTGGCAAAACCATGGCTACATAACAGTATAGCAAACCACATCACTGAGCAGACATTTATTCTTTGGGTTTGTCACATCAAGTAAGCCAAAGTTGAAATTTAAAAAAATGATTAGAACTACTAAAAATCAAATAAAGACCTGGTTGGTAGATGGAGAGAAACAAGTACATTTAAGATAGATTGGAATAATTTGACTTACTAGTAGTGTTTTCCATTCAGGAGAACTATTCCATTGTCATATTGTCATTTGGAATAGAACCACAACAATTAAAACCCCAGGTAATATCTGCAGAGCAATGGCAAGCCCCAGAACATGCAACAGTACAGCACAGGAACATGGACTTTGGTCCATGAGGTCTGTTTGACCGTTGCCAAATTAAACTAATCCCAACTGACAACATAATCCGTATCACTCTACTCCCTTTAAATTCATGTATATATCTCTTAAACATCTCTATCGTATCTGCTTCCAGCCCTAGTAGAGTTTTCCTGGGAGCACCACTCTCCCGTGTAAAAAAAAACTTGCCCCACACATCTCCTTTAAACTTGTCCTCACAGTAAGGTAAGCCCCCTTGAATCTGACATTGGGACAGAGACTCTTGACTATCTATCTATGCATCGCATAATTTCATAAAGTTCTATCATGTCTCTTCTTAGTCTCTGACGTTGTAGAGAAAACAGTCCAAGTTTGTCCAACATCTGCTAATACTGTCCAACCAGACAGTGTCCCAGTAAAACTCCTCTGCACCCTCTCCAAATTCTCCACACCCTTTCTGTAAAAGGTGACTAGAAATGCACACAATAAACCAAGGGGCCTAATCAGTTTTATAAAGCTGCAACATGATTTCTTGACTCTTATACTTAATGCCCTGTTTGATGAAGGCATGCAGGCCATATGCTTAGTTTTAACTACCCTATCTACCTGAGTCACCCTCACATATCATGTGGCCAAATACAGCACCTCTGCTCATCATCAGGGTTACCACTCACTGCCAGCTGCACATTCCTCTAACACTCTCAATTGAGCAGCCTCCTCAACAATGCTTTTCATCTCCTGGTCCATTATGAAGGTGGTCAGTGACATGAGTAGCAACTCAGGGCTGAATAGCCCTCAACCAGAGAGCGCACATGACAAACGTCCACAAACTTTGCTTTTAATTTTGCGAAAGGTATTTGCATTTACGTGGAATCTTCCACAATCACCAAAAAGTTATTAATTTAGAAATATGGTCACTATTATAATGCAAGAAACAGGATCGAGAAGGAGATCTAAAAACAGTAACCTTTTGAGTGATAGGAGGGATAAATATGGACCAACATACCAAAGTTAACTACACAACTCTTCCAACTAATGGTCATGGCATCATTATGTCCATCTAAGAGGCAAGCGGTTTAACATTTCACTGAAAGTCAAGCTTCTCTAACTAGAATCTCAGGAATACATCTTAAAAATAACCAAAGCAAGATCTCATTTGTGGTTAGTTTAACCATAGTACAGCAAAATCAATTCACAATCTACACATTTCATTTCCTGGAGATCTGATCTTTCCTAACAAACTGAGATGGACAATCTGGAAGGCATATAACACCATCTGCAAGGGTACGTGACGACAATCACAAAACCTCCACATCAGGAATTCAGCGTTGACCATTTTCTAGAAAATGCAGCATCACTCTTCTGCTGTGATGGGAGGTGATGGGTGACATAGCATGGAGAACAGGGACAGGGTGGGATCAGACCCCACACCTGAGGTGTCAGGGCAGGGGCAGTATCAGCTCTTTCCTGCAGAGATTCTGTATGTGCATGCATGCATGCATAAGTAAAAGAATGGCCTGTACCAATCTTCGCTTGAAGTTTGAGGGTAGATGATTTGGTGGTACATCTCTCCTATTACAATGATTTTTGAGAGTGATTTGCAGCAGGTGGGCTGGAGTCCTTGCTGAGTTGGAGGCTGACCCCTGCCACTGGCACTGCCCTCCAGTGTTCGCTCAGTAGAAGAAAAACTGGATTACGGCCACCTGTGGCTGCACTAGATGATCAGGCTGTTCTTGCCAACAACATCCCATGCACCATCAATCTACAGGACATGACTCTCAGAATTGGGCCACATTATATATTTTCTGCATGACTGTATGTTTACTGCTATCTTATATGTGCTGTGCTGTGTATGACTGTTGGTACTGTGTTTTGCAGCATGGCCCCAGAGGAACACTGTTTTGTTTGGCTGTATTCATGGATATTCATGACGTGTGGTTGAATGACAATACTTTAGCAATTGCCATAGAGTTCTCAGTTCACCTGGAAATCAACAAGTGTGGTGGTGGTGGTGGGGAGGGGTGCGGGGTTAAACATTTGAAAGGAATCAGCAGATCAAGCAGCATCTATGGGGACACAGTAACAATCGGCGTTTCAGGATGAGACTCTTCACCAGGTCTGATTGGGTGGACAGAAGGGGGAAGAGGGGTGAATAAAGAAGGAAACAGAGGCTGGTAGATGATAGATGGAACCCGATGAGTGAGGGATATGGAGCCAGGTGGGGAAGATGAGGGCAGCTGCACTCCATCCATACGAACTTCTTAAATTTCCAGATACACGTCACTTCATGTCCCGTCTGCTTCCTCACAGCCCTGTCTGTCCTCAGCCTTCTTGACAGTCAGAGGGAGACCAACCACAAACCAGAAGAACAACATCTCACATTCTACTTGTCTACAAACACCTGGTATGAACACAATTTCCCACACCCGTCAGTGATAAGTATTCTATGACACAGCAATAGGTCCTTTGGCCCAACTGGCCCATACTGACCAAGATTCCCATCTATGCTAATCCCATTTGCCTGCATTTGGTCCATATCCCTCTAAACTAGGTGTTCCCAAACTCAGGTCCACAGACCCTTCAGTTAATGGTACAGGTTCATGGTATAAAAAGGTTGGGAACCTCTGCTCTAAACCTTTCCCATCCATGTACCTGGCTAAGTATCTTTTAAGTGTTACTATTGTACCTGCCTTTGATAGCTCATTCTACACCTGCTGGGCAAAAATAAGTTACCCCTCAGGTTCCATTATATTTCTCCCCACTCACCTTAAACCTATGCCCTCTAGCTTTTGATTCCTGAACCGTGAGAAAAAAGACTGTGAGCACTGACTCTATCCATGTCCCTCACAAGTCCACCCTCACTTCTCTCCCTTTAGTTCACTGTTTACTTGCCTTCCGTCCTGGTTACCAAGACTCATTACCCTCCTCCATCTTGTTCCATCTGTGCATCTTCCCCTTCATGTGATTCCACCTATCACCTCTGCCTCATCCCTCCTCCTCTCTCAATTCTAAATACTGACTATCCTCCCCCAATACTCCCGTCTCTCTCCTCTCTTTCTCTCTCTCACTCTCTCAATTCTATATAAGACTATCCTCCCCAATATTCCCCTCTGCCTCATACCCCTCCTCTCAATTTTATATACTGGCTACCCTCACCCAATACTTCATTCTCCTCTCAATTCTATGTAGAGACTATCCTCTCCCAATACTCCCCCCTGCTTCGCCCCCACTCTCAATTCTATATACTGACTACCCTCACCCAATTCTCCCCTCCAACTCAAACCCTCTCCCCTCTCAATTCTATATATGCTTATCCTTCCCCAATACTCTGTCTCACCCCCTCCCCTCTCAATTCTGTATACTATCCTCCCCAACACTCCCCTCTGCCTCACAACCCACCCCTCTCAATTCTGTATACTAGCTATTCTCCCCCAATATTACCTTGTCTCCCCCCCTCCACTTCAATTCTATATATTGGTCATCCACCTCCAATAGAGTCTCAGCCAAAAAACACCAACCACCCCCTTTGTCTCCATAAAGTTACTTGGTTGACTGAGTTTTTGGGGAATTTGTGCTTGTGCTGCAGGTTCCAGAACTGGCAATTTCTCACATGGACAGACACCAGGGTTAATTCTCCCTGGGAATGGCCTCAGGGGCATGCTTTACCTGAGCATCTGTCAGCTCCTCTGTAGCCAAAGGTGTCTTCTCTGCTGAATGCTCCTGTTCAGAATTCTCCACAGGAACACCATTTTTCCTTTTCCCTTTCTTCTTCTTTTCTGTTGGTGTTGGGCCTTGTTCTCTGCTGCAAGAAAGTACACTTCTTGAAAAACTTGTGGTCAACTTATTTCAGTTCTACTTTCCACTCTCAATCATGGAACAGATGGCAATTGATCTCAAAGCTGGGAGGAATGTGAAAATCAAAGATATCGTCAAGGCATTGGTGGGCTGGGAGCTAAGGTATATCAACAAGGAAAATAAATGTAGTGTATTGTGTAGAATAGATAGAGCTCAACACTGTCAGTACTGATACTGTCCATCAGAGATTCAACAACCCTACGGGTGGATGTACTATGTAGAGTGGACAGAGCTCAGGTGGATGTACTGGGTAGATTGGACAGAGCTCGGGTAGATGTACTGGGTAGAGTGGACAGAGCTCGGGTGGATGTACTGGGTAGAGTGGATAGAGCTCGGGTGGATGTACTGGGTACAGTGGACAGAGCTCGGGTGGATGTACTGGGTAGAGTGGACAGAGCTCCGGTGGATGTACTGTGTACAGTGGACAGAGCTCGGGTGGATGTACTGAGTAGAGTGGACAGAGCTCAGGTGGATGTACTATGTGGAGTGGACAGAGCTCGGGTGGATGTACTGGGTAGAGTGGACAGAGCTTGGGTGGATGCACTGGGTAGGGTGGACAGAGCTCAGGTGGATGTACTGGGTAGAGTGGACAGAGCTCGGGCGGATGTACTGGGTAGGGTGGACAGAGCTCGGGTGGATGTACTGGGTAGAGTGGACAGAGCTCGGGCGGATGTACTGGGTTGAGTGGACAGAGCTCGGGCAGATGTACTGTGTAGCATGGACAGAACTCGACATTGTCAATACTGATACCGTCAGTCAGAGATGTTACCCATTTCAACAACCATAGAGGTGTTAGGATGCTGGAATTATTTGCAAAAGCATCATCTTATTCTTTTATAAAAGTACTGGTATTCCAATGCATGACAGCTTTTAGTGTTAGAATAAAAAGTTATTCACAATCAGGAGCTAACACAAAATACCAAATAAGCCACCACCAGCAAACTCCAACCCTAACTGTCTAATCTACAGAAAAGGTCATGCAGGTAGTATATCAAATAAAAAGTAGAAGCTGATTTTTTTTTAGTTGTATGGTTTACTAGCACTATCAGTGCTCACAATTTAGCAGCTCAGTGAGTCATTGGCAAATGGTTACCATAACTGTAAACTGCTAGAAGTCTTTAAGAAATAATTTGAAAGGTGTTTACACTTCTGGAGGAGACTAGATCTACAGTCCATAGATATAAGATAGTCACTAATAATCCCAATAGGAAATGCCAGAAAATGACTTCATCTACAGAGCAATGATGATGTGGAAGTTGAATCATATGGAGTGGTTAAGGTCAATAGCACAGATAGGTTTAAGAGGAAGTTCGACATAAATAGGAGACTGAAATGGACAGCAGGAGATGGTGGTAGCACAAGATGGATTGAGGTGTGAAGTGGTGGTGTGGAACAGAAACAATGACACGGAGTAGGAGTCCTGGCCCCTTAGACTAGTTCTACGAGTCAATATGACTCAAGCTGTTCTGTCCCAGCTATCAACTCCTCCCTTCTGTGTTATTCCCATGTAGAACTCATTGCAAGTGTAATTTTGCTTGAGTTTCAGGATACAAAAACAATTTCAACTTGTCTCGTTTCTATATACATTATATGGTTATATACATGTATACAGTTAAATGACAATGAACTTGACTTGATCTTAGGAATTAGGTCAGTAATTGCTAGTGCACTGTTTGCAAAGGAGCAGCTGAGATGAATAGCTTCTTTCTGTATGTAATTACATCACTTCAACACTTGGTTCTCAGGGCTTCCCGGAATGCTGGCACCAGAACATGTGGCGACACTTCCGGGCTTCCCCCAGCACACTCTCGAGTGTGTTGGTTGTTAATACAAGTGATACACTTCACTGTAGGTTTCGATAAAGATCCGGTAAATAAATCTGAATCATCCATGGGAAATGCCCTTTAAACAAAATACCCATGAAGACAAGGCAGTTAGAAAGATAGTACACAATAAGGCAGAAAGTGATGCTTTGAGAAAGCATTACAAGTTTTAATTAAGTGCATCAAATTAACTGGTAAGAGATGAAAAATAGGTGAACCTCAGTAGTAAGGTGTACAAAAACTGCTTCGACAGCCATAACACAAGATTTATATCTCACCAGTGCACTGACCTGGCAAGCACTAGTGAATATAGCAGGTTGTGGTCAGTGTCATATAAGTCTGAGCTAATGCTTTTAAAATGCATAGATTTTTTTTAAATTACAAGGATAATGTTAATGATTGGAAGCTTTTAAAACTTTAGTAAATGCAATATTTTCTGAGTGGTTTTGTTCTAAGTGCGTTATTTACAGTGCCTTGCAAAAATATTCAGCCCCCAACCCTTAGTTCACATAAATGAGTACTACAACCAGGGATTTTGATTAATTTAACTGAGAATTTTTATGGAAAATTGTAAAGCATGAAAAACTAAGATATCAAGAACTGAAAAGTCAGCAGTTTAAAAGCATTCATTCCCCTTTGCTCAGTACTTAGTTGAACCACTTCCTGCAGCTATTATAGCCAGTAGTCTTGGTTAAGTCTTTATTAGCTTATCAAAGTGATGGAGCAAGATTTGTCCACTGCTCAAGCTGTGCCAGGTTAGTGAGCAGTGGTGTACAGCAATCTGGAGGTCTTTCCATTGATGTTCAATCAAGTTAAGATCAGGACTCTGACTGTTCCACTCAAGGACATCCAATTTTCTTCATTTGAAGCCACTCCATGGTTGCTCTAGCAGGGTGCTCTGGATCACTGTTCTGCTGAAAGATGAACTTCCTCCGTAGTTTAAGTTTCCTGGCAGAGGCTGGCAGGTTTTTATTCAGGGTCTCTCTGTATTAAACAGCATTCATCTTCCCATCAATCCTAAACAGATTTTCAGTCCCTGCTGCTGAAAAGCATCCCCATAGCATCCTGTAATAATCACTCCACCCTCACCATTTCCAACATCCTTTGCTCCTGCTAGATTTACAAATTTGCTCTCTGCTCCACATTACAGAATGCTTCTCTAGTACTTCCTAATTTTATGTATTGCACGGTACTGCTGCCCTCAAAAAAATTCTGATATGGGTTTCTATTCTGAACTGAGAGTGGGAAGGGAGCAGAGAGAGGGGAATCATGGTAGGGAAAAAGGGATAGGGAGAGGGGAAGCAGCAGGAAGCACCAGAGAAGCATTCTGTAATAATCAATACAGGTTTAACCCGCCATCCGAAGGTAGAGCGTTCCTATGAAACGGTTTGTAAGCCGGAATGTTGTGAAGTGAAGAAGCAATTACCACTTATTTATATGGGAAAAATTTGTAAGCCTTCGCAGACCCAAAAATAACCTACCAAATCATGCCAAATAATACATAAGACCTAAAATAACAGTAACATATAGTAAAAGCAGGAATGATATGATAAATACATAGCCTATATAAATTAGAAATACTTCTCTACAACGATTGCCTGCACTGTTCCCGTAGCAAAAATCTCACGCAAGCGCTGTTGGCAAAAACACTCTCTCCAGTAACCTTTAAGCTATGAAGTTACCAAATCATACCAAATAACACGTAAAAATACACAGCTGATAAAAATGTAGAAATAATGTATGTACAGTGTAGTGTCACTTACGGGAATCGGGAAGACATCCAGCACACTGATGATGGTGTGCTAGGCTGAGCTGTCGGAGTTTGGGTGGTGCAGTGGCCCCCACCCTCCGGGCAGTGACCGATACCGATCCGCGAAGCATGCAGGGGTACAGTGGTAGTCAGGACGCACCAAGCACATCTTTAAAAAAAAGCCAAAACAAGCAAGCTATTTAATTATGTGCCTCATTAATTAATGAGGTGTCATCTCATTGTCATCTGTTTCCATTAGGGCAGGCAGGTCATCTTCTTCTATGTCTGCCTGCCTCGATGTCGAAGGTCGAGGTTCGACCTCTGCGGTGGCTGATGTGGAAGGCTTGCTTGGCAGCTTAGCCTCGCACATTTTTCTATCATACAGTTCTTTGTAAGCACTCAAACCATCCTGCAAATATGCCCTAAACCAACGTATCCTTTCAAAATTAAAGTCATACTTTATCATTGCAGCGAAAATCTCACGTAGTTGCCTCACATTCAGTTCCTGGACGACTTCACTTTTGCTACTGAATTTTGCTTCTGTTATCCTTTCCTCTTCCAATTGCATCAGCTCTTCATCTATCAGTTCTTGGTCATGAAATGCCAAAACCTCTACAACATCATCTTCGTCAACTTCCACAAGCCAAACTCACTTTGTCCTTACTTCGTTCACCATGATTGAAACGTCTAATTATGTCTAGTTTTACGCGAAGTGTAACACCCTTACGAGCTCTTTTAGGTTTTTCCGATACCATAGAATTCATCTTGCAAACGGCTGCTCACAGGCACATGCTTAAGCAATGCCGGCTAGAATGCCGTTCCGAATCCGGGGGAGATGGGCTGCTTTTCCCCACGCACTGATTTTTATTGCGCGCTGCTTTTTTTGTAACAGTGAAAACACCTTCTGTTAGCGAAACCAGGTAACTAATGTAGGTCTTTCGTAACAGTGAGGTTTCGTAAAGCGAACGTTCAAAAAGCGGGGGACACCTGTAAACCAACTGTTTGGAATCAAATGACCTTGCCTGGTGTCTCGGGGCTGGACCCATCCCATATCCTCGCCCCAATACTCCTTCTTTGCCACCTCCCGCGGCACTCCACCCTTACCATTTCCAACATCCTTTGCTCCCGCTAGGTTTACAAATTTGTTCTCTGCTCCACGTTGACAAAATACAGTACTGTGCAAATGCCTTAGGCACCCTCGCCATATATATGTGCCAAAGACTTTGCACAGTACTGTACCGCTTAGTGTTGTGGCCAAAAAGTTCCACTTTAGTCTCATCTGAAAATAAGATGTTCTTCCAAATCTTTATAGTATCTTCTAAGTGATGCTTTGAAAGTTTTTATGGGCAAGAACAGGTTTTTTTTTCCACCATAGCTTCTTCCTTGTCACTCTTCCATAAATACCCTTTTTGTGCAAGGCCTTAGAGATTGTGGAAGCATGAAGTTCATCTCCAGCTACAGCCACTGACTTCTGCAGCTCAATCAGTGACTGTTGGCGTCATAGCAGCCTCTCCTACAAGAGCCATTCTTCTCCGCCGACTAAATTTAGAGGGGATGACCTCAGCAGTGGTTTCATATTTTTTCCACTTTTTCAAGAATGACTGCATTCAGCTCTAAGGTATATTCGGTGCCTTTGAGATGATTTTGTACCCTTCTCCAGATTTGTGTTTCTCTAATGTCATTTCCCTGATTTGTCTTGAATGCTCTTTTGTCTTAAGTTTGGTTTTATCTGTTGAAAATCTACCATACTGTTGGACCTGACAGAGAGGATATATTTATTCTTATAAATTCATTAAAAAAAGTGATCCTCCAATTTTCTACATCAACAAATTGGGTGAATTGGTAATACAGTATATGGCACCTGAAGAAAGTTAGTGTAGCAATTACAAAGGGATGAATACTTTTTCAGCCACATAATTTATGGTTTTTAATTTTAGGTAAATTGTTGACAAGTTTTGGCATTTTTCTTTTGATTTGATATGATGCACTATGCTTTGTAAATTAGCTCAGAAAATCCTACATCAGTATATTTTAAATTTACAAAATGAGACAGTAAAATGTGAAAATAGTTGTGGGGGTTGAATACTTCTATAAGGCACTGTATGTTTACACGTAGAATAGTACAAACCCTCTATTTCCAGAAGTTGGAAGAATAAATTGTGGACACAAAAAATATGCTAAAGAGCCTTGACAAGATAGATGCTGAGAAGCTGGTTCTCCTAGAATACTGGTCACCAACTCATCGATTGCGATCGACCGGTCAATCTTTAAGACTTTCCCAGTAGATCCCAAAAAAAAATCAAAAATAAATACACAAATACTGTTGTAATAAGACCGTAAGACCATAAGACAAAGGAGCAGAAGTCGGCCATTCGGTCCATCGAGTCTGCTCCACCATTTTATCATGAGCTGATCCATTCTCCCATTTAGTCCCACTCCCCCGCCTTCTCACCATAATCTTTGATGCCCTGGCTACTCAGATACCTATCAATCTCTGCCTTAAATACATCCAATGACTTGGCCTCCACTGCTGCCCGTGGCAACAAATTCCATAGATTCACTACCCTCTGACTAAAAATATTTCTTCACATTTCTGTTCTGAATGGGCACCCTTCAATCCTTAAGTCATGCCCTCTCGTACTAGATTACCCCATCATGGGAAACAACTTTGCCACATCCACTCTGTTCATGCCTTTCAACATTCGAAATGTTTCTATGAGGTCTCCCGTCATTCTTCTAAACTCCAAGGAATACAGTCCAAGAGCGGACAAACGTTCCTCATATGTTAATCCTCTTATTCCCGGAATCATTCTAGTGAATCTTCTCTGTACCCTCTCCAACGTCAGCACATCTGTTCTTAAATAAGGAGACCAAAACTGCCCACAGTACTTCAAGTGAGGTCTCACCAACATCACATCCCTGCTCCTATACTCTATTCCTCTAGAAATGAATGCCAACATTGCATTCACCTTCTTCACCACTGACTCAACCTGGAGGTTAACCTTAAAGGAATCCTGTACGAGGACTCCCAAGTCCCGTTGCATCTCAGGACTTTCAATTCTTTCCCCATTTAAATAATAGTCTGCCCGTTTATTTCTTCTGCCAAAGTGCATAACCATACACTTTCCAACATTGTACTTCATTTGCCACTTCTTTGCCCATTCTTCCAATCTATCCAAGTCTCTCTGCAGACTCTCTGTTTCCTCAGCACTACTAGCCCCTCTACCTATCTTTGTACCGTCCGCAAACTTAGCCACAAAGCCATCTATTCCATAATCCAATTTATTGATGTACATTGTAAAAAGAAGCAGCCCCAACACGGACCCTTGTGGAACACCACTGGTAACCAAGCAGCCAACCAGAATAGGATCCCTTTATTCCCACTCTCTGATTCCTGCCAATCAGCCAATGCTCTATCCACATATGTAACTTTCCCATTATTCCATGAGCTCTTATCTTGTTAAGTAGCCTCATGTGTGGCACCTTGTCAAAGGCCTTCTGAAAATCCAAATATACAACATCCACTGCATCTCCCTTGTCTAGCCTACTGGTAATTTCTTCAAAAAATTGTAATAGGTTTGTCAGGCGTGATATTCCTTTAAGGAATCCATGCTGAGTTCTGCCTACCTTGTCATATGCCTCCAGGTACAACCTCATCCTTGACAATCGCCTCCAACAACTTCCCAACCACCGATGTCAAGCTAACAGGTCTATAATTTCCTTTTTGCTTCCTTGCCCCCTTCTTAAATAGCGGAGTGACATTTGCAATCTTCCAGTCTTCCGGAACCATGCCAGAATCTATCAACTTTTGAAAGATCATCGCTAATGCCTCCGCAATCTCCACAGCTACTTCCTTCAGAACACGAAGGTACATTCCATCTGGTCCGGGAGATTTATCTACCTTTCGATTATTCAGCTTCTAGAGTACTTTCTCTGTCGTAATTGTGACTGCGCACACTTCTCTTCCCTGCCACCCTTGAGAGTCCGGTATACTGCTGATGTCTTCCTCAGTGAGCATTATAAGGGAAGCATTATAAAAATAAATAATACTAATTAGGATAAATATAGCAACACTTCCGCTACTGAAAGCTGTTTCTAAAGAGAGATTGTTTCTGGGTTGCAGGGTTTTAGTTCCATTCTTTCTACCCAGTGCACATGTGTGTAGCTCCCCCGCCATGCACCGCATTTTCAGCGTAGCTTGTGACCAATCATCAAAGTGACCAATTAGATTAGATAAGAGTACAGACTGTCACAAACATCAATATATGGCACTCGCTCATGATATCCTGATAGCATGGCGGAGGCTCCACGAAAGAAGGCAAAAACGTATAAATTCCATACAGAATGGGAAGAGGAATTTCTATTTACCTTGGTGAAAGACAAGTGTGTATGTATGTTGTACCAGCAAACACAAGCACTGACTAAAAGGGGGAATCTGGAGCGGCACCAACCACCAGAAATTTAAAGACACTTACCCCCCAGAGAGCGCAATTCGTGCCAGGAAAGTTGAGGAGCTGAAATCGGGGTTGGAGGCCCAGCAATCGTTTTTCAAAAAACATGCTGCTCAAAGTAAGGCTGCTATTGAAGCATCATTTCGTGCAAGTCACCTTTTGGCTAAACACAAGAAGCCTTTTACAGATGGCGATTTATTCCAGGAAGTAATGGCTATTACTGCAGAGACAGTTTTTAATGACTTCAAAAGCAAAAACGACATCACAACCGGAATACATAAGGTACCACTTGGCCCTGCAACAGTGACAAGGAGGGTAGGGTCACTGTCAGAGGACGTGGATCGACAAGTGTTAAAGGACTTGTCACTCTGTGAATATTTTTCACTACAGTTCGATGAATCCCAGGATGTAATGCAAACAGCTCAACTTGCTGTATTTGTCAGAATGGCTTTCCAGGATTTTACAACATATAACCATATAATCATATAACAATTACACCACGGAAACAGGCCATCTCAGCCCTTCTAGTCTGTGCCGAACGCTTATTCTCAATAGTCCCATCTACCTGCACTCAGCCCATAACCCTCCATTCCTTTCCTGTCCATATACCTATCCAATTTTTTTTAAATGACAAAATCAAACCTGCCTCAACAACTTCTACTGGAATCTTGTTCCACACAGCTACCACTCTCTGAGTAAAGAAGTTCCCCCTCATTTTACCCCTAAACTTTTGCCCTTTAACTCTCAACTCATGTCCTCTTGTTTGAATCTCCCCTATTCTCAACGAAAAAAGCCTATCCACATCAACTCTATCTATCCCCCTCATAATTTTAAATACCTCTATCAAGTCCCCCTTCAACCTTCTACGCTCCAAAGAATAAACACCTAACTTGTTCAACCTTTCCCTGTAACTTAGGTGATGAAACCCAGGTAACACTCTAGTAAATCTTCTCTGTACTCTCTCTATTTTGTTGACATCTTTCCTATAATTCGGTGACCAAAACTGTACACAATACTCCAAACTTGGCCTCACAAATGCCTTACACAATTTCAACATTACATCCCAAATAATATACTCAATGCTCTGATTTATAAAGGCCAGCATAGCAAAAGCTTTCTTCACCACCCTATCCACATGAGATTCCACCTTCAGGGAACTATGCACCATTATTCCTGGATTCCTCTGTTCCACTGCATTCTTCAAGGCCCTACCATTTACCATGTATGTCCTATTTTGATTAGTCCTACCAAAATGTAGCACCTCACACTTCTCAGCATAAAACTCCATCTGCCATCTTTCGGCCCACTCTTCTAACTGGCCCAACTCTCTCTGCAAGCTCTGAAAACCTACTTCATTATCCACAACGCCACCTATCTTAGTATCATCTGCATACTTACCAATCCAATTTACCACCCCGTCATCCAGGTCATTAACGTATATGACAAACAACATTGGACCCAGTACGGATCCCTGAGGCACACCACTAGTCATCAGCCTCCAACCTGACAAACAGTTATCCACCACTACTCCCTGGCATCTCCCATCCAGCCACTGCTGAATCTATTTTACTACTTCAGTATTAATACCTAACGATTGAACCTTCCTAACTAACCTTCCGTGTGGAACCTTGTCAAAGGACTTACCGAAGTCCATATAGACAACATCCACCGCTTTACCTTCGTCAACTTTCCCAATAACCTCATGAAAAAATTCAGTAAGATTTGTCAAACATGACCTTCCACGCACAAATCCATGTTGACTGTTCCTAATCAGACCCTGTCTATCCAGATAATTATATATACCGTCTCTAAGAATACTTTCCATTAATTTACCCACCACTGACGTCAAACTTACTCGGATAATTGCTCGGTTTACTCTTCGAACCCTTTTTAAACAACGGAACAACATGAGCAGTACGCCAATCCTCTGGCACCATCTCTGTTTCTAATGACATTTAAAATATTTCTGTCAGAGCCCCTGCTATTTCTACACTAACCTCCCTCAAGGTCCTAGGGAATATTCTGTCAGGACCCGGAGACTTATCCACTTTTATATTCCTTAAAAACGCCAGTACTTCCTCTTCTTTTATCATCATACTTTCCATAACTACCCTACTTGTTTCCCTTACCTTACACAATTCAACGTCCTTCTCCTTAGTGAACACCGAAGAAAAGAAATTGTTCAAAATCTCCCCCATCTCTTTTGGCTCCGCACATGGCTATCCACTCTGATTCTCCACTGTCCACTCTATCCTTTTGCTATTAATATAACTGTAGAAACCCTTTGGATTTATTTTCACCTTACTTGCCAAAGCAACCTCATATCTTCTTTTAGCTTTTCTAATTTATTTAAGATTCTTTTTACATTCTTTATATTCCCCGAACACCTCATTTACTCCAAGCTGCCTATGTTTATTGTAGATCTCTCTCTTTTTCCAAACCAAGTTTCCAATATCCCTTGAAAACCATGGCTCTCTCAAACTTTTAACCTTTCCTTTCAACCTAACAGAAACATAAAGATTCTGTACCCTCAAAATTTCACCTTTAAATAGACAATAGGTGCAGGAGTAGGCCATTCGGCCCTTCGAGCCAGCACCGCCATTCACTGTGATCATGGCTGATCATCTGCTATCAGTATCCAGTTCCTGCTTTATCCCCATAAAATAGACAATAGACAATAGGTGCAGGAGTAGGCCATTCGGCCCTTCAAGTGACCTCCATTTCTCTATTCCATCTTTCCCATAAAACAAACTGTCCGAATCCACTCCTTAATCCTTTCGCGTCTCCTCAAAGTTAGCCTTACTCCAATCAAAAATCTCAACCCTGGCTCTAGTCCTATCCTTCTCCATAATTATATTGAAACTAATGGCATTGTGATCACTGGACCTCAAGTGCTCCCCAACACATACCTCCATCACCTGCCCTATCTCATTCCTTAACAGGAAATCCAACTCTGCTCCTTCTCTAGTTGGTACCTCTATGTATTGCTGCAAAAAACTATTCTGCACATATTTTACAAACTCCAAACCATCCAGCCCTTTTACAGAATGGGCTTCCCAGTCTATGTGTGGAACATTAAAATCTCGCACAATCACAACCTTGTGCTTGCTACAAATATCTGCTATCTCCTTACAGATTTGCTCCTCCGATTCCGCTCCCCATTAGGTGGTCTATAATACACCCCTATAAGCGTCACTACACCTTTCCCATTCCTTAATTCCACCCAAATAGCCTCCCTAGACAAGCCCTCTAATCTATCCTGCCAAAGCACCGCTGTATTTTCTTTCACAAGCAATGTAACACCTCCCCCTCTTGCCCCTCCAATTCTATCACACCTGAAGCAACGAAATACAGGAATATTTAGTTGCCAATCACAACCCCTGCTGCAACCATGTTTCACTAATAGCTACATCATCATACTTCCAGGTATCAATCCATGCTCTAAGCTCATCCACCTTTTTTACAATGCTCCTAGCATTAAAATAGATGCATTTAAGAAACTTTCCACCTCTTACTCTCTGTTTATCCCTAATGGTGCAAACAACTTTATTATCTTTTTCTTTCTTCTCCCCTACATCTTTGGTCTGAGCACTCTCCTTCTCTGTCACCTGCCTATACTCCCTCACACACCGACCACTAGCTTTCTCTATTTCTGAACTAACCTCCTCTCTCTTAGTCTCTTCAATTTGATTCACAACCCCTAACCATTCTAGTTTAAAGTCTCCCCAGTAGCCTTCGCAAATCTCCTCGCCAGGATATTGGAGGACTTCCTCACTCTTTTGCAATTAAAGCAGAGATCAAGAGGTGAGGATATTTACAATGAGTTTAAAAAATATCTGTGAAAATGACATCCTCATTCATAAACTGCTGGCAATTACTAATGATGGGGCCCCAACAATGCGCGGTGTGCACGTTGCTTTTACAGCACTAGAAGTCAGTGCCTACTTTGGGTCAACTTATCTATGTGAAATTGCATTTTCACAGGTGAAAATTATTAAATCTAAGTACAGGAGCTGTCTTGCTGACAGACATCTCACAGACAGTCTCAGATTGGCTATCTGTAGTTATGAGCCAAATTTCGGGGAACTAGCAGGAAGTATACAGTCCCAGTCATCACACTGAGTGCAACAGTCAATTTTTATTCATTTATTTTTCGTGTTCAAATAAATCTAAATAATGAAACTTAGAATTAAAGGTGTGAAGTATTGTAATATTCGTAAAGAAAGACAGCTATGGCCTGTTTGATATGCTAGTTACAGTGTTTTCTTGTTTGAATTAATTTGAAAGTTTGACAAAAGTATTTTGTGTAATTCAAATACAATTAGCCCAAATAAAAGGCCCCAAATGGGAAGTACAATCTGAGCTGTTTTTTCTCTAAACGATTTAGTAGATAGGTCTTGCCTTTCACTAAGGTCGAGGTAGGGGATCTTGGGCTTAAAAAGGTTGCCTACAAGTGGCACACCGCTTCAAATGACTGGCTAAGCAATGTGAGGGAGTGATGTTAACCTGTTCGAGACCAGAGTGAGCCACCAGGTGGGAGGATATCAGCTGTGGTCTGGCTTGGAGAGGGATGGGTGCTGCCAGGTTTCACCAGCCCCAGAAACGTGAAAGCTCCGATGACCCATAAGCGGGTTGCAGGATCCAAAATGAACTGATTTGAAAAAATGAACCCCAGAAGGCTACACATACTCATTTGCAGAAAATAAATATTCAGGACAGACACTAAGATTTTTGGATATAAAGGGAATCAAAGGATATGGGGATAATACAGTGAAGTCAAGCTGACTTACAGAATGTGAAAGATAAATTGGTAAAAGGAAGGTTGACTGCCAGAAATCCTGATTCGGGTTTAATTCGGAGAAGGTATTTGGTAAAGCCAAATTTGGAGTATTGTGTACAGTTCTGGTCACCGAATTATAGGAAAGATGTCAACAAAATAGAGAGAGTACAGAGGAGATTTACTAAAATGTTGCCTGGGTTTCATCTCCTAAGTTACAGAGAAAGGTTGAACAAATTAGGTCTTTATTCTTTGGAGCGTAGAAGGTTGAGGGGGGACTTGATAGAGGTGTTTAATGTTATGTGGGGGGATTGATAGAGTTGACGTGGATAGGCTTTTTCCATTGAGAATGGGGGAGATTCAAACAAGAGGACATGAGTTGAGAGTTAAAGGGCAAAAGTTTAGGGGTAACACGAGGGGGAACTTCTTTACTCAGAGAGTGGTAGCTGCGTGGAACGAGCTTCCAGCAGAAGTGGCTGAGGCAGGTTCGATGTTGTCATTTAAAGTTAAATTGGATAGATATATGGACAGGAAAGAATGGAGGGTTATGGGCTGAGTGCAGGTCGGTGGGACTAGAAGGGCCGAGGTGGGCTTTTTCCATGCTGTAACTGTTATATGGTTATAAGGAAGTCTGAGAATTGGAGCAGCAGTGCGGCGGAAGCCATTTTTAATTTTTCATTTTTTCATCGGAGATAAGAGAGGTGGGACTGCGCAGGCGTGTGACATCAGGCAGTGAAGCGTGGAAGATTTAAAAGGAACACAGCCTTATACAGCGGGCAGCGTCATTTTGTGGGCAGCGGAATGAGCCGGGAGCAGAGTGAAGGCCTAAGGGCTTTGGCTCAACGGGCTTAGGCAGAAGCGGGCGAGGCGAAGGTGGTTTGGTTTCCAATGTTTCCTGTTATTTGAGGGAAGGGGGGGATGTATGAGTGTGAGGGCAGCTTGTTGTTCTCAGTGTCAGATGTGGAGGGCCCTGGAATCTCCCAGCCTCCCGGATGTCTACATCTGTGCCAGGAGCACCGAGCTGCAGCTTGATGACCTTCGTCTGTTCAGGGACAGTGAGGAGTTGATACAGAGGAATTACAGGCAGGTGGTCACATCGGGGCCACGGGAGGCAGACAAGTGGGTCACGGTTAGGAGGGGGAAGGGGAAGGCTCAGGTACTAGAGAGTATCCCAGTGGCTGTGCCCCTTGACAATAAGTACTCCTGTTGCGTACTGCTGGGGGGGGGGGGGGTACAGCTTACCTGGGGGAAGCAACAGTGGCTGTGCCTCTGGCACAGAGTCCGGCCCTGTAGCTCAGAAGGGTAGGGAAAGGAAGAGGAGGGCAGTAGTAATAGGGGACTCGATAGTTAGGGGGTCAGACAGGCGATTCTGTGAACACAGTCAGGAGACCCGGATGGTAGTTTGCCTCCCTGGTGCCAGGGTCCGGGATGTTCCTGATCGCGTCCAAGATATCCTGAAGTGGGAGGGTGAGGAGCCAGAGGTTGTGGTACATATAGGTACCAATGACATAGGAAGGAAAAGGGAAGAGGTCCTGAAAGAAGAATATAGGGAGTTAGGAAGGGAGTTGAGAAGAAGGACTGCAAAGGTAGCAAGCTCAGGATTACTGCCCGTGCCACGCGACAGTGAGAGTAGGAATGGAATGAGGTGGAGGATAAGTGCATGGCTGAGGGATTGGAGCAGGGGGCAGGGAATCAAGTTTTTGGATCATTGGGACCTCTTTTGGCGCAGGTGTGACCTGTACAAAAAGGACGGGTTGCACTTGAATCCTAGGGGGACCAATATCCTGGCGGGGAGATTTGCGAAGGCTACTGAGGAGACTTTAAACTAGAATGGTTTGGGGGTGGGAATCAAATTGAAGAGACGAGGAGAGAGGAGGTTAGTTCACAAATAGAGAAAGCTAGTAGACAGTGTGTGAGGGAGGATAGGCAGGTGACAGAGAAGGGGAGCACTCAGACCGAAGATGTAGGGGAGAAGAAAGAAGAAGATAACAAGGTTGTTTGCTCCATTAGGGATAAACAGAGAGTAAGAAGTGGAAAGTTTCTTAAATGAACTATTTTAATGCTAGGAGTATTGTAAGAAAGGTGGATGAGCTTAGAGCATGGTTTGATACCTGGAAATATGATGTTGTAGCTATTAGTGAAACATGGTTGCAGGAGGGGTGTGATTGGCAACTAAATATTCCTGTATTTCGTTGCTTCAGGTGTGATAGAATCAGAGGGGCAAGAGGGGGAGGTGTCGCATTGCTTGTCAGAGAAAATATAACAGTGGTGCTTTGGCAGGGTAGATTAGAGGACACATCTAGGGAGGCTATTTGGGTGGAATTGAGGAATGGGAAAGGTGAAGTGACGCTCATAGGGGTGTATTACAGACCACCTAATGGGGACTGAGAATTGGAGGAGCAGATTTGTAAGGAGATAGCAGATATTTGTAGTAAGCACAAGGTTGTGATTGTGGAAGATTTTAATTTTCCACACATTGACTGGGAAGCCCATTTTATAAAAGGGCTGGATGGTTTGGAGTTTGTAAAATGCGTGCAAGATAGTTTTTTGCAGCAATACATAGAGGTACCAACTAGAGAAGGGGCAGTGTTGGATCTCCTGTTAGGGAATGAGATAGGGCAGGTGATGGAGGTATGTGTTGGGGAGCACTTCAGGTCCAGTGATCACAATGCCATTAGTTTCAATATAACTATGGAGAAGGATAGGACTGGACCTCATAAAGTTTGAGGGAATGGGGGATTCTCAAGATTCCTGTAAACAATGGATTCAGTACTGACTATGTCTGTGACTGCAGCGTGTTTGAATAATGTCTCACAGCTGCTTTCTTTGGAGCAAGATAAGGGTTAAAGTTTGCCCAGATCTACATAGATGTCTCTGGGCTTTTCACACCTTTTGATTTTGACAAAAAGCAGTTCCTGATGGAAATTAGACAGAGCATTCCTTTCTTAATTAAGGCATAAATTTGACGGATGTTCTTATCTTTGTAATTAAGTTGTGGCTCCAGCAAACCAGGTAGGACGTTCTTTTCTTTAATTAAGGTGGCTGGAGTGTCTAACAAATTGATTGTACTTTTGTATCAATAGTCCATTGACTTGACTGGAATAGTTGTCGAACTGATTGTTCTTTGTATCAATAGTCCATTGACTTGACCAGAATGGTTATCAAACTGGTTGTTTTTTTGTATCAGTGGCCTTGTAACTTCTGACAATTCTGACATCGGGCAGTGAACTTGTAGAACCGCCGGGGAGATGAGAAAGGGTCTCTCCCTGATGTCGGGTCCAAGTTCACTCGCCGGCTGAGCTCGAAGAAATGAACGGGTGAAAAGATAAGTAACGATCTTTTTGTGCTGTCATTATTTGATCCAGCAAAGTTACGTTTTACATTTGGTGCCGTGACTCGGATCCCAACACAGGGAATGTCTCTCTGGGCTGAGTAAGTGACAGGGAGCTTGAATCGAACGCAATTGAGTGGCAGGCGCCCCAAGGTAGTTTACCTCTGGCTACTCCTTGTGTCCGACCGAGCATTTTTGCCCCTCGGCCACTGGGATTGGTACCTTGACGGGATCAGACGACCCGTTTGGATACAGAATTTAAGGTAAGCAGTTGTCTCTTTTACATTGCTGCTGGTGACAGGATATGGCTGGTTGAAATTTGATGATTTGGTATAGGGGTTATACATGTCTCACGATATGGCCGGTTGAAATTTGTAAATAATACAAGACTGGCAGCCCAGTTAAATTCTCACCTTAGCAGCAGAAATAGGGCCGGTTGAAATTTAATGAGACGTTCAGGATAAAGGAAGAAAGGCCTCTAGAGTACGTGAGAGTTGTTTTTTTTGCAAGTATTGATGGAAAATAGGCTAGTAGTTTTTGTGATAATTAAAGGCTGTGGATGACATTAGGTATTCTGTATTGTTCCTAAGGAAAGAATTGGGACTGGGGACCCTGGTCAGGAGAGGCGGCCACCGCTACCTGGCGGATTTGACCATATCAGCCGGTTGAAATTGATTGAGGAGGAGGCAGGCTGGCTAAATTTCTCACCCAGCGGCTTGTGCCTAGACCCTTATGTTGTGTATTTTGTGTCTATAAGCTGACTGTCTCATTGGTTTGTCTGCTTCGTGTACTTGTGATTTTGGCTACTTGCTTCACTTTGTACAGCACTTTGATCAACGTGGTTGTTTTTAAATGTGCTATATACTTGACTTGACTAGATAATTAAGAACAACTGATAAGGGCAATAATGGGACAGGCCCTTGATACAGCTATGTGTGAATGAATACCAGATAAGAAAAGGACCTCCGGATTAAGTGCAGCGCTAACAAAGAAACTGGAGAAACAGTGTGGCCACAAGGGGAAACAAGCAGTAAATTTAACTTGGGAAAAGAATTGCGGTAAAAAGTGGAAATTATTGATTAAAGAATGGAAAGGTAGAGCCTTTACTAAATGGTACCTTACTGGCTAGCTGGAGGAATCATACATGTGATAGAGGTACGTATGGCAGAAGGGACTCCCAAGAGTTGGGAGGCACTGCAGACGAAGTGCTAATGGGTAGAAGGGAGAAGAAAGAGAGAACAAGAAACAAAGAAAACACACAAAAGCAGATATGGACAGACAGGAAGGTTTAAAATCGGCAGTGCCGCACGCGAAGATCTAGGGCCAATACGGGATCCCAAATCCATATCTGGCATACCGACCCTGTTTAAGGACAGTGACCGCGATGAGGATTGGGCACCCACCTTATTCCCCACCTTACCAGAGGCCACGGGCACCCAGTGCTTCCGAACGCCAATCCTCCCAGTATTCAGATACAGTGGCCGCTCTGATAAAACAGCAGCAGCAGGGAAGGGAAGGCTCCCTAAACCCGGAGATCCAGAAAGGGAAAAGGATTATTCCGAGACAGGGAGGGAAGAATCCAATAAAACCCCAGAGTTAAGGGCTCCACAGAGACAACTGCCTACCCAAATGCTGCCCAGTCCATGAGCAGCCGAGGAGGGACAGCCCTCAGCAACTCTTATATGCACACTGGAAGCCTCAAGAGATGGTAACGATCATGAATCAGGCCCCCGATAGAAAAGAAAAACCAGGACAGTTTGCTTGGTCTGTCCGCAGTACTATACAAATCAAACGCGACCTCGTAAGATTTTTGTCTTTGCTGCATGATTCTCTCATCTGATGAGGAGTGGAAATGGAAGGCAGAATTAAGATAGCAAACTTATCAGGAGTTACCGGTGGGAATCCATAATGAGAATGAACATACAGACCGGATTATTCAAGCCTTGGAGAAGGCTCTCCAGCAACCTGTAAATATCACTAAAGTACTTAAAATGCAAACCTAAGCCTGGGAAATCCGGACCAGACTATTGCGAGCGATTTATGGCCTACTATGGCACTTTCGCTGGAGACCAAGCTTTTAATAATGGGAATCTGTTCCCTCAGTTTAATGCCCTACTACTCAAGTGTTTGCCAACTAAATTAGCCAACAGAATTAAAACTAATAATACGGATTGGCCTGACAATAACCGAAATCAAATGCAATGAGCTTTGACATATTACTGGGATCCAGCTTTCGAATCCCGATCAACCCCAAAGGGAACTAACATTAAAGGTGAATACGTTCAGCAGGAAGAAGGATGCTTCCTATCATGAGTACCACCCCTCAGGAAGAGCCGAATATAATATTGCAAGATGCTGCAATTCTAATTCCCTTTATGATGGTATAGGAAAAGGGATACCGGCTATCAGACGCTACAATCACTCTGGGTTCGAAGGCATGGAACGTACAAATTCATGTACCCAGCCGCTGCAGGTGAAATTCCAAGGGGACCCAGTGTGAGAATTAATTTACAGTCACCACCAGTCTGAGGTGTAATCTAGCAGAATGAGACTTGCTCTGTCCGCTGGAAATCGAGATTCTATGCACGGACAAGGGTATCACCCTGGAACTAGCGAACAACCGAACCGCCCCCCCCCCCCCCCCCAGTGGTGGGCACTTAATTTGGACTCCACTACATTTGAACCCCCTCTGCCAGAGGCAGACCCTCATGTGACTCTGTGCTATGATCCTACAGGGCGCTCCACTGAGGAAAACCAGTATTATGCACCCCTCGAGGGACAGAAGTTCCCAGTCACGGTGACTGGAGAGGTTAAAGGAAGAGGGAGCAGCGCATTACTGGCCGAAGTTCCGGATTTCCTTTGGCGACAGACAGGACCGGTGATTCCCCATACCACGTTAGGCTTTGCCCTCAGTTCAAGCCAAAGAGCCTAGGTTCCTTGCCTACACTCTGAAGAAACAAACCTCCAACACCAAGGGAGACTGGCGGGACTTGGCCGTGGGCCAACTCCGATACTGAAAGGAGTCAAAGGTGAAGACGGTATATCTGGTAAGACACTCTTTTAATACTGACCAAACCCAAGATATTGTACCCCATCTCTGGGCAATTTCAGGCCATGAAGTTGATCACACCAACTGCACCACCCCCCCCCCCACCCCCCGGTCTGGATCACCGTGAAAGAAGGACAGACTGTCCCATCCATTCCGCAATACCCCCTCAAGCCCGCAGCAACGTTTTATGAGGATGGGAGCTCTTTTGTGGATCCAGCAGGAAAACGATGTTCTGGCTATGCAATAAGTGACGACAGTGAAGTAATTGAGCAAGTCTCCTTTGCAGCAGCTGTCTCTGCCCAGAAAGCTGAGCTACTTGCTCTGACTCATGCCTGAATCTTAGCAACAGATTAGTCTAACAGTGTACTCAGTTCTGATTTTGAAGAATCCACCACAGAACCAATTCTTTGTAGAAGACCTTAAAAAAAAACGCCAAATCATAAATGAAGATGACTTTGAAGAGGGGGTCCACAACTATTTGGAACAAAATAAAAAGGGCCTGAACGAGGGCTTCACTGGAGCAGCCAAAGGTACAAGCCTAAGCTGGATTCCTCTTTGATTAACGTTTCGAATTTTAAAATGAAAAAGCCTGTGGAAAAGAAACCTCAAACAGATTAAAGTGCGGACTTTTACATAGACTCCTGTTATGCCCTGACTACAGAACTCTGGGGATTCCTGACTTCCACTGCCCCCCCCCCCCATTAGTAATGCTACCTTTGTAAACAACTTACTCACCACTCTACAGCTACCTCCAGTTTTGGCTATTATTAGATGTGCAGCCCATACTGGGGAATCTGATGAGATATTTAAGGGTAATGCTCGGGCTGGTGCAGCAGCAAAACAGATAGCCTTGGACCCCACACTTTTAGTCCCCTCGGGAGCCTAACAAGTTCTTATTCGACAAAAACCTAAGGACGGGTATGCCAGATATGAGGGAAAATACGTAACTTGCAGGGGACGCCCCTGAAGGACAGCGCAAACGATGGTCCCAAATGGGTTGTCACCTTGAACCTCAGACCAATTTATGGGTAACCCCTGCGGGACAGGTTTGTGTTCCCTCTGTGTTCTTATCTATCTTGATAGTTATGTAAATAATTGTACACACTTGGGCAAGGAGGGAATGGTTAATATCTTGGTGGCGGTGGCGCCCTGATTTCCAGCAAGCCATTGAATAGCGAGCCACAGCATGTGAAAAAAAACACAAATGCTGGAAAAGGAATGCTTTGTGTTTCCGGAACTATTGCCTTGCCTGGTGGACCTTTTTCTTGTCTGCAACTTGATTTTGTAGAACTACCTAGAGTACAATGTTGTAAATATTGCTTGGTAATAATAGATGCATTTAGCAGATAGCGGCTATACCCACTACTGATAATACTGTTGTAAAAATATTATTAAGAGAAGTGATTCCCCGTTATGGATTACCTGAATCAATAAGCTCAGACAATGGACCTCATTTTATTGCTAAAATAAATGAGAAAATCTGTAGAAGAACTGACAATAAAACAGAAATTTCACTGTGCTCACCATCCAAGAGCAGCTGGTATAGTGGAACGAGCAAATGGAACCTTAAGGAATAAGCTAACTAAATTTATGCAAGAAACTGGGCCAACCTGGTTAAAGGTTCTTCCCTTGGCCTTGTTCCACATGAGGATCACACCCTCAGGTAAAACGGGGTTATCCCCCGTCGAGATTATCTACGGGAAGCCCATGCGAACCCCAGGGGGGTTGGAATTGGCCCAACCTCCCCTTCCTGAAAGGACGGACATGCATACCTTAGGGGAGGAGAGGGGAAAATATTTATACAAGTTAACTAAAACTCTCCAAAGCTTGCATTCACAGGTATGACAGGCCAATCCGGAGGACAACACCCAGCCTAAGGGTCACTACCCCACCACTGAGCCTGGAGATTTTGTCCTGATTAAGAACTGGGATCATAAGAAGTTGGAACCGAGGTGGAAAGGACCGTACCAAGTGCTACTGACAACACCTACCGCAGTGGAAGTGGAAGGGCAGCTCCAGTGGATACATCGAACAGACTGTAAACACGTTACTGGCGGAACTGATAAGGACTGAAAAATGCATTGGTTAATGATGATTTTAATGACCCTAAGGGGACCTGCCCCTGCTTCGGGAGGCCTCCACGTTAACACTTTTCTGTCCCTCCTACACTAAGCAAGTAGAATGGGGGGCATGTTGGGTATGTTTTGTATCATGTTGCAGAAGCGACAATCTGTTCTTAAAAGTCATCATGTAATGATAAACAGGAGGGAATGATAAAGTTTAAGGGAATGGGGATTCTCAAGATTCCTGTAAACAATGGATTCAGTACTGACTATGTCTGTGACTGCAGTGTGTTTGAATAATGTCTCACAGCTGCTTTCTTTGGAGCAAGATAAGGGTTAAAGTTCACCCAGATCTACATAGATATCTGGGTTTTTCACACCTTTTGATTTTGACAAAAAGCAGTACCTGATGGAAATTAGACAGAACATTCCTTTTTATTTAAAGCATAAACCTGACATTTGTTCTTATCTTTGTAATTAAGTTGTGGCTCCAGCAAACCAGGTAGGACATTCTTTTCTTTAATTAAAGTGGCTGGAGTGTCTAACAAATTGATTGTACTTTTGTATCAATAGTCCATTGACTTGACTGGAATAGTTATCAAACTGATTGTTCTCTGTATCAATAATCCATTGACTTGACCGGAATGGTTAGCAAACTGATTGTTTTTTTTGTATCGGTGGCCTTGTAACTTCTGACAATTCTGACATCGGGCAGTGAACTTGTAGAACCGCCGGGGAGGTGAGAAAGGGTCTCTCCCTGATGTCGGGTCCAAGTTCACTCACCGGCTGAGCTCGAAGAAATAAACGGGTGAAAAGATAAGTAACGATCTTTTTGTTCTGTCGTTATTTGATCCAGCAAAGTTACGTTTACAGACCCAGGGTTGAGATTTTTGATTAGAGAAAGGCCAACTTTGAGGAGATGCGAAAGGATTTAGAAGGAGTGGATTGGGACAATTTGTTTTATGGGAAGGATGTAATAGAGAAATGGAGATCATTTAAAGGTGAAATTTTGAGGGTACAGGATCTTTATGTTCCTGTTAGGTTGAAAGGAAAGGTTAAAAGTTTGAGAGAGCCATGGTTTTCAAGGGATATTGGAAACTTGGTTCAGAAAAAGAGAATGATCTACAATAAATATAGGCAGCTTGGAGTAAATGAGGTGTTAGAGGAATATAAAGAATGTAAAAAGAATCTTAAGAAAACAATTAGAAAAGCTAAAAGAAGATATGAGGTTGCTTTGGCAAGTAAGGTGAAAATAAATCCAAAGGGTTTCTACAGTTATATTAATAGCAAAACGATAGTGAGGGATAAAATCGGTCCCTTGGAGAATCAGAGTGGACGGCTATGTGCGGAGCCAAAAGAGACGGGGGAGATTTTGAACAATTTCTTTTCTTCAGTGTTCACTAAAGAGAAGGATATTGGATTGTGTAAGGTAAGGGAAACAAGAAGGGTAGTTATGGATAGTATGACGATTAAAGAAGAGGAAGTACTGAAGCTTTTAAGGAATATAAAAGTAGATAAGTCTCCGGGTCCTGACAGAATATTTCCGACAGGATATTCCCTAGGACCTTGACAGAAGTTAGTGTGGAAATAGCAGGGGCTCTGACAGAATTATTTCAAATGTCATTAGAAACAGGGATGGTGCCAGATTCCATTGTTTAAAAAGGGTTCTAAGAGTAACCCTAGCAATTATCGACCTGTGAGCTTGACGTCAGTGGTGGGTAAATTAATGGAAAGTATTCTTAGAGACGGTATATATAATTATCTGGATAGACAGGCTCTGATTAGGAACAATCAACATGGATTTGTGCGTGGAAGGTCACATTTGACAAATCTTATTGAATTTTTTGATAAGGTTACTAGGAAAGTTGACGAAGGTAAAGCGGTGGATGTTGTCTATATGGACTTCAATAAGGCCTCTGACAAGGTTCCACACGGAAGCTCAGTTAGGAAAATTCAATCGTTAGGTATTAATACTGAAGTAGTAAAATGGATTCAACAGTGGCTGGATGGGAGATGCCAGGTAGTAGTGGTGGATAACTGTTTGTCAGGTTGGAGGCCGGTGGCTAGTGGTGTGCCTCAGGGATCCGTACTGGGTCCAATGTTGTTTGTCATATACATTAATGACCTGGATGACGGGGTGGTAAATTGGATTGGTAAGTCTGCAGATGATACTAAGATAGGTGGTGTTGTGGATAATGAAGTAGGCTTTCAGAGCTTGCAGAAGGAGTTAGGCCAGTTAGAAGAGTGGGCTGAAAGATGGCAGATGGAGTTGAATGCTGATAGATGTGAGGTGATACATCTTGGTAGGACTAATCAAAATAGGACATACATGGTAAATGGTAGGGCATTGAAGAATGCAGTAAAACAGAAGGATCTAGGAATAATGGTGCATAGTTCCCTGAAGGTGGAATCTCATGTGGATAGGGTGGTGAAGAAAGCTTTTGGTATGCTGGCCTTTATAAATCAGAGCATTGAGTATAATAGTTGGGATGTAATGTTGAAACTGTATAAGGCATTGGTAAGGCCAAATTTGGAGTATTGTGTACAGTTCTGGTCACCAAATTATAGGAAACATGTCAACAAAATTGAGAGAGTACAGAGAAGATTTACTAGAATCTTGCCTGGGTTTCATCTCCTAAGTTACAGAGAAAAGTTAAACAAGTTGGGTCTTTATTCTTTGGAACGTAGAAGGTTGAAGGGGGACTCGATAGAGGTATTTAAAATTATGAGGGGGATAGATAGAGTTGACGTGAATAGGCTATTTCCATTGAAAGTGGGGGAGATTCAAACAAGAGGACATGAGTTGAGAGTTAAAGGGCAAAAGTTTAGGGGTAACATGAGGGGGGACTTCTTTACTCAGAAAGTGATAGTTGTGTGGAACGAGCTTCCAACAGAAGTGGTTGAGGCAGGTTCGATGTCATTTAAAGTTAAATTGTATAGATATATGGACAGGTAAGGAATGGAGGGTTATGGGCTGAGTGCAGGTCGGTGGGACTAGGTGAGAGTAAGAGTTCGGCACGGACTAGAAGGGCCGAGATGGCCCGTTTCCGTGTTGTAATTGTTATATGGTTGTATGGTTATTCCTGTTCCTATTTGCTGCAATAAGCAAACTGTGGAATGCCACTTTCATGAGAGATACAGATGACAAACTCACCAGAACACCCCATTCATTACAAAGAGCATTAGAATAGAACTTTGACCAGTGGCCAATCTGGAAGTTTTGCGAGGAGGGACTTCAATCAATACCATTGCCCAAGGATAAAAGGCAACAGCAGGTCACTACAGCGAAAAAAAATAGCTTTCACCAGCGGCTAATCTGGACACCAGAAGCTATCAGACAAGGGGACTTCAATCAGGTTCACTGCCCTGCAATAAAAGGCAGTAGCAGGTCACTGCTGTGAAAAAAAGTTATGACCAGTGACCTATTGGCTTTAGGATTGACTTGTAAGAGCAAATTAAAGAAAGACGGGGCTGTAATCTGAGTGGACATAGTCAGTGTGGTGATCTTGAGGCTTTAGCTCTTCAAGGCTTTCATGAAGACAGGCTTCAGTCAAAGAAAGCAAAGGAAAGAAAAGTTCAAGTTTTTTCATTCACTTCTTTATATCTACTCAGTTAGGACAGTAGAAATAACAGGCAGGATAATGGAATGCTTCTCTTATGGGATGTGGTAAGGCAGGGAGACCTCCAATGTCCCTGACAACTACAACTGTGAGAAGGGCATCCAGCTGCAGCTTTAACAACACACACAAAATGTTGGAGGGACTCTGGAGGCCAGGTAGCATCTATGGAAAAAAGTATAGTCGACATTTCAGGCCGAGATCCTCCAGCATTCTTCGTATATGCTTGGATTTCCAGCATCTGCAGATTCTCTCTTGTTTGCAGCTTCTAACAAACCATGTTAAGATGTTGGAGATGGAACTGGATAAACTCCAGATCACTTGGGAGGCTTAGAAAGGACATATAGAGAGGTAGTTACACCCAGGGTTGTAATTTTGAATCAGGTTCATGGGTCTGGCAAGTGAGACAGGAAATGTACTTACTTCAAATAGGTATATTAATCATTTATTTACAAACAGTAAAACTTCGACCAAGCATTCATGCTCCGCAAGTTACAGACACTACAAAGCTGAATATTCAACAAACATACTTAGTTAAAAATGCACGTAGAAAATTAGAGAATAGCTTCCCAATCATTTTGTGCCTTAAACAAAGGAACAGCGCAAGCCCCTTCCACATGCTATTTTGTATACCCAGGATATCTGAAACTGGATACCAAGCCGCCATCCAATGGGACAAGCAACTGCAGCTTCTAAACTAACCAATCACAACGGAAGCAACTTTTGACAATCAGAATAAGGCAACCCCCACAGGACACACAGGAAACTGGGTGATAATCAGGAAGGGGAAAAGTGCTTAAGGAGCCTGTGGTCACCCCCCCCCCAAAACAAAAG
Organism: Mobula birostris; assembly: GCF_030028105.1. NCBI lineage: Eukaryota > Metazoa > Chordata > Chondrichthyes > Myliobatiformes > Myliobatidae > Mobula > Mobula birostris. The sequence continues at coordinate 90,147,903 of NC_092371.1, read as the reverse complement.
GGATATCACTTCAGATACTGTCTGTGGGGGGGGGGGGGGGGGGGGGTGCAGAAATGACCTAACAGAGGCAAGTCACAGTGGTTGGGTCTCTGCCACTGTGACTCAGAAGGGAAGGGGAGAGAAGAGGCACGCTGTGGTGATAGGGAATTTTTTTTTAGGGGAATGAGCAGGAAGTTCTGTGGGTGAAAACGAGACTCCCAGATGGCATGTTGCCTCCCAGGTGCCAGGGTCCAGGACATCTCAGATCAAGTCCTCACTCTTAGGTGGGAGGGTGAACAGCCAGAAGTCATGGTCCACATGGGTAGGACGTGATGATGTTCTGGATAGAGGGTTCAGGGAGTTAGGTGCTAAATTAAAGAGCAGGACCTCCAGGGTTGCTACTTGTGCCATGTACCAGAGAGGCCAGAACTAGAAAGATTATACAGTTTAATAAGTGGCTCAGGAGTTATGTAGGAGGGAGGGAGAAGGTTTTTGGATCACTGAACTCCCTTCAGGGAAGGTGGGACATGTGCAGAATATCCGAGCTGGAAGATTTGTTAATGCTGCGCGATGGGGTTTAAACTAGAGTTGCAGGGGGATGGGAACCAGAGTGCCAGAATAGTCAGTGGAGGCAGATCTTGGTAAGATGTCAAATTAGGAATCAAAAAGTTGAGCATGATGCAACTAGTGTCCTAAGCTGTGTATATTTCAATGCAAGTAGTATCATAAGAAAGGCGGATAATAATAGTGCTGAAGATGTGGTATCTGGTTTACAAACAGAGGCAATGTGTAGTGAGGAGAGACTGTTGATAGGGCAAAATTGTAGCCAACAGGATTAGTTGCAACATAAAAAATGGAAAAAATTGAAAAGGATGAATACAGGACTGAAGGTGTTGTATTTGAAAGCGTGCAGTATATGGAATAAGGTAGATAAGGTACAGTTGAAGACTGGCAGGTAAGATGTTATAGGCATCATTGAATCATGGCTGAAAGATTACAGCTAGGAGCTTAATATCCAAGGATACACATTGTATTGAAAGGGCAGGCAGGAAGAAAGAGGGGGCGGTATTGCTCTGTTGGTAAAAAAAAATGAAATAAAATCATCAGAAAGAGATAGAGCTAAGGAACTGCAAAGGTAAAAAAAAAAGACCCTGATGGGAGTTGTATACAGCCCAAACAGTAGTAAACATGTGATCTACAAATTACATGAGATAGAAAATGCACGCCAAAAGGACAAGGTTACAATAGCCATGGGGGACTTCAATATGTAGGTAGATTTGGAAAATCAGGTTGGGACTGGATTCCAGGTGGGGTAATTTCCAGCGTGTCTACAAGATAGCTTTTTAGAGCTACTCATGGTTGAGCCCACTAGAGGATCAGCTGTTCTGGATTTGGTGTTATGCAATGAACGAGAATTGATTAGAGACCTTAAGGTAAAAGAACCCTTCAGGGAAAGTGATCATAATATGATTGAATTCACCCTGAAATTTGAGAAGGAGAGGCTAAAGTCAGGTGTATTAGTATTAGTATTAAAGTAGAGTAAAGGGAATTACAGAGGCATGAGAGAGGAGCTGGCCAGAATTGACTGGAAAAGAACTGAAGAAATTAAAACACAAATTAATTTTTAGTAAAGCTTTTTAACACACAAAACAACAAAAAAATTCAAGAATATTAGCATTCATTATTTACAGTTTATTTCTTTAAAAAGTGATCGTGTGTTCCCTGCTTGAATATAGCATGTCACTGGCTGCGAGCGAAATCTAGAATGCTTCTGAGATGGAGGTTTTTTATGTGGTCCACCTCCTGGGTCTCCAGCCAACGGAGGCTAGTCTCGAGGTGTTCAATGGCTTCAGATACTTTTGGGAGTGGTGGTGGAGGCTCTTCATTATCATCTTCTTGTGGCTCGAGAACCAGTACACTTGCCTCCGCCGGTGCTGTAGTTACGTTACTGACAATCTCGGCAACCGTCAGGTGCTCATATGTTGGGCATTCGTGTCGGCAGAGTACCACTGGTGTAGCTCTTCTTTGTTCCATTCAGACAGCGTCTCTGCCTCACGCACATCTTCCTCTGCGAAGCCGTACAAATCCGGCTCGTCATCATCAACTTCTGTGGTGGATTGGCATGATGAAAAGGCTGTCCCAGGCTCTTCTCCCAGCATTCCTCTACACATGACGAGCTAACTGCTGCTCAGGCCTTCCCACCTAAGTGGCAAATTTCCTTCACATTCAGGCTTTCCAGATAGGCTTCAAGCGTTGTTGAGTCGTCTACAATTCTACGAATTAATTCCCATCTGTAATTCTGTTTGAATGTGGAGATGATCACCTGATCTAGGGACTGGATCTTGGATGTAGTGTTCTTGGGGAGGTAAGAAACTTGGATCTTTCCATCTCGGCTTACTAGGTTGGCAGCTGGCAGATGAGCGGGACAATTGTCAAACAAAAGAAGAGCTTTGGGTTCTAGCTTTTGCTTACGCAAATGAGCGCACACAGCAGGGACAAAAGTGTTGTGAAACCAATCCTCAAAGATAACACTTGTCAACCAAGCATTGCTGCTGTGCGTGTACTTGAATGGTAACGACTTCATGTCGACATGGTGGAAACAGCGGGGCGAGCGAGATTTGCCAGTCATGAGTGGCTAACATCTTTGGCAGTCTTCAGACGTTTCGCTTTTAGTCCTGCCTCTTCTTCAACTTTGCAAAGCGACACTCATAACTTTTCTTCATGAGATTTCCAGCCACGAAGTGTTAATTCCGGTATCCCGAGGTCTCGTGCAACTTGAATTTGACTTTTAGTTTGGGGGGGGGGGGGGGAGAGACCCGAAATGATAGGACAAGACAGGAGGGGGAGGGATGAAGCCAAGAGCTGGGAAGTTGATTGGCAAAAGGGATACAAGGCTGGAGAAGGGGGAGTATGGATTGACATGGACATGGGTGGACACGGAGTCCAATGATTCATCGCATAATATCCGAATTCGCGTTAAATCGGGCCACGTAAAATCAGGGTTTCACTGTATGCTAAAGGAAATCTCTAGAATTCTGTGGTTAAGAAGGCATACTGTGCATTGGCCTTCATCAGCCATAGGATTGAGCTTAGGAGCCGAGAGGTAATGTTGAAGCTATATAGGACCCTGGGCAGACCCCACTTGGAGTACTGTGCTCAGTTCTAGTCACCTCACTACAGGAAGGATGTGGAAACTATAGAAAGGGTGCAGAAGAGATTTACAAGGATGTTGCCTGGATTGGGGAGCATGCCTTATGAGAATAGGTTGAATGAACACGGCCTTTTCTCCTTGGAGCAACGGAGAATGAGAGGTGACCTGATAGAGGTGTAATAAGATGATGAGGGGCATTGATCGTGTGGATAGTCAGAGGCTTTTCCCCAGGGCTGAAGTGGTTAACACAAGAGGGCACAGTTTTAAGGTGCTTGGAAGTCAGTACAGAGGAGATGCCAAGGGTAAGGTTTTTTATAAGAGTGGATATCAGACCACTTGGCAAATGATGAAGCGGTAGTAATGGGGTCAATGAAATAGTGGATGAACTGAATAAATATTTTGCATCAGTCTTCATTGTGGAAGACACTAACAGTATGGTGAAAGTTCCAGGTATGGTGAAATTACCATAACTAGAGTGAAGGTTCTTGGGAGACTGAAAGGTCTGAAGGTCGATAGGTCACCTTGATCAGATGGTGTGTACCCCAGAGTTCTGAAAGATGTGGCTGAAGAGATTGTGGAGGCATTAGTAAATGATCTTTCAAGAATCACTAGGTTCTGGAATGGTTCCAGAAGACTGGAAAATTGAAAATGTCTCTCCACTCTTCAAGAAGGGAGAGGGGCATAAGAAAGGAAACTATAAGCCAGTTAGTCTGACCTCAGTGGTTGGGAAGATGATGGAGTCGATTATTAAGGATGAGGTCTCTGAGTACTTGGAGGCACATGATAAAATAGGCCATTGCAGCATGATTTCCTCAAGGGAAAATCCTGCCTGATAAATTTGTTGTAATTCTTTGAAGAAATAACAAGCAGGATAAACAAAGGAGAATCAGTTGATGTTGTGTACTTGGATTTTCAGAAGGCCTTTGACAAGGTACCACATATGAGGCTGCTTAACAAGCTGTGAGCCCATGGTATTATAGGAAAGATTCCAGCATGGATAAAGCATTGGCTGATTGGCACGAGGCAAAGCGTGGGAATAAAGAGAGCCTTTTCTGGCTGGCTGCTGGTGATTAGTGGCGTTCCAGAGGGGTCTGTGTTAGGACCAAATTTTTTTTTTTACGTTATACGTCAATGATTTGGATGACAGAATTCATGACTTTATTGCAAAGTTTACAGATGCTATGAGGGGCAGGTAGTTTTGAGAAAGCAGAGAAGCTACAGAAGGACAGACAGATTAGGAGGATGGGCAAAGAAAAAGTAGATGGAATACAGTGTCAGGAAGTGTATGGTCATACATTTTGGTAGAAGAAATGAAAGGGTTGACCATTTTCTAATTGGAGAGAAAGTTCAAAACAGTGAGGTGCAAAGCGACTTGAGAGTCCTTGTGCAGGATTCCCTAAAGGTAAATTTGTGAACTGAGTCTGTGGTGAGGAAGGCAAATGCAATGTTAGCATGCGTTCCAAGAGGACTAGGATATAAAAGCAAGGATGTAATGTTGAAACTTTATAAAGCACTGGTGAAGCTTCAATTGGAGTATTGTGAGCAGGTTTGGGCCCCTTACCTTAGAAAGGCTGTGCTGAAGCTGGAAAGGGTTCAAAGGAGGTTCACGAAAATGATTCCAGGATTGAATGGCTTGAACGAGCTCAATGAAACCTATCGAATGGTGAAAGGCCTTAATAGAATGGATGTGAAGAGGGTGTTTCCTATGGTGGGAGAGTCTAAGACCAGAGGACCCAGCCTCAGAATAGAGGGGTGACCTTTTAGAACTGAGATTAGGAGAAATTTCTTTAGTCAGAGATTGCTGAATCTGTGGAATTCTTTGCCACAGGCCACTGTGGAGGCCAAGTCTTTATGTATATTTAAGACAGAGGTTAACAGATTCTTAATTGGTCAGGAACGAAGGGATAAGGGGAGAAAGCAAGAGATTGGGGCTGGGAAGAAAAATTGGATCAGCCATGATGAAATGGCAGAGCAGCCACAATGGGCCAAATGGCCTCATTCTGCTCCTCCGCTCTTATGATGAGGCTACATTCACTCAGGTTGGAGCAACACCTTATATTCCATCTGGGTAAATCATTCATCACAGGTTATATGTAAAAATAAGTGAATTGCATACGTCATCACGCTACCACGTGTGCCTCACTTAATGGGGAAAAAAATCAGATGAAATGAAGTTTAATTATCAATCAAAACATATGTGGATACAGCTGAATAAGACAGACTTCCTCTGGGGTCAAGGTACAAAAAACATACACGCGCATTCAAAACACCGAGAGAGGAAGAAAAAAGAAACATAGTCACACAAGGAAACACATTTTTAGTCCAAGACCCAGAGCCACAAGTCCTGCAAATTGATAGATCCCAGCAGTCCAGCCTGTTATTCCACCGATCCAACACTGGAGGGCAGCATCAGCAACCCCCAACCGAGCACAGGCGCCAAGCCACACTGCCTCTGGCGTCAGGCCTAGTCCTTGCTTCAAGAGAAGCAACACTGCTGCCTTGCCCATCTCTCCACCAAACAAGGGAAACAGGCCTGTGACAATCATTGTCCAACAGAGTCTTTCGATCACAAAAGAAACATCCAGCACAGTCACTCACGGTTTCTCTGCACGTCGATTCACGTACCAACTCTGGTACCCTCGAGCAGCAGGCAGCAGCATGGCAAAGTTAGAACTCGCATTCCCTTGTTTTCTTGGTTTCCTTTCAATTAGTTTTTGTGTTTTAGAGTTATAAAACATAACAGTGGCAACAAGGAAGTTTAAAACAAGCCCAAAACAACAATCTACTTGTTGAAGCGCAGCAAGATGTTCGAGTTTAAAAAACTGCAGCGAGAAATGGTCAAGTTTAAAATAAACTTAAACAGAAAACAGAAGAATTTACAAGTTCATAAACAGTGAGTACCAAGTGATAATAATCATAAAAAGAGCAGAAACAGCTGAGATATTAAAAAGATGGACACATTCCATTGCACAACAGATAACTGGCTTATGTATACGGAATGAATTGTGCAGTACAGGTCGACCTTTTATAATCCAGCACCATTGGGACCTCAGGAGTGCCAGATTAGTGAAAATGCCAAATTACAGAAGGATCACATTAAGCAATAGCTAACCGCCTCATCATACCTTTAAAATATCATGTAAATCAGTACAAGCTAGATAACAATGAAACAAAAATATTAAATGAGTAGCAAGTGAAATTTTAATAAAGTAATATACTGTACTGTCTCAAGTAAAATAAAGGGTACAGGTAAATGTACAGGAATTAACTTCCCCCTTCACTCCCAGTTACTGAGGGAATCCTCGTTAGTTTCTTTTCCTCCGCTTAGTAATATGCTTAAATTCAGTGGGTCGCCACATCCGATCTGAGGTTGCAGGCAGAAGAGAACGGAGCGCTGGCCGGGTGATGCCGGAGGGCAGTGCGCGACTGCCAGCAGGTGGGCGAGAAGGCGGACTGACCCAGCGCGCGCCAGCTCCACTGGCAGGTGAGACAGGTGGGTGCCAGGCAGCCACGCCTCACGCAAATGTTATTAATAAATGCAGGAAAACAAGCAGGATTCGCCTGTCTGTGCTTACAAGAGCGCACCAACCCATGAACAGATCTAGCGCAACCAAAACAATGTGCAGCAGATTGGTACGGTGGCCCGAAAATTTGAAATTATGGTTGCACGGAAAATTTGAAAATAGTGCCGGATTACCAAAGGAATCGGATTACAGGTAGTTGGATGAGTGAAGGTCAACCTGTATTTTAAAGCAAATGAAAAAGCCAATGAGAAACAAGTAGCAGTTTTGCTGACTGCATTGGGTTTAAAGGCATACAATTTGTTTATAAGTCTAACTGCTTCAACCAAACCACGAAAATGTGCTTTACTGATCTTGTGAAAATAATGCAGGAATATTTAGAACCCAAACCACTGCTGATTGCGAAATACTTCAGATTTCATAAGCAGAATAGGAGTCCATTTCAGCATAAGTGGCTGAATTGAAGAGATTGTCTGAGTACTGCCAGTTCAGTGATTAATTGAGAGATCATTTAGTTGTAAAATCTTACAAAAAAAAAGCATTAAAAAATGGCTCCTAACTGAAGCACATTTAAAAAAGCAGCTGAAATCACAACATCAAAGGAAACAGCAGACAGAAACACAATTGAGTTACAGTCAGGAATAAAAGTGAGCATGAACAATATTGTAATGTCTAAACAGATACCAACCAGCCTGGCTGAACAAACTGGCAGGGACTCACATATAGCAGACTAAAGCAGATTCAAAGGTGAAACTTGGTGAACATGCAGCAAAGTAGAACACACGCAAACAGCATGTCGGGCAGACAAAAATAAATGCACAGCACAGGGAAGAAAAAAAGATAAAAAGTCAAGTTGCAATTTCAAAATGAGCACTAATCTGCATGCTGTTGATGACTGTGACAGAGGACTAGATAGCCTTGATAATTCTATGTGAAAACTAACAATAAACAATAGAGCTTACACCAGAAGTGAATGGCAGATTAATTCAAATGGAATTGGACACTGGCTCAGCTGTTTCAGTCATTCCACAAAATGAGTTTGAATGATACTGTTTCAAAGATACTAAACTGAAGCCTCCAGATACTCAACTAAGAACTTACATTGGAGAAAAGGTATCTCCTGTGGAAGTGACATTTTAAAAGTGAAATACAACAACCAACAAGCCACATTGAGTCTCTATCGGCTTTGGACATCTGGACACTGCAATTTTTCCACATTCTTCTTCACAAAACTGATTAAGCCCTGTCAGATTGCGCAAGGATCACAAGTGCTCTTTTCTAGTCCAGTCATAAATTCTCAATTGGATTGAGGTCTGGACTCCGACTTGGCCACTCCAGAACATCAGCTTTATTGTTTTTAAGCCATTTCTGCTTAGCTTTCGCTTTACGCTTGGGGTCATTGTCTTGTTGGAAAACAAATCTTCTCCCAAGTCATAGTTCTCTTGCACACTGCATCAGGTTTTCCTTCAGGATTTCCCTGATTTTGCTGCATTCATTTTACCCTCCACCTTCACAAGCTTTCCAGGGCCTGCTGCAGTGAAGCATCCCCACAGCATGATGCAGCCACCACAACGCTTCACAGTAGGAATGGTGTGTTTTTGATGATGTGTGGTTTATGGCTTGCGCATTTAATCTGATAGCCAAAAAGCTCAATTTTGGTTTCATCAGACCATAGAACCTTCTTCCAGCTAACTTCAGAGTCGCCCACATGCCTTCTGGCAAACTTCAGCCAAGATTTCATGTGAGTTTTTTTTTCCAACAGTGGCTTTCTCTTTGCCACTCTCTCATAAAGCTGCGACTGGTGAAGCACCTGGGCAACAGCTGTTGTATGCACAGTCTCTTCCATCTCAGCCACCGAAGCTTGTGACTTCTCCAGAGTTGTCATAGGTCTCCTGGTGGCCTCCCTCACTAGTCCCCTTCTTGCATGGTCACTTAGTTTTTGAGGATGGCCTGCTCTAGGCAGATTTACAGTTGTACCATATTCTTTCCATTTCTTGAAGATTGACTTAACTGTACTCCAAGGGATATTCAATGGCTTGGAAATGTTCTTGTATTTATTTCTTGACTTGTGATTTTCAAAAACCTTTTTGTGGAGTTGCTTGGAGTGTTTGTTTGTCTTCATGGTGTAGTTTTTGACAGGATACTGACTCACCAATAGTTGGGTCTTCCAGATACCGATGTATTTTTACTACAATCAATTGAAACACTTTGACTGCACACAGGGGATCTCCATCTAACTAATTATGTGACTTCTGAAACCAGTTGGCTGCACCAGCGATGATTTGGCGTGTCGTATTAAAGGGGAATGAATACTTATACAATCAATTATTCTGTATTTTATATTTTTGACTAATTTAGATCACTTTGTAGAGATCTACTTTCATTTTGACACAAAAAGAGTCTTTTTCTGTTGATCAGTGTCAAAAAACCCCTAATTAAATCCACTGTGATTCAATGATGTCGAACAATAAAACATGAAAACTTCCGGGGGAGAGGGGGTGAACACTTTTTATAGGCACTATTATTAAACTAGGTTCACTCCAAAAGGCATCAACAATCAAATGTCTGTTCCAAAAGCACCTTCTTCAGTGCAGGACCAAGGAAATGAACCGTCAGTGGCCTGCCTTTTGGATGGATCATGATATTAACACTATGCTGCCCTGTCTGCAATGTGTAAATATCTTACTGGTCTTTGGCACCATGGCCAACATTTTTCTTTCAAAAATACTAGAAGAGAAGCTTTAGTTATTTAAAGCACTGCCTTACAATTACTGTTGCTATATACAAACTTGCTGCCTGATCTACTATATTACAACAGTGAACAACTACAATCTGGGAAGCACTTGAAGGCAGAACAGAGTTAATGGCAGGATCCTTTACAGTGTGTAGGAACAAAGGGATCTTATCGTTCATGTCAACAAATCACTCTAAGTTGCTGCATAATTTGACAGCGTGGTTAAGAAGGTGTATGCTATGTTGACCTTATTAGTCAGGGGATTGAGTTCAAGAGCCACGAGGTAACATGGTTGGAGATTTGTGTTTAGTTCTGATCACCTCATTATAGGAAGGATGTGGAAGCTTTAGGGAGGGTGCAGAGATTTACCAGGATGCTGTCTGGATTAGTGAGCATGTCTTACGAGGATAGGTTGAGCGAGCTAGGGCTTATTGTTTTGGAGAGAAAGAGAATGAGAGGTGACTTGATAGAGGTGTACAAGATGAAAAGAAGCAGACATCAAGTGGACAGCCAGGGAAACTTTCCCAGGGCAGAAATGGCTAATACAAGGACTTCAAGGTGATTGGAGGAAAGCATGGGGTGGGGGAGAATGTCAGAGGTAGGGTTTTCATTTTCAGAGAGTGGTAGATGCGTGAAATACACTGCCAGGGGTGGCAGGAGGGGCAGCTATTAGGAGACAGTCACATGGATGAAAAAAAGGAGAGCTATATGTGAAGGAAGTGTTAGATCGATTTCAGCGTATATTAAAGGGTCAGCACAACATTGTGGGCTGAAACGCCTTACTCTGCTGTACTATTCTATGTACTTCATTGGCAGTAAAGAGACAGGAACATCCTGGGATCTTATTTTTTAGAAAACATCTCCTTGGGGTATGTATTGCAACTTTAAGCTGAGCCCTACAGCAGTGACAGGGTTTTGGAATATCATTCTGTAATGCAAATGGCTGTCCTTTCCTCACTAGGAGGAACGTGAGGAACGCAGGCAGTAACCCTTGGGAAGGTCAGCACCTGTCAATCCCTCAAACTGTACACGCAAGAAGTTAGCTCAAGTAACTGGACAATTCAAGCACCTCATGATTCCCTTGTATTCCAAGTACAAACTACGCAGCAGGCATCATTCATCCAGATGCATTTCCGTGAAAGTGGTCATTACAAACTGGTGAAGACAGTCATCACTAGCCTGTGAAGAAATTGGCAGCCCAGCCAAGCACGTTTAGCAGTTCCTGTAGGTCAAGAATTGTTCATTTGTTGGTTCAGAGATGGCAGATAAATCCTACATGGGTTTCCCAAACTGTACCGCAGAACAGAGCATGCGTGGATTAATAGAATCCTTCACGCAATGCAAGAAAAACCCAAAATCCTTAATGCATTTAGCATGCGTTTTCATCACTAGGGCCAACTTGTGCACATCTACGATGGTTAATTGTTTTCAAAGAGATTTTGAGAATGGCCCTGAAATATTTTCTCTGTCCTTGTGACCAACCCAGAGTGGGCTATCCACTTCAGCAGTTTACAAACAGGCATGCAGACAAAGTGGATCACCTTTCATAAGATGCTGAGGACAATGACAGCTTGGAAGTGAGGAACTCCAGCCTGTGGACACTGACATCAGGCTATTGGATTGCTGGAGACTGGTACTTCAAAGGAATCCTACCACCAAACACACCTTTACCTCCCCCCCACCCTCCAATTCTCTGCTTTCTACAGGGATTGAGGGATTGCTCCCTCCATGACTCCCTTGTCCATTTGTTGCTCCCCACTAATCTCCCACCTGGCATATATCCCTGCAAGCAACTGAAATGCTGCACCTGCCTATCACCTCCCCCTGGTGCCCCTCCTTCTTCCCTTTCTCCCACAATCCACTCTCCTCTCTAATTCCTTCTCCATCTCCCACCCCACATCCTCACCACATTCTACAGAGGTTGTATTGAGAGCATCCTGAGCAACTGCATCATGGCCTGGTTTGGAAGTTGTACCACCTCGGATCACAAGACCCTGCACCGGATAGTGAGGTCAGCTGAGAAGATCATCGGGGTCTCTCTTCCCGCCATCACAGTCATTTATACCACACACTGCATCCGCAAAGCAAACAGCATTATGAAGGACCCCACGCACCCCTCATATAAACTCTTCTCCCCCCTGCCATTTGGAAAAAGGCACCGAAGTATTCGGGCTCTCACGACCAGACTATGGAACAGTTTCTTCCCCCAAGCCATCAGACTCCTCAATACCCACAGCCTGGCATGACACCAACCTACTAAACCTCTACTGTGCCTACTATCTTGTTTATTATTTATTATTATTTATTGCAGTGCCTGCACTGCTTTGTGCACTTTATGCAGTCCTGGATAGGTCTGTAGTCTAGTGTAGTTTTTGTGTTTTTTCTTACGTAGTTCAGTGTATTGTTTCATGTAGCACCATGGTCCTGGAAAACGTTCTCATTTTTACTATGTTCTATACCAGCAGTTATGGTTGAAATGACAATAAAAAGTGACTTGACTTGACTTGACTTGACTTACCTTTCCCACCCACCTGGCTTCACTGATCACCTTATAGCTAGTCTTCCTTCCTTTCCCCCCACCTTTTTATTCTAGCATCTTCTCCCTTCCTTTCCAGTCCTGAAGAAGGGTCTCAACCCAAAACATCGATTGTTTATTCATTTCCATAGATGCTGCCTGATTTGCTGAGTTCCGCCAGCATTTTGTGAGTGTTGCTCTGGATCTCCGGCATCTGCAGAATCTCGTGTTTATAAAGCTACCAAAAAAGAAAAAGATAAAGCACGAGATTATAACGAGGTAGATTGTGTGGCCAAGAGTCCAGGACCATTCAAGAGTCCGATAACAGCGGGATAGAATCTGTCTTTGAGCCTGGTGGTACACGCTTTCAGGCCTTTATACTTTCTGCCCAGTGGGAGAGTAGAGAAAAGAGAGGCAGCAAGATGCATAGACAGAGTCTATAGAGGAGAGGCTGGTTCCTGTGATGTGCTGTCCTACGTTCACAATTCTTTACTCTCAGGGCTCCCCACAACACACCATTATCCTTTGCTGTTACTGACTGGCTCTTTAGTGAGTGGGTTTTCAGAACTTTCAGTTTCATAAATCAACACCTTATTTGTTTTTTCTTCCCTAAATTTCAGTGGGATTCCTGTAAAGACTTAAATAAATCTAATAACTGCTAAAGAGCACCAAAAACATTTGACCTGAATCCCACCAATTGGTTCAATAATGATTCATTTCGTATGTGGAGACGGACAATGAAGCTGAGAAAAGTCAGAGTCCTGTAGGATACAGCAGCAATTACTTTATTTTACTTCATTGTCACCAAACAATTGATACTACAGCGTACAATCATCACAGCGATATTTGATTCTGCGCTTCACACTCCCTGGATTACAAATCAATAGTAAATATTAAAATTTTAAATTATAAATCATAAATAGAAAATAGAAAAGGGGAAGTAACATAGTGCAAAAAAACCCGAGAGGCAGGTCCAGATATTTGGAGGATATGGCCCAGATCCAGGTCAGGATCCCTTCAGCAGTCTTATCACAGTTGGAAAGAAGCTGTTCTCAAATCTGGCCAAATGAGTCTTCAAGCTCCTGAGCCTTCTCCTGGAGGGAAGAGGGATGAAAAGTGCGTTGGCTGGGTGGGTTGTGTCCTTGATTATCCTGGCAGCACTGCTCCGACAGCGTGCGGTGTAAAGTGAGTCCAAGGACGGAAGATTGGTTTGTGTGATGTGCTGGGCTGTGTTCACGATCTTCTGCAGCTTCTTCCGGTCTTGGACAGGAAACTTCCATACCAGGTTGTGATGCACCCTCGAAGAATGCTTTCTATGGTGCATCTATAAAAATTAGTGAGGTTTTTTGGGGACAGGCCAAATTTCCTTAGCTTTCTCAGGAAGTAAAGGTGCTGGTGGGCCTTCTTGGCAGTGGATTCTGCTTGGTTGGACCAAGTCAGGTCACTTGTGATATTGACCCCGAGGAATTTAAAGCTTTTGACCTGTTCCACTTGCGCACCACCGATGTAAATTGGGTCGTGCGGTCCGCTACTCCTTCTGAAGTCAACAACCAATTCCTTCATCTTGCTGACGTTGAGGGATAGGTTATTGTCCTTGCACCATGCCACCAGGTTCTTAATTTCAATTCCAATCCACATAGAAAATAATCCATAGCCAAAATCTTGGTCAATGTTTCCTCCCCCCTGGCTACAAATATGGATCTAACTGCATCCCAGATGGTAAATGAGTTAACCTCATCAAGCAGGTACTGCCTTTACCACTCCAGGCCACAATGAAATAGACTCAGGCTCAAAAATACTCCTTGTCATTTTCAACTGATTAATACTCCAGAGGATTGGCCATAAAAAAAATATCAAGGATAAACACTAGCATGACACTTAGCAAGCGTGTCCCTGTCAGAAGGGTGGGACCGAAGGAGTGTCGCCCTGTCAGAGGGGTAACAGTGACAAAGTGTGGCCCTGTCGGAGGGGAGCAATATGGGAGTGTGGCCCCATTAGAGGGGTGATACCGAGGGAGGGATGGGCAGGACAGTGGGAGTGTGGCCCTGTTGGGGCATGGCACTGAGTGAGAGTGGCTCTGTTTGAAGGTTAAATGCCTACAAGATGGTTTTTTAAAGCAGTTTGTTGTTGAGCCTACCAGGATATCAGCTTTACTGGATTGGGTATTATGTAATGAACTGGAGATAATTAGGGAGCTTAAGGTAAAGGAACCCTTAGTAGCCAATGATCACAATATGAATAAGTTCAACTTGAAATTTGGTAGGGAGAAAGTAAAGTCTGACATAGCAGTATTACAGTGGAGTAAAGGAAGTTACAATGGTATGAGAGAGGAATTGGCCAAAGTAACTTGGAAGGAGATGCTGGCAGGGATGTCAGCAGAGAGGTAATGGCTTAAGTTTCTGAGGGAAATGAGTAAAATACAGGATAGATGTATTCCAAAAACAAAGAAATACTCAAATGGCAAAATAGTACAACTGTGAGGAGGGCATAAAACAAAGCAAAAATTAGCAGGAAGATGGAAGATTGGGAAGCTTTTAAAAACCTAGAGAGCAACTAAAAGATCATTAGGAGGGAAAAGATGAAATATGAAATAATACCAAAGCAAATAATATCAAACTGGATAGTAAAACTTTTACCAAGTATATAAAAAAATAAGAAGAATGGATTTAGGATCACTAGAAAATGAGGCCAGAGAAATAATAAGGGGAGACAAGGAGATGACAGATGAACTAAATGAGTACTTTGCATCAGTCTTCACTGTGGAAAACACTAGCAGTGTGCCATATGTTGAAGGGTATGAGGGAAGAGAAGTGAGTGCAGTTACTATTACAAGGGACAAACGTGAGAAAATCTGCAGATGCTGGAAATCCAAGCGACACACAAAAAAATGCTGGAGGAACTTAGTAGGCCAGGCAGCACCTATGGAGAAAAGTACAATCGATGTTTCAGGCCGAAACCCTTCGGCAGTCCTTGTGCAGAACACCCTAAAGGTTAACCTGCAAGTTGAGTAGGTGGAGAGGAAGGCAAATACAATGTTAGCATTCATTTCAAGAGGTCTAGAATACAAGAGCAGGGATGTGATGCTGAGACTTCATAAGGCACTGGTGAGGCCTCACCTTGAGTACTGTGAACAGTTTTGAACTCCTTGTCTCAGAAAAGATGTACTAGCATTGAAGAGGGTTCAGGAGATTGACAAGGATGTTTATAGGAATGAAAGGGTTATCACATGAGGAACATTTAACGACACTGGGCCTGGATTCACTGGAATTTAGAAGACTAAGGGTGATCTAATTGAAATCTTTTGAATGTTGAAAGGTCTGGACAGAATTAGATTAGATTAGATTCAACTTTATTGTCATTGTGCCGAGTACAGATACAAAGCCAATGAAATGCATTTAGCATCTGACCAGAAATGCAAAGAATAGTGTTATTTACAAAATAACTGCGAATAAAAAGTGCTACAGCACACAGATATAAAAGTACTGAGACAGTACAATACGGATGCAATACTGCTTAGTGCTGTGATGAGAGGTTCAGCAGTGTCACAGCCTCAGGGAAGAAGCTCTTCCTGTGCCTGCTGGTGCAGGAGCGGAGACTCCTGTAGCGCCTACTGGATGGGATGAGAGTAAAAAGTCCATGGTTAGGATGAGATGCATCCTTGATAATGCTTTTCACCCTTCCCAGGCAGCGTTTATGGTAGATGTTCTCAATGGTGGGCAATTGGGTGCCGATAATCCACTGGGCAGTTTTCACCACATGCTGGAGTGCTTTGCGGTCCGATACGGGACAATTGCCATACCACACTG
Source organism: Mobula birostris (assembly GCF_030028105.1). NCBI lineage: Eukaryota > Metazoa > Chordata > Chondrichthyes > Myliobatiformes > Myliobatidae > Mobula > Mobula birostris. The sequence goes on along the minus strand of NC_092371.1, from coordinate 90,132,197 downwards.
AGATGCAGTTGGTGAGTATACTCTCAATGGTACAACGGTAAAAGTCCATCAGTATCCTTGCACAGAGGTGAGCTTTCTTCATGCTCCGCAGGAAATAAATAGATATGAGGATGTTTCCCATGGTGGGGAGTCTACAACAGGAGGGCACAGCCTCAGGATAGAGGAGCATCCATTTAAAACGGAGATGCAGAGAAATTTCTATAGCCAGAGGGTGGTGAATTTGTGGAATTTGTTACACATAATAAGAGCAGGAGTAGGCCATCTGGCCCGTCAAGCTTGCTCCGCCATTTAATAAGATCAAAGCTGATTTGGCCATGGACTCATCTCCACCTACCTGCCTTTTCCCATAACCCTTATTCCCCTTCCACAGGCAGCTGTGGAGGCCAGGAAGCTGGACATATTTAAGGCAGAGAATGATAGGTTATTGATTGGCTACGGTATTAAAGGTTATGTAGAGCAGCCCACGGAGTGGGACGGGGGAGAGAGACATCGGCCATAATTGAATGGTGGAGCAGACTCAATGGGCCAAATGGCCTAATTCTTCTCCTATGTCTTATAGTCTTCTGATCTGTTGGCTGCCACTCTCACAGTTGCATATTTCAGTTGAAACATTAAACTGAGCTCCCTGTAAAACTGATTCCGTGGATTTAAATGATCCCAACTCTCTTTGCTAGCTTAACATTGTTTATCCTTCATGAAACATCATTTCAACAGATTAGATAATTATCAGATAGCTGTTTGCTTTCTCTTTATTTTCTTATCCTCAAATTTTTATCAAACACCTTTCCCCATAGCTCAGTGAAATAAGGGGATGAGTTAAGAGCCATTGCATCTGACACTGTCAGCCTTTGCTGAATTAAATGAACTCACACTGAGAGAAAATCATTATTACTGAGAGAAAGTTAGCTTTTAAGTACAATTCAGCAACCAATTTCCGATTGCTCTGTGCATCTGAGGAACAGAGGAATGATAGAAATGCAATTGTATGATATCTCTATAACCTCAAAATATCCTAAAGTTAATCAAGTATTTTCTTTTAAAGTTTAGTTGCCTGTTGTATTGTAGAAAGCACGACAGGTAATCTGAGGATTGGGAACTCCTCCTGATGATAAAATGATAAATGTAGAATCTGGTGGAAGGAAAGGAACAAGGTCCATCTTGTTTAACTTCCACTATTCTGGTGTGACATTCCATTCCAACACAGTGACCCCTGTGTTCATGTTATAAAAAATTCCCCTGTATCTATCCAATAATTTGAGTTAAGGAACAAAATTTGCTCTCACAGAAATTATGCAGAAAAAAGTAAATAAGCATAAGAATATAAGAAACAGGAGCAGGAGTTATCCACCTGGCCCATCAACCCTGCTCCAACTTTCAATAAGATCATGGCTGATCTGACCAAGGGCCTCGCTCCACCTACCTGCCTTTTCCCCACAACCCTTAATTCTTCTGCTATGAAAAATCTATCCAACTTTGTCTTAAATATATTTACTGAGCTAGTCTCTACTGCTTCCCTGGGGAGAGAATTCCAGATTGACTATTCTCTGGGAAAAGCAGTATCTCCTATCCCCTTATTTCCGTTTGAAATGTAATCCCCCAAATCTTGAGCCTGTATCTCCTAATTCCAGTCTCACTTACCAATGGAAACAACTTCCTTGCCTCTATTTATTCCTTTTATAATGTTTTATGTTTCTACAAGATCCCCTCTCATTCTTCTGAATTTCAGCAAGTATAGTCCCAGGCATCTCAATCTTTACCCCTCATCTCCGGAATCAACCCGGTGAACGTCCTCTGCATCGCCTGCACAGCTAGAGTATCTTTCCTCAAGTAAGGAGACCAGAACTGCACACAGCACTTCAGGTGCGGCCTCACCAGTACAGTACACTGAAGAGCTGCAACAGAACCTCAGTGCTCTTAAATTCAATCCATCTGGGAAATACAGCCATTTGCTTTCTTGATAACCTATTGTACCTGCAAACCAACCTTCTGTGAGTCTTGTAAAAGCACTCCCAAGTACCTCTGTACAACAGTATGCTGAAGTTTTTCACAATCTAAATAATAATCTGATTTTCTATTTCTCCTTCCAAAATGGATGAGAACATTGTGAATTTACCAACATTGTACTCTATCTGCCAGACCCTTGCCCATTCACTTAACCTATCTATATCTCTCTGCAAACCCTCCGTATCCTCTGCACAATTTGCTTTCCACTCAATTTAGTCACATCAGAAAACTTCAATATGCTACGCTTGGAAACCGCTTCCAAATCGTTAATGTATACAATGAACAACTGCAGGCCTAGCACTGACCTTTGTGGCACTCCACACACCACTGATAGCCAACCAGAGAAACACCCATTAATCCCAACTCTCTGCCTTCATTTAGTTAACCAATCCCCTATGGATGCTAATACATTATCCCCAATTATACGCATCCTTATCGTAAGGATAAGTCTTTTGTGCGGCACCTTATCAAACGCCTTCTGGTAACTAACACAAACTTTTTCGTTTAACGTGTGCTCATATGTGCAAATAATATGGCTTTCCATTATATTAAAAAAAATCCCAAAACAGGCCATTGGCTGCGTAAGTCTAGGGAAGACAGCCTCTGGCCCCACCAAACTTATGAGATTGAGGTGCGCTTGATCCCACCCCAAACCTGGAAGCTGTGTCATTTGCTACCCTGTTACAAATTAATGCCATGAAATAACAGACTGTACACTGTATACGATTAACAGAAATATATTTATAAATCTTACTGAAGGGTTAGTAAGGAACAACAAAAAAGGGGCCCATTCTAATTAAACAGTCAAATGTGCACAAGTTGGAGCTCATCTTGAACTTCTCTGTCACTCATGCGCTGGGCCCTCGGTCAACGTGAAAGCACACACCACCTTCCAAACATCTCTCACAATCCATCTCAAACAAACAGGTCTCCCACCAGATCGTATGCTACAACCAGTTCTCTCCAGCATCTTCTCTCTTCATCTCCACTCAAACAAAAGCCCAAAGCCTAACCTTATTGTCCTTCACCAAGAAAACCTCCCGCTAATTGGATGGCACACATTCCACACCATCCCAAAACAATAACCCAAACAGGCTGAAAGCAGAACAGCAGCTCTTACGGAGCCACTAAATGAAATACCTACAGCATAGCAGGAAAGATGTGAACGGGGTATTGTACTAGGAACATAACCGTAACACAAAGGCAGCTTGTGCTCAAATATCTAGGCTCAGGAATCCACATGTGGATGAGATCTCAGAAACAGCTTACTAAATGGGGTAAAGGAAAAAATTGTAGAAGAGGGAGATCTGGAGTTGTCTTTTGTTAAAAATGTTTTAATATTCTTGATTTGTGATCAGTGAGCTTAAAAAACATATTGTCATTAGACCCAAACCAATGAAGGTCTAATCACAACCTTTACTACACAACTAATGTAGTTATTTGTCATTTTATTCAGAATATTATCGGAGCTTTATTCAATCAGATCAATTACCAACGTTAGAAAGTGCTAGTCACTGAAGTCCTGGATTGCTGAAAATAAAAATTACATGTTTATTTTGATCAGTCTAACCACACTTGCCATCTAAAGTTATATTAGAAGATTGGCCAAAGTTGGTAAAATCACTTCTCCACTGATGGAGTGAGAGCCTACAGCTGGCCAGACCTTAACAAGATCAAGTTTGTGGCTACTTCAAATGACCTGGAGCAAAATTCCAGTAATCTCCAGATGACTACCTAGAAATCCCAAAGATACTGCAGCAGGTAACATATTTTGTGCTTCACCTGAAAGAAGGAAATCTTCCACCTCAACTGTCACAGTGAGATGACAGTCTCTGAGATGACCCTGGAAGCTACTCAGTTCATGACCAGTTACGAATGGGCAACAAATAATAATAATAATAGTAATAATGTTTATTAGATTATTATAAACAAAGGTTCCTTGTGGCAATACAGAACCAGGTAGTTAACACAAAAAAAAATCAAAATCCTTAATAAAAGAAAAACAAATTCAAGATCATAAATGTAGAAAATGCCAAGAAAAACCAGAAACCGTCTAACACATTACAGGATCTTGCAACAATTTAACTCAGTCTTATTACTTATATAGGCACAATCTAAGTGGCAAACATCACTCACCAAAATCTTGCTTTAAAATGTAAACTTATAGAAACCACACATTACTATAAATACAAGCCTGATCCAGTTTTAGAGTCAGAATCCCACAAATTATATTACGACCAGACCAATCCATTATTACAGATAAGGCAATTTGTATTAACAGTCCAGATATAATAAAACAGGATAAACAAGCAGGAACAACTTATTTAATAGATAAAGCCATCTCAAGCACATGTAATGTACAGAAATCAACTAGTGAAAAACACCAGAAATACGCTGAATTAAAAGAGGAAAATAAAAGACTACGGAACATTAGCAGGGTATCCATTTCCCAATAATAATATCTACAACTATCATCCCAAAGTCACTACACAGTAGCAATAAACAACTAGGCCTACAGAGCAAAATTTATGTAAATCTCCAAAAAGCCGCAATACTAAACGCCACAATACTAAGATACAGGTTTCCCCCGCCATCCGAAGGTAGAGTGTTCCTATGAAACGGTTCGTAAGCCGAAATGTCATAAAGCGAAAAAACAATTACCATTTATTTATATGGGAAAATTTTGTGAGCATTCGCAGACCCAAAAATAACCTATCAAATCATGCCAAATAACACATAAAACCTAAAACAACAGTAACATATAGTAAAAGCAGGAATGATATGATAAATACACAGCCTATATAAAGTAGAATTACTTTTCCACAATCATTACTGAACTGTTCTTCGAGGCAAAAATCTCATGCAAGCACCGTCGGCAGAAAATCTCATGCAAACGCTGTTGGCAAAAACACTCTCTCCAGTAATCTTTAAGCTGTGAAGCTGCCAAATCATACCAAATAACACGTAAAAATACACAGCCTATATAAAGTAGAAATAATGTATGTACAGTGTAGTTTCACTTACCGGAATCGGGACAGCGCCGAGCACACTGATGGTGGTGTGTTAGACTGAGTCGTCGCAGGCTGGGGTGGTGCAGTGGCCCCCAACCGATACCGATCCGTGAAGTATGCAAGGGTGCAGTGGTAGCCGGGAGGCACACAGTATATCTTTCAGAAAAAAGCCAAAACAAACATCCTAATTAATTAGGTGCTGCCCGGCACGTAATTGTTGGCCCAGATCAGTGCCGATTTCCGATTGCGTCGTCTCTGATCTGGGCCGACAATTACGTGTTGGGCAGCACCTAATTAATTAGCATGTTTACTTCGGCTTTTTTCTTAAAGATGTGCTGGGTGCCTCCCAGCTACTGCACATTCTCCGCAAATCAGTATCTGTCTGTGACCTGGGGGTTGGGGTGGTGGGACACTGGGGTATTGTCTGTTTCCATTAGGGCAGGCAGGTCATCTTCTATCTCGAGGCTCGTCGCCTGCTGTGGCTGATGTGGAAGGCTTGCTTTCACTGCTAAGCATCACGCAGTTTTCTATCACACAGTTCTTTGTAAGGACTCAAACCATCTTGCAGATATCCCCTAAACCTACGTACCCTTTCAAAATTAAAGTCGTAGTTTATCATTGCTGCGAAAATCTCACGCAGTTGCTTCACGTTCAGTCCGTTACTGCATTCGATTTCGATTGTTATCCTTTCCTCTTAGAATTGCATCAGCTCTTCATCGACCAGATCTTGGTCACAGGATGCCAAAACCTCTTCAACATCATGTTCGCCAACTTCCACAAGCCAAACTTTCTTTGTCCTTACTTCGTTCACCACGATCAAAACGCTTAATTATGTCCAGTTTTACGCTAAGCATTACACCCTTAAGACCTCTTTTATGCTTTTCCGATACCATAGAACTCATCTTGCTAATGGCTGCTCAAGAGGCACGTGTTTAAGTAATGCCGGCGAGAATGCTGTTCCAAATCTGGGGGAGAGCGACTGCTTGGGGCGTGCGCTGCCTTTTATCGTGCGCTGATTTTTTATTGCGCACTGATTTTTTATCGCGCGCTGATTTTTTTTCGTAACAGTGAAAACACCTTCTGAAAGCAAAAACAGGGTACTAATATAGGTCTTTCGTAACAGTGAGGTTTCGTAAAGCAAACGTTCGAAAAGTGGGGGACACCTGTCATCCAAAGGTTTCTAGCATTTGTGAAATGATTATGCTTGGCTATAGCCATACCTCAGGTTTCACCAGCTTAGGAATACAAATAATAGTAATAGTAATCATCATAAGGGTATGATCCGATGTAAAGAACAACTGATAATAAATTACATAATTCTAAATTAAATCTTTTGAGTCAGTATGAGTGGAAGTCAGGAACAAGATGGGAGCAGTTACTCTATTGGGGGTATTCTATAGGCCCCCTGGTAGCAGCAGAGATACAGAGGAGCAGATTGGGAGGCAGATTTTGGAAAGGTGCTATAATAACAGGGTTGTTATCATGGGTGACTTTGACTTCCCTAATATTGATTGGCACCTGATTAGTTCCAAGGGTTTAGATGGGGCAGAGTTTGTTAAGTGTGTCCAGGACAGATTCCTGTCACAGTATGTGGACAGGCCGACCAGGGGGAATGCCATACTAGATCAAGTACTAAGTAATGAACCGGGTCAGGTCACAGATCGCTCAGTAGGTGAGCATCTGGGGGACAGTGACCACTGCTCCCTGGCCTTTAGCATTATCATGGAAAAGGATACAATCAGAGAGGACAGGAAAATTTTTCATTGGGGAAGGGCAAATTATGAGGCTATAAGGCTAGAACTTGCGGGTGTGAATTGGGATGATATTTTTGCAGGGAAATGTACTAAGGACATGTGGTCAATGTTTAGAGATCTCTTGCAGGATGTTAGGGATAAATTGGTCCTGGTGAGGGAGATACAGCATGGTAGGGTGAAGGAACCATGGGTGACAGGTGAGGTAGAAAATCTAGTCAGGTGGAAGAAGGCAGCATACATGAGGTTTAGGAAGCAAGGATCAGATGGGTCTATTGAGGAATATAGGGAAGCAAGAAAGGAGCTTAAGAAGGGGCTGAGAAGAGCAAGAAGGGGGCATGAGAAGGCCTTGGCGAGTAGGGTAAAGGAAAACAGCAAGGCATTCGTCAATTATGTGAAGAAAAAAGGATGACAGGAGTGAAGGAAGGACCGATTAGAGATAAAGGTGGGAAGATGTGCCTGGAGGCTGTGGAAGTGAGCGAGGTCCTCAATGAATACTCCTCTTCGGTATTCACCAATGAGAGGGAACTTAAGACCATAAGACAAAGGAGCAAAAACAGGCCATTCGGCCCATCGAGTCTGCTCTGCCATTTTATCATGAGCTGATCCATTCTCCCATTTAGTCCCACTTCCCCGCCTTCTCACCCTAACCATTGATGCCCTGTCTACTCAGATACCTATCAATATCTGCCTTAAATACACTCAATGACTTGGCATCCACTGCTGCCCGTAGCAACAAATTCCATAGGTTCACTACCCCCTGACTAAAAAAATTTCTTCACATTTCTGTTCTGAAAGGGCGCCCTTCAATCCTTAAGTCATGTCCTCTCGTACTAGACTCCCCCATCATGGGAAACAACTTTGCCACATCCACACTGTCCATGCCTTTTAACATTGGAAATGTTTCGATGAGGTCTCCCCTCATTCTTCTAAACTCCAAGGAATACAGTCCAAGAGTGGACAAACGTTCCTCATATGTTAACCCTCTCATTCCCGGAATCATTCTAGTGAATCTTCTCTGTACCCTCTCCAATGTCAGCACATCCTTTCTTAAATAAGGAGACCAAAACTGCCCACAGTACTCCAAGTGAGGTCTCACCAGCGCCTTACACAGCCTCAACATCACATCCCTGCTCCTATACTCTATTCCTCGAGAAATGAATGCCAACATTGCATTCGCCTTCTTCGGGTACTGACTCAACCTGGAGGTTAACTTTAAGGGTATCCTGTACGAGGACTCCCAAGTCCCGTTGCATCTCAGAACTTTGAATTCTTTCCCCATTTAAATAATAGTCTGCCCATTTATTTTTTCTGCCAAAGTGCATAACCATACACTTTCCAACATTGTACTTCATTTGCCACTTCTCTGCCCATTCTTCCAATCTATCCAAGTCTCTCTGCAGACTCTCCATTTCCTCAGCACTACCGGCCCCTCCACCTATCTTCGTATCGTCAGCAAACTTAGCCACAAAGCCATCTATTCCATAAGCCAAATCGTTGATGTACAATGTAAAAAGAAGCGGCCCCAACACTGATCTCTGTGGAACACCACTGGTAACCGGCAGCCAACCAGAATAGGATCCCTTTATTCCCACTCTCTGTTTCTTGCCAATCAGCCAATGCTCTATCCACGTATGTAACTTTCCCGTAATTCCAGGGGCTCTTATCTTGTTAAGTAGCCTCATGTGTGGCACTTTGTCAAAGGCCTTCTGAAAATCCAAATATACAACATCCACTGCATCTCCCTTGTCTAGCCTACTGGTAATTTCCTCCAGCATCATTTTCTGTCGGTCCTATATCTACTCTCACCTGTCGTTTACTCTTTATATACTTGAAAAAGCTTTTAGTATCCTCTTTGATATTATTCGCTAGTTCCTTTCATAGTTAATCTTTTCTCTCTTAATGACCTTCTTGGTTTCCTTTTGTAAGGTTTTAAAAACTTCCCAATCCTCCGTCTTCCCACTAATTTTTGCTTCCTTGTATGCCCTCTCCTTTTCTTTAACTTTGGCTTTGACTTCTCTTGTCAACCATGGTTGCATCCTTTTTCCACTCGAAAATTTCTTCTTTTTTGGAATATACCTATCTTGCACATTCCTCATTTCTCACATAAACTCCAGCCACTGCTGCTCTGCTGTCTTTCCTGCCAGTGTCCCTTTCCAGTCAACTTTGGCCAGTTCCTCTCTCATGCCACTGTAATTTCCTTTACTCCACTGAAATACTCACACATCAGATTTCAGCTTCTCTTTTTCTAATTTCACAGTGAACTCAACCATGTTATGATCACTGCCTCCTAAGGGTTCCTTCAGCTCAATCTCTCTAATCACCTCCAGTTCATTACACAATACCCAATCCAGTACAGCCGATCCCCTAGTGGGCTCAACAACAAGCTGTTCTAAAAAGCCATCTCGCAGACATTCTACAAATTCTCTCTCGAGATCCAGTGCTGACCTGATTTTCCCAATCTACTCACATGTTAAAATCCCCCACAATTATCATAACACTGCCCTTCTGACAAGCCTTCTCTATTTCCTGTTGTAATTTGTAGTCCACATCACTGCAGCTGTTAGGAGGCCTGTATATAACTGCCATCAGGGTCCTTTTACCCCTGCGATTTCTTAGCTCAACCCATGAAGATTCTACAACTTCCGATCCTATGTCACCTCTTTCTAATGACTTAATATCATTTCTTACCAATAAAGCCATGCCACCCCCTCTGCCTACCTTCCTATCCTTCCGATACACCGTGTATCCTTGGATGTTCAGCTCCCAGAGACATGCATCCTTTAGCCATGTCTCAGTGATGGCCACAATATCATACCTGCCAATCTGTAGCTGTACAACAAGATCATCCACCTTATTCCTTATGCTACATGCATTTAAGTACAACACCTTAAGACTGTAAAAGTATTTGATACTTTTTGCTTTGATTTCACTGCAACTTTATTGTACTGCAACTCATCCCAATGGCTACAAATTTGCCCCATCACCTGCCTGTCTTTCCTGACATCTTTACTGCTTACTATCTTAGATTTATTTCTGTTTTCCCCTTCCTCCGCTCTATCATTCCAGTTCTCATCCCCCTGCCAAATTAGTTTAAACCCTCCCTAACAGCTCTATTAAACTTTCCCGCCAGGATATTGGTCCCCTTCGGGTTCAGGTGTAACCTGTCCTTTTTGAAAAGGTCATACTTCCCCCAGAAGAGATCCCAATGATCCAAGAATCTGAAGCCCTGCCCCCTGCACCAGTCTCTCAGCCAGGCATTCATCTGCCTGATCCGACTATTCTTGCCCTCGCTAGCACGTGGCACAGGTAGCAATCCTGAGATTACTACCATGGAGGTCCTGCTTCTCAGCTCCCTTCCTAACTCCTGGAAATCTCTCTTCAGGACCTCCTCCTTTGTCCTATCTATGTCATTGGTACCAACATGTACCAAGACAACTGGCTGCTCACCCTCCCCCTTTAGAATATTCAGGACCCGATCCGAGACATCCCGTACCCTGGCACCTGGGAGGCAACACACCATGCGGGTATCTCTGTCAGGCTCACAGAATCTCCTGTCTGTTCCCCTGACTATGGAATCCCCTACAACTACTGCATTTCTCTTCACCCTCCTTCTCTCCTGCACAACAGCGCCAGGCTCAGTGCCAGAGACCTGGTCACCGTGGGCATCCCCTGTCAGGTCATCCCCCTCAACAGCATCCAGAACAAGATATTTGTTGCTGAGGGGGACAGCCACAGGTGTGCTCTCCACTATCCGGGCATTTCCCTTCCCTCTCTTGACAGTCAACCAGTTTTCTGACCCCTGTAGCCTAGGGACGACTACCTCCCTGTAGCTCCTGTCTATCACCTCTTCACTTTCCCTGATAAGCAGTAGGTCATCAAGCTGCAGCTCCAGATCCCTAACATGGTCTCTGAGGAGCTGCATCTCGGTGCACCTGGCACAGATGTGGCCATCAGGGAGGCTGGAGGTCTCCCAGGATTCCCACATCTGACACCCTGAATAAAGCACTAACCCTGCAGGCATGCTACCTAATTCTACAGGAATGAAACAGGAAAAATAAGTCTACTCACCCAAATACCTCGCCAAACACACGAACTTTTTAAACCGTTAGCTCGTACCGTTAGCTGTGAGAGCCCTGCTGTCCGGGCCGATTTGTGAAAGGGGTGGGGGGGGGGCTCTTCTGGCACTCGAAGAAATTTTTAAAAAAAACTGCCTTCCTTCAGAATTCAGCTCCCACGACGCTCTGTAGTCCCGATCCAAAGGAGATCCGTTGGTAGCAACCTGCTTTTTTAAACTCTCTGCGTGGTCCTGTTGACATCACACGCCTGCGCAGTCTCGCCCTTCTTGCACTCGAAGAAGTTTTTTAAAAAACTGCCTTCCTTCAGAATTCAGCTCCCACGATGCTCTGTAGTCCCGATCCAAAGGAGAGCCATTGGTAGCAACCTGCCTTTTTAAACTCTCTGCGCGGTCCTGTTGACGTCACACGCCTGCGCAGTCTCGCCCTTCTTGCACTCGAAGAAGTTTTTAAAAAAGCTGCCTTCCTTCAGAATTCAGCTCCCACGATGCTCTGTAGTCCCGATGATGGTGAGGACAATATGACTGAGGTTGATGTTCTGGAGCATGTTGATATTAAGGGAGAGGAGGTGTTGGAGTTGTTAAGATACATTAGGACGGATAAGTCCCCGGGGCCTGACGGAATATTCCCTAGGCTGCTCCACGAGGCGAGGGAAGAGATTGCTGAGCCTCTGGCTAGAATCTTTATGTCCTCGTTGTCCACGGGAATGGTACCGGAGGATTGCAGGGAGGCGAATGTTGTCCCCTTGTTCAAAAAAGGTGGCAGGGATTGTCCGGGTAATTATAGACCAGTGAGGCTTACGTCTGTAGTGGGAAAGCTGTTGGAAAAGATTCTTAGAGATAGGATCTATGAGGTATTTAGAGAATCATGGTCTGATCAGGGACAGTCAGCATGGCTTTGTGAAGGGCAGATCGTGTCTAACAAGCCTGACAGAGTTCTTTGAGGAGGTGACCAGGCATATAGATGAGAGTAGTGCAGTGGATGTGATCTATATGGATTTTAGTAAGGCATTTAACAAGGTCCACACGGTAGGCTTATTCAGAGAGTCAGAAGACATGGGATCCAGGGAAGTTTGGCCAGGTGGATTCAGAATTGGCTTGCCTGCAGAAGGCAGAGGGTGGTGGTGGAGGGAGTACATTCAGATTGGAGGATTGCGACTAGTGGTGTCCCACAAGGATCGGTTCTGGGACCTCTACTTTTCGTGATTTTTATTAACGACCTGGATGTAGGGGTAGAAGGGTGGGTTGGCAAGTTTGCAGACGATACAAACGTTGGTGGTGTTGTAGATAGTGTAGAGGATTGTCAAAGATTGCAGAGAGACATTGATAGGATGCAGAAGTGGACTGAGAAGTGGCAGATGGAATTCAACCCAGAGAAGTGTGAGGTGGTACACTTTGGAAGGACAAACTCCAAGGCAGAGTACAAGGTAAATGGCAGGATACTTGGTAGTGTGGAGGAGCAGAGGGATCTGGGGGTACATGTCCACAGATCCCTGAAAGTTGCCTCACAGGTCCATAGGGTAGTTAAGAAAGCTTATAGGGTGTTAGCTTTCACAAGTCGAGGGATAGAGTTTAAGAGTCGCGATGTAATGATGCAGCTCTATAAAACTCTGGTTAGGCCACACTTGGAGTACTGTGTCCAGTTCTGGTCGCCTCACTATAGGAAGGATGTGGAAGCATTGGAAAGGGTACAGAGGAGATTTACCAGAATGCTGCCTGGTTCAGAGAGTATGCATTATGATCAGAGATTAAGGGAGCTAGGGCTTTACTCCTTGGAGAGAAGGAGGATGAGAGGAGACATGATAGAGGTGTACAAAATAATAAGAGGAATAGATAGGGTGGATAGCCAGCGCCTCTTCCCCAGGGCACCACTGCTCAATACAAGAGGACATGGCTTTAAGGTAAGGGGTGGGAAGTTCAAGGGGGATATTAGAGGAAGGTTTTTTACTCAGAGGGTGGTTGGCGCGTGGAATGCACTGCCTGAGTCAGTGGTAGAGGCAGATACACTAGTGAAGTTTAAGAGATTACTAGACAGGTATATGGAGGAATTTAAGGTAGGGGGTTATGTGGGAGGCAGGGTTTGAGGGTCAGCACAACACTGTGGGCCGAAGGGCCTGTACTGTGCTGTACTATTCTATGTTGTATGTAAATCACACCTGGCAAAAAAGCAGATATATTTCGTATTGTTATATTGAATTAGAATTAGAATTAACTTTATTACTTATACCCTTCATATACATGAGGAGTAAAAATCTCTATGTTACATCTCCATCTAAATGTGCAATGTGCAATTTATAGTAATTTATAATGAATAGAGTGTACAACAATATAACATAGAAATATAATTGTATTAGCATGAATTAATCAGTCTGATGACCTGATAGAAGAAGCTGTCCTGGAGCCTGTTGGTCCTGGCTTTTATGCTGTGGTACTGTTTCCCCGATGGTAGCAACTGGAACAGTTTGTGGTTAGGGTGACTTGGGTCCTCTGGGCCCTTTTTACACACCTGTCTTTGTAAATGCCCTGAAGATGGGAAATTCACATCTACAGATGTGCTGGGCAGTCCGCACTACCCTCTGCAGAGTCCTGCAATTGAGGGAAGTACAGTTCCCATACCAGGCAGTGATGCAGCCAATCAAGATGCTCTCAGCTGTGCCCCTGTAGAAAGTTCTTAGGGTCTGGGGGCCAATACCAAACTTCTTCAACCATCTGAGGTGAAAGAGGCACCACTGTGCCTTTTTTTTTTAACCACACAGCCCTTATGTACAGACCATGTGAAATCCTCGGTGATGTGTGTATGCCGAGGAACATATTCAGCATCCCAACCCCAGATCCACTGATGACAACAGGAGCTAGCCTGTCTCCATTCCTCCTGTAGTCCACAACCAGCTCCTTTGTTTTTGCGACATTGAGGGAGGGATTATTTCCAGACATCCCACCTCCCCCGGAAGTCTCCCGCACATTAATACTGGCTCCCCGATGCCCGCAAATTATATAAAATGTCCCGGAAATCAATTTTTTGGACAGAGAAAGCGAGCGAGCGCGAGAGAGACCATGAGAGCGAGAGATAGAGACAGAGATAGAGAGAGACCACGAGAGCGAGAGAGAGAAAGCACGAGAGAGACCATGAGAGCGTGAGAGTGACCACGAGACAGCGAGCACGAGAAACCGCGAGACAGAAAGCGCAAGAGCGAGAGCGTGAGTGACCACGAGAGACAGCGAGCGCGATAGAGACCACGAGAGCCAGAGACGAGAGAAAGCGAGCGCGAGACGAGAGAGAGCGCGAGAGAGACCATGAGAGCGAGATAGATAGAGACAGACCACAAGAGCGAGAGAGCGTGAGAGTGACCATGAGACAGCGAGAGACACCGTGAGAGAGCGACCACGAGAGCCAGACAGCGCGAGAGTGACCACAAGAGCGCGAGAGCAACCACGGGAGAGCAAGCACGAGAAAGACCGCGAGAGACACTGCGAGCGACCACGAGAGACAGCGAGCGAGATAGAGACGAGAGAAAGTGAGCGCGAGAGACGCGAGCGAGCGTGAGACAGACCACGAGAGTGAGAGAGAGCAACCACGAGAGAGAGAGAGCACGCGAGGAAGAAAGCGCGAGAGCGAGAGACCACAAGAGCGAGAGAGCGTGAGAGTGACCACAAGAGAGCGAGCACGAGAGAGACCACAAGAGACACCGCGAGCGACCACGAGAGAGCGAGCGCGAGAGAGACGAGAGCGACAGAGCGTGAGAGAGAGCACGAGAGTGAGAGACCACAAGAGCAAGAGAGCGCGAAAGCGAGAGTGACGAGAGAGAGAGAGAGCGCACGCGCACGCGAGACAGAGTGTTCCAAGAAAAGAAAATATAAAACGTACTTCACCCCAGACTATACTAAAGTGTACCCCTGCTTAATAGGGGTCAAAATTAATGACGGTGTTGCTCGCTGCACTGTTTGCAACAGTGACTTTTCTATTGCCCATGGTGGGTTAAGACTGTAAAAGATATGTTGAGGCAAGTTTAACAGGTGTCATTCGTTCATTAGCATAGCTAACGTTATTTAAACTAGCTGGCTAGCTGCTAAGGAGCTACTCTATTGCAGACATCCCACCTCTCCCGGAAGTTCCGGGAGTCTCCTGCAAATTGATGGTGCTACCTCCTTGAAATGAGTTTTTGCAGGGTGGGATGTCTGTGTTTTCTTGACACCACTGTGTCAGGGTGATGACTTCTTCTCCGTAGACTGCCTCCTTATTTTTTTGAGATTAGGCCAATCAGTGTAGTATCGTCCGCAAATTTAATTAGCAAATTGGAGCTGTGGGTGGCAACACAGTCATGGGTATACAGAGAGTAAATGAGGGGGATTAGGACACAGCCCTGGGGGGGGGGGTCCTGTGTTAAGGGTCAGAGGGGCAGATGTGAGGGAGCCCACTCTTAGCATCTGCCAGCAATCTGACAGAAAGTCCAGGATCCAGCTACACAAGGCAGGGTGAAGGCTGAGGGTTCTGAGCTTCTAGTCAAGCCTGGAGGGAATTATGGTGTTGAAAGCTGAACTGTAGTCCAAGAACACCAGAAAGCATTTGATTCTGGCCTACACTCATGGTTAATGGAAGCTCTGATTATATATAAACTACACCCAATTCTTGTGAAATTCCTACGACATCTGATGAAGCATTGGCATACCATAATCACTCTATCTATTAACAGCCAAAAAAGAACAACCACTGTTATCAAAATAAACTGAAACATTTTCCAGGGCAACTCTTAAGCCCACCATGGTTTTGTCTAGTTTTAAACCCGCTTTCTAATTTATTGAATTGGACAAAACAAAATCGGTATCAAATCAGAAGCAGCCAAACGAATTATACCTTGACATACTATAGATGATTTGAAATGATGTGCTCATTCTTAAGTACAGCTAAAGATATTAATTCAAATAGTAGAACTATTTTCGAAAGATATAAACATGAACTTTGGGCTAGGTAAGTGAATTACATTAAACATAAAGAAAGGTGTAATAGAGCTAGTAGAATATAAGACAGAGCAGCAGGATACAATACAACCAATGGATGAATATGAAACGTATAAGTATTGGGGATATCAACAAGCAAAGAAAACAGATCAGAGTGTAATAACGGGAAAACTTTCATCAGTATTTACTTCAAGGCTTAAGAAAATTTGCCAACAGAGCTCAACAGTAAAAACATAACAAAG
The DNA here is from genome assembly GCF_030028105.1 of Mobula birostris. NCBI lineage: Eukaryota > Metazoa > Chordata > Chondrichthyes > Myliobatiformes > Myliobatidae > Mobula > Mobula birostris. The sequence continues at coordinate 90,116,158 of NC_092371.1, read as the reverse complement.
AGAATAAAGACTTCCACTATACCCATATTAACGTATCCTTTTGGCATAATATCTTTAAACCGATCTGGAAAATCTACAAAGAAAAGTAAGAACTGAAATGGCAAATTTTGGAGAACATTATGTACACTTGAACACACTTAGATTAACACTTCCTAGGACAGGAGGAGGAAGTGGACAATCACCCAGTTTAGAACAATCTCCCTCCTTCGCATGGAATACAAGATATTCCTCTCAGTGTTTGCAAGAAGGCTGACCTCTTACTTAATGGAAAACCACTACATCAACACATCCATCCCAAGTTTTTCTGGGTGCCTTGAACACACTTCAATCATCAGCCAACAACAGGAATTCTGCAGATGCTGGAAATTCAAGCAACACACATCAAAGTTGCTGGTGAACGCAGCAGGCCAGGCAGCATCTATAGGAAGAGGTGCAGTCGACGTTTCAGGCCGAGACCCTTCGTCAGGACTAACTGAAGGAAGAGTGAGTAAGGGATTTGAAAGTTGGAGGGGGAGAGGGAGATCCAAAATGATAGGAGAAAACAGGAGGGGGAGGGATAGAGCCAAGAGCTGGACAGGTGACAGGCAAAAGGGATACGAGAGGATCATGGGACAGGAGGTCTGGGAAGAAAGACAAGGGGGGGGGACCCAGAGGATGGGCAAGAGGTATATTCAGAGGGACAGAGGGAGACAAAAGAGAGTGAGAGAAAGAATGTGTGCATAAAAATGAGTAACAGATGGGGTACGAAGGGGAGGTGGGGCCTTAACGGAAGTTAGAGAAGTCGATGTTCATGCCATCAGGTTGGAGGCTACCCAGACGGAATATAAGGTGTTGTTCCTCCAACCTGAGTGTGGCTTCATCTTTACAGTAGAGGAGGCCGTGGATAGACATGTCAGAATGGGAATGGGATGTGGAATTAAAATGTGTGGCCACTGGGAGATCCTGCTTTCTCTGGCGGACAGAGCGTAGATGTTCAGCAAGGTGGTCTCCCAGTCTGCGTCAGGTCTCGCCAATATATAAAAGGCCACGTCGGGAGCACCAGACGCAGTATATCACCCCAGTCGACTCACAGGTGAAGTGTTGCCTCACCTGGAAGGACTGTTTGGGGCCCTGAATGGTGGTAAGGGAGGAAGTGTAAGGGCAAGTGTAGCACTTGTTCCGCTTACACGGATAAGTGCCAGGAGGGAGATCAGTGGGGATGGGATGGGGGGGACGAATGGACAAGGGAGTTGTGTAGGGAGCGATCCCTGCGGAATGCAGAGAGACGGGGGGAGGGAAAGATGTGCTTAGTGGTGGGATCCCGTTGGAGGTGGCGGAAGTTATGGAGAATAATATGTTGGACCAGGAGGCTGGTGGGGTGGTAGGTGAGGACCAGGGGAACCCTATTCCTAGTGAGGTGGCGAGAGGATGGAGTGAGAGCAGATGTACGTGAAACGGGGGAGATGCGTTTAAGAGCAGAGTTGATAGTGGAGGAAGGGAAGCCCCTTTCTTTAAAAAGGAAGACATCTCTTAATAATTCTTACTGTTAATAATTTCTCCTTTGGCTCCTCCCACTTCCTCCGAACTAAAGGTGTAGCTATGGGCACCCGTATGGGTCCTAGCTATGCCTGCCTTTTTGTTGGCTTTGTGGAACAATCTATGTTCCGTGCCTATTCTGGTATCTGTCCCCCACTTTTCCTTCGCTACATCGACGACTGCATTGGCGCTGCTTCCTGCACGCATGCAGAACTCGTTGATTTTATTAACTTTGCCTCCAACTTTCACCCTGCCCTCAAGTTTACCTGGTCCATTTCCGACACCTCCCTCCCCTTTCTAGATCTTTCTGTCTCTGTCTCTGGAGACAGCTTATCCACTGATGTCTACTATAAGCCCACTGACTCTCACAGCTATCTGGACTATTCCTCTTCTCACCCTGTCTCTTGCAAAAACGCCATCCCCTTCTCGTAATTCCTCTGTCTCCGCCGCATCTGCTCTCAGGATGAGGCTTTTCATTCTAGGACGAGGGAGATGTCTTCCTTTTTTAAAGAAAGGGGCTTCCCTTCCTCCACTATCAACTCTGCTCTTAAACGCATCTCCCCCATTTCACATACATCTGCTCTCACTCCATCCTCTCACCACCCCACTAGGAATAGGGTTCCCCTGGTCCTCACCTACCACCCCACCAGCCTCCGGGTCCAACATATTATTCTCCGTAACTTCCGCCACCTCCAACGGGATCCCACCACTAAGCACATCTTTCCCTCCCCCACTCTCTCTGCATTCCACAGGGATCGCTCCCTACACAACTCTCTTGTCCATTCGTCCCCCCATCCCTCCCCACTGATCTCCCTCCTGGCACTTATCCGTGTAAGCGGAACAAGTGCTACACATGCCCTTACACTTCCTCCCTTACCACCATTCAGGGCCCCAAACAGTCCTTCCAGCTGAGGCAACACTTCACCTGTGAGTCGACTGGGGTGATATACTGCATCTGGTGTTCTCGATGTGGCCTTTTATATATTGGCGAGACCCGACGCAGACTGGGAGACCGCTTTGCTGAACATCTACGCTCTGTCCGCCAGAGAAAGCAGGATCTCCCAGTGGCCACACATTTTAATTCCACATCCCATTCCCATTCTGACATGTCCATCCATGGCCTCCTCTACTGTAAAGATGAAGCCACACTCAGGTTGGAGGAACAACACCTTATATTCCGTCTGGGTAGCCTCCAACCTGATGGCATGAACATCGACTTCTCTAACTTCCGCTAAGGCCCCACCTCCCCCTCGTACCCCATCTGTTACTCATTTTTATGCACACATTCTTTCTCTCACTCTCCTTTTTCTCCCTCTGTCCCTCTGAATATACCTCTTGCCCATCCTATGGGCTCCCCCCCCCCACCGTCTTTCTTCCCGGACCTCCTGTCCCATGATCCTCTCGTATCCCCTTTTGCCTATCACCTGTCCAGCTCTTGGCTCTATCCCTCCCCCTCCTGTCTTCTCCTATCATTTTGGATCTCCCCCTCCAACTTTCAAATCCCTTACTCACTCTTCCTTCAGTTAGTCCTGACGAAGGGTCTCGGCCTGAAACGTCGACTGCACCTCTTCCTACATATGCTGCCTGGCCTGCTGCGTTCATCAATAATCAGCCAACTGATCCGCGAGGCCAGGCAGAAGAACGGCGACCTAACAGTCGTCTGGTTAGACCTAGCCAACGCCTATGGATCAATTCTACACATCCTCAGCTAGGTCGGCCTGGATCACTACCATATTCCGCCAGTAACAAGAGACATGATCACCAGTTACCTAGGAAAATTCAAGCTATGCTTCACTTCAGCACACTTTACAACCAGTTGGCAAGACCTCCAAAAAGGGATTCCAACTGGCTGTACCATCTTGTTTGTCATGGGTATGAACCTCCTCATATCAGCAGCAGCAGACGCAACCTGAGCCCCAGTACTGGGGCCCTAGATCCGTCAACTTGCATTACGGGGGGGGGGAGGGTTTAACATGGATGACATCATAGTAACCACTGTAACCCATGTCCAAGCAAGATGGGCATTGGAAACCTGGCTAACGTAGCTACCTGGATGGATACTTTTAAGGCCAGGAAGTTCAAATGCAAGGTGATCAAAAACGGCAAGGTTACTATCAAAGCAAAAACTACCAAATACTGGTCTTAAGGTGTTATACTTAAATGCACGCAGCATATTAAGGAACAAGGTGGATGATCTTGTCATACAGCTACAGATTGGCAGGTATCATATTGTGGCCATCACTGAGACGTGGTTAAAGGATGCATGTCTCTGGGAGCTGAATATCCAAGGATACACGGTGTATCGGAAGGATAGGAAGGTAGGCAGAGGGGGTGGCATGGCTTTATTGGTAAGAAATGATATTAAGTCATTAGAAAGAGGTGACATAGGATCGGAAGTTGTAGAATCTTCATGGGTTGAGCTAAGAAATCGCAGGGGTAAAAGGACCCTGATGGCAGTTATATACAGGCCTCCTAACAGCTGCAGTGATGTGGACTACAAATTACAACAGGAAATAGAGAAGGCTTGTCAGAAGGGCAGTGTTATGATAATTGTGGGGGATTTTAACATGCGAGTAGATTGGGAAAATCAGGTCGGCACTGGATCTCAACAGAGAGAATTTGTAGAATGTCTGCGAGATGGCTTTTTAGAACAGCTTGTTGTTGAGCCCACCAGGGGATCGGCTGTACTGGACTGGGTATTGTGTAATGAACCGGAGGTGATTAGAGAGATTGAGGTAAAGGAACCCTTGGGAGGCACTGATCATAATATCATTGAGTTCACTGTGAAATTTGAGAAAGAGAAGCCGAAATCCGATGTGTCGGTATTTCAGTGGAGTAAAGGAAATTACAGTGGCATGAGAGAGGAACTGGTCAAAGTTGACTGGAAAGGAACACTAGCGGGAAGGGTGGCAGAGCAGCAGTGGCTGGAGTTTATGCGAGAAGTGAAGAAGGTGCAAGACAGATATATTCCAAACAGAAGAAATTTTCAAATGGAAAAAGGATGCAACCGTGGCTGACAAGAGAAGTCAAAGCCAAAGTTAAAGCAAAGGAGAGGGCATACAAGGAAGCAAAAATTAGTGGGAAGGCAGAGGATTGGGAAGTTTTTAAAACCTTACAAAAGGAAACCAAGAAGGTCATTAAGAGGGAAAAGATGAACTATGAATGGAAGCTAGCAAATAATATCAAAGAGGATACTAAAAGCTTTTTCAAGTATATAAAGTGTAAAAGACAGGTGAGAGTAGATACAGGACTGATAGAAAATGATGCTGGAGAAACCGTAATGGGAAATAACGAGATGGTGACAGAACTGAACGAGTATTTTGCATCAGTCTTCACTGAGGAAGATATCAGGATTATACCGGACACTCAAGGGTGGCAGGGAAGAGAAGTGTGCGCAGTCACAATTACGACACAGAAAGTACTCAGGAAGCTGAATAGTCGAAGGGTAGATAAATCTCCCGGACCAGATGGAATGTACCCTCGTGTTCTGAAGGAAGTAGCTGTGGAGATTGCGGAGGCATTAGCAATGATCTTTCAAAAGTCAATAGATTCTAGCATGGTTCCAGAGGACTGGAAGACTGCAAATGTCACTCCGTTATTTAAGCAGGGGGCAAAGAAACAAGAATGGAATTATAAACCCGTTAGCTTGACATCGGTGGTTGGGAAGTTGTTGGAGTCGATTGTCAAGGATGAGATTATGGAGTACCTGGAGACATATGACAAGATAGGCAGAACTCAGCATGGTTTCCTTAAAGGGAAATCCTGCCTGACAAACTTATTGCAATTTTATGAGGAAATTACAAGTAGGCTAGACAAGGGAGATGCAGTAGATGTTGAATATTTGGATTTTCAGAAGGCCTTTGACAAGGTGCCACACATGAGGCTGCTTAACCAGATAAGAGCCCATGGAATTACAGGAAAGTTACATACGTGGATAGAGCGTTGGCTGATTGGCAGGAAACAGAGACTGGGAATAAAGGGATCCTATTCTGGTTGGCTGCCGGTTACCAGTGGTGTTCCACAGGGATCAGTGGTGGGGCCGCTTCTTTTTACATTGTACATCAACGATTTGGATTATGGAATAGATGGCTTTGTGGCTAAGTTTGCTGACGATACGAAGATAGGTGGAGGGGCCGGTAGTGCTGAGGAAACGGGGAGTCTGCAGAGGGACTTGGATAGTTTGGAAGAATGGGCAGAGAAGTGGCAAATGAAGTACAATGTTGGAAAGTGTATGGTTATGCACTTTGGCAGAAGAAATAAACGGGCAGACTATTATTTAAATGGGGAGAGAATTCAAAGTTCTGAGATGCAACGGGATTTGGGAGTCCTCGTGCAGGATACCCCTAAGGTTAACCTCCAGGTTGAGTCGGTGGTGAAGAAGAAGATTGCAATGTTGGCATTCATTTCAAGAGGAACAGAGTGTAGGAGCAGGAGTGTGATGTTGAGGCTCTATAAGGCGCTGGTGAGACCTCACTTGGAGTACTGTGGGCAGTTTTGGTCTTCTTATTTAAGAAGGAATGTGCTGACATTGGAGAGGGTTCAGAGAAGATTCACTAGAATGATTCCGGGAATGAGAGGGTTAACATATGAGGAACGTTTGTCCGCTCTTGGACTGTATTCCTTGGAGCTTAGAAGAATGGGGGGGGACCTCATAGAAACATTTCGAATGTTGAAAGATATGGACAGAGTGGATGTGGCAAAACTGTTTCACTTGGTGAGGGAGTATAGTACGAGAGGGCATGACTTAAGGATTGAAGGGCGCCATTCAAAACAGAGATGCGCAGAAATTTTTTTAGCTAGAGGGTGGTGAATCTGTGGAATTTGTTGCCACGGCCGACAGTGGAGGTCAAGTCATTGGGTGTATTTAAGGCAGAGATTGATAGGTATCTGAGTAGCCAGGGCATCAAGGGTTATGGTGAGAAGGTGGGGGAGTGGGACTAAATGGGAGAATGTATCAGCTCATGATAAAATGACGGAGCAGACTCAATGGGCCGAGTGGCCGCCTTCTGCTCCTTTGTCTTATGGTCTTATGGTCTTACTAGCAAGTTCAGTCTTTAAGTACAGGGCGAAGTCATTCCATCCATTGAGAACAACCCAGTAAAAGTCTTTTCAAAAGTGGTTTGTTGCAACAATGACAGACAGCGCCAACACCACCGACACTGTAAAGCGGACTGAAGAGTGGCTAAAGAAGATTGACAAAACCGGACTCCCTGGTAAACTTAAGACATGGTTGTAACAACATGGTCTTCTACCATGGCTACTCTGGCTTTTCACCGTGTACAAGTTTCCCCGTGACCACTGCAGAAGGCACTAAGGGGAAAGTCAACAAGCAGCTGGGGAGGTGGCTGGGGATCCCGCCAAGTTTTGCTTCCGTGGGGCTCGACATAAGATCTGGCCAGCTACAGCTCCCGTTCTCTCAGTAGTGGAGGAGCTCAAGGTGGTAAAGTGTAGAGTTGTGTGAACACTGAAATTCTCCGTTGATAAGCAATAAATTATCTTAAATCGGGCCTAAAGTGGGCCGCCAACTCGGCCATAGACCAGGCAGTGAGCTCACCGCAACTGAGAGACATCACTGGCAATCCGAGGCCCCAGCTCAGCACGCTTCCAATGATGGGAGAGTGCAAATGCAAGGGATAGGCATGGTGTAGTCCAGGCAGGGGTACAGAACTGCAAAGGTGAAAAGCGGTTTTTGAAGGCCGTGAAGTTGAGTTCACAGGGTGCCTGCACAAAATAGGATTTTTCCAAGTGCAAGGTCACTTGAGCAGAGCTTTGGAGACTGGAGTCCTTCTGCATTTCTTTCCTTCTGCGGTCCATGTATGACACTCTCCCTACACCATCACAGCTGCACACATGGGGGCTGAAAAAGGACCCTAACTGCAAGCTTTGTGAACAGCGGCATTCACTGGAACACATACAGGATTGAAAACAGCTTACACAAGGATGGTACAGTTGGCACTTTGACGAGGTCCTGCTGTCCCTTGCTGACACACTGGAGCGGTAGAGGTGTATAAAGAGACCAGTTGGCAGAGAGGCGAACAGGGCAGTCATTTTCATCAAAGAGAGGGCCATGCCAGTCATATCAAAGAGGCCTAAATCCAATCTGCTGCAAACTGCCAAACCATGGGAGGTGAAGGTTGATTGGGAACTGCAGCTTCCTCCCCACGAGTTAGTGCAAACTACACTTCGACCACACATCTTACGGTGGTCCACTGAAGACAAGAGAATCATCCTGGTGGAGCTCACAATACCACGGGAGGAAGGATGTGAGGATGCCCACAAGAGGAAGGCCCTGAAGTACCAGTCCTTAGTCCAGAAATGCAGGGACAAAGAATGGCAGATGTGGCTATTCCCCATGTAGATTGGCTGCAGAGGGTTCCCATCAAGGACATTACTGTCTGTGCTGGCCTTTGATGAAAAGAACAAGAACCAAGCAGCTCGCAGGATGGGAGAGGAAGTAGAAAGAGCCTCTAGCTGGAGGGGTAGGCTCTGAATCCACGGCTTTGCCTGTTGCTTGGCGGCCAGGGCTGGGGTCGAAGCGCTTGGCAGGGATGGTGCTTAGTGCTGGAGGGCTGGTCAGAGGCTCGAAGTTTTCGGACGGACTCAGAGTCAGACTGTGGTCGGGTATTTCCAGGATTCTGCATCGGCAAGTTTGTGGTGCTGGAAGCTCATGGCAGGGGGAGTTTCTCCCTCCTACTGTCTGCGTGAGATGATGGGCTATTGGGACTTTGAGATATTTTTTTACCGTGCTCATGGTCTGCTCTTATCAAATTACGGTATTGTTATGCACTGTTGTAACTATATGTTATAATCATGTGGTTTTTGTCAGTTTTAGTCTTGGTCTATCTTGTGTTTCTGTGATATCATACCGGAGGAACATTGTATCATTTTTTAATGTATGCATAACTAAATGACAATAAACAAGGACTGAGTGTCCTCATAATCTAATCTAATCTAATATGGAGCAGAAAAGAGGAGTTGAGCTGGAAGTCAGGAGCAGATGGGCGGTGACCTGGCCAGCACTACTGACCCGCCAACTAGAGAGTGTAGTGGTTAAGGGTAGAAACACTCTATGAAGGTTGGGCACCACCTGACAACATCTGCCTCTAGCCAAAGGCTCAGGCCCTGGTGTATAACAGAAGCAACACTCACAACACGCTGGAGGAACTCAGCAGATCATGCAGCATCCGTGGAAATGATCAGTCCCCCCACCTTCTTTATAGGGCCTCTGCCCCTTCCCTCTACAGTCCTGACGAAGGGTTCCGGCCCTAAACGTCGACTGATCATTTCCACAGATGCTGCCCAACCTGCTGAGTTCGTCCAGCATGTTGTGAGTGTTGCTTTGACTCCAGCATCTGCAGGTTATTTTGTGTGTATGACAGAAGCAAGTGTACACTCAAACACATTGAGATTAACACTACCTAGGACAGAAGGGTGAATTAGAATAACAGACATTAAAAAATTACACAACAGTCAGATAAAAATTCTAAGGATGTATTTTCATCAATGAAAACAGGATTCAGCACTCTACATGATAACATATAATTCTGATAAAAAGTACACACCACTAAACTTAAGTGAAACCACAACTCAGAAATTATCACTGCAGAAGAAAAGTTAACCAATGGAAGAGCATGACCTCCTTGGGAGACATCCCCACAATTTGAAAAGACTAGAAGTCTACAAGGAAGTGTCAAACACCTGGCTCAGAGTTGGAGACTTCTTCCCAGTGTCATGTGTGATGCCAAGCAGAGTTACCGGACGGATGATGCTAATGAGAGATAACGGAAGACAATGGAGAAACATTCAAAATGCTAATGAGAGAGAAGGGAGAGATTAACGGGAAAGAAACACAATTCAGATATTGACAGACCGGTTGCTTTAAACCTGAACTGCTTGAAGTTTGATGGACAGGTGATACCCCAGCAGGGGGATAAAAGGAGCAGGTTTGCTAAGACACGAGACACGCCACGAGACCCTGGAAAGAGCAGTGTGCCCCCACAAGTGGTGAGAGTTTGGATCACCGGTTCACGGGAACCAATCAGAGGCTCACAGGGTGTAAAGGTACGATCGGTGGGAACCTGAGGTGTGTGTCCGCCCTTGCCTGGGTGCCGGGTTCACCGCGGAAGAACGATCGTATCCAGAACGGAGGGGTCACAGTTGGTGACCACAGCGGGATTAGAAGACATCAAAAGGTCTGCCTGAAACCAACTGCATCTCCCACTCTCTCTCCCTCCCCCCCCCCAACGGTACAACAACAGCGATTACTTCGAACTGCACTAAACTGAACTGAACTCTGCTTCACTTAAGACTGATCATTTTATCCCTAGACTGCGATAGAGTTTGGCTGTTTCCTATTACCCTAGTTCTGTGTATATGTGTGTATTATCATTGCTAACCTGTTACATTTATATCCTTACGATTAGAGTACTATATTACCGATTTCTTTAATAAAACTTTATTAGTTCCTAGTAATCGCAGACTCCAACGAGCGTTCCATTTCTGCTGGTTTGGCAACCCAGTTACAGGGTACGTAATACCAGAAACAGAAGGGTTCCCTGTGGTGATACAGGGCCAGATGGTTAACAAAAACATTATCAAAAATACATAGTAAAAGATCAACAAATTTAAGACAATAAATGCAGAAAAATGCCCAGAGGAACCAGAAACAATCCAACACATTACGGGATCCTGCAGCCGTTTAACTCAATCTGATTATTTACACTGGAACAATCAAGTGGCAAACATTGTTCACCAAAATCCATATAGTATAAAGATTAAGGAGATAGAATGCAGGAGCCATGCACCTGTTCTCTACTTGTTTTGTATTCTGTGTTACATGTTTATTACATTTATTATGGTAACTAGTCAAATGGGAAGGGATGTGGTAAAAGTGAAGGGAGTAAGTTACGTATTCGAGGTTTGTTCTGGACAGTTTGGTTCTGGGAACTGCCGGGTGTCATACCTTTTGTTAACCATTTAATTTATGATTGGAGGGCATGTCATAGAAGGATAACAACTTGTGCTAGGTCACCAGCAACACCACTGGTTCGTTCGAGTTACTGCTACATCTTGCTTTAAAATACAAACTCATAAAAGACACCGTACCTTACTATAAGTACAAGCCTGATCCAGTTTTAGAGTCAGAGTCCTACAAATTATATTACAACCAATGCATTATTACACATAGGGCAATATATAATAACCATCAGATATAATATTACAGGATAAAAAAGCAAGAACAACTTACTTAACAGATATAGCCATTCCAACCACACATAACATGCAGAAATCAATAACTAAAAAACATTAGAAATATGCTGAATTAAAAGAGGAAGTTGAAAGACTATGGAACATGAACAGGGTATACAATATCCCGATAGTGATATCTACAACTGATATCACCCCAAAGGCACTACACAATAGCATTAAACAATTGGGCCTACAGCAACATTTATGTAAGTCTCCAGAAAAACACAATACTAAACATCACCAGAATAGTCCAAAAGTTTGTAGCAATTGAGAAATGAGTATGCCCGTACCCAAGGTTTTACCAGCTTGAGCTGAGAAAAAAAAATAACTGATTTATAGAGCACTTTTCATACAATGTTGTTCAAAGTGTTTTACAATGGGATAGTGCAAGAATGAAAATAAAGGACAAAAATATGTTAGTTAAAAGCAAGTTAAATAAATCGATTTTGAGCTGTTGTTTAAAAAAGACAAACAAGTCTGTATTCCTTACAGCTTTAGCTATTGGGTGTCACATTTTAGCAGTGTAGTTCAAAAAACTGCCAATTATTTTTTGAGGAAGATTGTTAAATTTAAGAGACAAGCAGAAGACCTGAGAGTTCAAGTAGTAATCCTGTGATGTACTCCAGTTCCAGACCATTGGTACTTTGAAAAACAGGTAAGATAATTTTAAACAATTCTAAAAGATACAGAAAGCCAATGCAAAGTAAGTAGGATGGTAGTGAAATTCTCCCTCTTCCTGGTTTTTTGTTAAAAGTCAAGCAGCTATGTTCTGAATGAGTTGAAGTTTGACAAAAGATTGCATTGCAGTAATCTAGTCTATTGAATATAAAGGTGTGAATTAGATTTTCAACATAAGACAGAAACAGTCACATCTTTGCAATATTTCTTAGATGTAGAAATGCTGCTCTGTAATGTCCTTGCCATTGACATCTATATTCCATGAATTAGAGAGATAAAGTGGGAAGACAATGTTAGGAACCATACAGAGCCAAGGACCAGTTGAAATGAGGGGTATAGTTCTATACTGTACACTGGATGCAATGTAATTGAGAGAGGTTTAAATGCTAGCAGTTAGATTACTGTGTCACTCAGTTACACAGAATTTCAACAGCAGTAAACAGGAATAAGCTCACGCATTTCACTAAGCAGCTTGAAAGTACCAACAGCAAGACATTAAAAAACTTCACTGCAACTGAATGACTTACTCCTCCAGAAAAATACAATGATCTAAATTATTGCAACAAATGCACCAAGCAACAGTGATCTACCAAGGGAAGATAAACAGTCAGTGTACATAATGGAAGCTCCATACCTGGCTTTCTTGCTGCTCTTGGATTTGGGTGTGGTGTTGGATTTACATTTTGGCTCTCTCAGCTGCTTGGGTTCCTTAGCACCCTTAGGTTCCTTCAGCTCTTTGGCCCCCTTGGTACCTTTAGGTTCTTTAGGCTCTCCACGGTTCCTTGACCCTTTGGAGCCCTTGGGCTCTTTTGCTCCTTTGCCCTCTTTTGCTTCTTTATCATTCTTGGGCTCCTTTCTCTTCTTCTTTGGTTTGGGTGCGTCTGTTACTGATTCACCACCCGCTTCCTCCTTTGGCTCTTTTTTCTTTCTTTTTTTCTTAATCCCTGTACTGACATCCTCAGCCCTGGTAAGAGGCAGTGGTTGGTCCACACTCACCTCCAATTGTGTATCATGTACAACCTTCTTGCTGCTGGTCTCGATCAGATGACCAGCAGCTTCTGGACTGCTGGCTGGACTGTGGGGGCTTGGTTGGTCCTTGGTGCTGCTGTGAGAGAGCTGCACTGCGTGTTCACCAACTGGTGAGGCACTGGGTATCAGAGGCTGTTTGGAAGTCTTTGAAGTAGAAGGCTGCAATATACAAAACAATCTTTGAGAAAACAGTTAATTCCAAAAGTTTTAAACACTTCCATCAAATTGTTAATTATTTTAAAATCTATTTTATTTTAATGTTATAAATCATCGTAATGTTACAGAGAATCTTTGGGAGAAGTCATGTTGAGTTTGGCTGGGTACTGGCCATTATGACATAGTATAGCCCATGTCTGTTTTCATTTTCAAAATTCCATAATAAATTCTCTTGCCTGGGTTAATAATGTCAACTGCCTGTAAAAACAGGTCACTGTGTAATTTTAGCTTTCAGCTATTGATGACACATGTGCATTCTTCTGAGGTATGGGTGCAATTACAAAACAAAACATTTACGTGGGTCAATTATGTGAGTACAGAGCACTCACAGGCACTATAACATACAAACTCCTCTCATCGTTTACTTCATTTCTCTTGCTTTCCCAGAGGTAACTGGTAATGGAGAGGAGCGACAGAGCTCCTGTACACCAGTTCAGATATTCCTTGTATTCAAACACACTGACTGAATCTTCCCTTTCTATCCAAGAAGACTGACTCATCAACAGAACTAGTTTTATAAAATTCCTGTCGTTGTTGGCACACCTCTCTTTAGTTTTACACTCCCTAGATTCTGTATCCTCTTCCAGAAGCAAAATCTTCTGGGATTTTTGTGCTCCTTAATTTGCTTAAGACTTGAGTAAATCTCTTTATTTATTTTTCATTTATCTTTGAGATACAGCGTGGAACAGGCTCTTCCAGCCAACAAGTTGCACCACCCAGCAACCCAGCTATTTAACCATAGTCAAAACTCAGGACAATTTACAATGACCAAGTAACCTACTAACTGGGACATCTTTGGCCTGTAGCAGGAAACTGGGACACCCGGAGGAAACCCAGACATACAAACTCCTTACTGAGGACTCTGAACTCTAACACCCCAAGTTGTAAAAGTGTCACACTAACTGCTACACTACTGTGGTATTCCACTACCTCCTTCTTACTTGCAAGGCTTCTCAAACTATAACTCTTTGACCTCATGTTTGGTCACACTTCTGTGAGGTTTGGTGTCAAATTTTGTTCATTAAATCTCATGTAGATATCCTTTAGACATTTTAATGAAACACTGACTTGCACTTGTTATTATTTTCGCTTCTGGATGTTCCAAAAAATTGTGAGTGACAATCAAGTGTCCAACTAAACAGCAAAATTGTACCTTTCATGCTTTCATTGAATACGTTGTTTAATCATTCACATAATGAAGAACTAGTGGGTTTAGGAATTCAATTCAGAGAACTGATACATATATCAAAAATAATACAGGAATGTAATATAAATCAAATTAATAACTATACAAGAAGAACACTAACATCCATACTGAGCTCCAATGAGCCATTTTCCCTTAACGTGAATGGTCCAGATTGTGCACATTAACTAACATTTGAGGTGCCATCTTGATACAAAGACAGGAAATGACAGCAGCTGAGACCTACTCATTCACAGGTCATCAGCTGCTCAGCAGTTCAGTTTTTGAGTGTGGAGGAAGATGTTGAAGAAAATGTCAGAATCAGGTTTAATATCACCTGCATATAGTTGCAAGAAAAAGTTTGTGAACCCTTTGCAATTACCTGGTTTTCTGCATTAATTACTCATAAAATGTGGTCTGATCTTCACCTAAGTCACAATAGTAGACAAACACAATCTGCCTAAACTAATAACATCAAACAACTGCACTTTCCATGTCTTTATTGAATACATTGTTTAATCATTCACAGTCCAGGCTGGAACAAGTATGTGAACCCTTGTATAGCGGTGCTAGAAAGTTTGTGAACTCTTTAGAAGTTTCTCTATTTCTGCATAAATATGACCTAAAATTTGATCAGATCTTCATGCAAGTCATACAACTAGATAAAGAGAACCCAATTTAATAAATAACACAAAAACATTATACTTGTCCATTTATTTATTGACACATGACTCCGGGATTGTACACCTAATGGGTTATTTTTTTTCACTTTTCTGCTTAGTAGGTTTTTTTTGTTATCACAAAATTTTTTTTCAATCTTTAAGATAATGTCTTTTTTGAGACATTGTAAGTGTTGTTACTTCAATGTACTCATGTTATTTTTTCTGTATAATATAACAATAAAAAGATTTGAAAAGAAAGAAAAATGATCCAATATTACATGTATTTGTTGGAAAAAAGTATGTGAACCCCTTGGGTTATCAGTTCATTTAAAGGGGGGAATTACAGTCAGCTGTTTAGTCATAGTCATACTTTATTGATCCCAAGGGAAATTGGTTTTCATTACAGTTGCACCAACCAAGAATAGAGTATAAATATAGCAATATAAAACCATAAATAATTAAATAGTAATATGTAAATTATGCCAGGAAATAAGTCCAGGACCAGCCTACTGGCTCAGGGTGTCTGACCCTCCAAGGGAGGAGTTATAAAATTTGATGGCCACAGGCAGGAATGCCTTCCTATGACACTCTGTGTTGCATCTCGGTGGAATGAGTCTCTGGCTGAATGTACTCCTGTGTCCAACTAGTCCATTATGTAGCGGATGGGAGACATTGTCCAAGATGGCATGCAACTTGGACAGCATCCTCTTTTCAGACACCACCATGAGAGAGTCCAGTTCCATCCCCACAACATCACTGGCCTTACGAATGAGTTTGTTGATTCTGTTGGAGTCTGCTACCCTCAGCCTGCTGCCCCAGCACACAACAGCAAACATGATAGCACTGGCCACCACAGACTCGTAGAACATCCTCAGCATCGTCCGACAGATGTTAAAGGACCTCAGTCTCCTCAGGAAATAGAGATGGCTCTGACTCTTCTTGTAAACAGCCTCAGTGTTCTTTGACCAGTCCAGTTTATTGTCAATTCGTATCCCCAGGTATTTGTAATCCTCCACCATGTCCACACCAACCCCACGGATGGAAACAGAGGTCACCGGTGCCTTATCCCTCCTCAGGTCTACCACCAGCTCCTTAGTCTTTTTCAAATTAAGCTGCAGATAATTCTGCTCACACCATGGAATAACAATCGGGTGTGAGTGTGGGGGCCTTGCCTATTTAATGAACATAATCTGGGTGTTCGCGATCAAGGTCTGATCTTCACCACATAGGTTTTTGGAAGTGTGCCATGTCTCAATCAGAGGAGATTTCTGAGGACCTTAGTAAAATAGTTGTTGATTGTCACCAGCCTGGATAAGGATACAAAACCATTTCCAAATAGTTTGGACTCCACCATTCCAGTCTGGCAGATGGTGTACAAACAGAGGAAATTCAACACCATTGTTACCCTCCGCAGGAGTAATCAAACAACAAAAAGCAAGGCGTATAATATTCCAGGAGGTCACAAAGAACCCCAGGGTAACATCTAAGGAGCTACAAGCCTCTCTTGCATTGGCTAATGTCAGTGTTGATGACTCTACCGTTAGGCAAACACTGAACAACAACAGTGTGAATGGCTGGATTGCAAGGAGAAAGCCACTACTCCCCAAGAGGAACATTGCTGCCTGTCTAAAGTTTGCAAAAGACCATATGAATAAGTCAGAAGGCTATTGGAAGTATGTTCTGTGGACGGATGAGTCCAGAATGGAACTTTTCAGCTTAACTAGCAGTGTTATTCCTGGCAAAAAGCAAACACTGCATTCCAGCATAAGAACCCCATCCCATCTGTGAAACATAGTGGTGGCAGTGTCATGGTTTGGGCCCGTTTTGCTGCCTCTGGACCAGGATGACTTGCCATGGTGCAGACTGCCCAGGACTGTAGTCATGAACTTCCCATGATTCAGGACAGGTGTGTAAAGGGGGCCCGCAGGATCACTGGGGACCTGAGTCACCCCAACCACAATCTATTCCAGCTGACCATCCGGGAAACGGTACCGCGGCATAAAAGCCAGGACCAACAGGCTCCGGGACAGCTTCTTCCACCAGGGCATCAGACTGATTAACTCATGCTGATTTGAGTGTACTCTATATTAGATTGACTGTTCTATTTATTATAAATTACTATGATTGTACATTGCACATTTAGACAGGGACGTAACATAAAGATTTTTACTCCTCATGTATGTGAAGGATGCAAGAAATAAAGTCAATTCAATTCAACTCAATCATTCATGGAACTATGAATTCTGAATTGTACCAGCAAATTCTACAAGAAAATGTCAGGGTACCCATCCGTGAACTGAAGCTCAAGAGAAACTGGGTCATGAAGCAAGACGATGACCCTAAACACACAAGATAGTCTACCAAAGAATGTTAAAGCAGAAGAAATTTCATGTTTTGGAATGGCCAAGTCAATGTCCTGACCATAATCCTATAGAAATGTTGTGGAAGGACCAGAAGCAAGCAGTTCATACAAGGAAGCCCAACATCCCAGAGTTGAAGCAGTTATGCAAGGAGGAATGGCCTAAAATTCCTCCAAGCCGAAGTGTAGGACTGACCAGCAGTTACCAGAAACATTTGGTTGAAATGATTGCTGTACAAAGCAGTTACTGAAAGTAAAGGTTCACATACTTTTTCCAACAAATACATATAATATTGGATCATTTTTCTCAATAAATAAATGAAAAAGTACAATGTTTTTTGAGAGATTTGTTTAATTGGGTTCTCTTTATCTAGTTTTAGGACTTGCATAAAGATCTGATCACATTTTAGGTCATATTTGTGCAGAAATAGAGAAAATTCTGAAGGGTTCACAAACTTTCTAACACAACAGGCTTGCACAGGTGGAAAGAAAATATGCCAAACGTTTCACCACCTGACTCCCTAAAGCCTCTCTCCAATTCGTAATGTCAAGAAATGTGTTAGAACATAATAAACTTGCCTGGATGAGAGCAACTCCAACAAAGTTCAAGTGGCTCAACATTACCACGGAAAAAGCAACCCATGTGTCTTTAAGAAGGATTTTAGTGAAGAACCATAATCCTATAGAAACATTGTGGAAGGACCAGAAGCAAGCAGTTCATACAAGGAAGTCAGGACTTCCAGGACATCTGCTGCATTTCTGAGCAGCAGATGAACACAAGGTAGATGCACGAAGGATGTAACTGTAATATTAAGAGAGAGATTGAGGAGGCTTATGTAGAACATAAACCCCGGCTTGGACTGGTGATGACATTGTTATGATTGATCTATCGGAGTTATTTAAGAAGCTGTTTACTTCAACGTACATGGGGCAACCAGGTGTTTGTATATTTAGACATGCAGAAGGGCTCTTGAGAAGGTTCATCATCAAGGTTGGGAATAATCTACTGACATGGATTGTGAACCAGTTAACAATGAGTGGGGAGAAACAAATCTTTCTCAAGTTGGCAAATGCATCTAATAGAACACTGCAGAAATCAGTGCTGGATCCCAGTTATTCACATTTTGATTCAACAAATTGGCTAAGGAAATCAAAATCATATTTCCAAGTTTGCTAGGTGAATTTGTGAGGAGGCTGTACAGAGCCTCCTGAGGGATATAGACAAGCATGAGAGAGTGGGAGAGAAAATGATAGTTAGAATGTGGAAAAATGCAAGGTCCTTCACATTGATACACAAAATAGAAAAGCAAAGCATTTCATTTGAACAGCAAGACCTAGGTTGGCTTGTCTACAAGTCACTGAGTACTAACGAGCAATTAGAAAGGCCAGTTATATTACTCGCCTTTATTACAAGAGGATCTGAATATAGCAGCTATGGTGCCTTATTGTAATTACACAAGGTTTTGTTGAAATCTCACACCTGGAGTGATGCATATGTGTTAACTTCCTTACCTAAAGAATATACTTGTCATAGAAGGATGCAGCAAGGATTCAGCAGATTAGTTCCTGGGATGACAGGTTTGCTGTGTGGTTGAATGGACTAAGTATGTATCTGCCGGAGTTCAGAGGAATGAGAGGTGATCACACTGACAGCCAGGAAAGCTAACAGAAAGTTATTATTTAATACTAAAGGAAATGAATACAAAAGTATAAAGGTTATACGTCAGCTGTATCATGCATTGATCGATCAAAGTTTTGATGCAAAATTGGTGAGACTGGACCAAGGTAACTGTGCACAGTTTTGGTCTCAATACTCAAGGAAAAAAATCACCAGGTGTTTCTGTAAATATTGAGACCAAAACTAGAGAAGGCTCATTAAGATGATTGCGGGTAAGAAGAGAGAGTAAGCCTGTATTTGTTGGAGCTTAAGGTATGAAAAATTATCTTACTGACACATACAAAGTGATGGAAGAAGCTCAGGGTACGTTTACCAGACGTAAACCTTGAATGGGCAGGATATGCAACAAAGGTCAACAGGCTAAGCTTGTACCTGCTGGAGTTTAAAAAAGTGCAAGGGAATGAATTATACATGTACCTGAGGTATCTCAGCGAGCTGAGTACGGAGAGGATTTTATGTTCCCTCAAGACATCGTGGAAGTCAAGATAAGGTAGCAGTTAGCGCGATGCTATTAAAACTCAGAGCTTTGGAGTTGAGAGTTCAATTCTGATGTCATCTGTACATCCCCTCCCCGTGGAATGCATGCGTTTCCTCCAGGTGCTCTGGTTTCCTCCCACAGTCCAGAGTCGGACGGATTAATAGGTTAGTAGGTCATTGTAAATTGCCCCATGATGAGGCTAGGGTTAAATCAGGGTGTGCTGGTCGGCATGACCCAAAGGGTCGAAAGGACCTGTCCCATGCTGTATCTCAATAAATAAAAGTCAGCATGTTTCTTCCTGTGAGAGAACCTGGATGTAGAGGTCACTATTTAAAAGTACAGGGTTGTTCATTTATGACATACGAGATGAATTTTTTTCTCTGAGTCAAGAGACTTCGAAATTTCTTTTCTCACAGAACAGTAGAAGCAGAGCACAACTGTCAGAAACAGGGTAGGTCTCAGAATCAGAATCAGAACCAGGTTTATCATCACCAGCATGTGTCATGAAATCTGTTAACTTAGCAGCAGCAGTTCAATGCAGTACATAATCTAGACGGGGGGGAAAACCAAAATAAAATAATAAGAAGTAAATCTTCAGAGGTTATTTTTTTCAACGGTTTGAACGGGGCACGACGGTGCAAGCACGTGGAGGTTGGCCAGTGAGAACAGCAGGAAGAGCTTAAAGGGAAGACAGATTTACAGAGCAGGCGTCAGAGTACTGTGAGACAGAGTAGGAAGGCTTTGGCTCAACGAGGCTTCAGCGATAAGGGGTCGAGGCCAGGTAGGTTATCCGTTTAAAATAAAGACAGAAAGGTGTGTGTGAGGTTGGTTTTCTGTGCTCAGTGTCAGATGTGGGAGGTCCTGGAGGCTCCCGGCCTCCTGGACGACCACATCTGCACCAGGTATGTCGAGCTGCAGCTCCTTAGAGACCACGTTAGGGAACTGGAGATGCAGCTCAATGACCATCGTCCAGTCGGGGAGAGTGAGGAGGTGATGGAGAGGAGCTATAGGCAGGTAATCACCCCGGGACCACAGGAGACAGAGAAGTGGGTAACAGTCAGGAGAGGGAAGGACAAGAAGCAGGTACTAGAGAGTACCCCAGTGGCTGTCCCCCTTAACAATAAGTACTCTTGCTTGAGTACTGTTGGGGGGAGGGGGGGAACGGCCTACCTGGGGGAAGCAACAGTGGTTGCGCCTCTGGCACACAGTCTGGCCCTGTGGCTCAGAAGGGTAGGGTAAGGAAGAGGATGACAGCAGTGATAGGGGACTCTATAGTTAGGGATTCAGATAAACGATTCTGTGGACACAGGAAAGAAACGCGGATGGTAGTTTGCCTTGCAGGTGCAAGGGTCCGAGAAGTTTCTGATCGCATCCATGATATCTTGAAGTGGGAAGGAGAACAGCCAGAGGTCGTGGTACATATTGGTACCAAGGACATAGGTAGGAAAAGGGAGGAGGTCTTGAAAACAGACTACAGGGAGTAAGGTAAGAAGTTGAGGAGCAGGACCTCAAAGGTAGTAATCTCAGGATTACTGCCTGTGCCATGTGACAGTGAGTATAGGAATAGAATGAGGTAGAGGATAAATGCGTGGCTGAAGGATTGGAGCAGGGGGGCAGGGATTCAGATTTCTGAACCATTAGGACCTCTTCTGGGGCAGGTGTGATCTGTACAAAAAGGACAGGTTGCATTTGAACCTGAAGGGAACCAATATCCTGGGAGGAATGTTTGCTAAGGCTATTGGGAACAGTTTAAACTAGAATTGCTGGGGGGAGGGAACTGAACTGAAGTGACGGAGGAAAGGGAGGTTGGCTCACAAATAGAGAAAGCTTGGAGACAGTGCGATAGGGATAGGGAGGATAGGTAGATCATAGAGAAGGGACACGCTCAGTCTGATGGTTTGAGATCTGTCTATTTTAATGCGAGGAGTATCAGGAATAAAGCAGATGAGCAAAGGACGTGGATCAGCACTTGGAGCTATGATGTTGTGGCCAGTACAGAGACTTTGATGTGCAGGGGCAGGAATGGTTACTTCAAGTGCCAGGCTTTAGATGTTTCAGAAAGAATAGGGAAAGAGGCAAAAGTGGTGGAGGTGTGGCGCTGCTAACAGAGACAGTGTCACGGCTGAAGAAAAGGAGGAAGTCATGGAGGGGTCGTCTACTGAGTCTCTGTGGGTGGAAGTTAGGAATAGGAAAGGGTCAATAACTCTATTGGGTGCTTTTTAAAGACCACCCAATAGTAACAGGAACATCGAGGAGCAGATAGGGAGACAGATTCTGGAAAGGAGTAATAACAACAGGGCTGTTGTGGTGGGAGGTTTTAATTTCCCAAATACCGACCGGCATCTCCCTAGAGTGAGGGGTTTAGATGGGGTAGAGTTTGTTCGGCATGTTCAGGAAGGTTTCTTGACACAATATGCAGATAAGCCTACAAAAGGAGAGGCTCTACTTGATCTGTTATTGGGAAATGAACCTGGTCAGGTGTCAAGTCTCTCACTGGGAGAGCATTTTGGAGATGGTGATCACAATTCTATCTCTTTTACCATAGCATTGGCAAGGGATAGGCACAGCCAGGTTAGGGAAATGTTTAATTGGAGGAAGAGGAAATATGAGGCTATCAGGAGGGTACTTGGAAGCATAGATTGGAAACAGATGTTCTCAGGGAAACGTACAGAAGAATTGTGGCAAATGTTCAGGGTATATTTGCATGGGGTTCTGAGAAGGTACGTTGCAATGAGAGGGAAAAGATGGTAGGGTACAGGAACTGTGGTGTACAAAGGCTGTGTAAATCTAGTCAAGAAGAAAACAAGAGCTTACAAAAGGTTCAAAAAACTAGATAATGATAGGAATCTGGAAAATTATAAGCCTAGCAGGAAGGAGGTAAGAATGAAATCAGGAGAGCCAGAAGGGGCCATGAGAAGGCACTGGCGGACAGGATTAAGGAAAACCCCTAGGTATTCTACAAGTATGTGAAGTGCGAGAGGATAAGACATGAGAGAATAGGACCAATCAAGTGTGACAATGGAAAAATGTGTATGGAACCCAAGGAAACAGCGGAGGTACTTAATGAATACTTTGCTTCAGTATTCACTACGGAAAAGGATCTTAGCCATTGTAGGGATGACTTGCAGTGGACTGAAAAGCTTGAGAATGTAGATAGTAAGGAAGAGGATGTGCTCGAGCTATTGGAAAGCATCAAGTTGGATAAGTCACCGGGACAGGACAGGGTGTACCCCAGACTACTGTGGGAAGCGAGGGAGGAGATTGCTGAGCCTCTGGCAATGATCTTTGCATCATCAATGAGGATGAGAGAGGTTCCGGAAGATTGACGCGTTGCGGATGTTTCTCCCTTAATCAAGAAAGGAAGTAGGGATAGCCCAGGAAAGTATAGGGCAGTGAGTCTTACTTCAGTGGTTGGTAAGATGATGGAAAAGATCCTGAGAGGCAGTATTTATGAACATTTGGAGATGCATAGTATGATTTGGAATAGTCAGCATGGTTTTGTCAAAGGCGGGTTGTGCCTTATGAGCCTGCTTGAATTTTTTGAGGAGGTGACTAAACACATTGATGAAGGTAGAGCCGTAAATGTAGTGTATATGGATTTCAGCAAAGCATTTGATAAGTTGCCCCATGCAAGGCTTATTGTGAAACTAAGGAGGCATGGGATCCAAGGAGACATTGGTTTGTGGATCCAGAACTGGCTTGCCCACAAAAGGCAAAAGGTGGTTGTAGACGGATCATATTCTGCATGGAGGCCGGTGACCAGTGGTGTGCCTCAGGGATCTGTTCTGGGACCCCTACTCTCTGTGATTTTTATAAATGACCAGGATGAGGAAGTGGAGGGATGGGGTTAGTAAATTTGCTGATGACACAAAGGTTGGGGATGTTGTGGATAGTGTCACAGGTTACAACGGGACATTGATAGGGTGCAAAACTGGGCTGAGAAGTGGCAGATGGAGTTCAACCCACATAAGTGTGAGGTGGTTTATTGTGGTTGGTCAAATATGATAGCAGAATATAGCATTAATGGCAGTGTGGTGGATCAGAGGGATCTTGGGGTCGGAGTCCATAGGATACTCAAAGCTGCTGCGCAGGTTGACTCTGTGGTTAAGAAGGCATATGGTGCATTGGCCTTCATCAATCATGGGATTGAGTTTAAGAGCCGAGAGGCAATGTTGCAGACCCCACTTGGGAGTACTGTGCTCAATTCTGGACACCTCACTACAAGAAGGACATGGAAACCATAGAAAGGGTGCAGAAGAGATTTACAAGGATGTTGCCTGGATTGAGGAGCATGCCTTATGAGAATAGGTTGAGTGAACTCGGCCTTTTCTTCTTGGAGCAACGGAGGATGAGAGGTGACCTGATAGAGGTGTAATAAGATGATGAGAGGCATTGATCACGTGGATAGTCAGAGGCTTTTCCCCAGGGCTGGAATGACTAGAATGAGAGGGCATAGTTTTAAGGTGCTTGGAAGTAAGTACGAAGGAGACGTCAGGGGTAAGTTTTTTTTACGCAGAGAGTGGTGAGTGTGTGGAATGGGCTGCCAGCAGCAGTGGTGGAGGCGGAAACGATAGGGTCTTTTAAGAGACTCCTGGATGGCTACATGGAGCTTAGAAAAATAGAGGGCTATAGGTAAAGCCTAGGTAGTTCTAAGGTCGGGACATGTTCGGCACAGCTTTGTGGACCGAAGGCCTGTGTTATGCTGTATGTTTTCTATGTTTCTAATTACAGTATACGTATATTGAATAGATTAAAAATCATGCAAAATCTGTTTAAAAATCCAGCCTTCAGGTTAAGTAAAATAGCAGGTTCATTCAGGCACTACGCCCAGGATAAAGTATGTTAGATGGATGTGAAGTGGCTAAAGGAGCTTCTCCAAGTTGCCACATGTTTTACTGAACACGTGGATCTATGTAGGCTCTATGTAGCAAAGTGTCTATTAAACCAAAAAAGGTTACTTGGTCCGCCATGTCTATGTCAACCATTGGTATACCCATCTATGCTAATCACACCTGCACTTTGTCCATACCCTACCGTACAATGGTAATTCAAATGCTTATCCACATCCTTCTTAAATGTGAGAATGAAAGTTTTCTTTATCTATATACTACTAAAACTCCCATGCTCTGTCTGTTTGTGACTATTACAGCGGCACTATTTTTGGCTAAATCGAATTTAAATGCGCTAACTTACAGAATGCAGGCAAAGTTCGAGGTTATATATTCATATAAAATTGCTCATTCGCCAAAAATCAACAGGCTGGCTTTCACCCGACACCCGATCATCCATCATGGAAATCGGGACGTGACAGCCCGACACATGTGCACGGCTAGCCTCAGCAGTGACACCTATCAGAGCAAAAGGGCAGGGCAGCTCTATGTCAAGGGGTCACATTCTGCTAATCACCATCAGCATGCGTAGGATTGGGACAGATCTAACTGGCACCCATCAATAAGAGATAATTAAATCTTATTGTAATGACGTACTCCAAGACACCCATAAAACCCTTTCCTGCAGTCAAAGGACAGCGGTGACTATGTCACATCCATTTAAGAGAGCGCCAACCAGCAGGAGCTGTATTTCCGCAGACACCGTGTGTTTTTCCATGAGGATTTTAGTGCGGAGCTGGGTAAAAAACGAGCAGCTTTCAAGGAGGTGAAATCCCTGCTTTACGGGAAAGGGGTCAGTTTCACCCTCTTGTATCCTGCCCAGCTCTGGGTCATGCGTGACGGTAAAAAGCATTATTTCATTACATCAGAGGTGGCCAAAGAGTTTCACCATTTGCGCTGGGGAGAAGGAGAACGAGAAGAGCAATGACTTTTTTTTAGGTTATTCATGCAGCATTGAAGGGGCCTCATGCCGAGGTAAACTGTTAATTTTCATAATCCACTTCCTTATTCATTTTTTCCAGTTTAATTTGTGGGACGCGATCGGGATGAACTGCTATGCTGCCGAAACTAATTAACAAAAACTTTCAACCAGCAAAATGTAAATATTTGGGATTTGAATCTCAGGCGTTTAAGTTGCCTAGTTTTTTTTTTGTTTTTAATGCTTAGCTTGATCTGTGTCATCTTTAGCCTATATATTATATTAAAGGTAGTATAAGTGATAGGATAAATTTTAAGGAGGGGAGCCACCCTAGATTAGATTGGAAGTTGGACTGTATGGGGAATACCTTGGAAGTTTTTTGTTGGGTACTGCCTGTGATCATCCTCAATCGGGGAGGTAGATCTAGGTTTTGTTTGTGTAAAGCGGTGGGGGGAGTGTTTTGGGGGATTACCATGGCAGTTTATTCTAATGTGTGTTACGGATTGGCCAGACTTTCTTTTCATTGTGCGTTATTGTGTGCAACTTGTGCCCTCGCACTGTTTTGGATTGTAGGCCCTGTGTGTCTTTTGATATGGTTAACGTGAGTGCTGCTGATGGTGGCCACCCTGTGAGGTTTATTTCTTGGAATGTAAAGGGGCTCAATGGTCCAGTTAAAAGAGCTAAAGTTTTCTCTCATCTGAAACAATTAAAAGCAGATATACTATTTCTACAAGAGACACATTTAAGAGTGGAGGACCATAACAGACTTCGTAAAGCATGGATTAGTCAGGTTTTTCATTCCAGATTTAATAGTAGGTCCAGGGGGGTGGCAATATTAATCACCAAAAGAATGCAGTTTACACCATCTGATGTAATCAGTGACCCTAATGGTCACTTTATTATAGTCTCTGGATCTCTTTTTCAGATACCTGTCATTTTGGTAAATGTCATGCCCCTAATTGGGACAACGTCCACTTTGCAAATAAGGTTTTGTCATTAATACCTAACCCGAATACACATAAGCTAATCTTTTCCGGAGATTTGAACTGTGCTATTGACCCACTGCTTGATAGATCTTGCCCTAGGGGAACATTTTCTGGTATGGCAAAGGTCTTCTCGATGTTTATGCAACAAAATGCTTACATGGATCCTTTGAGATTTTTGAATCCATCAGTTAGGCAATTCTCTTCCTTTTCTCATGTTCACCACTCCTATTCCAGGCTAGACTATTTCCTTATAGATAACTCCTTGATACCAATGATTAGACAAATTGAATACAGTGCTATAGTTATATCTGATCACTCGCCTGTGAAACTGGACCTATGTTTTCCTTTAAACGTTAGAGAACGGCCTCTGTGGAGACTTAACCCCCTTTTGCTTTCTAATGAGAAATTTTGTAGTTATACATCGGCTAACATTGACATTCTTCAAGACTAACAAAACTGAGTCAGTATCGTACTCTTCACCTTGGGAAACTTTAAAAGCTTACTTAAGGGGTCAAATAAAATCTTATACTTCACATGCCAATAAAGAGCATAGGAAGGAAATGCAAGTGTTATTGCAATCTATTTTGGACCTGGATAGAAAATACTCTGAGGCACCCACTGCGGAATTATATAAAAGTCGGGTTGATTTGCAAGCGAAGTTTAATCTTCTATCTACAAACCTATCAGAACAATTAATTCTTAAGACACGTGGCCTCTATTATGAATATGGTGACAAGGCGAGCCGGCTTATGGCTCATCAGTTGAAACGTCAAGCTGCATCACGACTTATTCCCAAGATAAGAGACACGCACCAAAACTTGACAAGCAATCCAAAAGAGATTAATAACATCTTTGCAACTTTTTATTCCTCTCTGTATGCCTCAGAGCTCCCCTCAGATAAAACAAATATAGAACATTTTTAGATAATTTGGAAATACCAACTCTTGAACCAGAGGAGGTGGAGAACCTAGATCGGGCTCTTGGGCAGGAAGAGATTAATAATGCCATTATGGCTATGCAGAGTGTTAAGTCCCCAGGTCCTGATGGTTATCTGATAGAATTTTATAAGAAATTTAAGAATAAGCTCATACCCGTCCTTCTAGAAATGTTTCAGGAATCTTTGGAGAACGGCTCCTTACCCCCTTCTCTTTCACAGGCAGCTATTTCACTACTTCTTAAAAAGGACAAGGACCCGACTCAATGTGGATCATATCGCCCCATCTCACTTTTGAACGTAGATGTGAAAATTTTGGCTGAAGTGCTTGCATGCCATTTAGAACGTCCCCTTCCCAAGATAATTTCAGATGATCAAACAGGTTTTATTAAAAATCGCTATTCTTTTTTTAATATCCATCAACTGGCTGATGTGGTTTATTCACCCAGTGATTCTCCAAGCCCAGAAGTTGTTATCTACTTGGACGCGGAGAAGGCGTTTGATAGAGTGGGGTGGGTATACTTGTTTAGTGCTTTGGAGAAATTTGGGTTTGGCAGAATATTTATAGCTTGGGTTAAGCTATTATACCACTTGCCTTTAGCATGTATACAGACAAATTATTTTCGATCTGACTATTTCCCATTAATACGTGGCACTCGCCAAGGCTGTCCATTGTCCCTCTTCTTTTTGCAATTGCAATTGAGCCTCTTTCTATTGCACTTAAGTCAACTACATTATTTCAAGGTGATAGGAGAGGGGACGTGGAACACCGTGTATCCCTATAAGCTGATGACCTCTTACTTTATGTTAGCGACCCTGTAGATAGTGGTCCTGCTATTGTCTCATTATTAGGTCAATTTGGAGCCTTCTCTGGCTATAAACTGAACTTTCAAAAAAGCAAATGCTTTCCCATTAATAACTTGGCCCTACAGATCCGACAGGAATCTTTGCCTGTTCCTTTATCTCAAGATGGTTTCATATACCTAGGAATACATATTACTCGCTCTTTTACATCTCTGTTTGAAGCTAACTACAGGCCTCAGGTTAGCCAAATGAAGGCTGATTTCGAGAGATGGCGCAGTTTACCCCTTACTATAGCTGCGAGAATTCAGTCAGTGAAAATGACTATACTTCCTAGATTCAAACAACAGGAATTCTGCAGATGCTGGAAATTCAAGCAACACACATCAAAGTTGCTGGTGAACGCAGCAGGCCAGGCAGCATCTGTAGGAAGAGGTGCAGTCAACGTTTCAGGCCGAGACCCTTCATCAGGACTAACTGAAGGAAGAGTTGCATTCATTGCAGAAAATTCCGCTTTGCAGCGATATGGTGTTGGAAATGGAAGAAATGTTTTCAGTGCTTTCGTGGCTATCTCAGGATATTCATCCTTGACTTTGATTCAGAATGCCGGCAGAGATGTTATGTCAAACATACTTTTCAGCCCACCATCATTTGAAAGCTCGAGGAGTTTATCTTTTTCTCGTGCTGACATGGAAGATTCACCGGAAACATTCACAAACGGGTCACAGACCTATTCCTTTTCACGTCTTGGGTCATTTGTGTCTTGGGTCACTGATGACTCGTGTGCATTAAAGTTCAACAGTAGGCTTTACCTACCAGCCTTCTCCTTCCCACCCTCCCCCCACCTCTTTATAGGGCCTCTGCCCCTTCCCCCTACAGTCCTGACGAAGGATTCCGGCCCAAAACGTCGACCGATCTTTTCCATGGATGCTGCCCGACTTGCTGAGTTCCTCCAGCGTGTTGTGAGTGTTGCTTTGACCCCAGCATCTGCAGATTATTTTGTGTTCACGTAAATGTCGGCCCAGATCAGAGGCGACATAATCGCCTCTGATCTGGGCTGATACTTACGTGCCGGGCAGCACCGAGTCAATTAGCATGTTTATTTCGGCATTTTTCTTGAAGATGTGCTGGGTGCGTTCCGACCACCGCTGTACCACTGCATTCTTCACGGCAATGAATCGGCCCATGGCCCAGAGGTTTGGGGCCACAGTTATAAGTGACTTATCACTATACTCATGCAAGGAAAATAGGCACTGTGTTTAATATTAAATTTGTTAGATAAATCCCTTTAGAAACCAAATTGAGTGTAATAGCCACTTAAAAGTGACTTATAGTTGACTTATCACCTATATACCGGTCGTGTTTAACACCCACCAGCTCCCGCCCCCCCCACCCCCCACCCCCAAGGTCGGCCGGTCCGCAAGAATATTGTCAATATTAAACTGGTCCGCGGTGCAAAAAAGGATGGGGACCCCGGATTAAAGGATGAAATGAAATACCTTTATTGTCATTGAATAGTACAATTTGTCATGCACCAATACAGCGAAAATGAGTTTGCAACTCCCATACTCAATGCTATAAAACAACAAATAAAATAAATAAACATTAAATAAGATCAAGTAACCAGCCAGTACAAGCAATGTCCAGCAGTACAAAAGCGCGACTCAGATGCATGGCAGTCATAAAACCAAAACTAAAAGTAGCAGTATAACAAATTTATGGATGATGCTTGATCAATTGGCTCAAAGCAATTATAGCTCTGGGGAAAGAAGCTATTTTTCAGTCTGGAAGTGCGGACATAGAAAATCTTATAACGTCTGCCAGATGGAAGAAGTTCGAACAGATGATTGCATGGGTGTGTATTGTCCTTACAGATGCTTGTAGCTTTCCTTAGGCAGCGAGAGCTGTAGGTGTCCTCCAGGGCTGGGAGCTGTGTCCCGATGATCTTCTGTGCGCTAGAGACGACCCGCTGAAGTGCTTTCCCATCAGCTGCTGTACAACTGAGATACCACACAAGAGATGCAGTATGTTAAGATGCTCTCTATGGTGCAGCGGTAAAACGTCACCAGCATTGGTTCAGGTAGACCAGCTTTCTTCAGCGTTCTGAGGAAAAACAAGCGTTGCTGTGCTTTCTTAACTATCGTTGTGGTGTTAGTGGACCATGTAAGGTCTTCTGAGATATGTATTCCCAGAAACCTGAAACTGGACACTCTTTCCACTATGTCTCCGTTAATGTAGACTGGAGCGCACTCGTCATCCCGTGACTTTCCAAAATTGATAATTAGCTCCTTAGTCTTCGCTGTATTAAGAGACAGGTTGTTCTCTAAGCACCAGCTCACTAAGTTCTGTACCTCCGCTCTGTACACTGATTCATCTCTGTTGGAGATCAACCTGATCACTGTTCTGTCATCTGTGAATTTGACGATGGTCAAATGGGAACCACAGGGAGACGATAAATTGGATCCAAAACTAGATTGATCACAGAAAACTGAAGGTAGTGTTAGTGGGATGTTTATCTCACTGGAGGTTTGGGAACTGTTGTTTGTAATGTAAATTAAAGATGTGGGTGGTCGATTAGTAAAATGGCAGATACCACAACATTTGATGGCGCTGTAGATAGCGAGGAAGATTGCAAAACATACAGTACTGTGCAAAAGTCTTAGGCACAGGTTGCCTCTGTATTTAGCAGCATTCATCTCTCCATCGATCCTGACCAGATTTCCAGTCCCTGCTGCTGAAAAGCATCCCTATTGCATAATGCAAACACGAGGAAATCTGCAGATGCTGGAAATTCAAGCAACACACACAAAATGCTAGTGGAACGCAGCAGGCCAGGCAGCAACTATAGGAAGAGGTACAGTTGACGTTTCGGGCCGAAACCCTTCGTCAGGACTCAGTCTCAGCCCAAAACATCAACTGTACCTCTTCCTATAGATGCTGCCTGGCCTGCTGCGTTCCACCAGCATTTTGTGTGTGTTGCCCATAGCATAATGCCACCTCCACTATACTTTACAGCGGGGATGGTGTTATCTTGCTAATGTGCGGTTTTAGATTTCCCCCACACATGTAGTACTCTGCAGACGTCTTTGGCACATACGCACATACATATAGCTAGGCTGCCTGAGATATTTGCACAGTACTGCAGTAATTTTATGTATTGCACTCTACTGCTGCCACACAAAAAAAAATAAATTTCATGGCATATGTGAATGATGATAAATCTGATTCTGATATGCGTCTCTATTATGGGCTGAGAGTGTGAAGAGGGCAGGGAGAAAGGAATCGTGGTTGGAAAAGGAGGAAGGGAGAAGGGAGGGAGCACCAGACAGACGTCCTGTATGACCAGTAAAACAATTGAATGGAATCAAATGTCCTTGCCTGGTGCCTCAGGGCTGCGTGTGTCTGCACTCACACTCCCAGCACTCTTTGTCTGCCACCTGTCTCACAGCACTCCAGTCTCACCAATCCCAACATCTTTTGTTTATGCCACATTTACAACCTTGCTCTCCACTCCACGTATCACCCTAGCTGCATGTGTGTGCATGTGTGCATGCATACTTGCCTAATAATTTTGCACAATACTGTAGATCAGTTGGGAACTCAGGCAGAGAAATGGCAAAGTTTCATCTGAACAAGTGTGAGGTGTATTTTGGGAGGTCTAATGCAATGGAAACTAAACAGTTCATGGCACAACCCTTACGAGCATTGATGTACACAGGTATCTTGGGATTGCAAATCCATAGCTCCTTGAAAGTGACAAGAAGAATAGATTCGGTGATAAAGAAAGCATACACGATGCTTACCCTGATCAGTCAGTGTATTGCATATAAATGTCAGCAAGTCATATTGCTGTTGTATAAAATTTTGATTAGGCCATATTTGGAGTTTTGTGTTCAGTTCTGGTTGCCACTCTGTAGAGGGAATAGAAGAGGTTCATCAGGACATTGACTGGATTGGAGTGAATCGGCTAAAAGGAGAGGTTGGACAAACTTGGACTGCTCTCTCTGAAACATCAGAGGCTGAGGAAATATAAAAATATGATGAGGTGAATAGTCAGAGTCATCTTCCAAGAACAGAAATGAGAAATGCTAGTTAACATAGGTTTAAGTTGAGAGGGAAAATTTAAAGGATTCAAGATTGTGTACAATATCTCCTCAACATGTTTGCATCTTATCTCAAATATTATCCTGCTCATTCATCTACCTCAATCTCCGTCACCTACGTCTTATATTCCTACAAAGGTTTCAAGGTGAATCTGTGGAATTTGTTGCCACGCGCAGCAGTGGAGGTCAAGTCATTGGGTGTATTTAAGGCAGAGATTGATAGGTATCTGAGTAGCCAGGGCATCGAAGATTATGGTGAGAAGGCGGGGAGTGGGACTAAATGGGAAAATGGATCAGCTCATGATAAAATGGTGGCACAGACTCGATGGGCTGAATAGCCGACTTCTGCTCCTTTGTCTTACGGTCTCAAGGTTAAATTCTCATTAAACAGCCCCAAGGCTTTGGCGTTCATTGCCATCTCCAGTTCTACAATTATTTGGTAGCACTGGAACTTTAAGTCCGCAATAGACATATGAAGTCATATGGTAAAAGCAGAAGCCGATCTACCTTCTATTGGCCCAGGACAGAGGCCTATGCCCTAGTAGGGGTGCTGGGCTTAAGAAGAGACTGGAACTCTACCCTCACTACTCCACCTCTTCCAATCACCTATCATAACAATGATGCCCTGTACCATGCTGAATCTCAATAACTAAATAAATTCCAAGGCTTTGCTTTGTCACACTGTTTGTCACTCTAGGTCATGAAATAAAGACATAGAATTTAATATTTACCAGAAAAAAAGTGATTTGGCCTGTCAAGACCCAGCTCTGTATGAGAAATCCAACTAGTTTTAATGCCCTGCTCTTCATTTACAAATTGTTTTCATTTAGACAATTCTCCAATTCTATTTTAAAAGCTATGAGGCCAATTCTACAGAAATGAAACATTAAAAAGCCTTTTCTCATCAGTTGTCTTTTGCAAAACACATTCATTCTATATCCCTACAACATTAAAGAAACATCAAAGCAAACACTTGAAGCACCAAGGCACAGGAGGCAACACACATAAAAGTTGCTGGTGAACGCAGCAGGCCAGGCAGCATCTATAGGAAGAGGTACAGTCGACGTTTCAGGCCGAGACCCTTCGTCAGGACTAACTGAAGGAAGCGCTAGTAAGAGATTTGAAAGTGGGAGGGGGAGGGGGAGATCCAAAATGATATGAAAACACAGGAGGGGGAGGGATGGAGCCAAGAGCTGGAAAGTTGATTGGCAAAAGGGATAGGAAAGGATCATGGGACAGGAGGCCTAGAGAGAAAGAAAGGAGGGGAGGAGCCCAGAGGATGGGCAAGGGGTATAGTGAGAGGGACAGAAGGAGAAAAAGGAGGGAGAGAGAAAAAGAATATATATAATAAATAAATAATGGATGGGGTACAAGGGGGAGGAGGGGCATTAATGGAAATTAGAGAAGTCAAAGTTCATGCCATCAGGTTGGAGGCTACCCAGACAGAATATAAGGTGTTGTTCCTCCAACCTGAGTGTGGCTTCATCTTTACAGTAGAGGCAGCCGTGGATAGACATATCAGAATGGGAATGGGACGTGGAATTAAAATGTGTGGCCACTGGGAGATCCTGCTTTCTCTGGTGGACAGAGCGTAGGTGTTCAGCAAAATGGTCTCCCAGTCTGCGTCGGGTCCTGCCAATATAGAAGGCCACATCGGGAGCGCTGGACGCAGTTTATCACCCCAGCTGACTCACAGGTGAAGTGTCGCCTCACCTGGAAGGACTGTCTGGGGCCCTGAATGGTAGTGAGGGAGGAAGTGTAAGGGCATGTGTAGCACTTGTTCCGCTTACAAGGATAAGTGCCGGGAGGCAGATTGGTGAGGACGGATGGGGGGAACGAATGGATAAGGGAGTTGCGTAGGGAGCAATCCCTGCGGAAAGCGGGGGGGGGGGGGGGAGAGATGTGCTGGGTGGGATTCCGTCGGACGTGGTGGAAGTTACGGAGAATAATATATTGGACCCGGAGGCTGGTGGGGTGGTAGGTGAGGACAAGGGGAACCCTATTCCTAGTGGGGTGGCGGGAGGATGGGGTGAGAGCAGATGTGCGTGAAATGGGAGAGATGTGTTTGAGAGCAGAGTTGATGGTGGAGGAAAGGAAGCCCCTATAGACACTGCCTGGCCTGCTGCGTTCACCAGCAACTTTTATGTGTGTTGCTTGAAATTCCAGCATCTGCAGATTTCCTCGTGAAAGCATAGGAAGCCATGGATTTAATGCAAATAAGAGGGATTTGTGTACATGCATACAATGGTTATAGTGCACTGATGGGCCTGTTTCTATGCTATACAGATTCATGACAAAACAAAGCACCTATATTTCTCAGCACTGAAATGCATAACCCATCCCTTCACTTGCTCCATCTGCCTGCTTATATCTCCACCTGCTACTCCACCTCATTGTCCACTACTCCTCTGAGTCTTATAACAAGTCCTGATACCTTGCTGATTCAGCAGAAATAATTCTGCCCCCCGAGCCAATTAACTGAAGAAACTGAAACAGGGCCACTCAATAAGATCATAACTAACCATCTATCTTCACAGTTCCTTCCTGCAAATTCCCATTTCTCTCAATTCTTTTAAGACCGCGTATCTATTGTCCTCAGTGCTGAATACTTACAATTACTTGAGATTCACAACCATGACATTTTACACCTCAGCCAAGTTTCCCAAGCTATGCGGTTAACCGATTATCTAAAAGACCATATGAACTATATGATTCCCTCTGTTGTTGGGGTTGACCATGGATACTGCGACCAAGCTGTCTACGTAATACAGAAGTCAGTACGCAAGCAAGGGAAGAGATGGAGAGCCAGCTGTTGCCCATGCAACAGGCTCTCTCTCCACACAGCTGATGAATCCAAAGGAACCTCAGAGACTGATAGAGTTTGGTACCAGAGGCATTGCAGGGGTTGAACTCCCTGCCTTAGGGACTCCAGCTCCAGATTTTTCTTCAGGGTTTACTCCCAAAGCCTTCCCCATGAATGGATAGAGCTGCTAGGTAGCGGAGGTTCGAGATCTGCTTTCCTTCTCCTCATTGAGCTGCTAACCACAGCTGACGAGCCCACCTGCCCGAAGCGACTGGTTTCAAGGCAATGGTAACCCACCTTTGCTCTTCTCCTGTCAGTAGAAACAGTTCTGCCGGGCCTAGTAGCTAAACAACACATAGTAGTTACGAATTCCAAAAATTAACTACTCTCCTCCTCATCTCTGTCCTAAAGGGATATCCTTCCAATTCTGAACCTATGCCCTCCCAGACTCCCCCATTACTGGAAACATCCTCTCCACATCCACTCTATCTAGGCCTTACACAGTTTTATCCCAAGATTACGAAGACCCTGCAGTCAGAGGAATGAGCCTATTAACATCTACCCTGACAATTCCTTGAATGTTTCAAATGAGGAAAAAACCATGAGATCTGCATCAATTCTATTCAATCTTTTGTTATAGTTCAACCCACTCACCCCACATGATCAATGCAATAACTTTTTTTTGCATCATCTCGAGGTTGAGAATGTGCATATTTGTCTATGAAAGCAACAATGCATGCAATGCTCTAGGTTTGGTCTCATTAAAACCCTATACAAATGCAACATGCCTTCTTCACTATGCAACACACAAAGTTGCTGGTGAACGCAGCAGACCAGGCAGCATCTCTAGGAAGAGGTACAGTTGACGTTTCAGGCCGAGACCCTTTGTCAGGACTGAGTCCTGAAACGTCGACTGTACCTCTTCCTAGAGATGCTGCCTGGTCTGCTGCGTTCACCAGCAACTTTGATGTGTGTTGCTTGAATTTCCAGCATCTGCAGAATTCCTGTTGTTTGCGTTCTTCACTATGCATCTTATTTATTTATTTATCAATTTATTTAAAGATACAGCATGGAACAGGCCCTTCCAGCACTTCGAGCCACGCTGCCCAGCAACCCATTGATTTAACCCGAGTGTAATCACAAGACAACCCTTTACAATGATCAATTAACCTACTAACCAGCACGTCTTTGGAATGTGGGAGGAAACCAGAACATCCAGAGGAAATCTATGCAGTCCACAGGGAGGATGTAGAAACAGAGGACACTGGGTTTAAACTCCGAACTCAGATGCCCCGAGTTGTAAAAGCATCACGCTGACTACTACCCTACCATGGCGTCCTTGGTCATCTTAGACTATCTTGCAATTAAGGCCATCCTTCCACTTTCTTCTTAACTGTACTGCTTGGTACTGTAGGAACATAATACTAAGCAAATACAGAAAAAAAAATCTCCACTCTGGGTAGTCTTAACAATATACTTTGAGCTACTTCTAGCAATACAACATCTAGTAAAGCGCAATTTAATAGTGCTTTTAATATTGCCATAATACACAACAACCATCTCTGGTACAGGCCCAGAGCTTTCACCAACTTCCCAGCTCTTTACTTCACCCCTCCCCCCTCTTAGTTTAACCTTCCTTCCTTCCCCCAATCTTCTTACTCTGACTTCTCTTCCTTTCCAGTCCTGATGAAGGGTCTTGGCCCGAAATGTCAACTGTTTACTCTTCATCATAGACGCTACCTGGCCTGCAGAGTTCCTTCAGCATCTGTGTGTTGCTGGGGATCTCATTGAAACCTATCAAATATTGAAAGGTCTCAACAGAGTGGATATGGAGAGGATGTTTCCTATAGTTGGGGGGGGGGTCTAAGACTAGTGGGCACAGCCTCAGAATGGAGGGGTGTCCCTGTAGAAAAGAAATGAGAAGGAATTTGTTTAGCCAGAGGGCGGTAAATCTGTGGAATTAATTGTCATACACAGCTGTGGAGGCCAAGTTATTGGACATATTTAAACGGAGATTGATAGTTTCTTGATTAGACAGGGCATCAAAGGTAACAGGGAGAAGGAGAATGTGGTTGAGGAGGATAATAAGTCAGACATGATGAAATGGCAGAGCAGACTCAAATGGGCCAAATGGCCTAATTCTGCCCCTTTGTCTTGTGGCAAATGTATAAAACATTGGTCCAGGCAGTTAATTATAAAGGGCTTCTTAAAAGGAAAAATAAATCAAGTTTGAGAAGAAATTTCAGATTACAAGGCCCAGCCCTGAGCTACCCATGACAAACTGGAGAAAATAGGTGATGAACAAGAGGGCAGAAATAGAGTAACACGGTTACTGGGGCAGGAAGAAGTTACAGAGATGACAAAGGACAAGGCTAGTGCCACTTGAAGGAGGAATGCATCAGCCCATACCAAAATCTAGTACTGACACGACTGGGTCAATGGACTGTTTACAAAGCAGGTATAAATTACAATTACCTACACTTGTCAATCAAGAGAAATTGAAAACAACTCTCCTTCTAGACAACCAAACTTTATATAAATGATCAAATCTGACTGTCACCTTTCCATCTTTATATTCCAATAACTCATCCAAGTAAAACTGTTTCTGCACAAAAAGGATCAGAGGCCAACAATAAAAATCTGAACATAAAGCACATCTGAGCAGCATATCTAACAATTGACCCAGATTATATATAAACACCATTCCAAAGGCAGATTAAATCAACAGCACAGGCAGTAGCTGTACAAGTGCCTTAAAAACAGTCACTGACCTAATAGCAACGTAGCAAGCTCAGGAAATCCTGAAATGGATCACTCTTGTTCGCTGGGTCACTATCTCCACGCTGGGCAAAAACCCAGAAAATCACTCCAACTTCTTGAAAGAACAGCCCTGTGGTGCCCTATTTAGAAAAAATCTTTCATTGAATCGGTCGAACGAGACTCTGATGAGGAGATCTCTCAAACAGCCCTGCACTTGTTTTTGTTTGCAAGGCCCAGAGGGCCTCACGCTCCGAATGAGGCTGCTAAAGCTCTCTCTCTCTTCCCCCCACCCCCTCGCCATTTCGCTCTCCCTCACACATACACACACAAAAGAATACCTCAGTCACCACTGTAATCCTAACAACATTACTCACCTGATATCGAACCTCACTGGGGTAAGCTAAAGCAGTGTCTGCCCCCATTAAAAAGCAGGCCATTTCCAACCATCCTTAGTCAGACTCGTCTCCAGTTCAGCAGGGAAAAACCAGACGTCTGCATCACAGTCAACACTTGATGCTTTCGCTCACTCACGCTCTCCCTCTCTCTCTCTCTCTCTCTCTCTACATCACTGCACAAATTGCTTTTCTTCCCCTCCTCCTGATATACTGCAGCATTACGTTGCATGCACAGTAGGGGACAAGAATCAATGCAGGACCCAGCACTTAAAATCAATATCTTGCCGGTCAACACAAACAGGCTTTGATCTGCCTACCCACCTCCAAAAAATAAATCTAAATTATCTGCACCTATACCCACTTCTCTCCGAAAAAAAAGACTGGACTCACAAAGTATTCTTGCTACAAATGAAACGTCTCGCTTAAATGGTGTCCTCGTCAGAAGGAGTTCAAGCTGGGTCGAGCTTGCTAGAAAGAATTCCAGGGCAGCTCCAACACAGTGAGTGCGGGGGAGGGTACACAAAGCTAGCATCAAATATTTTCTTGCACATATACAACTTCCCACAGAAAATCAAGAAGCTATTTTAAAAATAAATACACTAATTGCTGAAGCAGAAGTGAGCAACAACATATTTTGCGGGAGGGGTGAAGACGCGATTTTCTTGGATACATTATCAGCTGAGGTCACTGAAGGAAGTATTCACTCTGACAGTCGGACTCTCAGCTAACTCGTGGGCTCCAGTCACATTCCAAACACTGAGCACAAAGGAAGTGTAACTGCAGGTTCAGTTGTAACATTTGTAAAGTTCGGATAGGTACATGGATGAGAAAGGTATGACCATAAGACATAGGAGCAAAATTAGGCCATTCAGCCCATCGAGTCTGCTCTGCCATTCCATCATGGCTGATCCCAGATCGCACTCAACCCCATACACCTGCCTTCTCGCCATATCCTTTGGTGCCCTGGCCGATCAAGAAACTATAAACTTCCACCTTAAATATATTAGATTAGATTCAACTTTACTGTCATTGTGCCAAGTACAGATACAAAGCCAAAAATTCCATTATCTAAATCATTAACAAACAATGTGAAAAGTAGTGCTTCCAATACTAACCCCTGAGGAACATCATTAGTCACCAGCAGCCAACCAGAAAAGGCCCCTTTTATTCCCACTTGCTGTCTCCTGCCTGTCAATCATTCTGCTATCCATGCCAGTATCTTTCCCGTAACACCATAGGATTTTATCTTGTTAAGCAACCTCTTGTCTGGCACCTTATCAAATGCTTTCTGAAAATCAAAGTAAATGACATCCACTGCCTTTGTCCACCCACCCTGTTTGTTACTTTCTTGAAGAACTCTAACAAATTTGTCAAGCAAAAAACCATGCTGACTTTATTTTATCATTTATCTCCAAGTACCTCAAAACCTCATCCATAATAATAAACTCCAACACTTTCCCAACCACTGAGGTTAGGCTAACTGGCCTATAATTTCCATTCTTTTGCTTCCTTCCTTCTTGAAGAATGAAGTGACATTTGCAATCTTCTAGTCCTCTGGGACCATGCCAGAATCAAGTGATCACCAATACATCCATTATCTCTTCACCAACCTCTCTCAGGGCTCTGGGACGTAGTCCATCTGGCCTAGGTGATTTATCCACCTTTAAGACCTTTCAGTTTGCCTCACACTTTTTCCTTTGTATTAGCAATGGCACTCATTCCTGTTCCCTGACACTCACGGAACTCTGACACACTGCTAGTGTCTTCACAGTGAAGACTGATGCAAAGTACCCAGTAAGTTCATCTGCCATTTCTTTGTCTCCCATTACTACCTCACCAGCATCATTTTCCAGTTGTCCAATATCAACTGTCACCTCCCTTTTACTCATTATATAACTGAAGAAACTTTTGGTATGCTGCATTAGGTTAATGACTTGTTTGCCCTCATATTTCATCTTTTCCTCTCATCACTTTTTTAGTTGCCTTTGTCGGATTTTAAAAGGTTTGCAATCATCCAACTTCCCACTCACTTTTGCTACCTTATATACCCTTCTTTGGCTTTTACGCAGTTCTTAAGTTCCTTTGTCAGCCACAGTTGCCTACTCCTGCTATTTGAGAACAACTTCCTCTGTGGGACATATCTATCCTGTGCCTTGAGAACTATTCCCAGAAACTTAAGGCACTTCTGCTCTGCTGTCATACTCACCAGAATCCCTTTCCAATCCACCTGGGCAAGTTCCTCTCTCATGCCTCTGTAATTCCCTTTATTCCATTGCGATACTGATACATGCGGCTTCTGCATCTCCCTCTCAAATTTCAGTATGAAGTCAAGCGTATTATGATTACTACCCCCTGAGGGTCCCTTTATGTTAAGCTCCCTCATGAAATCTGGATTATCACACAAAACCCAATCTAAGATGGCCTTTCCCCAAATAGGCTCAAGTACAAGCTGCTCTAAAAAGCCATCTCGTAGGTATTCAACAAATTACCTCTCTTGTGACCCAACACTAAGCTGATTTTTGCAATCCCCTTGCATTTTGAAGTCCCCCTATTATAATTGTGTCATTACCCTTACTACATGCCTTTTCCACCTCCCTTTGCAATCTCAACCCCATATCTTGCCTACTATTTGGAGGCCTATATATGATTCCTATAATGGTTTGTTTTACCCATGCAATTTCTTACCTCCACCTACAAACATCTCTGACCCTATGTCACCTCTTTCTAAAGATGTAATTCCATCTCTTACCAACAGAGCCACATCACCACCTATGCCTTCCTCCCTGT
Source organism: Mobula birostris (assembly GCF_030028105.1). Lineage (NCBI taxonomy): Eukaryota > Metazoa > Chordata > Chondrichthyes > Myliobatiformes > Myliobatidae > Mobula > Mobula birostris. The sequence goes on along the minus strand of NC_092371.1, from coordinate 90,075,734 downwards.
CCTTTCAATAAAAAAAAGTATATCTTTTGATGTTAAGCTCCCAACTATGGCCTTCTTTCAGCCATGACTCAGTGATGCTCACAATGTCATACGGACCAATCTCTAATTGGGCCACGAGTTTGTCCACCTTATTCTGAACGCTACGTGCATTTAGGGCCTTGCATATGGAGGGCTATGGTCCAGGCACAGGTAGATGGAACCTATCTAACGTACCCTCTCTCCAAGTGCAGTCCTACAACAGGGCTGTAGGGCCAGAGTGCTAACTTGCAGATGAGGCATTAGAATCCCTTAGGTGGATGGTAATGATTCCTTGGTCAGTCTCCTGTGCATTGCTGATTCCATACCATTTCACTGAGAGCAGGTAAACTTATCATTTATGTTACTACTGGATTGGGAGCTGAATGCTGGAAAGACACCTCAAAAGTGGATTGAAAAGAATACAAGTTTCAGGAATGATGGTGAATGGTTGGATAAAGCAATGTGATTATCTCTGATACACACTCAATGCTTCTTCCCTCCACCATCAGATTTCTAAAGTTCAAAGTTCAAAATAAGTTTATCAAACTACATATATATCATATACAACCCTGAAATTTATTTTCCTGCAGCATACTCAGTAAAGACAAGAAAAACAATAGAATCAATGAAAAAAAAACAACAGGACAGGCAACCAATGTGTAAAAAAAACCATACAAATGTCACAAAGGTTGGAGGTGTTGTGGATAGTGTGGAGGGCTGTCAGAGGTTACAGCGGGACATTGATAGGATGCAAAACCAGGCTGAGAAGTGGCAGATGCAGTTCAACCCAGATAAGTGTGAGGTGGTTCATTTTGGTAGGTCAAATACGATGGCAGAATATAGTATTAATGGTAAGACTCTTGGCAGTGTGGAGGATCAGAGAGATCTTGGGGTCTGAGCCCATCGGACACTCAAAGCAGCTGCGCAGGTTGACTCTGTGGTTAAGAAAGCATACGGTGCATGGGCCTTCATCAACCATGGGATTAAGTTTAAAAGCCGAGAGGTAACATTACAGCTATATAGGACCCTGGTCAGACCCCACTTGGAGTACTGTGCTCAATTCTGGTCACCTCACCTCAAGAAGGAAGTGGAAGCAGTAGAAAGGGTGCAGAGGAGATTTACAAGGATATTACCTGGATTGGCGAGCATGCTTTATGAGAATAGGGGGAGTGAACTTGGCCTTTTCTCCTTGGAGCAGCAGAGGATAAGAGGTGACCTGATAGAGGTGTACAAGATGAAGAGAGGTATTAATCGTGTGGATAGTCAGAGGCTTTTTCCCAGGGCTGAAATGGCTAGCACAAGAGGGCACAGTTTTAAGTAGGTACAGAGGAGATGTCAGGGGTAAGTTTTTAATGCAGAGAGTGGTGAGTGTATGGAATGGGCAGCCTGCGGCGACGGTGGTGGAGGCAGATACAATAGGGTCTTTTAAGAGACTCCTGGACAGGTACATGAAGCTTAGAAAAATAGAGAGCTATGGGTAACCTTAGGTAATTTCTAAAGCACATGTTCGACACAGCATTGTGGGCCGAAGGGCCTGTATTGTGCTGTAGATTCCCTATGTTTCTGAATCCAAAAAGATAAGAAAAGTTAGTGATAAACAGAGAGCAAGAGGTGGAAAATTTCCTAAATGCATTTATTTTAATGCTAGGAGCATTATAAGAAAGGTGGATGAGCTTAAAGCATGGATTGATACCTGGAAGTATAATGTGGCAGCTATTAGTGAAACATGGTTACAGGAGTGGCGTGATTGGCAACTAAATATTCCAGGATTTCGTTGCTTCAGGTGTGATAGAATTGGAGGAGCAAGAGGGGGAAGTGTTGCATTGCTTGTCAGAGAAAATATTACAGCGATGCTCCGGCAGGATAGATTAGAGGGATCGTCTAGGGAGACTATTTGGGGGAATTGAGGAATGGGGAAGGTGTAGTAACTCTTATGGGGGTGTATTATAGACCACCAAATGGAGAGCAAGAATTGGAGGAGCAAATTTGTAAGGAGATAGCAGATATTTGTAGTAAGCACAAGGTTGTGATTGTGGGAGATTTTAATTTTCCACACATTGACTGGGAAGTCCATACTATAAGAGGGCTGGATGGTTTGGAGTTTGTAAAATATGTGCAGGATAGTTTTTTGCAGCAATACATAGAGGTACCAACGAGAGAAGGGGCAGTGTTGGATCTCCTGTTAGAGAATGAGATAGGTCAGGTGACGGAGGTTTGTGTTGGGGAGCACTTAGGTCCAATGATCACAATGCAATTAGTTTCAATATAGTTATGGAGGAGGATAGGTCTGGACCCAGGGTTGAGATTTTTGATTGGAAAAAGGTTAACTTTGAGGAGCTGCGAAAGGATTTAAATGGAATGGATTGGGACAATTTGTCTTATGGGAAGAATGTAATAGAGAAATGGAGGTCATTTAAAGGTGAAATTTTGAGAGTACAGAACCTTTATATTCCTGTTAGGTTGAAAGGAAAGGTTAAAAGTTTGAGAGCGCCATGGTTTTCAAGGGATATTAGAAACTTGGGTCGGAAAAAGAGAGATATCTACAAAAAATATAGGCAGCATAGAGTAAATGAAGTGCTCAAGGAATATAAAGAATGAAAAAAGAATCTTAAGAAAGAAATTAGAAAAGCTAAAAGAAGATAGGAGGTTGCTTTGGCAAGTAAGGTGAAAATAAATCCACAGGGTTTCTACCGTTATTTTAATAGCAAAAGAATAGTGAGGGATAAAATTGGTCCCTTAGAGAATCAGAGTGGACAGCTATGTGTGGAGCCAAAAGAGATGAGGGAGATTCTAAACAATTTCTTTTCTTCGGTATTCACTATGGAGGACACAGAATTGTGTAAGACAAGGGAAACGGGTTGGGAAGTTATGGAAACTATGATGATTAAAGAAGAGGAAGTACTGGAGCTTTTAAGGAATATAAGAGTGGATAAGTCTCCGGGTCCTGACAGGATATTCCCTAGGACCTTGAGAGAAGTTAGTGTGGAAATAGCAGGGGCTCTGACAGAAATATTTCAAATGTCATTAGAAACAGGAATGGTGCCAGAGGATTTGCATATTGCTCATGTTGTTCCATTGTTTAAAAAGGGGTCTAAGAGTAAGCGGCCTGTGAGTTTGACGTCAGTGGTGGGTAAATTGATGGAAAGTATTCTTAGAGATGGTATATATAATTATCTGGATAGACAGGGTCAAATTAGGAAGGGTCTTGGCCTTAAACGTCGACTGCACCTCTTCCTAGAGATGCTGCCTGGCCTGCTGTGTTCACCAGCAACTACTATGTGTGTTACTAGAATGTTACCTGGGTTTCATCACCTAAGTTAAAGAGAGAGGTTGAACAAGTTGGGTCTTTATTCTTTGGAACGTAGAAGGTTGAGGGGGGACTCGATAGAGGTATTTAAAATTATGAGGGGGATAGATAGAGTTGACATGGATAGGCTTTTTCCATTGAAAGTGGGGGAGATTCAAACAAGAGGACATGAGTTGAGAGTTAAAGGGCAAAAGTTTAGGGGTAACATGAGGGGGAACTTTTTTACTCAGACAGTGATAGCTGTGTGGAATGAGCTTCCAGCAGAAGTGGTTGAGGCAGGTTCGATGTTGTCGTTTAAAGTTAAATTGGATAGCTATATGGACAGGAAAGGAATGGAGGGTTATGGGCTGAGTGCAGGTCGGTGGGACTAGGTGAGAGTAAGAGTTCGGCACAGACTAGAAGGGCCGAGATGGCCTGTTTCTGTGCTGTAATTGTTATATGGTTATATGATTTATATGGAAAAAAAATAGTAACCATAATAAATATTGAAAACATAAGATGGAGAGTCCTTCAAAAATGAGTCCATAGGTTGTGAGAACAGTTCAGAGAAGGGGCGAGTAAAATTGAGTAAAGTTATTCCCTCTGGTTCAACAGCCTGTGTAGATGTGCTCAATGGTGGGGAGAGCTTTACCCGTGATGGGCGACAAGGCTGTATTCACTCCTATTTGCAGGATTTTCCGTACGAAGATATTGGTGTTTCCATACTAGGCTGTGATGCAACTAGTCAATATATTCTCCACCACACATCTATAGAAGTTTGTCAAAAAGTTTTAAGTGACATGCAAAATCTTTGCCAACTTCAATGAAAGTAGAGGCTCCGGTGTGCTTTCTTTGTAATGCCATTTACGTGTTCGACCCAGGAGTAATCCATTGAAATGATAACACCAAGGAATCAAAAGTTGCTAACTCTTTCCACCTCTGATGCCCAATGAGGAATGGCTGACTCAGAGAACTCTAGTTTCCTCCTCCTGAAATCAACAATTATTTCCTTGATCTTGAGCTGACATTGAGTGAAAGGTTGCTGTTGGGGCTCCACTCAGTAAGATTTTCAATCTCCCTCCTATATGTTGATTCATCACCAGACCTGATTTGGCCAACAACAGTGGTGTTGTCAGCAAACTTCAATATGGCATTGGAACTGTGCTCTGCCTCGAAGTCATAAGTATAGAACTAGCAGAGCAAGGAGCTAAGCACACAGCCTTGTGCTGAGGAAGATTGTGGAGGTGATGTTGTTGCCAATCCAAGCTGATTGGGGTCTGCAAGTGAGAAAATCGAGAATCCAGTTGCACAAGGAGGTATTGAGGCCTAGAACTTGAAGCTTGTTAATTAGTTTTAAGGGAAGGATAGTATTCAATGCTGAGCTGTAGTCCATGAACAGCATCCTGATGTATGCATCTTTGCTGCCCAGCTATTCCAGGATTGAGTGACAAGCCAATGAAATGGCATCTGCTGTGGACCTGTTGTGACAGTTGGCAAATTGGAACAGATCCCAAGTTGCTTTTCAGATTGTTATGCTTCAGAACCAACTTCTCAAAGCACTTCATCACAGTGGATATAAGTAATGTTCCCTCTAATTTGTAATGTGTGCGCAAAAATCTTGAGCTGTGCAATTTTTTTGCCCAGTGACATCGTGCTCACTGAATAATTTCTTCAATAAAAACAGTATAAATAAGCCAGTGCTAAAATCTGCAGACAAATCATTACAAACTTCACGTTGTCAACACTACCTGAATCAGAAACCAGAAAAGGAAATGTGATTGTGTACGATCATGAAATATACTTAATATTGCAACAAGGTAGAGGGTGACAACCTTTTGAGTGCAGTCTAAATTCCTTTGTGCGCTAGTAGCAAAAGATGGGCGCACATGCACATAATTTCGAGGGAATACTGGATGTAATTGCTACTAGACAACAGTCGTTGAGGCAGATTACCATGTTCTACTTAGGTACCAGTATAACTGAAGCCTGCTTCAAGCAGGTGGGTATCTCAGTCTGCCAAAGCGAGAGGTTAAAGATATTGGTAAAACCTCCCAGCCAGATGATCAGCATAGATCTTTAGTATTTGACCAGGTACCCTGTCTGAGCTGGATACTTTCCATGGGTTCACCCTCCAGAAGGACACTCTCATATCAGCCTCAGGGACTGAAACCACAGGGTCAGTGGGGGACACAGAAGTTTGTGAATTTGCCTCCATGTTTTGATGGTCAAAGCAAGCATAAATAGCATTGAGCTCATCTAGCAGCAAAGCCTTATTGTCACCTCTGTCGCTTGGTTTCACTTTGTAGGAGGTGACAGCATTTAAGCTCCGCCACAGCTGTCGAGCATCCTTCAGTGATTCAAGTTTGGTCCGTAATCGCCACTTCACACCTGAGATGGCTTTCTAGAGATCGTACATGGACATCTTGAATTTAAGTTGGTTGCCAGACCTGAGTGCCACTGACCTGGCCCTCAGCAGATTGAGCATCTCATGGTTCATCCAGGGCTTCTGGGTAGGGAAGACTCTGAACGATTCTGTGGGGACACACTTGTCTATGACTGTTTATTTAAAGTCCGAGACAACCATGATGTATTCTTTCAGATGCTCTGAGTCCTTAGACACAGCCCAGTGCACCGACTCAAAGCAATCCTATAGCCACTCCTCAGCCTCCTGTGACCACCTCCTTCTCGTCCTTATCTCTGCAGCCTTGTTCTTTATCTTCTGCCTGTATGCAGGTAGGAGGAGGACAGTTAACTGAGCAGATGTTCCAAAATGCAGCCTAGGGGATGGAGCAATAAGCATTCCTAATGAGTGTAACAATGGTCGAGTGTGAACAGACCATGAACACTACCTCACTATTTCGCTCTGTTTTTGCATTTCATATTTATTTTTTTAAAACACAAAAGATTGCATCTGTTACTCTTATTTTTTTTAATTATGTACTGCACCGTACAGCTGCCAGCAAACAACAAATATTACTATGTCTATCAATGATAGCAAACCTGATTCTGATCGTGAGGCTAGTTATCCAGATAGAAATGAGGTCATCGGATGAATGGGCTAATGAGGGCAGTTAGAGAACATTGTAGTTTGTTCATTAAATCTGTGAAATGAAGACATTTGGAGGGGGAGAACACAGAGATAGGGACATAAAACTTGCAGGACATGTCCAGCAGGAGTGGAAACACTGAGCTGACCTAATCCGACAGGTCCCACCTCAACTCTAACATACAGTGTCTGTCCATGGTCTCAAAGTAAATTTAATTATCACAGTACCTATATATCACCATATACAATACAGACATTCATTTTCTTGTGGGCATGCTCATCAAGTCTATAGAATCTCAAACAACAGGAATTCTGCAGATGCTGGAAATTCAAGCAACACACATAAAAGTTGCTGGTGAACGCAGCAGGCCAGGCAGCATCTCTAGGAAGAGGTGCAGTCGACGTTTCAGGCCGAGACCCTTTGTCTATAGAATAATAGCTATAACAGAATCAATGAAAGACTGCAGCAACTTAGGATTTCAACCTGGGTGCATTAAACACTCTTCATATGACAAGCTGTTTAATCCTGGAATAATTTTTGTGAACCTCTTTTGAACCCTCTCCAGTGTCAGCACATCTTTTCTAAGATAAGGGGCCCAGGAAACCATGTCCTGGCTGGCGAAAGTCCACAATGATGGATCCTGCTTTTCTGCACAGCATTTCATGTAGATGTGCTCTGTGGTTGCGAGGCCTTTATCCGTGATGGACAGAGCCATATCCACTATCTTTTGAGAATTTTCCATTCAGGGGCATTGGTGTTTCCATACCTGGCTGTAATGTAGCCACTCTATATACTCTCCAGCACACATCTAAAGAAAGGAAATTATAGGCCAGCTAGTCCAACCTCAGCAGTTGGGAGGAATTGGAATCAATTGTTAAGGATGTGGTTTTAGGGTACTTGAAGGCATATGATAAGATAACCATACTCCCGTAGTCAGCTTGGTTTCCTCAAGGGAAAACCTTGCCTGACAAATCTATTGGAATTTTTTGAAGAAATAACAAGTAGGATAGACAAAGTAGCATTGGTTGATGTTGTGTACTTGGATTTTTTTCACAAGGTGCTACACGTGAGGCTGCTTAATAAGCTACGAGCCCACGGTATTACAGGAAACATTCTAGCATGAATAAACCAGTGGCTCATTGGCAGGAGGCAAAGAGTTGAAATAAAGGGATCCTTTTCTGGTTGGCTGCTGGTAATCAGTGGTGTTCCACAGGATCTCTGTTGGGGCCGCTTCTTTTTACATTACATGTCAGAGGATCAGGGGGTGTCTCACTGAAACCTTTCAAATGTTGAAAGGCCTAGACAGAGTAGATGTGGAAAGGATGTTTCCCATGGTGGGTGAGGTCTAGGACAAGAGGGTGCAGACTCAGGATAGAGGGGCATCCATTTAAAACAGAGATGCGGACAAATTTCTTTAGCCAGAGGGTGGCAAATTTGTGGAATTTGCTACCACGGGCAGCTGTGGAGGCCAGGTCATTGGGTGTATTTAAGGCAGGGATTAATAGGTTCTTAGTTGGACACAGCATCAAAGGTTACTGGGAGAAGGAAATGGAGCTGAAGAGGGAAAAATTGGATCAGCCATGATTAAATGGCAGAGCAGACTCGATGGGCCAAATGGTCTACTTCTGCTCCTATGTCTTATCTCAATGACCTAGTCATTTAAAGTTGCTAATACTCTCCATCTCTGATCCTCCCATGAGGATTGGCTCTTGTACCTCTGGTTTCCTTCTCCTGAAGTCGATAATCAGCTCCCTGACATTGAGTGAGAGGTTGTCATTATGACAGCACTCAGCCGGATTTTCAATATCTCTCCTATATGCTGATACCACTTCACCCGAAACAGGACTGTATGGGCCATGGCAGTCAAAGCTCAATCTGGGCACGGCACCTGATGATGATGATGATGATACATTACCAACTTTAACTCAGCCTATGACAGTGGTGCACTGAAAACTTGAGTATGGCATTGGTATGTGCTTAACCACACAGTCAGGTACAAAGTAAGAAGAGCAGAAGAGTAAGCACACAACCTGTGCTGATGGAGATCAGGGAGGAAATGTGGCCAATCCAATCTGACTGGCGTCTGCAAGTGAGGAAATTGAGGATACAACCGCAAAAGGAGGTGTTGAAGCCAAGGTCTTGGAACTTACTGATTCGTGTTGAAGTGATGATGGGCTGAGCTACAGCTGATAAAAAGAATTCTGAAGTACGTATGCATCTTTGCTGTCCAGATGTTGCAGGGTTGAGTGAAGAGGGAATGAGATGGCATCTGCTGTGGATCTATTGCTCCAGTTCTCAGTCAGGAGTTGATATGTTTCATCTCCAACCTCTCCAAATACTTCATCACTATGGATATATAGTACCTGCAAAAAGTATTCAAAACTTCCCCTTGGAAGTTTTCATCTTTTATTGTTTTACAACATTGAATCACAGTGGGTTTAATTTGGCTTTTTTGACACTAAAAAAAAACAGGAAAAGATTATTTTGTGATGTCAAAGTGAAAATGGCTCTCTACAAAGTGATATAAATTAATTACAAATATAAAACACAAAACAGTTGATTGCATAAGTATTCACCCCCTTTAAACTGACACATCAAATCACCACTGGGGCATCAAATTGGTTTTAGAAGTCACACTATATTAGTGAAATGGAGATCACCATGTGCAGTCAAGGTACTTCAAAATTGATTGTAGTAAAAATAGACCTGTATCTGGAATGCCCAACTGCTGGTGAGTCAGTATCCTGCCAAACACTACACCATGAAGACAAAAGCACACTCCAAGCAACTTTGTGAAAAGGTTCGGGAAAAGTACAAGTCAGGAGATGATACAAGAAAATTTCCAAGTCACTGAATATCCCTTAGAGTACAGTTGTCAATCATCAAGAAATGGAAAGAATAAGGCACAACCATAAGTCTGCCTAGAGCAGACCATCGTCAAAAACTGAGTGACCGTGCAAGAAAAGGATGACTGAGAGGCCACCAAGAGACCTGTGACAACTCTGGAGAAGTTACAAGCTTCGGTGACTGAGATGGGAGAAACTGTGCATACAACTGTTGCCTGGGTGATTCACCAGTCAAAGCTTTATGGGAGAGTGGCAAAGAAAAAGCCACTGTTGAAAAAAAAACTGACATGAAATCTCAGCTGAAGTTTGCCAGAGACTCTGAAGTCAGCTGGAAGAAGGTTCTGTGGCCTAATGAAACCAAAATTCAGCTTTTTGGTCATCAGACTAAATGTTATGTTTGGCATAAGCCAAACACCGCACATCCTCAAAAACACAACATCCCTACCGCGAAACATGGTGGTGGCTGCATTATGCTGTGGGGGTGCTTCACTGCATCAGGCCCTGGAAGGCTTGTGAAGATAGAGGGTGAAATGAATGCAGCAAAATACAGGGAAACCCTGGAGTAAAACCTGAAGCCATCTGCAAGAGAACTGTGAAGGGAATTCCCTCGGTTAATCATAACGTATGGCATTTGACTGTTAGTGGTTCCAAGTCGGGGGAACAAGAGTTTGACAAAACCGCTACAATAGAGCGCCACCGGGATTTTGACAAAATGGCCTTCGTTGTCAGAATAAGAAGTAAAAACCGAGAACCATGGCTATCGGTAAAAAATAAATGGAGGAATGAAAATTGAGCCAGTTCTGCTGTTCACTCAGGATACAGCTGATCTGATCTTCACCTCAGCAGCACTTTTGATGCTGGGTCCTCCCAGCATCAAGGACATCTCCAAAAGATGATGCCTTAAAAAGGCGGTATCCATTATTAAGGACCTCTATCGCACAAGACTTGCCCTCTTCTCATTGCTGCCATCAAGCAGGTACAGGAGCCTGAAGATACATCTCAACATTTCAGGAACAGCTTCTTCCCCTCTGCTATTAGATTTCTGAATGGACAATGTACCCATGAACACTACCTCGCTATTTTTATTCTTTTTTTTGGCTCACTTTACTACTTATTTAATTTTATATACATACTAGACAACGGGGTGACCCGTTGGGGCACCCTTTGAGAGAAGGGTAGTGCAGTCTGATGTGACCAGAATGAACATTAAATTTTCCTGAATGCTATTGCTATCTCTTTGGTTTGGGAATTAAAGAAGAAAAACTCAGCTTATTAAAGAAGAAAGATGCATAGCAGGACAAATATGTGACCAGAGTGAACATTAAGTATCCATGAAGTAAATTTGAAGGAAACAGGCTTGCTGGGTTGGGTCTGGAATTAAATGTCCAATGTAATGATGGATTTGGCCTTGAATAATCACAGAAGGATTCCATCCATTTCTAGTTGGAATGACTTCTTTGGCACCAAAGGATGTCATTTGGAAGAGGCAATTGTATTGTCTGATGTTCTTCCTGAACATTTGCAATAGGTTCATCATTGCTGTATAAATTGAGGAGTTCATTAGGTAGAGGCTGCAAATTGCCTATCCTGACCTGTCCCTTCATACAGCAGAAATGTGTGGTTTCTCCACTGAATAAGAAAGCACGACAGTGAGGGCATACTCTGGTCATCGAACCAACATCAGCAGAAATGTGACTGCATGCGAATCGTGCATTTTGCCTTGCTCTTTCTCTGTCAAGGTATTGTTGTCGAAAGCGGCCATTGCCGTCTTCAGCAACTCTCACAATAATTACTCTGTGCCGCATATTCTCGAGTTGATCTTTCCTTTTCTCCTCTGTCTCTTCCTCTCTCCTCCTTCTCTGCCCGTTTTTGTTATTCTGGAGACACGCAACCCTTTCATCCTTCGTCTCTTCATCTCTTCTACTATTTGTTCTTTCTCTCTGATCCCGGAGTCGTGCAGCCCTGGCCTGATTGGATTCTTGTTCTCTCCTCAGTCTGTGCCTATTGTTGTCATTTTGGAGACATGCATGCCTGTCCTCTGTCTCGTCTTCTCTCATCTTTTTTGTCCTGACTCTTTGATCCTGGAGTCGTGCAGTCCTGGCCTCATCCAATTGTTGTTCTCTCCCTCTCCTTGCCACTTCCCGACGACATTTGGTGTCATCTCTTGACCATAATGTCCCCCTTCTCTTTCCACGCGGCATATTTAGGCTATCCATATATTTTTACCCTAATGCTTGATAGAAATAGGAAGCAGTAACACCAAAGCCTGTAAGCTGCGGAGGCTGGCCATGTGCATGCGTCGTGGTGTGGAGTCCCGATTTCCATGATGGCCAATCGGGTCTCCGGTGAAAGGCAGCCTGTTGATTTTTGGTGAATCAGCAATTTTATACCAATATATAACACTGAACTTTACCTGCATTCTGTAAGTTTGCGCATTTTAATTTGATTTAGCCAAAAAAAGTGCCACTCTAATGCACCATTTGCGCTAATTGGAGGTCACAAACAGACAAACGGAGCATGACAGTTTTAGTAGTATATAGATTTTTTATTGCAATTTGTTGTTTTATTATGTATTGCAATGTACTGCTGCTGCAAAATAACAAATGTCACATCATATGCCAGTGATATTAAAGCTGATTCTGACGATCTCAATAACCCTTAGATCTTCAATAATCGATCAATCTCACCCTTGAAATTACCGAGTCCATCTGTTTCTCAGTAGTGCACGGCATACTCTTTCCCCAGTAGGGAGATGACTCTCACTGCAGTTCTCCATCTCGACCCTCAAGATCCTGTTGGTTTCAATGTGATTACTTCATTCTTTAAAACTCAATGCCATTGACTCATTTTGTGTTTCATTTTTCACATAGGTGAGATATTACCTCAATTACACCAAGGAACATCATAAACTGTTGCCACATTGAAGACAAGACAGATTAAACTGAAGAAAAGAAATAGTTACTTTTATTAATTGTGGAATCCGCAGATGTCAGTGGGCAATTAACTCAATGGTGATGGAAGTGAAACTTAAATTCTGTTTTAAAATACTTAGAATCAGAATCACATTTATTATTGTTGACATATGTCATAAAATTAGTTATGTTGTGGCAGCAGTACATTGCAAAACATTAAAAAAATACTAAAATCACAATTAAAATTAAATAACAGGAATAATGAGATGGCGTTCAGGGACTGATCAGGAATCTGATAGTGGAAGGTAAAAAGCTTGCACTCAACATTTTAGAGCAAGTCTTCAGGCTCCTGTACTGCCTCCTGAAATGAAGGCATGTCCTGGGTGGTGAGGAACCTTAATGATCAATGCTGCCTTCTTGAAGCAATGTCTATTGAAAATGTCATTGATCGTAGGGGTGCCCATGATGGAGCTGGCTAAATCTGTTATTAAATGTCTATGATGTCTTGGTTTAGTTACTATGGTGTTTTTCACTTGACACAATGCAGTTCACTGCTCCATTCAAAAAAATGTCTGATTTAATTTGTAGGAGCTTGCTACCAAAATATTGCAGGCTGGGATCTGGGAACAGATGGGTAGCAGCCGACTCTGGAAGCTGCTGAGGAGGGAGATCAGAAACCCCGGGGGGGGGGGGGGGGGGAATGCAATGAAGACCAAAACAGATGACTGGGAAATCTTATCGAAACATTAGATTCTGAGAGGATGGCTGCCCTAGTGGGAGTACACAGAACTAAGGTTGCCTTACTGACAGAGATAAAAAGTATTTTTTTCTCACTACAGAGCTGTGATCACTGAACAGATGCTGAGCAGAGATAGACAATTATTTACAAGGGAGGGATAGGGTTATCAGTATTACAGTGGAGTAAAGGGAATTACAGAAGCATGAGAAAAGAGTTGGCCAGAATTGATTGGGAAAGAACACTGGCAGGGATGACGGCAGCGCAGCAATGCTGGAATCTCTGGAAGCAATTCGGAAAGCACAAGATATATACATCTCAAAGAGGAAGAAATACTCTAAAGGAAAGATGACACAACCGTGCTAACAATAGATCATAAGATCATAACATATTAGAATGAGAATCAGTTTATTATCACCGGCATGTGACATGAAATTTGTTAACCTAGCAGGAGTAATTCAATGCAATACATAATCTAGCAGAGAGATAGAAAAAATAATAAAATAACACATAATAAGTAAATCAATTGTGTATTGAATAGATTTAAAAGGATGTGCAAAAACAGAAATACTGTATTTAAAAAGTGAGCTAATGTCCAAAACTTCAATATCAATTTAGAAATTGGATAGCAGAGGGAAGAAGCTGTTCCTGTATCGCTTCTGTACCTCCTTCCTGATGGTAACAGTGAGAAAAGGGCATGCCCTGGATGCTGGAGGTCCTTAATAATGGACGCTGTCTTTCTGAGACACTGCTCCCTAAAGATGTCCTGGGTACTTTGCAGCTAGTGCCCAAGATGGAGCTGACTAGATTTACAACCTTCTGCAGCTTCTTTCGGTCCTGTGCAGTAGCCCCTGCATATCGAACCGTGATGCAGCCGGTCAGAATGCTCTCCATGGTACAACTATAGAAGTTTTTGAGTGTATTTATTGACATGCCAAATCTCATCAAACTCCTAATAAAGTATAACCGCTATCTTGCCTTCTTTATGAGTACATCGATACGTTGGGACCAAGTTAGATCCTCAGAGATCTTGACACCGAGGAACTTGAAGCTCAGGAACTCAGAGGTGGAGAGACTTTGGATCTCCCCAGCAGTATGTACGTGCTAAATGCACCCTCTCCAGCTCAATAATCCCTTTCCTATAACCGGGTGTTTGTACACAAATGGGTAGGATCTGGAGTTTCTGATGTAACTGTGGAATCCATTATACAATCTGAGCTTTCTACTACAGGTGGCAGCATGTGAGGCTCAGAGTGAGTGAGTGGGCTGCATGGAGTGTTTGCATTTAGCACCTACATATTGCCAGGGAGATCCAAAGTCTTTGTGCAGGTACGTTAACAATATTTTAAAGGTACTTGGACAGGTATCTGGATAGGACAGGTTGAGAGGAATGAGGACCAAATGCAGGCAAAGGGCCAGGCTTAGATAATACTCTTAGATAATTCAGTATGGACCAGTTGAACCAAAGGGCCTGCTGCTGTGCTCAATGAACATCAAAAGCAGAAGGGTAGCTAAGGAACGACCAAAAGAATAACCTCTGCCTGGATGGAAGCAAGATAGAAGAATGTTTCTTATTGACATTCACCATGGAAGAAGACATAGAGGTGAGAGAGGGGAGGAAAGATAAAATGATATTCTGGAGCATACTTGTATCAGGAAGGAGGAAGTGTAGAAAATACTGAAGCACATTAAGGTGGATAAATCCACAGGACCTGACGGTGCTCAAAGTTCAAAGTAAATGTTATCAGAGTACATACATGTCACCAAATACAACCCTCAAATTCTTTTCCTGCAGTCATACTTAGCAAATCAAAAGAATCAGTAAATGTAAACTGTAATCATCAGGGACTGTTAACAAACTGTAAAAATTGAGATATAAATAACTAGCAATAAATAACAAGCATGAAATAACCAGAGTCCTGAAATGAGTGTAGAGATCTACTTTAGTTGAAGAGCCCGACAATTGAGGGGTAGTAAATGTTCTTGAATCTAGTGGTGCGAGTCCTGAGGCACCTGTACCTTCTACCTGATGGCAGCAGTGAGAAAAGGGCATGGCCTGGGTGGTGAGGATCTTTGATGATGGATGCTGCTTTTCTATGGCTTTGTTTCCTGTAGATGTGCTCTATGTTCAGGAGTGTTTATTTTAACCCATGATATACTGGGCCACATCCACTGTCTTTTATAGGATTTTTCACTCAAAGGCATGAGTGTTCCCAAACCAGGCCGTAATTTGGCCAGACAGCACACTTTCCACCACACATCTATGGAAGTTTACCAAGTTTTTTGATGACATACCTAACCTTCATAGACTCCTGAGGAAGAAGAGGTGCAGTCTTGCTTTCCTCACAATAATATTTATATGATGGGTCCAGGACAGGCCCTCTATGATAATAACACACAGGAATTTAAAGTTACTTACCCTCTCCACCTCCTGATGATAACTGGCTCAAGGACTTCTGGTTTCCTTTTCCTGAAGTCTACAGTCAACTCCTTGGTCTTAGAAACATAGAAAACCTACAATACAGGCCCTTCAGCCCACAAAGCTGTGCCGAACATGTCCTTATCTGAGAAATTACCCAGGGTCACCCATACCCTCTATTTTTCGGAGCTCCAGGTACCTGTCCAGGAGTCTCTTAAAAGAACCCTATCATATCTGCCTCCACCACCGTCGCCGGCAGCCCATTCTACGCACTCACCACTCTCTGCGTAAACATTTACCCCTGACATCTCCTCTATACCTACTTCCAAGCACCTTAAAACTGTGCCCTCTCGTGCTAGCCATTTCAGCCCCAGGAAAAAGCCTCCGACTATCCACACGATCAATGCCGCTCATCAACTTATACACCTCAATCAGGTCACCTCCCATCCTCCGTCACTCCAAGGAAAAAAGACCGAGTTCATTCAACCTATTCTCATAAGGCGTGCTCCCCAATCCAGACAACATACTTGTAAGTCTCCTTGGCACGTTTTCTATGGTTTCCACATCCTTCCTATAGTGAGGTGACCAGAACTGAGCACAGTACTCTGAGGTGGGTCTGACCAGGGTCCGAAATAGCTGCAACATTACCTCTCGGCTCCTAAACTCAATCCCATAATTGATGAAGGCCAATGCACCGTATGCCTTCTTAACCACAGAGTCAACCTGTGCAGCAGCTTTGAGTGTCCTATGGACTCGGACCCCAAGATCCCTCTGATCCTCCACAATGCCAAGAGTCTTACCATTAATACTATATTCTGTCGTCATATTTGACCTACCAAAGTGAACCACCTCACACTTATCTGGGTTGAACTCCATCTGCCACTTCTCAACCCACTTTTGCATTTATCAATGTCCTGCTGTAACCTCTGACAGCCCTCCACACTATCCACAACACCCCCAACATTTGGGTCACCAGCAAATTTACTAACCCATCCCTCCACTTCCTCATCCAGGTCATTTATAAAAAATCACAAAGAGTAGGGGTCCCAGAACAGATCCCTGAGGCACACCACTGGTGACCGACTTCCATGCAGAATATGACCCGTCTACAACCACTCTTTGTCTTCTGTGGGCAAGCCAGTTCTGGATCCACAAAGTAATGTCACCTTGGATCCCATGCCTCCTTACTTTCTCAATAAGCGTTGCATGGGGTACCCTGTCAAATGCCTTGCTGAAATCCATATCCACTACATCTACTGCTCTACCTTCATCAATGTGTTTAGTCACCTCCTCAAAAAATTCAATCTACTCCCTTTCCTGAATAAGGGAACAACATCTGCAACCCTCCAATCCTCCAGAACCTCTCCCGTCCCCACTGATGATGCAAGGATAATTGCCAGAGGCTCAGCAATCTCCACCCTTGCCTCCCACAGTAGCCTGGGGTACATCTCGTCCAGTCCCAGTGACTTTTCCAACTTGATGCTTTCCAAAAGCTCCAGCGCATCTGCTTTCATAATATCTACATTCTCAAGCTTTTCAGTCCACTGCAAGTCATCCCTACAATCGCCAAGATCCTTTTCCATAGTGAACACTGAAGCAAAGTATTCATTAAGTATCTCTGCTATCTCCTCCGGTTCCATACACACGTTTCCACTGTCACACTTGATTGGTCATTCCCTCACATCTTATCCTCTTGCTCTTCACAAACTTGTAGAATGCCTTGGGGTTTTCTACCATCCTTTCCCTCTCTCATTGGGACGTACCTATGCAGAACTTCATGCAAATATCCTGTGAACATTTGCCACATTTCTTCCATACATTTGCCTGAGAACATCTCTTCCCAATTTATGCTTCCAAGTTCCTGCCCGAAAGCCGCATATTTCCCCTTACTCCAATTAAACACTTTCCTAACTTGTTTGCTCCTATACCTCTCCAATGCTATGGCAAAGGAGACAGGATTGTAATCACTACCTGCAAAATGCTCTCACACTGAGAGATCTGACACCTGACCAGGTTCATTTCCTAATACCAGATCAAGTACAGCCTCTCCTCTTCTCGGCTTATCTACATGTTCTGTCAAGAAACCTTCTTGAACACACCTAACAAACTCCATCCCATCTGAACCCCTCACTCTAGGGAGATGCCGATTTCCCACCCTGACAACTCTGTTACTGCATACTTTATACTTTATTGTCGCCAAACAATTGATACTAGAACGTACAATCATCACAGCGATATTTGATTCTGCGCTTCCCACTCCCTGGACTACAAATTACATATTAAAAATATTAAAAATAGTAAAAATTAGTAAATATTAAAAATTTAAATTATATATCATAAACAGAAAATAGAAAAATGGAAAGTAATGTAGTGCAAAAAAACCAAGAGGCAGGTCCAGATACTTGGAGGGTACGGCCCAGATCCGGGTCAGGATCCGTTCAGCAGTCTTATCACAGTTGGAAAGAAGCTGTTCTCAAATCTGGCCGTAAGAGTCTTCAAGCTCCTGAGCCTTCCCCCGGAGGGAAGAGGGATGAAAAGTGTGTTGGCTGGGTGGGTCGTGTCCTTGATTATCCTGGCAGCACTGCTCCGACCGTGTGCAGTGTAAAGTGAGTCCAAGGACGGAAGATTGGTTTGTCTGATGTGCTGCGCCGTGTTCACGATCTTCTGCAGCTTCTTTCGGTCTTGGACAGGACAACTTCCATACCAGGTTGTGATGCACCCTAGAAGAATGCTTTCTATGGTGCATCTATAAAAATTAGTGAAGGTTTTAGGAGACAGGCCAAATTTCTTTAGTTTTCTCAGGAAGTAAAGGTGCTGGTGGGCCTTCTTGGAAGTGAACTCTGCTTGGTTGGACCAAGTCAGCTCATTTGTGATATTGACCCCGAGGAACTTAAAGTTTTTGACCTGTTCCACTTGCGCACCACTGATGTAAATTGGGTCGTGCGGTCCGCTACTCCTTCTGAAGTCAACAACCAATTCCTTCATTTTGCCGATGTTGAGGGATAGGTTATTGTCTTCGCACCATGCCACCAGGTTCTTAATTTCCTCTCTGTACTCAAACTCATCATTCCCCGAGATATGGCCTACAAGTGTTGTGTAATCAGCAAACTTATATATCGAGTTTGATGGAAACTTGGCTACACAATCATGGGTGTACAGTGAGTACAGCAGGGGGCTGAGTACACAGCCCTGTGGGGCACCAGTGCTCAGAGTGATCGTCGAGGAGAGCTTGTCCCCTATTTTTACAGCCTGGGTCCTGTCTGTGAGGAAGTTGAAGATCCAGCTGCAGATCTGAGTACTCAGGCCCAGGTTCCAGAGCTTAGGAATCAGTTTATTTGGAATGATGGTATTAGAGGCAGAGCTGTAGTCAATGAAAAGAAGCCTTACGTATGCATCTTTATTCTCCAGGTGTTCTAAGGAGGAATGTAGGGCCAGAGAGATGGCATCTGCCGTTGACCTGTTGCTCTGGTAGGCGAATTGCAAAGCGTCGAGGTTGACCCGTAGGCTGTGGTTGATGTGTACCCATAACCAATCTCTCGAAGCACTTCATAGCAATTGATGTCAGAGCCGCAGGTCGATAGTCATTCAGGTATGCCACCTTGCTCTTCTTCGGCACTGGGATTATTGTTGCCATCTTAAAACACGAGGAGATCTTAGACTGAAGCAAGGAGCAGTTGAAGATGTCAGCAAACACTCCAGCTAGCTTGCTTGCAGAGGCCCGGAGAACCTGTCCCAGGACTCCATCTGGGCCCGTTGCCTTCCTTGGATCTATCTTCAGGAAGGCCCTTCTAACATCCTCCTCGGTGACGATGAATCTCAATGCCACCAGGTCCGGTTCATCCGGAGGGAGCGGGACGCTCCTCTTCTGTTCGAATCTTGCGTAGAATACGTTAAGTTCATCAGGAAGAGAAGTGCCACAGTTATTGATATTCCCAGCCTTTTCTTTCCACCCAGTGATCTCATTTAGACCCTGCCATAGTCTACTGGCATCCCTTTGGTTAGCCTGGGCTTCCAACTTGGCTTGATATTGCCTCTTGGCACCCTTAATGGCTTTCCGGAGTTCACGCCTGGATTCTGTGTAGCGACTGGTATCCCCAGACCTAAAAGCCGAAGCTCTAGCCTTTAAAAGGGACTTGACCTCATAATTCATCCAAGGTTTCCGGTTAGGGAATACCTGGATCGTCTTGCGAGACACACAGTCCTCCGTGCATTTCCAAATAAAGTCCGTGACAGCTGAGGTATACTCATCGAGGTTAACTGCTGAGTCCTTGAATACTAACCAGTCCACTGATTCAAAGCAGTCACGGAGGACCTCATCCTTTTCCTCCGTCCAACGCGACACTACTTTTGACACCGTGACCTCCCGCTTCAGTTTCTGTCTGTAAGCCGAGAGGAGGAGTACGGCCTGATGGTCAGATTTTCCTAAGTGAGGTCGTGGGACAGAACAGTAGACATCCTTGACTGCTGTGTAGCAGTGGTCAAGTAAATTCAGGCCTCTAGTGGGGCAGGAGACATGTTGGTATAACTTTGGCAGCACCTTTCTGAGGTTGGCCTGGTTAAAGTCCCTGGCTGTAATGAGCAAAGCCTTTGGATACCTGGTCTCAAGTTCACTGATGTTGGCATACAGTATGTTCAGAGCACATTCTATGTCTGCCTGGGGGGGAATGTAGATCGCTGTCAGTATGACCGAGGTGAATTCCCGTGGCAGATAGTAGGGACAACACTTCACTGACAGGTGTTCCAGGTCCGGGCTGCAGGAGCTTGTCAGTGCCACTGTGTCCAAGCACTACGCAGTGTTGATCAGTAGGCAGACACCACCTCCCCTCGTCTTGTCCAAAGATGCCGTGCGGTCCATCCGATGGATCGAAAACCCCTCCAGTCGGATAGCACAGTCGGGGGTGGCAGGGGAGAGCCAGGTCTCAGTGAAACAGAATACACAGCAGTTCTGCATCTTCCTGCAGTATGTGAGTCTCCCTTTAAGATCATCCACCTTGTTCTCTATGGCTTGCACATTAGCTAGTAGGATGGTGAGCATTGGGACCCTGAAGCCCCTCAGTTTCAATCTGACCAGCAGCCCAGCTCTTTTCCACTGCTTCCTCTGTAAATAGTGCATCTTTCCAGGTTTCCATCGATGCAGTGTGTTGTTGTCAGCTCTTTGAGGTAGGTGGGCGCGTCCCGCGGGGATCGATCGGTGGGTCGCGTCGTCGTGCGCTCCGGGTTGGGCCGAGTAACGGGGGAGGCTCCACTGCCACTTCCAGCTGCCGGGGGCCCGGGCTGTTGATTGGGTCAGGCCCTGAAGCCAACACTTAATCCCGGATGGCCGGGCTCCTTGCTGAAACAAGTCCTTAAGTCACGGTTGCGGAGGCCTCCGCTCCAGCCGAGCCTCAGGCTCGATTTCTAAGGTCGGCGGTGGAGGCCTCACTTCCAGCAGCTGTGGATGGCCACCAGCAAAGGTTTACGGTGGTCGCTCCGGGGAAGTGTCTGGGGCACCTTGAGGTCTCCGCCGTCACTTCTGTGTGGTCATCTGCTCTGGAGAGGTGCTGGTTGGAATGGGTCGTGTCTCCAAGCACTCTGGCACGGTAGCAGACCGCGGGTCTCTGGGAATGTGGTGGGCCTCATTGGTCAAGTCCAGGTGCTGCCCGGAGTTTAAAAAGCAGTTCTGGCGCAGGGTGTTGTTGATCTTGATCTTGCCAGATTGGAGGTTTAGAAGGGTTTCCTCGGGTATAGGATAGTGGAGAGGGCAGTTTGTTCGGGAGAGTACCCGCAAAGTCGCCAGTTACCGGCGCCATCTTTAACCAATCTACTATTACACCTTTCCAGAACCTGTCTCCCTATTTGCTCCTTGATGTCCCTGTTACTATTGGGTGGTCTATAAAAAACACCCAGTAGTTATTGACCCCTTCCTTTTCCTAACTTCCACCCACAGAGACCCCGCAGACAATCCCTCCATGACTTCCTCCTTTTCTGCAGCTGTGACACTATCTCAGATCAGCAGTGCAATGCCCCCACCTCTTTTGCCTCCCTCCCTGTCTTTCTGAAACATCTAAAGCCTGGCACTCTAAGTAACCATTCCTGCCCCTGAGCCACCCAAGTCTCTGTAATGGCCACAACATCACAGCTCCAAGTACTGATCCACACTCTTAAGCTCATCCACGTTGTTCACAATACTCATTGCATTAAAATAGACACATCTTAAACCATCAATCTAAGCGTGTCCCTTCTCTGTCACCTGCCTATCCTCCCTATCACACAGTCTCCAAGCTTTCTCTATTTGTCAGCCGACTGCCTCTTCCTCCGTCTCATCAGTTTGGTTCCCCAACAATGCCAGTTTAAACTCTCATCAACAGCCTTAGCAAACCTCCCCACCAGGATACTGGTCCCCCTGTGATTCAAGTGCAACCTGTCCTTCTTGTACAGGGCACCCCAAAAGAGGTCCCAATGATCCAGAAATCTGAATCCCTGCCCCCCCGCTCTAATCCCTCAGCCATGCATTTATCCTCCACCTCACACTGTTCCTATACACAATGTCATGTGGTTGAGGCAGTAATCCCAAATGATTACCTTTGTGGTCCTGCTTCTCTCTCTCTCTCCCCACCTTGTTTTATGGCAGTTGGCACCCAGCTTAATGGTGCATGACCGCAACCTTCTGCTCCAGAATGTGCAATAGACTTACATTCTAAATCCCTTCACCCAATCTCTCTCCCTCTCTCACACACACACACACACACATATCCTATCATCTTTGGCCATCCTAGTACCCTATTCCTGCTTATCTGTCATATCCTATTAAAAAAAAACCCCTGTACCCCTTAAAAAAAAGCTAAAAATACCCTAACCTGTGCTCTCTCACCCATGCCCAGCAACCCTTTTAATGTGAGTTCCTGCACCCCCAATTCCCTTAGATTAATTCTCATCATCTCTCTCTGTATCCCATACTCCCTGCAACTCAGAACTACATGTCCTACAGACACCTCTTCCTGACATTCCTCACACAATCCTGTCTGGTGTTTCCCTATCATTTTCAATGTTTTGTTTAGTGCATAGTGCTCCAGCCTTAACCTAGTCCACACAGTCTCCTCTCTTCTGTATCCACTACCTACCCTAGTACCTGCAACACTTTTTTTGTACTTGATATAAATGCCTCCCTTTCCCATCTTTCTTGCCACATTTAGCTGATTTTTTTTCCCAGATTACACACGTAACCTCTGCTTTACTGATACTAATATGCATTTCTATATTTTCTTTCTTTAATGCCCTCTTTGCCAACTCATCCACCCTCTCGTTCCCCTTCACCCCTACATGTGCTGGAGCCCATACAAATTTTACCTGACCTCCCTGATTTGCAATTCTTGTGACTAACTAAGGACTTCATAAAGTAGATTTTGCTGACTGTTTGAGTGAAAAGACCTTAAACTAGCCAGAACTGAGGATGAATCTGTGCACATCAACGCTTTGACTTGTCTAGCTTTCTCTACCCATCACAACGCAACCAACACTGCCAGCATCTCCACTGTAAACACCCCTAACTTATTAGAGGTTCTTCTGCTGATTCCAATTTCTTTTACTGGTATAGCTACCCCAAACCCTGTCACTCCTGTTTCAGATTCCTTAGCACCATCCATACAAATCCGAGTATAATCACTACACTTTTCCATCACATGACAGTCAAATGCACTTACCAAATTAGTTTTATATTTTCCTTTCCTTTTTACCGCTAACAAATGCCAGTCCATGTCAGGCCATACAAGCTTCCATGGAGCTACAACTGGATAAACTACTGAAGGACTTATCCTTAGATCAAACACTCCACATTCTTTATCAATATCA
This sequence comes from Mobula birostris, assembly GCF_030028105.1. Lineage (NCBI taxonomy): Eukaryota > Metazoa > Chordata > Chondrichthyes > Myliobatiformes > Myliobatidae > Mobula > Mobula birostris. The sequence continues at coordinate 90,052,643 of NC_092371.1, read as the reverse complement.
TTCCCTACCCGACTAAAGTTATCCGTCTGAAACCTCCCATTTTCCCAGCACTCCTGCAACACTCCTTTAGCAGGGTGAGAATCATTGTGCCCCTGCAAATTAGCCCAGTAGTTTGCCATCAATTGCTCCTTCTTAGTTCCAATGGCATTACTCCCATTTCTACCTGTAGGGCTGAGACTGGTGACGTTTTAAAAGCCACACTGCACACTCTCAAAGCCTGAGCCTGAATCACATCCAGTTTCCTTATAAGAGACCTAGCTGCTGATCCATATACTATATTTCCATAGTCCAACACAGATCTTACTAAAGCCACATACATTCTCTTCAACGCTGAACAACTTGCTCCCCATTCCCTACCAGTCAAACATCTCATCACGTTTATTACTTTTTCACATTTCTCCTCAACTTTCCTGATATGGCCTGCCCATGTTAATCGTGACTCCCAGAAATTTAAATGAGCCAACCCTTTCTAATTCAGTCCTGCTTCTCAACTTCCTTCTTAACTCCCTGTAGGTCTGCTTTCAGGACCTCCTCCCTTTTCCTGCCTATGTCCTTGGTACCAATATGTACCACAACCTCTGGCTGTTTTCCTTCCCACTTCAGGATATTGTGGACACGATCAGAAACATCCCGGACCCTGGCACCTGGGAGGCAAACCACCATCCGTGCTTCTTTCCTGCATCCACAGAATCGCCTGTCCGACCCCTTAACTATAGAGCCCCCTATCACCGCTGCCATCCTCTTCTTTCCCCTACCCTTTTGAGCCAGAGGCGCAGCCACTGTTGCTTCCCCCAGGTAGGTCGTCCCCCCCAACAGTACTCAAGCAGGAGTACTTATTGTCAAGGGATACAGACACAGGGGTGCTCTCTAGCCTCTGACTCCTGCCCTTCCCTCTCCTGTTACCCACTTATCTGTCCCTAGACACACCGTCCCTAAGGAACCACAGCTCGACACACCTGGCATAGATGTGGCCGTCCAGGAGACTGGGAGTCTCCCAGACTTCCCACATCTGACACCGAGCACAGAACACCGGTCTCACACACATTCTTACTGACATTAAGTGAGAGGTTGTTGTTGTTACACCACTTAGCCAAGTTTTCAATCTCTCTCCTAAATGCTGATTCATCACCACCTTTGATACAGCCCACAACAGTGGTGTCACCAGCAAACTTGAAAATGTTAACAACAGGAATTCTGCAGATGCTGGAAATTCAAGCAACACACATCAAAGTTGCTGGTGAACACAGCAGGCCAGGCAGCATCTCTAGGAAGAGGTACAGTCGACGTTTCGGGCCAAGACTCTTCGTCAGGACTAACTGAAGGAAGAGTTAGTAAGAGATTTGAAAGTGGGAGGGGGACCCTAACTCTTCCTTCAGTTAGTCCTGACAAAGGGTCTCAGCCCGAAATGTCGACTGTACCTCTTCCTAGAGATGCTGCCTGGCAGCAACTTTGATGTGTGTAACTTGAAAATGGTGTTAGAGCTGTACTTAGCACCCTGCTCTACTTGCTCTACACCTATGGCCGTGGGGCTGAGTACAGATCACTGGGGTGTTCCTGTGCTGATGGAGATTGCAGAGGAGATATTTTTGCCAATCTGAACTGACTGGAGACTACAAGTGAGGCTCCGAAGGAGATGTTTGTGTCTTCATTAACAGTAAGTGGGGTATCAGAAGTGGAGGATACCCAACGTTGCTCCCTTGTTCAAAGTGGACAGTAGTGGTAAGCATGGAAACTACAAGCTATTAAGCATCACATCAGTAATAGGGAAGTTGTTAGAGGGTAGCACATCAAAATCTACAGCACATTACAGGTCCTTCAGGCCGCAATGTCGTGCCAACAATGTAGTGCCTAAAAATTCCCTACCACATGTCTGTCTAGGTACCATATCCGATGCGGATTTTGCTGACCATGGTTTTCCATATAGATCTATCTCTCATTCTTTGGATGACTTCCATTTCCTCGAAGTGTAGCCACCTGGCTAGGCTTTTGATGTACATAAGCCAAGGTCTTCCTCTAGGTTTGCTCCCCTTGATCTTTCCAGAGAGTATGAGTTTTTCTAGCTCATCTTTCTGCATGATGTGTCCTAGGATTCTGAGTTGTCTTTCTCATTGTTGGTATAAGTGATCTAATTGCTTGGGCTCTTCTGAGAACTTCTTCATTTGATGTGTGTGTGGTCCATCATATTTTTAACATTCTCCTGTAGAACCATAATTCAGCTGCTTCTAGTCTCTTTTCCATTGCTGGGGAAATGGTCCAGCATTCACTTCCATAAGTCAGGATAGAATAAATGTAGCACTGCAGTATTCCGTTTTCAGTGTACATGCTCATCTTTCTGTCTGTTAATATTGTCTTCCTTTTTTTAAAAATTTTTAAAAGCTCCATGCATCTAATACCCTGTTGTATCTGCCTCCACCACCATCACCAGCAATGCATTCCGTGCACCCACCATGCTGTGTGCGGAAAAACTTACCCCTGACATCATCTCTGCACCTACTTCCAAGCATCTTAAAACTATGTCCCCTCATGTTAGCCATTTCAGCCCCGGAAAAAGCCTCTGGCTATTCACACATCAATGCTTCTCATCATCTTATACACGTCTATCAGGTCATCTCTAGTCCTCCATCACTCCGAGGAGAAAAGGCCAAGTTCACTCAACCTATTCTCTCTCCAATCCAGGCATGCTCTCCAATCCAGGCAAAATCCTTGTAAATCTCCTCTGCACTCTCTCAATAGTATCCACATCCTTCCTGTAGTGAGGTGACCAGAACTGAACACAGTACTCCAAGTGGGGTCTGACCAGGGCCTTATATAGCTGTAACATTACCTCACGGCTCTTGAACTCAATCCCACAGTTGATGAATGCCAACACACCATACACCTTCTTAACAACACTGTCAACTTTTGTGTCATCAGCAAACTTACTAAACCACCCTTCTACTTCTTCATCCAGCACATTTATAAAATTCACAAAGAAGAGGGGTCCCAGAACAGATCCCTGAGTTCACCACTGGTCAGCGACCTCCATGCAGAATACAAGCCATCTACAACCACCCTTTGCCTTCTATGGGCAAGCCAATTCTGGATTCACAAAGCAAGCTCTCCTTAGATCCAATGCCCCCTTACTTTTTGAATGAGCCTTGCATGGGGATCCTTATTAAACGTCTTACTGAAATCCATATACATTACACCACTGCTCTACCTTCATCAATGTGTTTCGTTACATCCTCAAGGAATTCAATTAGGCTCATAAGGCATGACCTACTCTTGACAAAGCTATGCCGACTATCCCTAATCAGATTCTGTCTCTCCAAATGCTCATAATTCCTGACTGTCAGGATCTTCTCCAACAACTTGCCCACCACTGAAGAAAGATTCACTGGTCTATAACTTCCTGGGTTTCTCTACTACCCTTCTTGAACAAGGAACAACATTTGCAATCCTCCAATCCGCTGGTACTTCTCCCATCCCTATTGATGATGCAAAGATCATTGCCAGAGGTTCACTTCCCACAGTAGCCTGAGGTATATCACGTCCAGTCCCAGCAACTTATCTAACTTTTTAACAGTCCCATTTCTTCCTCTTTCTTAATGTCTATATGCTCAAACGTTTCAGTACGCTGCAAATCATCCCTACAATTACCCAGGTCCTTTTCCTTGGTGAATACTGAAGCAAAGGATTCATTAAGTACCTCTGCTACTCCATGCACACGTTTCCACTATCGCACCTGATTGGTCCTATTCTCACACAGCTCATCCTCTTACTCTTCACATTCCTGTAGAATGTCTTGGGGTTTTCCTTAATCCTGCTCGCCAAGGCCTTCTCATGGACCCTTCTAGCTCTCCCAATTTCATTCTTAAGCACCTTCCTGGCAACCTTGTATCTCTCCAGAACACTATCCGTACCTAGTTTCTTGAACCTTTCATAAGTTTTTCTTTTCTTCTTAACTAGATTTCCTACATCCTTTGTACACCATGGTACTTTTACCCTATCATTCTTTCCCTGCCTCAATGGAACATACCTATTCAGAACACCATGCAAATGTTCCCTGAACATTTGCCACAATTCTGCCATGCATTTCCCTGAGAATATCTGCTCCCAAGTTCCTGCCTAATAGCATCATATTTCCCCCTACTTCAATTAAATGTTTTCCCAAATTGTCTGTTCCTATCCCTCTCCAGCACTATGATAAAGGAGATAAAAGTTACAATCACTACCTCCAAAATGCTCTCTCACCGTGAGATCTCACACCTGACCAGGTTTATCGCCCAATACCAGGTCAAGTACAGCCTCTCCTCTCGTAGGCTTTATCTACATACTCTGTCAGGAAACCTTCCTGAACACACCTAACAAACTCCACCCCACCTAAACCCCTTGCTCTAAGGAAATGCCAATCAATATTAGGAAAGTTAAAATCACCCATCACAACAAGCCTCCTATTAAAGCACCATTCCAGAATTTGCCTTCCTGTCTGCACCTCGATGTCCCTGTCACAATTGGGGGAGTCTACAAAAATACACTCAGTAGAGTTATTGTCCCCCTCCTCTTTCTGACTTCCACCCATACTGGCTCAGTAGACAATCCCTCCATGACTTCCTCCTTTTCCATAGCCGTGGTACTATCCCTGATTAGCAGTGCCACTCCCCCACCTCTTTGGCCTCCCTCCCTGTCCTTTTTGAAACACCTAAATCCTAGTACACTCAGCAGCCATTCCTTCCCCTGAGACATTCAGGTCTCTGTAATGGCCACAACATCATAGTTCCATGTATTGATCCACACTCTAAGTTCATCCGCCTTGCTTATGATACTCCTTGCATTAGACACATCTCAAACCATCAGGCTGAGTGCATCTTCAATCTATTATCTGCTTATCCTTCCTCACAAAGCTACCTACAAGCCATCTCTACTTGTGCACTACCACCCCCATCCTCTGCCTCTTCACTTTGGTTCCCCACCTCCTTGCAAATCTAGTTTAAACCCTCTTCAATTGCATTAGCAAACCTCCCTGCCAGTATTCTAATGCAACCCATCCTTTTTGTACAGGTCACATCTGCCCCAGAAGAGGTCCCAATGATCAGAAATCTGAAATCCTGCCTCCTGCTCCAATCCTGCAGCCATGCATTTATCTTCCACCTCATTCTATTTCTATACTCACTGTCGCGTGCCACAGGCAGCAGTCCTGAGCTTAATACCCTTGAGGTCCTGCTTCTCAGCTTCCCTCCTAACTCCCTGTACTTTGCTTTCAGGACTTCCTCCCTTTTTCTACCTATTTCATTGGTACCAATATGTACCACGACCTCTGGCTGCGGCTCACCTTCCCATTTCAAGACATTGTGGGCACATTCAGAAACACCACGAACCCTGGCACCTGGGAGGCAAACTACCATCTGTGTTTCTTTTTTGCACCCACAGAATCACTTATATAGAGTCCCTTACTATAGAGTCCCCTATTACTGTTGCCATCCTCTTACATTCCCTAACCCTCTAGCACAATTTTGTTCAGGGGAGCCAGTCTCACAAATCTCATTAACTGTTTGTGACAGTAATCATGGAGACCAATGGACGGCAGAGCAATTGAGGCGGTCAATATGGACATTAGTTTATTTTCTGCCCAACAACCTTGCTCAGTCTGGCTGAGTGATGACATAACAACATCTTACTCAATGTCAGCAAGACCTAGATATTGACCTCAGGAGAAGGAAAACAGAGATCCTCATAGGAGGATCAGAGGTGAAGAGGGTTAGCAACTTTAAATTCCTCGGTGTTATTATTTTGAAGGGCTTATCCTGGGCCAGCAGGCAAGTCCAATTATGAGAAAGCTTGGCAGCACCTCTATTTCCTTAAGAGTTTGTAGAGAATTGGCACGATACCTGAAGCATTGACAAACTTCGATGAATATGTAGTGGAGAGTATATTGAGTGGCTGCATCATCAACCTGATATGCAAACATCAATGCTCCTGAATGGAAAATCCTACAAAAAGAACTGGATATAGCCCAGTCAATTACAGGTAAAGTCCTCTCAACCATTGAGTACATCTATATGAAATGCTGTCGCAGGAAAGCAGTATCCATCATCAGCAATCCCCAGCACCCAGGAATGCTCTTCTTGCTGCTGCCATCAAGATGGTAGTATAGGAGTCTCAGGACTCACACCACCAGGTTCAGGAACAGTTATTACCATCAGGTTTTTGAACCAAAGGGGATAACTTCCCTTGCCCTATCAGTGAAATATTCCCACAGCCAACTAGCTCACTTTCAAGGACTGTCTATCTCATGTTGTCGATATTCACTGCTTACTTATTATTATTTTTCTTTTTGTATTTGCACAGTTTGTTGTCTTTTGCACTCTGGTCAAATACCAAAGTTGGTCAACCTTTCATTGATTGTTATGGGTTATTATTCTATAGATTTATTGCGCATGTCCACAAGACAATGAACCTCAAGGTTGTATTTTGTGTCATATATGTACTTGGATAATAAATTTACTTTGAACTTTTTGAACCTTGTATGAACGTATTACTAACCTTAAGTTAAGAGGAAAACCTGTTCCAAAACAAGTAATGGTGGTCAATGTTTCTTCATTTGCTCCATCATGTATTAAATGATCTCAGTAGTTCGTAAGGCCAGTGATGTTGTGGGGATGGAACTGGACTCTCTCACGGTGGTGTCTAAAAAGAGGATGCTGTCCAAGTTGCATGCCATCTTGGACAATGTCTCCCATCCACTACATAATGTACTGGTTGGGCACAGGAGTACGTTCAGCCAGAGACTCATTCCACCGAGATGCAACACTGAGCGTCACAGGAAGTCATTCCTGCCTGTGGCTATCAAACTTTACAACTCTTCCCTTAGAGGGTCAGACACCCTGAGCCAATAGGCTGGTCCTGGACTTTTTCATGGCATAATTTACATATTACTATTTAATTATTTATGGTGCAACTGTAACGAAAACCAATTTCCCTCAGGATCAATAAGGTATGACTATGACTAGTTCTGATGCTTCATTTAGCCTTGGATACAGTTGTGAATTGAAGCTGTGCCCAAAAATTCAGCAGAACACTCAAAGTACAACATAGACTCAAGCAGTTCACTGATGTTAGTTTCTATGCTTCACACATGGGACAAGATCTTGCAAAGCTGTGATCAAGCCTTGGGTGGTAATGTCTCTATGGGAGAGTCTAACACACTGTCAGGCACAAGGAAACAATGCACATGCAGAGTTCACAGAAGCTTGTTTTGGAACCTCAAATACAGACTAATGTTGCTTGGTTTAAAAAAAAACAATGCATCTCTATACCAAATCTTTGACAGGAGCAGGAGGAAGAACCTTCTGCTGGGTGCCCTACAATAACATTACAGAGCCTGAAGCAAGTATGCATGGCACACATTCAGGAAAGGCTACGGTCTCTCTGCTGTCATGGGCTTCCACGTTGCCTCTGGTTCTTTTACAAATGACCTTAAATCTGTGTCCTCTGCTTAGAAACCCACCTGCCATTAGAATCAGCTCCTCCTTACTTTCACTATCAAAATTATTCATGGTTTTCAACACTTCAAATTTCCCTCACTCCCAATATTTGCTTAAAATTGCTGAGGTAATTTGTGTTATATTATTGCCTCAAACAGTGAAGGGGCAAGTGATGGTGAGGCGAATTCAGGGGATGAGGCAAGATGGTGTATTGCAGAATCGTTGCCTGGGTGCCAGGTTGTTTGCTCTGGATAACAAGAGGAAAAGTTCGGGCGTTGGGCAATGGAGATTCGGTGTCCGTACAATTGGCTCGGGTGTGAGGTTGGATCACTCTGGGCACCAAACTAATTCGAGAAGCTTGACAGTGGCTTCTGGATGGGCATCGTAATCTGGGCCCGGAGTGAGTCACTGGCGACATGGTATAAGCCTGAAGCTTTTTGCTGCAGTCAGGTCCTAGTGCGAGGTACACTTTGCTGTTTAGGCAATTTAAACAGTGGCCCTTATCAGAGACAAGAGCCGATTTTTCTCGCTCTCCATGACGTTCACTCCTCTCTCCAGGGCGCCAGCGCCGGAGCCTTTCGCTGACCGTTGTTTGGTCAATTTAAACACCAGCCCAGATAGACTGAAAAGACAGGATCTGGGACGAGAGTCAGTTTCACTCATTCTCCACGATGGTCACTCCTTTCTCCATGGCACTGAGGCTATGAAGACTGCCCCGGCTACTGTGCTCAATGCTCGCTAACACGAGTAAGCTCGCTTACTCCAGGCTACTCCAGGATTCGGTTCTGAGGACTCAATTTTAGTGCAGAATGGTGTTGTTTCATTCAATTGTTTGCATGATCCGTTTTTCTTCTTGCACATCAAGTGTTGATCTTTTTTTAAATTTTTTTTTCTTTAATTGGGTTCTTTCCGGATTCTTGCTTTGTGGCTACCTGTGAGCAAGCAAATCTTGAGGTTGTATAATTATACATTCTTTTGATAATAAGTATACTTAAATGTAAAGTATCCGATATACACCTGAACATTTACACAACTGTTGAACCGCAGGACATGCCCAATATAGATAGATAGATACACATACTTTATTGATTCCGAGGGAAATTGGGTTTCGTTACAGTTGCACCAGCCAAGAATAGAGTATAAATATAACAATATAAAACCATAAATAATTAAATAATATGCAAATTATGCCAGATGGAAATAAGTGCAGGACCAGCCTATTGACTCAGGGCGTCTGACCCTCCAAGGGAGGAGCTGTAAAGTTTGATGGCCACAGGAGGAATGACTTCCTATGACACCCTGTGCTGCCTCTCGGAGGAATGAGTCTCTGGCTGAATGTACTCCTGTGTCCAACCAGTCCATTATGTAGTGGATGGGAGACATTGTCCAAGATGGCATGCAACTTGGACAGCATCCTCTTCTCAGACACCACTGTCAGAGAGTCCAGTTCCATCCCCACAACATCACTGGCCTTACGAACGAATATATATCATAACCTATTGCATTAATGGGATTTAAATATTTAAACATGGTTTTCAACAGGAAGGCCTGCTGTCCATGGGGCAAAGGTGCTCCCACCATGCAGTCAGGTCAGGAATTCCACCATTTTAGTGAAAGAATGCTAATTTATTTTCTGGTTTGATCAGGAGCATGCCTCATTAAACATACAAAGAAATAAGATAAATTCGGATTGATACTTTATTCATTTTGATTCACCTAGGATACCCACCCTAATACAGAATCTAAAAATATTCAACTAGAATCTACCCTCTACAGGCTAGCTTTATGGAAGTTACCCAAACATCGCAAATCACCGAACAGTTACGACATGGAAAAGCCATTCAGCCATCAATTCCATGCTGGCTCTATGCAATAGCACAGCCCCACTTGCCTGCCCTTTCCGTACAGCCTTACAAATACTTTCAGATACTGAATCAGCAATGTTTTGAACACTACAATTGAATCTGCCTTAATTTCAATGCCAACAACACATCCCAAACCATAACCACTTGCTGCAGGGAGGTTTTTTTTCCCTATATGCCACTTACCTTCATTCTATGTTCCTTGTTCCTACACATTCCTCCAATGACAAGCTTCCCTATCTATTGTGTGTAGAAACCTCGAGATTTTAAATACCTATTATCAGATCACCACTTAACCTCTATTACAAGCAGAACAACCCCAACTTCTACATAACTGAAGCGCTTCATCCCACATATAATTTTGTTAACTATTATCAACGATTATGGAGGAGGTAGCACTGGGACTTCTGAAAAGCATTAAAGTGGATAAGTCCCTTGAACCTGATGGCATATATTCCAGAATATTGAAAGAAATGAGAAGACTACTAGGGCTTTGACAAAGATCTTAGTATCCTCACTAGCAAAAGGAGAGGGCCCCGGAGACTGGAATGCAGCAAATGTGCTTTTGTTCAAGAAAGAAAATGAGGTCAATCCAGGTAACTTCTGGCCAGTGAGCTGCATATCCATAGTAGAGAATCTGTTGAAGAGGATACAGAGATAGATAGTTTTTAATATGCATTTGAAAAGGAACAGTCAGCATGACTTTGTGTGGGGCAGGTCATACCTTACAAACAATCAATTTTTTTTGAGAAGGTGACAAACAAACTTGAAGGCAAGGCAGAGGACAGTGGTCTGTCCAGTGATATACTAATCTATGTTCTATTTCAATCTCTTTTGCCCACTCTTCAAAGCCCTCACATCTTTCCAAAAGTGCAGCACTTAGACATGGACTCAATCATTCTGACCAAACCATAAATATTTATTGCAGGTTCCTTACTCTTTCACTCAATGTCCAATTTCCAAAGTCAGCTTTTGTTTAAAAATCTGCCATGCCACAACCACTCTGCAGATATATTACCGGCCTTGCACCCCATTAGAAATGCACCATCGAACTTATATTGCCTTTTGGCCCAACTGGTGCATGCCAACCAAGATTCCCATCTAAGCTAGTCCCATTAGCTAGCAGTTCACCCATATCCTTTCCTATCCATGTACCTGTCCAAGTTCCTTTTAAATGTTAGATACCTGCCTTAATTACTTTCCCAGGCAGTTCATTCCATATATAGACCACCCTCTGGGTGAAAAAGATGCCCCTCAGGTTCAATAGACAAAAGACAATAGGTGCAGGAGTAGGCCATTCAGCCCTTTGAGCCAGCACCACCATTCACTGTGATCATGGCTGATCATCCACAATCAGTACCCTGTTCCTGCCTTCTCCCCATATCCCTTCACTCCGCTATCTTTAAGAGCTTTATCTAACTCTTTTTTGAAAGAATCCAGAGAATTGGCCTCCACTGCCTTCTGAGGCAGAGTATTCCACAGAACCACAACCCTCTGTGTGAAAAAGTTTTTCCTCAACTCCGTTCTAAATTGTCTACCCCTTATTCTTAAACTGTGGCCTCTGGTTCTGGACTCCCCCAACATCGGGAACTGTTTCCTGCCTCTAGCGTGTCCAATCCCTTAATAATCTTATATGTTTCAATCAGATCCCCTCTCATCCTTCTAAATTCCAGTGTATACAACCCCAGTCGCTCCAATCTTTCAACATATGACAGTCCCCTCCATCCCGGGAATTAACCTCGTGAACCTACGCTGCACTCCCTCAGTACCAAGTATGTCCTTCCTCAAATTTGGAGACCAAAACTGTACACAATATTCCAGGTGTGATCTCACCAGGGCCCTGTACAACTGCAGAAGGACCTCTTAGCTCCTATACTTAATTCCCCTCGTTATGAAGGCCAGCATGCCATTAGCTTTCTTCACTGCCTGCTATATCTGCATGCTTACTTTCAGTGGCTGGTGAACAAGGACACCTAGATCTCATTGTACTTCCCCTCTTCCTAACTTGACACCACTCAGATAGTAATCTGCCTTCCTGTTCTTGCTACCAAAGTGGATAACCTCACATTTATCCACATTAAACTGCATCTGCCATGCATCTGCCCACTCACCCAACCTGTCCAAGTCACCCTACATTCTCATAACATCCTCCTCACATTTCACACTGCCACCCAGCTTTGTGTTATCTGCAAATTTGCTAATGTTACTTTTAATCCCTTCACCTAAATCATTAATGTATATTGTAAATAGCTGCGGTCCCAGCACCGAGCCTTGCGGTACACCACTAGTCACTGCCTGCCATTCTGAAAAGGACCCATTAATCCCTACTCTTTGTTTCTTGTCTACCAACCAATTTTCTATCCATGTCAGTACCCTACCCCCAATACCATTTGCTCTAATTTTGCACACTAACCTCCTATGTGGGACCTTATCAAAGGCTTTCTGAAAGTCCAGGTACACTACATCCACTGGTTTTCCCATGTCCATTTTCATAGTTACATTCTCAAAGAATTCCAGAAGATTAGTCAAGCATGATTTCCCCTTCGTAAATCCATGCTGACACGGACCTATCCTGTTACTGCCATCCAAATATGCCGCTATTACATCTTTTATAATTGGTTTCAGCATCTTCCCCACCACTGATATCAGACTAACTGGTCTATAATTGCCTGTTTTCTCTCTCCCTTCTTTCTTAAAAAGTGGGATAACATTAGCTACCCTCCAATCCGCAGGAACTGGTCCTGAATCTATAGAACATTGGAAAATGATTACCAATGCATCCACGATTTCTAGAGCCACCTCCTTAAGTACCCTGGGATGCAGACCATCAGGCCCTGGGGATTTATCAACCTTCAGTCCCATCAGTTTACCCAACACCATTTTGTGCGTGATGCGAATTTCCTTCTGTTCCTCTGTTACCCTAGGTCCTCTGGCCACTATTACATCTGGGAGATTGTTTGTGTCTTCTCTGGTGAAGACAGATCTAAAGTACCTGTTCAGCTCGTCTGCCATTTCCCCGTTCCCCATAATAATTTCACCCGTTTCTGTCTTCAAGGGCCCAACTTTGGTCTTAACTAATTTTTTCCTCTTCACATACCTAAAGAAGCTTTTACTATCCTCCTTCATATTTTTGGCTAGCTTACCTTCGTACCTCATCTACCCCCCCCCCCCCCCCGGTATTGCCTTTTTAGTTATCTTCTGTTGCTCCTTAAAAAGTCTCCCAATCCTCTGGCTTCCCACTCATCCTTGCTATGTTATACTTTCTTTCTTTTATTTTTATACTGTCCTTGACTTCCCTTGTTATCCACGGTCGCCCCTTACTCCCCTTCAAACCTTTCTTCCTCTTTGGAATGAACTGATCCTGCATCTTCTGTTTTATTCCCAGAAATATCTGCCATTTTTGTTCCACTGTCATCCCTGCTCGTGTATCTTTCCAGTCAACTTTGGCCAGCTCCTCTCTCATGTGCCCATAGTCCCCTTTGTTCAACTGTAATACTGACACTTCCAATCTTCCCTTCTCCCTCTCAAATTGTAGATTAAAACATCATATTATGGTCACTACCTCCTAATGGCTCCTTTACCTCAAGTTCCCTTATCAAATCTGCTCATTACACAACACTAAATCCAGAATTGCCTTCTCCCTGGTAAGCTCTAATACAAGCTGCTCTAAGAATCCATCTCTGAGGCACTCCACAAACTCCCTTTCTTGGGGTCCAGTACCAACCTGATTTTCCCAGTCTACCTGCATGTTAAAATCCCCCATAACAACTGTAGCATTACCTTTGCGACATGCCAATTCTAACTCTTGATTTAACTTGCACCCTATATCCAGGCTACTGTTTGGGGGCCTGTAGATATCTCCCATCAGCGTCTTTTTGCCCTTACAGTTTCTCAGCTCTATCCATACTGACTCTACATCTCCTGATTGTGCCCCCCCTCGCAAGTGACTGAATTTCATTCCTCACCAACAGAGCCACCCCACCCCCTCTGCTAATCTGCCTGTCCTTTGATAGGATGTATACCCTGAATATTCATTTCCCAGCCCTGGTCCTCTTGCAACCATGTCTCTGTTATTCCCACAATATCACACTTGCCAATTTCCAACTGAGCCTCAAGCTCATCCACTTTATTTCTTATACTCCGTGCATTCATATATACAAACAATACTTTTAATCCTTTTAAAGTAATACTTTTACTCCCCTCACCTTTCACATCGATTCCTATTGCACTTGCCCATACTCTCCGATCCCTTCCTGATCTTTCTGCCCCTTTAATTCTGTTGTCTTTCTTAACTTTTCTTATTCTCTCATTCCCTTTAACTCCATTCTTATATTTCCCGTTCATCCCCTACCCCCACTACTTAAACACACCCGTGTAGCAGTGGAAAACCTGCCTGCCAGAATGCTGGTCCCCCGTCTGTTAAGGTGCAACCCGTCCCTTCTGTACAATTCATCCTTACCCCAAAACAGATCCCAGTGGTCTAAGAATCTAAATCCCTGCTCCCCGCACCAGCTTGTCGGCTACACATTCAGATCCCCTACCTCCCTGTTTATGTCCTCTCCAGCACAAGGAACTGGAAGCAAATCCAAGATAACCACCCTGGAGGTCCTGCTTTTCAGCCTTCTTCCGAGTTCTCTGAAGTCACGCTGCAAAATGTCTCTCACCTTCTTCCCAATATCATTTGTGCCGACATGCACCACCACCTCCGGCTGATCTCCTTCTCCCTTGAGGATGCCCTGCAATCGGTCCATGATGTCCTGGATCCTGGCACCAGAGAGGCAACACACCATCCTTAAATCTCGCTTGTTGCCGCAGAAACCCCCATCTGTACCTCTCACTATGGAGTCCCCTACTACCACGGCTCTGCCTGACGTCTGTCTCCACGGCTTTATTTCAGCACCAATTTTTGACTTGCAGACCCATCCACCTCTCAGACTGGCACTGTCTTCTGTCCTGACAGCTTCCAAGAGGGTGAACCTGTTTTCAAGAGGCACATCCCCCATGGTTTCCTGTACTCCAAGCATCCATCCCTTCCTCACCGTCGACCCCCTTCTGTCTTCCTGTATCTTCAGTGTAACGATCTCGTTGCAGGTCCTGTCCAGAAAAATCATTTTTCTCACAAGGCTCCCGAGCCAAAGACTCGTACTTTTCTCACAGAGCACTTTCCTCGACAAGGCCACTCCCCTACAGCAAACCTTGATTATATTGGCTGATATTCGACTAATTCGTTTCAACTGTCGCACCTCGGCCGACCTCGAATGTTTGTCTTGCAGGTTCCTATTAAACCCATTCCCACTCTCATTCGCTAGTTAACTATTTCATTGGGATTAAAGTCATTTCATCATTCAACAAAATGTAACACTTTTCTCAGCATTAAATTTCATTTGCCACACATCTGCCCATTCCACCGAATTATCAATACCTCAGTCATCGTTATCTGCCCATTCCACCGGATCATCAATATCTCAGAGTCATCTTTATCTGTCCATTCTACTGGATCATCAATAACTCAGAGTCATCTTTATCTGCCCATTCCACTGGATCATCAATATCTTAGAGTCATCTTTATCTGTCCATTCTACTGGATCATCAATAACTCAGGGTCATCTTTATCTGTCCATTCTACTGGATCATCAATAACTCAGGGTCATCTTTATCTGTCCATTCCACCGGATCATCAATAACTCAGGGTCATCTTTATCTGTCCATTCCACCGGATCATCAATATCTCAGAGTCATTGAGTTGATTACTGACAACTAACACTGGTGCACCTCAGAGATGTGTGCTTTGCCCACTCCTCTACTCTCTCTATACCTATGACTGCGCGGCTAGGCATAGCTCAAATACCATCTATAAATTAGGTGATGACAACAATCATTATTGGTAGGATCTCAGATTGTGACAAGAGGGTGTACAGGAGTGAGATATGCCAACTAGTGGAGTGGTGTTGCAGCAACAACCTGGCACTCAACGTCAGTAAGTCAAAAGAGCTGACTGTGGACTTCAGGAAGGGTAAGACAAAGGAACACATACCAATCCTCAGAGAGGGATCAGAAGTGGAGAGAGTGATCAGTTTCAATTCCTGGGTGTCAAGATCTCTGAGGATCTAACCTGGTCTCCACATATTGAAGCAGTTATAACTATGCTTCATTAGGAAGTTAAAGAGATTTGGTATGTGAACAAATATACTCAAAAACTTCCATAGTTGTACTGTGGAGAGCATTCTGACAGGTTGTATCACTGTCTGGTATGGGGGGGGGGGGTACTGCACAGGACCGAAAGAAGCTGCAGGTGGTTGTAAATTTAGTCAGCTCCATATTGGGTACGAGCCTACAAAGTACCCAGGACATCTTCAAGGAGCAGTGTCTCAGAAAGGCAGCGTCCATTATTAAGGACCTCCAGCAACCAGGGCATGCCCTTTTCTCACTGTTCCCATCAGGTAGGAGTTACAGAAGCCTGAAGGCACACACTCAGCAGTTCTGGAACAGCTTCTTCCCCTCTGCCATCCAATTCCTAAACGGTCATTGAACCCATGAACACTACCTCACTTTTTTAATATACTGTATATTATTTCTGTTTTTTGCACTATTTTTAACTTGTTCGATATACATATACTGTAATTCATTGACTGATTTATTTTCTTCTATATTATGTATTGCATTGAACTGCTGCTGCCGCTAAGTTAACAGATTTCACAACATATGCCGGTGAGAATAAACCTGATCCTGATTTGCCCTTCCCCGAGTCATCTATACCCGAGTCCGTTAATATCCTCTTCATAATTTAGTACAGCTCCAAGTTCTTTGCCAGTAGCAAATTCTGAAATTGCGTCTTGATTTACAGAACTCTGATGCTGTACTCAGTCAAGTACCACTGTAATACCAGTACAGTCACACTCAACACATCTGGAATTCAGCTCTTTCGTCTTCTGCAAGGCCGCAACAGGGCCTGTTGAAACTCTACCCAAGCACTGTCACAGTTACTGGGAAGTGCCAGGCAATAGCACTGGCAGTGATGTAGGGTCGGTGCACAGGGGTCACCAGCCTTTTTGTAAATCACTGCAATAGTTGACAATATTACTAAACTTACTCATTTGGTGTTAAGCATTTTGGGAAATATTTAGTTTGTAAAGCATACTCTATAAATATTTGCCCGTCTTTCAATAATAAGAATGAATAGTGGGATTGGTACTGCAGGCAGAATAATCAATAGGTCCAGACAATTTGCACTTAACTAATATCTAGCAACATTGGAGTGTTACGTTGACTTGAAGAAAAGCAGGAAGGATACTCTGAATCATTCCAAAGTTTTAATTTCCCACAAGAAAGCTTACATACAGATGCAGAGCAACCGTTCACAAAACTCACTGTACACAGTTGAATAAATAATCAAGCTCTTCTCTCCTCAGTAAGGGCTTCACCTATTACAAATTTTTGAGGAAATTACAAGTCAGCTAGACAAGGGAGATGCAATGGATGTTGTATATTTGGATTTTCAGAATGCCTTTGACAAGGTGTCACACATGAGGCTACTTAACAAGATAAGAGCCCATGGAATTACGGGAAAGTTACATACGTGGATAGAGCGTTGGCTGATTGGCCAAAAGGAGTGGTTCCATTGGACAGACACGGCATGGATTCAGAAAGGGCAGGTCCTGTTTGACAAACTTACGGGAGTTCTTTGAGGACATAATAAGTGCAGTGGATAGAGGGGAACAGGTAATATCATATACTTAGATTTCCAGAAGGCGTTCGATAAGGTGCTGCACAAGAGACTTGTAAATAAAATATGGATGCATGGAGTCGGAGGAAGTGTATTGGCATGGATAATGGATTGATTAACCAATAGAAGGCAGGGAGTTGGTATAAATGGGTGTTCCCCCAGTTGGCAGTCAGTGGTGAATGGGGTGCCGCAGGGGTCGGTGCTGGGCTCACAGCTGTTTATTATTTACATTGATAATTTGGAAGAGGGGACTGAAGCTACGTCCACACTAGACCAGATAATTTTGAAAACGCCAGTTTTGCATAAAAATGATAGCCATCCACACCAGGCATTTTTGAAAATACCTCCGTCCACATTAAAACGGGTATTTGGGGCAAATCTCCTCCTACTGGGCACGTGCAGGACACACAGAAAACAAGCAAAGAGGAAACAGTATACTTGGTGCACATTTGTCCAGTTACAGACTAGAAAAACTTAAAAGGAAATTGCCAAACGAAAGGCTTGGTGCGCGTTTGTCCAGAAACATTTCCTACAGCCATAGTCTCTTCGCCGATGAAAGGGACAACAGCTACAACTAAATGCAATAAGGCTTGCTGCTGGGCAAAATTTACTGTAACCTCATTTGTTTGCCTTACTTTTTCCATGTCTTTGTGTATTAAGCCTGATTTATACTTCTGCGTCAACTCGACGCCGTACGTACGGCGTAGCGAACCCTACGCAGAGCCGACGCGCACCTCTCCCACAATGTAACTGCGCGTCGTGACAACGTAGACCACAACAGCATTGCTTTTCCTCCTAGGCTGCAATAGCTTCCCACTGGGTGACTGAAGGGCAGGGAAGGAACTCTGGTTGCAATACTTTACATAAAGCTTTACAGACCTTCGAAATTACAGAGGACACATTTCGCTTTTACGAAAAAAGACGCTTCTTGTTTACCCCGAGAAAGACTACCATGACCATGAAGCCTTGCGCGGGCAGGTGTGTGCGCATGCGTGACGTGCCCGAATTGCAGAGCGACGCAGACACACCAACGCACAAGTATAAATGCTCACAACGCATGTAGGCCACTTGCGTAGGTTACGGCGTCCATTTAACGCTCAAGTATAAATCAGCTTTTATTTTGCTGTATTTAACATGTGCAATAAAACGAGTTACTGGGCAAAAGTGACAATTGCATCTATTGAATGTCTGCACAAGCAATACATTATAAAGTACCTTGTTAAATATATAAAACATGCCTGCATCAGTTATCTTGTATTTCCATACAATGTTACATTAGGCTGTTACACATCTATTGTCAGGTATTGTGGTTGCGGTGTTGGAGGTTGCGTTCAAGAAAACAATGAAATACCGCGCTGCCGCCACCATTTGCTCCGGCACGTCATGACAGCGTTTTTAAAATTAGCCGGTTATTCCGTACACACTACAACGGCCAACCGGCGTTTTCAGATTTAAACACTCTGGAGAGTATTTTAGAAAAGCTCCATTTTCGGGGGAGGAAAATGCCATTTCAGTGTGGATGGACGATCAAAACAAAGAGAAAAAGCTTCGGTTACGGATCTTTCCGGTCTAGTGCGGACGTAGCCTGAGTGTAGCGTAGCAAAATTTGCTGATGACACTAAACTGAGTGGAAAAGAAAATCGTACAGAGAATGTGGAGAGTCTGCAGAGGGAGATAGATAGGTTAAGTGAGTGGGCCAAGGTCTGGCAGATGAAATACAACGTTGGTAAATGTGAGATCATCCACTTTGGAAGGAATAATAGAAAGCAGATTATTATTTAAATGGTGAAAGATTGCAGCATGCTGTTGTGCAGAGGGACCTGGGAGTGCTTGTTCATGAATTGCAAGAAGTTGGCTTGCAGGTACAACAGGTTATTAACAAGGCAAATGGAATGTTGGCCTTCATTGCTAGAGGGATTGAATTCAAGAGCAGGGAGAACATGCTGCAACTACACAGGGTACTGGTGAGGCTGCACCTGGAGTACTGTGTGCAGTTCTGGTCTCCTTACTTGAGGAAGGATATACTGGCTTTGGAGGCAGTGCAGAGGAGGTTCACCAGGTTGATTCCAGGGATAAGGGGTTAACCTATGAGGAGAGATTGAATTGCCTGGGACTATACTCTCTGGAATTCAGAAGAATGAGAGGGGATCTTATAGAAACATACAAAATTTTTGAAAGGGATAGATAAGATAGAAGTAGAAAAGTTGTTTCCATTGGTAAGTGAGACTAGAACTAGGGGACATTGCCTCAAGATTCTGGGGAGAAGATTTAGGACGGAGATGAGGAGAAACTGTTTTTCCCAGAGCGTGGTGAATCGGTGAACCAATTTCCCCCGGAATCAATAAAGTATTACTATGACTATGACTGTGGAATTCTCTGCCCAGGGAGTCAGTTAGGGTTCTTCACTAAATATATTTAAGATATAGTTAGATAGATTTTTACACAGTAGGGGAATTAAAGATTATGGGGAAAAGGCAGGTAGATGGAGCTGAGTTTATGGACAGATCAGCCATGATCTTATTGAATGGTGGGGCAGGCTCGAAGGGTCGGATGGTCTACTCCTGCTCCTATTTCTTATGCCTTATGTTATGTTCATTCATTAACCGTGGAATTGAGTTCAAGAGCTGACAGGTAATGTTGCAGCTATATAGGACACTTGAAGTACTGCACTCAGTTCCAGTCACCTCACTACAGGAAGGATGTAGAGAATATAAAAAAAAGGTGCAGAGGAGATTTACAAGGATGTTGCCTGGATTGCAGGGTACACCTTACAAGAATAGGTTGAGTGAACTTGGCCTTTTCTCCTTGGAGCAACGGAGGATTAGAGGTGGCCTGATAGAGGTGTATAAGATGATGAGAGGCATTGATCATGTGGATAGTCAGAGGCTTTTTCCCAGAATTGAAATAGCTAACACAAGAGGGCACAGTTGTAAGGTGCTTGGAAGTAGATACAGAGGAGGTGTCAGGGGTCAGTTTTTTAAAAAATGATTGGGGCCATGGTCTGTTCTTTATCAAACTATGGTATTGCACTGTTGTAACTATATGTTATAATTATGTGTTTTTTGTTAGTTTTTTTTAGTCGGTTTGTCATGTGTTTCTGTGATATCATTCTGGAAAAACATTGTATTATTTCCTAATGCATGCATTATTAAATGACAATAAAAGAGGACTGCGTGTCCTCATAATCTAATCTAATCTAATCTAAGTAAGTACATGTTCGGCACAGCATCCTGGGCTGAAGAGCCTGTAGGTTTTCTATATTCTATGTTCACCCCTTCCAAACGTGCTGCTCTCCACTCCCTCTGCATTAATCCTAATCTCACCATCAAACCCATAGGTAAGGGGGGCTGCTGTAGTTGTTTGGCAGACTGACCTTTACCCTGCTGAGGGCTGCAACAACTGTTCAAGGGTCTTACTTACCCCTTGAACAGGAGCACCAGGCCATTGTCTCCCACACTATCACTGACCTTATTAGCTCTGGGGATCTATCAGCCACTGCCTCTAATCTCATAGTTCCCTCACCCTGCACCTCCCGTTTCTACCTCCTACCCATGATCCACAAATCTGCCAGTCCAGGTAGACCCATTTTTTTCTGCTTCTTTCTGCCCCATTGAACTTGTATCTGGATACTTCGACTCAGTTTTATCCCCCCAGTTCCCTTCCTACCTACCTCCATGACCCTTCACATGCTGTTGATCTTTTCAATGTTTTCAAGCTCCCTGGCCCCAATCATCTTATTTTCACATTGGATGCCCACTCCCTATACACTTGAATCCCTCCCCCCCCCACCAGGAAGGGCTCAAAGATACCAGTTTTTTTCTGGACACTAGACCCAACCCGTTCCTCTCCACCTCTACTCTCCTCTGTCTGGCGGAACTTGTCCTCATTCTGAATAATTCCTCCTTCGGCTTCTCCAACTTCCTTCAAACAAAAAACATAGCCATGGGCAGTCACCTGAGTCTCAGCTCCGCCTGCTTTTTTGTTAGCTACGTGGAACAGTCTATGTTCCAAGCCTACACTGGTATCACTCCCACACTTTTCCTTCACATCATCACCCACACTGATGCTGCTTCCTGCACCCATGCGGACCTCACTGACTTCATTCACTTTGCATCCAACTTCCATTCTGTCCTCAAATTTACCTAGTCCATTTCCGACACCTCCCTCCCCTTTCTCGATTTCTCTGTCTCAAGCTGTCTTCAGAGATAACTTACTGATGTCTATTACAAACATACGGACTCTCGCAGCTACCTGGACTATACCTCTTCCCACCCTGTTAATTGTAAAAATGGTCAATTCTTCTGTCTCCACCACATTTGCTCTCAGGAAGAGGCCTTTCATTCCAGAACAAAGGGGATAACCTCCCCCTTCAAATAAAAGGGTTTCCCTTCCTCCACCATCAACCTTACCCTCAATTGACCGAGAAAGGGGAGGGAGATTTCCTTCCCCTTTTAAGAGACTCCTGGATAGGTAAATGGAGCTTAGAAAAATAGAGGGCTATGGGTAACCTTAGGTAATTTCTAAAGTAAGTACATGTTCAGCACAGCATTGTGGGCCAAAGGGCCTGTACTGTGCTGTAGGTTTTCTATGTTGCATGTTTCAGTTCGGTTTGTACCCCCCAGCAATTCTAGTTTAAACTCTCCCCAATAGCCTTAGCAAATCTCCCTGCCAGGATACTGGTGCTCCTCAGATTCAAGTGCAACCTGTCCTTTTTGTATAGGTCACGTCTGCCCCAAAAGAGGTCCCAAAAATCCTGAAATCTGAATCCCTGCCCCCTGCTTCAATCCCTCAGCCACGCATTTATCCTCCACTTCACTTTTCCTATACTCACTGTCACGTGGCACAGGCAGTAATCCCGAGATCACTATCTTTCAGGTCCTGCTTCTCAACTTCCTTCTTAACACCCTGTAGTCTGTTTTCAGGACCTCCTCCCTTTTCCTGCCTATGTCCTTGGTACCAATATGTACCATGACCTCTGGCTGTTCACCTTCCCACTTCAGGATATCGTGGACTCGACCAGAAGTGTCCCGGACCCTGGCACCTGGGAGGCAAACTACCATCTGTGTTTCTTTTCTGCATGCACAGAATCGCCTGTCTGACCTGTTAACTATCAAGTCCCCCTATTACTGCTGCCTTCTTCCTTTCCCTACCCTTCTAAGCCACAGGGTCAGACTCTGTGCCAGAGGCGTGGCCTGTCGCTTCCCCCAGGAAGGTTGTCCCCTTCCAACAGCACTCAAACAGGAGTACTTATTGTTAAGTCCATGGCCATGGCCACCTCTGCTGTCACGATGAAGTCACACTCAAGTTGGAGGAGCAACATCTTATATTCAATCTGGGCAGCCTCCAACCTAATGGCATAAACATCAATTTTTCAGACTTCCGGTAATGCCCCCCCTTTCTCTATTCCCCATCACCCTACCCCTCTCTCACCTTATCTCCTTGCTTGCCCATGCCCCCTTCTGGTGCTCCTCTCCATTTTTCTTTCTTCCTTGGCCTTCTGTTCTCTCCCATCAGATTCCCCTTTCTCCAAACCTGTATCTCTTTCACCAATCAACTTCACTCCCCCCAGTTTCACTACTACCTTGTGTTTCTTCCTCCACTCCCCCCCCACCTTCATAATCTGACTCCTCATATTTTTTTGTCCAGTCCTGACAAAGGGTCTCAGACTGTACTTTTTTCCACAGATGTTGCCTGGCCTGCTGAGTTCCTAAAGCATTTTGTGTGGGAAGCTCTTCCTAATCTCATCCACCTTTTCCACAGCTAACTTTTTCCTAAAGTAGTTCACAATTGGGTAAAATCCATGATTGATGAATCAATGCTAATTAAGCCTTACTCATTTGAAATCAGTTATCTCATGTGGTCTGCAGCCATTCACTCTAATGGGCCACTTCATGTCCCTTCTCATTTTATCCTACCGTCAGGTCCCTCTATTCCTGTGTAAAACAACCACCTACTCCCACACATCTCCTTTAAACTCTCCCCTCTCACTTTAAAAGCATGTCCTCTAGTATAAACATTTCTACCCTAGAAAAAGGATTCTAATCATCTCACTCAATGACCCTTAGTTTTATAAATTTCTCTCTGCCATTGTACTTGTGTCACCTTGAAATGGAAACAGTTTCTCCATGAGACCTTTGCATGTTCAGGGCCAGAATATTAAAACCATTCAGTAGAAATGAGGCTCCCTGCATTACAATGGCTTAAATCAGAATCTAATGTCCTGATTAAAGAACTTCATTATGAGAGATTAATCAAACTGCTTTAGTTACAGTGGCAGCTTCATGCCACTAGAAGAGTTGTAGTCTAGCCCATTGAGTACAACACACACTAAAGGCAACCTCAGCAGCATCACCTGGATTCACAGAAGCACTGGCTGTGTAAGAAAGACATGGCAGAGGAGATGGAATCTGGCTGTACTTGAGTACAGAAACTGAACATTTCGGATGGGAGGGGTATGGAGGGCTATGGTCCGGGTGTGGGTCAATGGGACTAGGGAGAAGTTTGGATAGGTACATGGATGGGAGGGGTATGGAGGGCTATAGTCTGGCTGCAGATTGATGAATCTAGGCAGATTAAGAGTTTGCTGTGGACTCTATGGGCCAAAGGGCTTGTTTCCATGTTGCAGTGTTCCTTTATTCTTCTATGACTCTATAATAATTAGAAAAGAGTGCTAATATCTGAGATCCAGTTCTCAAGAAGTTGATACAGAACAGCTTGTACATAAGTAGAATAAAAAGAAGTGAGGAAAATAAATGTACAAAAGAAGCTGGGAGTCTGGGGATAGGGGATGATGAAGTGACAGAAACAGCAGCATTCGTATCCATTGTGACATAGCAGACCATCGCCAAATGTCTGGGAATTCACTTTGAAAAATCATTAACACAAAGAGATTCAGGTCATACAGAAACTTTTTCACAATCTATGCATTTCTAGGTGATCACAATCCACCCAGTGAAGATACCCAACTGCAAAAGAAGAACAAGACATCTGCCAACTCTGTAGTTGTGCCATAAATGAAGGTGTTACGTTCAGTTGACTGCCAAGCTCCAACCAAATGAACAAGGACCTTACACAAAGTGTTTTTTGTGTCATGAATCCGTGCTTGACAACTTATGTCTTGCATTCTGGAACATTAAGAGTCTATTAAGAATGTGATAACAAGACATTAAGAAAATAACATGATTAGACCAAGATTATGTGAGAAACTGTTTGACAAACAGACTGGAATTTTTTTATTTGAAGATGTTAATGCTGGAATAAATAAGGGACAGCCAGAGGGTGAAGTGTATTAAGACTTCTAGAAGATCTTTGATAAAGTCCCCACATAAATTATTGTGTAAAATATTTCCACATGGGATTGAAGGTAATAAACCGAAAACAAAGTAAAAGTTAATGGACAAACATGAGGAAATCTGCAGATGCTGGAATTTCAAGGGTCACAATGACTGGTGGTGAATGCAGTGATTAGTGCTTAGGCCTCAACTATTCACAACCTACATCATCAACTTCATAATGGAACCAACTGTAATTTTTCTAAGCTTGCTTGGTGGGATTGAGAATTGAGAGTCTTCGAAGCAATTTAGACAAGTTGAGTAAGTGATAAGTGCAAAATACAAAATTGTTAAATATGTAATCATGCATTTTGGAAGGAAGAACAGAAATGTATTATTTATATGGTGATGGTGACCAATCAGTAAATGTTGATGTACATGTGGTGTTCTTGTACTAAAAACAAACATGCCTGTACAGAAAACAGCTAAGACAGTATATGGTATGTTATCCTTCATTTTTGAGCATAAGAGTAGGGATGTCTTGCTGCAGTTGCACAGGGCATGTTGAGACCACATCTGGAGTGATGTCTCCTTACCCAAGAAAGAATTACGTCCACTGGACTCCCTCTGAAGCAGACTGATTCCTGGCTGTCTGTGGAGACACTGGGTCAGTTGGACCAGTATTAACTAGATTTTAAAAGAACAAGAGGGAATTCCATTGAAACGCCGTTTCAATGGACTCAGCAGATCAAGCAGCATCTATGGACAGGAATAAACAGTCGATGTTTCAGACTGAAACCCTTCTTCACCAAGTCTATATGAACTTGCAGAACCTTCCATCACAGAGGCCAATATATTGAAGCTGAATATACTTCAGGATAGATTGCTGGACACAAAAGCCAAAAAGGTATGGAGAGAATGTGAGAACACTGTATTTAGAAGATCAGCTGTAATCATACTGAATGGCAATGGCCCATTCCTGTCCTGTTTTCTATTTCTATTCCTTCAGACCTCTTCCTCCATCATGAAGGTCTACCTTAAAGGATATCCCTTTCATTCAATCACCCTGGTTATATCGTTGCATAGCTCAGTACTGTAGTGAAGCTTCTTGTGAGGTTTTGTGGTAATGGTACTATATCAATAAAAGCTGCTGATAATCCATTATCTCATTGGCATCATCTTACCAGCCACTTACATGCTCAACTTTTCACAATCTTGTTGACATTATCTTACCAGCCATTTTCATGCTCTGCAAAGACAACAAGAGATTACCGACAAGCACTTTCTGCAGTTGAATGCAAGTCTCCAGTCTGCAGTTCAGGTCAAATGTGAACAATCCAGGGATGGTTAGTCCAGGTCTCCAAAGTACCAGTGCAGACACAACACTGAATGTGAGTGAAGTGAGCAAATATTGCCCATCCCCAATGTCCCTTGAGAAGATGGCAGTGAGCTGTAGGTTTTGTAACTCCAAAACATAAAAACTAAATGAAAGGAATACAAGGGAGCTGGGAGATAGATGCATGACAAACTTTGCTTTTTACGCACATATGATGCAGAGGCATGATGACGTATACCATTCATGTACTTAGTACATATAACCATAATCACTTAAACAAAGAATGCTTGATAGATTACAATATTACTGAAATACAAATGATATATTAAATATACAACACTTCTCCCTGCTTAGCTATAGAATGCATCCCAATTTGCATACATATACTATATAATACAACTATTATATAGGCATCCACAGCAGAGTAAATTTTAAATTGTCCTGTTCAAGCCTAAAGTTTTAATCACCATAGAGGATTTCTTACTCTTGTGGGATAACATCTTTCCTGACAAGGGAGGTCACTCAGCTTGGCAGGTGAGACTTGTGGCTGTGAAAACAATCTCAGGATCTGGGGACTCCTCTGTGGTGGCAGTAGGCATTGACTCTGAGACTGTAGGATGTGGTTCTGACAGCTCTGGACACCTTTCTCTGAATTTTCTCCACTTTTGTTGCTAGATCTACTCTCCTCTTCAACTTATCTTCCTTTTCCTCGCTTTCCTTTCTCTTCTAGTTTCCTGATTTCTCAAGAAATTGGGTGTCATTTACACTCTTATATTTCCATAGCAATTGTGTCATCCTTCTCTTCCTTTTCTCTAGGATGTGCATCTTGATCTTGGGAAGGTGCATTTATTTCAACGGAGTATCTCTCTAATTAATCCTTCTTGCGCTCCCTTTACAATCTGATCTCTATAACCATATAACAATTACAGCAGAAACAGGCCATCTCAGCCCTGCTAGTCTGTGCCGAACTCTTACTCTCACCTAGTCCCACCGACCTGCACTCAGCCCATAACCCTCCATTCTTTTCCTGTCCATATATCTATCCAATTTAACTTTAAACGACAACATCAAACCTGCCTCAACCACTTCTGCTGGAAGCTCGTTCCACACAGCTACCACTCTGAGTAAAGAAGTTCCCCCTCATGTTACCCCTAAACTTTTGCCCTTTAACTCTCAACTCATGTCCTCTTGTTTGAATCTCCCCTACTCTCAATGGAAGAAGCCTATCCACGTTAACTCTATCTATCCCCTCAACCTTCTACGTTCCAAAGAATAAAGACCCAACTTGTTCAACCTTTCTCTGTAACTTAGGTGATAAAACCCAGGTAACATTCTAGTAAATCTTCTCTGTACTCTCTCTAATTTGTTGACATCTTTCCTATAATTCGGTGACCAAAACTGTACACAATACAGGTGTCCCCCGCTTTTCGAACATTCGCTTTACGAAACCTCACTGTTACGAAAGACCGACATTAGTACCCTATTTTCACTTTCAGAAGGTGTTTTCACTGTTAGGAAAAAAAAATTCAGCGCGCCCCAAGCAGCCGCTCCCCCGTCCCCGGATTCAGAACTGCTTTGCTTTAACACGTGCCTGTGAGCAGCCGTTTGCAAGGTGAGTTCTATGGTATCGGAAAAGCCTGAAAGAGCTTGTAAGGGTGTTACACTAAAACTAGACATAATTAAGTGTTTTAATCGTGGTGAACGAAGTAAGGACAACGTGAGTTTGGCTTGTGGAAGCTGACGAACATGATGTTGAAAAGGTTTTGGCATCCCATCACCAAGAACTGACAGATGAAGAACTGATGCATTTGGAACAAAAAAGGGTAACAATCGAAACCAAATGAGTAAAGATAAAGTACGACTTTAATTTTGAAAGGGTACGTTGGTTTAGGAGATATTTGCAGGATGGTTTGAGTCCTTATTAAAGAACTGTGTGGTAGAAAAATGCGCGAGGCTCAGCAGTCAAGCAAGCCTTCCACATCAGCCACAGCAGACGATGAACCTCAACCTTCGACATCGAGGCGGGTAGAGATAGAAGATGAGCTGCCTGCTCTAATGGAAATAGGCGACGAGATGACACCCCAGTGCCCCACCACCCCAACCCCCAGGCAACGGACAGATACCGATTCGTGGAGAATGCAAAGGTAGCCGAGAGGCACACAGCACATCTTTAAGAAAAAATGCTAATTAATTAGGTGCCGCCGACACATAATTGTTGGCCCAGATCAGAGACGACGCAATCGGAAATCGGCACTGATCTGGGCCGACAATTACGATAATTAATTAGCATGTTTGTTTCGGTTTTTTTCTTAAAAGATGTGCTGTGTACCTCCCGGCTACCGCTGGACCCCTGCGTTCTTCACGACAATGTATTGCTCAGTGGCCTGGAGGGTGGGAGGCCACTGCACCACCCCAGCCTGCAACAACCCAGCCTAACACACCATCATCAGTGTGCTCGCTGTCTTCCCGATTCCCGTAAGTGATACTACACTGTACATACATTACTTCTACTTTATATAGGCTGTGTATTTTTACGTGTTATTTGGTATGATTTGGCAGCTTCATAGTTTAAAGATTACTGCAGAGCGCTTGCGCCGTGTTTTCGCCAACAGTGCTTGCATGAGATTTTCGCTACGGAGATCTGTGCTGGCAATGATAATGGAAAAGTATTTCTACTTTATATAGGCTGTGTATTTATCATATCATTCCTGCTTTTACTATATGTTACTGTTATTTCAGGTTTTATGTGTTATTTGGCATGACTTGGTAGGTTATTTTTGGGACTGCAAACGCTCACAAAATTTTCCCATATGAATGGTAATTGCTTCTTCGCTTTACAACATTTCAACTTACGAACCGTTTCATAGGAACGCTCTACCTTCAGATGGCGGGGGAAACCTGTACTCCAAATTTGGCCTCGGAAATGCCTTGTACAATTCCTCTTGCTTTCCTCATCCACAAAATCTGATAAATCCTCTGTTTTTGTATCTCCATTGACTTGTCTTTAAGGCTCTCTATTCATCTAGCTGAGCTCTGATCTTTGCATATACTTTCCCAAGCAGCTTTTGTCTCCCACTTGAAGTTCATGCAATAACCTGAATGCTCGCAGAGTAGATTCAAAAGCCGAATGCTTGCATAAGTTGAATATCTGCAGGCTTCAGTTTAGTTTCTTTAAAATGCTGTTCAAACTGATTTTACGGCATGACTGAAACAATTAAACTAGTGTTGAATTCCATTTTAATTAATTTGCCACTGACTTCTGGTGTAAACCATATTGCTTGTCTATTGTTAGTTTTCACATTGTAAATTTCAAGGATACCTAGTCCTATATCACTCTCATCATCAGATTTTTGAACAGCATGCAGATTAGAGCTCTTTTTGAAACTACAACCTGACTTTTTATTCTTTTCTATTCCCTGTGCAGTCTATTTTGTCTGCCCAACAAGCCCTATTTAGGTGCCCTACTTTGTTGGATTTTCTGCAAGGTTTGCCTTTAAACTTGCATTGGTCTGACGTATGTGAGCCCCTGCCACAAGGGTAACACAATCTGTTCAGCCAGGCCAGTTTTTAATTAGACGGTGCAATTTTGTTCACATTCACTTTCATTCCTACCTGCAACTCATTGGGTCTCTGTCTGCGGTTTCCATGACGATCATAAGACCATAAGACAGAGGAGCAAAAGTGGGCTATTCAGCCCATCAAGTCTGCTACGCCATTCAATCATAGGCTGATCCAATTCTTCCAGTCATCCCTACTCCACTGCCTTCTCCCCGTACCTTTTGATGCCCTGGCTAATCAAGAACCGATCAAACTCTGCCTTAAGTACACCCAATGACTTGGCCTCCACAGCTGCTCATGGCAACAAATTCCATAGACTTACCATCCTCAGACTAAAGTAATTTCTCCACATCTCTGTTCAAAATAGACATCCTTCAATCTTGAAGTAGTGCCCTCTTGTCCCAGAATCCCCTACCATGGGAAGTAACATTGCCATATCTAATCTGTTCAGGCCTTTTAACATTCAGAATGTTTCCATGAGATCTCCCCTCATTCTCCTGAACTCCAAGGAATACAGCCCGAGTTGCCAGACGTTCCTCATATGGTAACCCTTTCATTCCTGGAATCATTCTGGTGAATCTTCTCTGAACCCGCTCCAATGTCAGTATATCCTTTCTAAAATAAGGAGCCCAAAACTGCATACAATACTCCAAGTGTGGTCTCACGAGTGCCTTATAGAGCCTCAAGATCAAATCCCTGCTCTTATATTCTATACCTCTAGAAATGAATGCCAACATTGCATTCGCCTTCACCACCGACTCAACCCATCTAAATAATAGTCTGCCCATTTATTTCTTCCACCAAAGTGCATGACCACACACTTTCCAACATTGCATTTCATTTGCCACTTCTTTGCCCATTCCCCTAAACTATCTAAGTCTCTTTGCAGGCTCTCTGTTTCCTCAACACTACCCGTTCCTCCACTTATCTTTGTATCATCGGCAAATTTAGCTACAAATCCATTAATCCCACAGTCCAAATCATTGACATACATCGTAAAAAGCAGCGGTCCCAACACTGAACCCCGTGGAACTCCACTGGTAATCATCAGCCAGCCAGAATAGGATCCCTTTATTCCCACTCTGCTTTCTGCTGATCCACCCATGCTGGTAACTTCCCTGTAATTCTCATCTTGCTATGTGCAGCACCTTGTCAAAGGCCTTCTGAAAATCCAAATACACCACATCTGCTGCATCTCCTGTCTATCCTGCTTGTAATTTCCTCAAAGAATTGTAGTAGGTTAGTCCGGCAGGATTTTCCTTTCAGGAAACTCTGCTGGCTTTGGCCTATCTTGTCATGTGCCTCCAGGTACTCTGTAATCTCATCCCTAACAATCGATTCCAATAACTTCCCAACCACTAATGTCAGGCTAACAAGTCTATAGTTTCCTTTCTGCTGCCTCTCACCCTTCTTAAAGAGCGGAGTAACATTTGCAATTTTCAGTCATCTGGTACAATGCCAGAATCTATCGTTTCTTGAAAGATCATTGTTAATGCCTCTGCAATCTCTCCAGCTACTTCTTTCAGAACCCGAAGGTGCATTCCATCAGGTCCAAGAGACTTATCTACCGTCAGACCATTAAACTTCCTGAGCACCTTCTCAATCGTAATTTTCACTGCACAAACTTCACTTCCCTGATGCTCTTGAATGTCCAGTATACTGCAGATGTCTTCCACTGTGAAGACTGATGCAAAATACGCATTTAGTTCCTCTGCCATCTCAGTGTCTCTCATTTCAATATCTCCAGCATCATTTTCTATTGATCCTACATCTACCCCTTATATATTTAAAAAAGCCCTTAGTATCTTCTTTGATATTAGACGCCAGCTTCCTCTTATAATTCATGTTTTCCTTCCTAATGACCTTCTTAGTTTCCTTCTGCAAGTTTTTAAAAGCTTTCCAATCCTCTATCTTCCTACTAGCTTTGGCTTCCTTGTATGCCCTCTCTTTTGCTTCTACTTTGGCTCAGACTTCACTTGTCAGCTACAGTAGTGTCCTTCCCTTTGAAAATTTCTTATTATTTGGAATATTATCTGTCTTGCACTTCCCTCATTTTTTGCAGAAACTCCAGCCATTGCTGCTCTGCCGTCCCTCCTGGTAGGGTCCCTTTCCAGTCAACTTTGGCCAATCCTCCTCTCATGCCGTTGTAATTTCCTTTATTCCACTGAAATACCGACAAATTGAAGTTTAGTTTCTCCTTCTCATATTTCGAAGTGAACTCGATCATATTGTGATTACTGTTCCCTAAGGGTTTCTTAACTTTAAGCTCTCTTTATGATCTCTGGATCATTGCAAAACACCCAGTCCAGCACATCCGATCCCCTAGTGGGCTCAATAACAAGCTGTTCTAAAAAGCCATCCCTTAGACATTCTACAAATTCTCTCTCTTGAGGTCCAGTACTGGCCTAGTTTTCCCAATCCATTTTCATGTTAAGATCCCCAACGATTATCAAGACATTGCCCTTCTGACATGCCTTTTCTATCTCCTGCTGTAATTTGTAATTCACATCCTGGCTGCTGTTTCGAGGCCTGTATACAACTGCCATAAGGGTCCTTTTACCCTTGCCATTTTTTAACTCTACCCATAGAGACGTTCCGATCCTATGTCATCCCTTTCTAATGATTTAATATCATTTCTTATAAACAGGGCCACACCAGCCCCTCTGCCTACTAACCTATATTTCCGATACACCATATGTCCTTGGACGTTCAGCTTCCAATGGCAGCTATCTTTTAGCCAAGTTTTAGAGATGGCCACAACGTCATACTTGCCAACCTGTAGCTGAATTTCAAGACCGTCCATTTTACACCTTATGCTGCATGCATTCAAATATAATACTTTCAGTCCAGTATTTGTTGCTTTCTGTTGTAAATCATCCCACTGGCTGTGATTATGCGTCATCTCCTGCCTGTTCCTTTCTGTCATCTCTGTTGCATGCCATCTTTGATTCATTTCTGTGTTCCCCTATCTCAGCCCTATCACTCCGGTTCCAATCCCCTTGCAAAATTCATTTAAGCCCTCCCAATCAGCTCTACTAAACCTGCCTTTTAGGATATTGGCGCAAATCTGCAGATGCTGGAAATTCAAGCAACACACACAAAAAGCTGGTGGAATGCAGCAGGCCAGACAGCATCCATAGGAAGAAGCACAGTCAACGTTTTGGGCCGAGACCCTTCGTCAGGAAACGTCGACTCGGCCTGAAACATCGACTGTGCTCCTTCCTGTGGATGCTGTCTGACCTGCTGCGTTCCCCCAGCATTTTGTGTGTGTTGCTTTTAGGATATTGGACCCCTTTGGGTTCAGGTGTAACCCATCCTTTGTCTACAGGTCGTACCTCCCCCAGTGATCCAGGAACCCGAAGCCCTGCCCCTTACACCAGTCTCTCAGCATTTTTCTCGGCAGTTGATCGGGGCAGGACTGCACAAGCACGTGTAAGTCGGCCCGTGAGGCAGCTGGAGTATTTAAAAGAGAGCAGTTTGTGGAAGTCGGCCATTTTTCTCTGTGGTTGATTGGGGCAGGACTGCGCAAGCACGTGTAAGTCGGCCCGTGAGGCAGCTGGAGTATTTAAAAGAGAGTAGTTTAACGGAGCGGGTGACATTGTAGCGGCCAACGGAGTAGAGGGAGACAGAGTAGAAAGGCTTTGTCTCGAGAGGCTTCAGTGAGCAGAGGCTGAGGACAAGCTTCACTCCAAGCGAGGTAAGGCCCGGTAAGCTCCTTTAAAAGGAGAACGGTCTGCAGCGGTATTTTATTTGAAGCAAGGAAGCCGGTGAGACTGTAGTGTATTGGGTAGGTCATGACAGCTGAGATCGGCCTTGTGGTTTGTTCATCCTGCAGCATGTGGGAAATCAGGGATACTTCCAGTGTCCCTGACAACTATGTGTGCAGGAAATGTGTCCAGCTGCTGCTTCTGGCAGACCGCATTGAGCGGCTGGAGCTGTGACTGGATTCATACTGGAGCATCTGCGATGCTGAGAAAGTCGTGAATAGCACGTTCAGTGAGTTGGCCACACCGCAGGTAAAGGCCACACCGCAGGTAAAGACCACACAGGCAGAAAGGGAATGGGTGGCCACTAGACAGTGTAGCAGTAGGCAGGTAGTGCAGGAGTCCCCTGAGGTCATCTCCCTCCTAAACAAATATACTCTTTTGGGTACTGTTGGGGGAGATGTCTCATCAGGGGGAGGCAGCAGCAGCCGAGTTCATGACACCATGGGTGGCTCTGCGGCACAGGAGGGAAGGAAAAGGAGTAGGAGAGCTATAGTGATAGGGGATTCAATTATAAGGGGAATAGATAAGCGTTTCTGCGGCCACAAACGAGACTCCAGGAGGGTATGTTGCCTCCCTGGTGCAAGGGTCAAGGACGTCCCTGAGCGGCTGCAGGACATTCTGGAGTGGGAGGGTGAACAGCCAGTGGTCGTGGTGCACATAGGTAATAACAATATAGGTAAAAAACGGGATGAGGTCCTACAACACACATCAAAGTTGATGGTGAATGCAGCAGGCCAGGCAGCATCTCAAGGAAGAGGTACAATCGACGTTTCAGACCGAGACCCTGAAGTGTCGCCTCACCTGGAAGGACTGTCTGGGGCCCTGAATGGTGGTAAGGGAGGAAGTGTACGGGCATGTGTAGCACTTGTTCCGCTTACAGGGATAAGTGCCAGGAGGGAGATCAGTGGGGAGAGATAGGGGGGACGAATGGACAAGGGAGTCACGTAGGGAGCGATCCCTGCGGAAAGCGGGGTGCGGGGGGGGGGGGAGGGAAAGATGTGCTTAGTGGTGGGATCCCGTTGGAGGTGGCGGAAGTTACGGAGAATAATATGTTGGACCCAGAGGCTGGTGGGGTGGTAGGTGAGGACCAGACAGTCCTTCCAGGTGAGGCAACACTTCACCTGTGAGTCGGCTGGGGTGATATACTGCGTCCGGTGCTCCCGATGTGGCCTTCTATATATTGGCGAGACCTGACTCAAACTGGGAGACCGCTTTGCTGAACACCTACGCTCTATCCGCCAGAGAAAGCAGGATCTCCCAGTGGCCACACATTTTAATTCCAAATCCCACTCCCATTCTGACATGTCTATCCATGGCCTCCTCTACTGTAAAGATGAAGCCACACTCAGGTTGGAGGAACAACACCTTATATTCTGTCTGGGTAGCCTCCAACCTGATGGCATGAACATTGACTTCTCTAACTTCCGCTAATGCCCCACCTCCCCCTCGTACCCCACCCCGTATTTATTTATATACACACATTTTCTCTCTCCTTTTTCTCCCTCTGTCCCTCTGACTATACCCCTTGCCCATCCTCTGGGTTCCCCCTCCCAACTTGTCTTTCTCCCCAGACCTCCTGTCCCATGATCCCCTCATATCCCCTTTGCCAATCACCTGTCCAGCTCTTGGCTCCATCCCTCCCCCTCCTGTCTTCTCCTATCATTTTGGATCTCTCCCTCCCCCTCCCTCTTTCAAATCTCTTACTAACTCTTACTTCAGTTAGTCCTGACGAAGGGTCTCAGCCTGAAATGTTCATTGTACCTCTTCCTAGAGATGCTGCCTGGCCTGCTGTGTTCACCAGCAACTTTGATGTGTGTTGCTTGAATTTCCAGCATCTGCAGAATACCTGTTATCTGCAGAATTCCTGTTGTTTGAGGTCCTACAAGGTGAATTTAGGGAGTTAGGAGATAAACTAAGCAGCAGGACCACAAAGGTAATAATCTCTGGATTACTACCAGTGCCACATGCTAGTCAGAGTAGAAATAGGAGGATATATCAGATGAGTACATGGCTTGAAGAATGGTGCAAGGGGGAGGGATTCAAATTTCTGGGGCATTGGAACCAGTTCTGGAGGAGGTGGGACCAGTACAAACAGGACGGTCTGCAACTGGACTGAACTAGAACCAATGCCCTGGGGGAGTGTTTGCTACTGTTGTTCATGAGGATTTAAACTAATGTGGCAGGGGGATGGGAACAAGTGCAGAGAGACAGAGGGGTGTAAAATGAGGGTAGAAGCAATAAGTAGTAAGGTGAAAAGTAAAAGTGGCAGGCAGGCAGGCAAACCCAGGGCAAAAATCAAAAGGGTCACTTTTCAATATAATTGTATAAGGGCTAAGAGAGTTGTAAAAGCGCGCCTGAAGGCTTTCTGTGTCACTACAAGGAGCACTCGTAACAAGGTGGATGAATTGAAAGTGCAGATAGTTATTAATGAATATGTATAGTTGGGATCACAGAGACATGGCTCCAGGGTGACCAAGGATAGGAGCTCAACATTCAGGGATATTCAATATTCAGGAGGGATAGACATGAAAGAAAAGGAGGCGGGGTAGCATTGCTGGTTAGAGAGGAGATTAATGCAATAGAAAGGAAGGGCATTAGCCGGGAGGATGTGGAATCGATATGGGTAGAGCTGCATAACACTAAGGGGCAGAAAACGCTGATGGGAGTTGTGTACAGGCCACCTAACAGTAATAGTGAGGTTCGGGATGCCATTAAACAGGAAATTAGAAATGCGTGCAATCAAGGAACAGCAGTTATAATGGGTGACTTCAATCTACATATAGACTGGGTGAACCAAATTGGTAAGAGTACTAAGGAAAAGGATTTCTTGGAATGTATGCGGGATGGCTTTCTGAACCAACATGTCGAGGAACCAATGAGAGAGCAGGCCATTCTAGACTGGGTATTGAGCAATGAGGGTGGGTTAGTTGGCAATCTTGTCGTGAGAGGTCCCTTGGGTAGAGTGACCATAATATGGTGGAATTCTTCATTAAGATGGAGAGTAACATAGTTAATTCAGAAACAAAGGTTCTGAACTTAAAGAAGGGTTACTTTGAAGGTATGAGACATGAATTAGCTAAGAGAGACTGGCAAATGATACTTCAAGGGTTGACGGTGAATATGCAATGGCAAGCATTTAAAGATCGCATGGATGAACTACAACAATCGTTCATCCCAGTTTGGCAAAAGAATAAACCAGGGAAGGTAGTGCACCCATGGCTGACAAGGGAAATTAGGGATAGTATCAATTCCAAAGAAGAAACATACAAATTAACCAGAAAAAGTGGCTCACCTAAGGACTGGGAAAAATTCAGAGTCCAGCAGAGGAGGACAAAGGGCTTAATTAGGAAAGGGAAAAAAGATTATGAGAGAAAACTGGCAGGGAACATAAAAACTGACTGTAAAAGCTTTTATAGATATGTGAAAAGAAA
The DNA here is from genome assembly GCF_030028105.1 of Mobula birostris. Taxonomy (NCBI): domain Eukaryota; kingdom Metazoa; phylum Chordata; class Chondrichthyes; order Myliobatiformes; family Myliobatidae; genus Mobula; species Mobula birostris. The sequence goes on along the minus strand of NC_092371.1, from coordinate 90,016,232 downwards.
AAGATTGGTTAAGACAAATGTAGGTCCCCTACAGACAGAAACAGGTGAATTGATTATGGGGACCAAGGACATGGCAGACCAACTGAATAATTACTTTGGTTCTGTCTTCACTAAGAAGGACATATAATCTTCCGGAAATAGTAGGGGACCGAGGGTCTAGTGAGATGGAGGAACTGAGCGAAATACATGTTAGTAGGGAAGTGGTGTTAGGTAAATTGAAGGGATTAAAGGCATATAAATCCCCAGGGCCAGATAGTCTTCATCCCAGACTGCTTAAGGAAGTAGCCCAAGAAATAGTGGATGCATTAGTGATAATTTTTCAAAACTCTTTAGATCCTAGACTAGTTCCTGAGGATTGGAGGGTGGCTAATGTAACCTCGCCTTTTAAAAAAGGAGGGAGAGAAACCAGGGAATTATAGACCGGTTAGCCTAACATCAGTGGTGGGGAAAATGTTAGAGTCAGTTATCAAAGATGTGATAACAGCACATTTGGAAAGCGGTGAAATCATCGGACGAAGTCAGCATAGATTTGTGAAAGGAAAATCACGTCTGATGAATCTCATAGAATTTTTTGAGGAAGTAACTAGTAGAGTGGATGGGGAGAACCAGTGGATGTGGTATATTTGGATTTTCAAAAGGCTTTTGACAAGGTCCCACACAGGAGATTAGTATGCACAATTAAAGCACACGGTATTGGGGGTATGGTATTGATGTGGATAGAGAATTGGATGGCAGACAGGAAGCAAAGAGTGGGAATAAGCGGGACCTTTTCAGAATGGTTGGCAGTGACTAGTGGGGTACCGCAAGGCTCAGTGCTGGGACCCCAGATGTTTACAATATATATTAATGACTTAGACTAGGGAAATAAATGCAGCATCTCCAAGTTTGCGGATGATACGAAGCTGGGCGGCAGAGTTTGCTGTGAGGAGGATGCTAAGAGGATGCAGAGTGACTTGGATAGGTTAGGTGAGTGGGCAAATTCATGGCAGATGCAATTTAATGTGGATAAATGTGAGGTTATCCACTTTGGTGGCAAAAACAGGAAAACAGATTATTATCTGAATGGTGGCCGATTAGGAAAAGGGGAGGTGCAACGAGACCTGGGTGTCATTATACATCAGTCATTGAAAGTGGGCATGCAGGTACAGCAGGCGGTGAAAAAGGCAAATGGTATGCTGGCATTCATAGCAAGACGATTCGAATACAGGAGCAGGGAGGTACTACTGCAGTTGTACAAGGCCTTGGTGAGACCACACCTGGAGTATTGTGCGCAGTTTTGGTCCCCTAATCTGAGGAAAGACATTCTTGCCATAGAGGGAGTACAAAGAAGGTTCACCAAATTGATTCCTGGGATGGCAGGACTTTCATATGATGAACGACTGGAACAACTAGGCTTGTACTCGTTGGAATTTAGAAAATAGAGGGGGGATCTTATTGAAACGTGTAAAATCCTAAAAGGATTGGACAGACTAGATGCAGGAAGATTGTTCCCAATGTTGAGGAAGTCCAGAACGAGGGGTCACAGTTTAAGGATAAAGGGGAAGCATTTTAGGACCGAGATGAGGAAAAACTTCTTCACACAGAGAGTGGTGAATCTGTGGAATTCTCTGCCACAGGAAACAGTTGAGGCCAGTTCATTGGCTATATTTAAGAGGGAGTTAGATATGGCCCTTGAGGCTAAAGGGATCAGGGGGTATGGAGAGAAGGCAGGTACAGGGTTCTGAGTTGGATGATCAGCCATGATCATACTGAATGGTGTTGCAGGCTCGAAGGGCCGAATGGCCTACTCCTGCACCTATGTTCTATGTTTCTATGCATTAATATGCCTGATCATGCCATTCTTATGCTCGTTAGCACGTGACAAAGGCAGCAATCCTGAAATTACTACCCTGGAGGTCCTGCTTTTCAGCTTCCTACTCAACTCCCTGAATTCCCTCTCCAGGACCTCCTCCCTTTTTCTGCCTATGTCATTGGTACCAATATGCATCAAGGCTTCTGGATGCTCTCCCTTCAGAATACTCTGTACCCGATCCGAGACATCCCATACCCTGGCCAAACACAAAATAATCTGCAGATGCTGGGGTCAAAGCAACACTCATAACACTCTGGAGGAACTCAGCAGGTCGGGCAGCATCCGTGGAAAAGATCAGTCGACGTTTCCACGGATGCTGCCTGACCTGCTGAGCCCCATACCCTGGCACCTGGGAGGCAACACACCATGTGGGTATCTCTATCAGGCTGACAGAACCTCCTGTTTTATGCCTGAACCTTCCCTGTTCTCCAACACATGATTGGTGCTTTGGTTATAGCCAAGTTCCCACGAAGTTTTCCCCTTTTAAACTTCGCTCCCAGATCTGCGCACTGCCTCCTCTCTTGTAGCTCTCCAACTCACAATTGGTGCGCCAGTTATAGCCGAGTTCCCACAAGGCCTTCCCCCTTTAAACTTTGCTCCCGGACCTGTGCACTGCCTCCTCTCTCGTAGCTCTCCAATTCTCGACTGGTGCACCGGTTCAAACAGGAATTAAAACAGGAATTTCAGCTGCTCTTTTAAGTAAATTGTGCTTCAGTTAGTTCTTTTTGAATGCTTTCTTGTAAGATTCCGCAAACTAAACAATCTCTCAGTGCATCATGAAGTCCATCATTGAAATAACAATGCTCAGACATTTTCTTCAATTCAGCCATTTATGTTGAAATAGACTCCCTTTCCTTCTGATTCTGATTATGAAACCTGAAGCATTCAGGAATCAACAATTATTTCAGTTCTAAATGTTCCTGCATTACTTTCATGATATCCGTAAAGCTCACTTCAGCTGGTTTGGTTGAAGCAGTCCAACTTCTAAACAAACTATATGCCTTTAAATCCAATGCACTCAGCAAAATTGGTACTTGTTTCTTATTAACTATTCCATTTGCTTTAAAACACTGTTCAATATACAAAATCCAGTTATCTCTTCTGCAATCCAATGTACCCAACCATATCTGCTTTATTTATGATTATTATCACTCAGTACTTACTATTTATGAATCTATGAATTTGTCCATTTCTTAAAAAAAATCGAACATCTTCTCCTCTGCCCAAAGCACATGCCACACTGTTTTCTACTGTTTTCTCATGCTGCAGTTTTTTTAAATTCCTACATCTCGCTGCGCTTCAACAGGAAGCGACCCTGGGTTTGTTTAAAACTTCTCTGTCACCACTGTTATGTTTTGTAACTCCAAAACAAAAACTAATTGAAAGGAAAGTAAGAGAGCCGGCAGATGTGAGTCTAAGTCTTCTTTAAATTCTAAGCGAGGCGCCACATATGACACAGTGAGGTATGAGGTATGCCATTCATATACTTCGTAATTATAACCATAACAAATTATTTAAATAGCAATGAATGCTTAATCAAACAATATTACTCAAATATTACTGACTATACAATATGACCCTCTGCCTTTGCCTAGTAGTGGAGATACTCACACTGTTTCCAATACAACTGAATAGCTCACAGGGCTACTTCAGAAGTGAGGGCTTTGGGTTTGAAGTCACAGGCCAGAATAGATAAGATGAACAGTTTTCTTTTATGAAGGACACTACTGAACCAGACGGGTTTTGTGACAATCTTGTGGTTTTGTGGTGATCAGTACAGATTAATTTACTACACTGAATTTTCCCAGATTTCATGGTGGAATTTTGATCATCTCCACACTGTCAGTCCTTGCCCCTGGATTACTATTCCAATAACATCTGCTTCACTATTACCCAGTTTCCAAGCTCCACACATTAAACTGCAATGATCATTTCATTGAGGTTCCGTAGTGGCTCAAGGTGCAATACACTGCCTGGGTCAAGGTGATGTTTACTATTCATTATATGTTCCTACAATCCATACGTGGGCTGGCTAGTTTAATTCATAACAGATGAGACTGTACTTCAAACATCATTTGGCTACAACATGCTTTAAGAATCTTTAAAAGGTGCTATAGAAATGAAACCATTCTATCTGCTTTTTTGCCGGACTCTTAGGATAAAGACCAAATTCTTTCCTGAGGAAGGGTCTCAGCCCAAAACATCAACTGTTTATTCATTTTCGCAGATGCGGTCTGACCTGCTGAATTCCTCCAGCACTTTTTCAAAGTTCAAAGTACATCTGTTATCAAAGTATGTATACATTATACAACCTTGAGATTCATCTCCTTACAGATAGCCACAAAACAAAGAATCCCAAAGGAATCCATAAAAAAGACCGTCAAACACTCAAGTTGCAGGGAAAAAACAAATCGTGCAAACAATGAAAATAAGCAAATAGCATTCAGAACAAAGTGAGACCACAGATGCAAAGCCAGGCGTCACTGCAACCGGAACAGGCCAAGCATTTCTCTGGATTTCCAGAATATGGAGAATCTCTTGTGTTTCTAACCTCTTTCCACTCTGGCTACATGGGTTCTGCGGTGATTTATGTGGCTAATACAGGAATCTCTGACTTTTCGACAGACAAGGCAGAAGATGCCTGATGGGGCAGACAGGCAAGTTGCTTGCATCCACCCCCCCACTCCACACCCCCATTCACACAAGGCACCTACGTGCTCTGAATACTACACTTCAGGTTCTCACTATCATCCCAAGTATTCCTCTTCAGGGATGCTACGGTCTTTCACAATTTGAGCACATCTTCCAATAATTTCCCCTGTCCGCTAAATATTCTCACACCAAGAGGGCTCAGGGTAGCATGTCTGTTTCAAGATTCTAGTGCTATCTACATTAAACCTGTTTTACCTGCTGCAAGATCTTTAATAATCTGAAGTTCCCTAAAACTTTCCATTTCAAACTATCAACCTTTACAGTATCGGCAAATGATTTTGTCAATACCTCAGAATCAAAGTAATACTTTTTTTTTTACACAAGCTAAGACCAGAAGTTCACAATGTCCTGCTTCACATACTCTGAGCAGGACCTATTTCCCCTTTTATCATTCAGCTTCCTACGACACTGCTACATTTCCCCTCATGCACTTTGCTGGAATAATTCCAACCAGGCTGGTGTGTAACGTCATTGTCAAATCCTGCACAGAATCAGAGATCTGACATGAATTTCAGTTGTTACACAATACTCTCACCATATAATAATACTGTTGAGTGAGGTGCACTGAAGTCTTAAAGATATTTCCATTTTTATTTCCCACTCTTAAAATTCAACGGTTTTTAAAACAATGCATCTTCTACATTTACAAGCTAAGCTTCAGCCAACTTACTCAGAATCTTTATGTAAATTGTTTTAAAAATAAACCTTCAGAAGCATTGCTTTTTGCTTCCTGCTTCACAGCCTGCGAGAATTCTTCAATTCAATTGGCTGCCTAACTTTTGACATTCTTTGCTGCTGAACACTATGGGGGGGGGGGGGGGCAGTAAGCAGTACCCTTACTTCAGGCAATAGACCTGACCAACCGTTGCTAGAGTAGGCACTTCCAAAATAAAAGGATGAGGCACTGGAGCACAGAAAGAACCGTAGCTCTGCAGGTGAAGAGCACTCATCGTCACAATACATCTGAAACTCAGCAATTTCATCCGACCTTACCAACCAAACCATACCACTATCATCAATCCATCCACGTTAACTTGCTACCATCATCAACATCTAACAGGCATTCCCAGTTTGTGTTAATTTTTTTATTTTAATATAGCCCTGTTAATGATAGATAAATACGTACAGCATTATACGAATCTTACGGCAGTGAAGCCTTGAATTCTAATCCTGCTAAAAAACAATATCTACAGAAAGTACATCGATACATACCTGGAGTATGGTTTATTATGTTCCCATCAGATCAGCAACACCCCAAGTGTCTTATTTGTAATGCTGTACTGTCTAATGAAGCCATGAAACCATCAAGACTGCAGGAACACTTCTGTAAAAGACACTCTGAAAAGGCTACTTATGGTATTTCTCAGTTCCACAAGATGAAAGAAGCATTTGAAAGGCGTTGCGCACTCATCACTTGCCAAGAAAGCTAAAAATGGCCTTGATAGTGGTCTCATTGCTCCTTATAACACTTCCAAAATGATAGCAAAGTGTGGAAAATCTCATATAATTGGTGAAAGATTAATAATGCCTGTATCAGAAGTGCTCATCACTGTTCTCAAAATGGATACCAGTATTTTAAAATCAATTCCTCTGAGTAACAACTCTGCAGCTCGTTGTATTGACAAAATGAGTGAAGACATCAAGTATCAGCTATGCACAGAGCTACAACAAGCAGAATTTGGAATACAACTGAATGAAAAGTTCGACTGTTTACTCTTTTTCCATAGATACTGTCTGGTCTTCTGAGTTCCTGCAGCGTTTTGTGTGTGTTAACTGGATGAGTCAGCGGTGCGAGACAACAAGGCATTGCTACTGACTTATATATGGTTTATCAAAAATGGAAAAGTTTATGAAGAGATTCTCAAAGTTATAAACAAATATCAATAGAGAATCAATCTACAACAAGCTCAAAATGTATATTAAGGATAAAAGTATTCTGATTTAGAAACATGATTTCTTGTGCAACAGATGGAGCACCATATATGACAGTTTGCCATGCTGGTTTAGTGGCATTTATGAAAAAAGAAATTCCAAGTCTGTTTGCAATCCATTGTGTAATTCATCATCAACATCTTGCAGCCAAAAACCTCAGCCAACAACTTTGTTCAAGCATGACTCTTGAAATATCTGCTATCAATAAAATAAAAGTTCATCCATTAAAGAGCAGAATATTTCCCCAGTTATGCCAAGATAATGATGAAGAGTTTGAATGCTTGTTTCTTCATACTGAAGTGCATTGGCTGTCAAGAGGCTGGGCTTAAAGTGTTTCTTTGATTTCCATCCTCCTACCTTGCTGAAAGAGGCTTCATTGCAGTGAACTACATATTCACAAAACACAGAAACCACTTGAACATTCTTACACATGGGGACTCAAGGCTTTTGCTGTTACAACTTGAACAAGATATTTCAACTCTCGCTAAACCCATCAAGCTCAAGGATCACATTGATATCAAAGCTGCTGTACAGTGCACAGGTACTGTTTAAACTAGGTTTAAAGACAAGTAAAAATTTAAAGCAGAATAATTTCCTCATGTTAGCATATATTTTCAGTGCCACTGGTTAATCTGTTCCATACCTTACAATATTTAATATTATTGCACTTTAATTTGTTATTTATGCATAATTCACCTGCAGATTTTATCCTTACCTTCACAAGTTATTGTGTGTAATATGTATTATGTGTACATCTGTACCTTACAACAGGAATTCTGCAGATGCTGGAAATTCAAGCAACACACATCAAAGTTGCTGGTGAACGCAGCAGGCCAAGCAGCATCTGTAGGAAGAGGTACAGTCGACGTTTCAGACCGAGACCCTTCGTCAGTCCTGACGAAGGGCCTCGGCCTGAAACGTCAACTGCACCTCTTCCTACAGATGCTGCTTGGCCTGCTGCGTTCACCAGCAACTTTGATGTGTGTTGTCTGTACCTTACACCCTAGTTTGGAGAAATGTTGTTTCATTTCTATATACATTATGTGGTTATATATGTTATATACATGTATATAGTTAAATGACAATACACTTGACTGGACTTCACTGCTAACCAGAAAATCGGAGGCATATTTGTCCATCATGATCCTTGTCAACTCATTATGGATGGTCCCAGACCGAGCTGCAAAAAGAGAGAGCAGGGCATGGAGCTAGCAACCCCATCCCATAACTGCAGAAACATCAACAGAAGCTCCTAATACCTCATCCTTGAGAAAGGAAGGACCTAAGATGAGCTACACACTTGAAAGACTGGCCTCGGACAGAGAACTGTGGCGAGCTGCCGTCTGCAGCCTATGCCCCAGAAGGGGTGATGGGCTTAAGAAATGACCCTTCTCCTTGATTAAGCACAACAGCCCTTGGTTAATCTACATCATTTCCAGTTAGACTATTCAAATAGTTTGCTCAACTGTCATTAAATTAACCAGTTGGTAACTAGGTGGCTCATGCTTTCTCGCTTCTGGAACTATATTACAATGACGATTCTCTAGTCTCTATAAGATTAATAAAATATGGACCTTTCCATCATGTCTTCTCACAAGCTTCTAAGCAAATAACTTTATAAGCTTTTGAAAACAGTTGGAGCAGTTAAGCCACATCTATAGGTTGTGGAAATCTCCGTTACCCAACAGCACTAATGAGAAAGTTAACCAGACACTACATTGTTTTGTAGAAGACGTTCACCCTTCAGATTAATTAACTTTGCAAAGCCACTAGACCTGATCGAGCAGTATAAAATGCTTACACAAAATCATGTAGCAAAGGAAGCCCTTTGGTGCCTCATGCATTTCTGCCAATTGCATATTCCAATTTTTCTCCCTCCCCTTTCTCACTACTAATGTTTTATCTTTGAATGTTTAACCAAATTTTGTTTCAATGCAATTTTTGAACCATTGTCCATCATTCCTCAATTGCACATAACTCCCAAATCTCCAATTCTCTTGCAGATGGTTTTACAGTCCTCTGGTTACCAACCATCCTTCAAATGACAAAGGCATCTCTTTACTTAAAGAAAACTCTTCACAATTTTGAACATCCAAATTAAACCTCTTCTGCTTCAATAATAGCAATCCCAGCATCTTCAGTCCATCCACATTAACTGGAGCTTGTTATCCATGAAACCCTTCCAATAAATGTCCCCTAGACACAGTAATTTATAAAGAATTTAGGATTACTTCTTTCTTTTGCACCCTGTAACCATTTGAAAACAATCTTTCTTTGTTTTTGTTACAAAGTTAAACATTCCTATCAACATAAACCTGCAAGATTTTTATCCATTTCCCCTTTAAATAAATAGGTTTTAAAAATTATACATTCAATGTGACAGCCTAGCACATCAGGCAGACAAGAAAGGAACTGCACACCAGAAACTGTACACAGTGCAGCCAACCTCAGCTACTCCCATCATACCCTGTGCTCTGAGATTGCTCTAAGCTGTTTCCATGGGAAACCAAAAGTCGTGACAACAACTGCAATTAAACACACAGATAATTATTGAATCATTGACTAGTGTAGCACTGACCATTCAGCCATCAGGTCTATGCAAGCTCCTTGAAACAGCAGTTACTCTCACTCCCCAAAAGGTCTGACAATATTTTCCCACTTGAAATATATGAAAAATTATCCAATTGATAAGTTGGAAAAATGAAATTTCTCCAGTTTCATTTAAGGCTACAACTGAATTTATATCCTGCCAGGGGTACAATGGTAGGTTATACAAGCAGGTAGATTAATGCAAGCAACCGAGGATGGGGTGCCATGGGTTGATCTTACTGCTCTAGCTTTAAAAGTAAAGGGGGAAAAAACTGATTAAAAATTCAGTTGACTTATCTGCTTTCAGAATGCAGCACTCAGTCAGAATACAATACAGGGAATCCAGGAGAGCAGCAGATCAGAGCGCCTACAAGGCACCACTCTAGGAAATTCACCCTTGTTCACACAAGAAGATTAGCATTGGAGAGCAGACAGCACATAATAAGTACAAGTGAAACTGTGGAGAAAATAACACCAGGAGGCAGAAGCACATCAGCTGAAATGTGTGCACTCCACTAGAAGAGGGCATGTGATGAACGTTTATATTAAAGGTTGATGATGGTTGGCCACTCACCGGTTTCTCTTTCTTCTGTATTTTCATGGTCCAGTGTATAGACAGCCAGCTTAGTTTCTGTAATGATAAAGCCACACAATGTGTCAAACAATAATGAAATTATATGCATTTTAAAGATACATAATTACTTGTAAAATCTCATGATACTGGGTATGACCAGTTAATGATTTAAAATTCATATTCAAAATGGCATGCTTCACTGATCCATAATGCAAGCACATCTTGACAGCTGAATGGAATAAAAAAAAATTGACATAGCCATTTACAATATTTAACAATACATATTATGACTGCAGGAAATAAAGACTGAGAGCAGGAAGCATTTGCCAGACAACCATAGATATCTGAAGATCAATCAGATGGCAGCCGAGGATCACAGAACAGTGAATAAAATTAAATAAAGTGATGGGACGTGCCAATGAGTAGGAAGCACATTGAGGAGCAAGATTAGTCTGCACTGAGAGGCTAGGGTTGATCAAGGGTGGTCAGTGTGGTCATAAGGAGACACCTTATGAGTTAACTGATTTTTGTTTTACAGAGAAGGTGACCAAGTACGTCAATAGACAACAAACAATCTAATAGAGGTCAAGTGCCCCTGTGGGAGGAAAGGTTGAACCCTGGTATCAGGACCAGGAGTAGAGGGGAGATGGCTGGTATAAAAAAAAGTGCTGAAATAGAGGCCAGAGATGACTGATGGAGAGGGAGGAGGACAACAGACACTTGAAGAGAAATTTTTCTGGATAAGAACAAGTCCAGCCTGCTAGGTAAGTGTTAGTGGAAAGGAATTGGTTGGATCTTTGTTCCAGAAGTGCTTTAAGCCTTTCCTAATGGAAGATAATGGTGTATAAAAACTGGGCAACCATAGTGAAGATGGGGAAATCAGAAGCCGTTAAAATGGTGGAATGCTGCTACTCTCACAATATTTTAAGTATCTGGATGAACGCATGAAATGCAATGGCACAGAAGGCTGAGAAATGAAAATCGGAATTAGTATTTAATGGCCAGCATGGGCAGGCAGGGTTGAATGGCCCATTTCTATGTTGTGTGACTTCATGACTAAATATTCAATTGGAATTGGAGTTTTAAGATGAATTGAAAATTCAAGCCTTTCTGGATACTATAGCACTGCAACCCAAAATGTCCATCCAACTTCAGACATGTACTAACTTCCAGTTTATAGCCTTTCTGTAGCTTGTAATGTAATTAGGAGGAATCATTTGTACATGCTACTCTGCCTTCAGTATCCATACCATCACTCAGCTTTGTCTACTTTCTTGACCTATCTCCAAATCCTTTGATTTACTAAAAACATATTCACTGAAAACCACTGACAACTCTTCAGATAGTGAATTTCAAAGAATAACAACCCTCACAGAAAAGTGTCACTTCAGTCCTAAATGGCTGAGCCCTTATCCCAAGACCATATCCCACTCTGAGGAAACAGTCTCTTAACAACCACTTCATGAAACCTTCTCAGAATTTTATATATCAAAGTGAGATCAGCTCTATGCAGAACTCAGCTACTAATTCTCTGGTCAAAGGACAGCCTCCTCATTCCAGAATTAATCCATAACCCTCAAAGGCAAGTACTTCTGTACTATGCTAGGAGACCTAACTGCACACAATACTTTCCTAGCTTCATCCCAACGTCTTCAGCAGCTTCACCAAGTTTGGTACCTAGAACTGTAGACAAAATTTCAACAAAATTCCAGTACCATGTCCAAACATGGATTAGAAATTACTTAGTATCATTGTGTTATGTTTGGGAGAACCAGTAGATGTGGTATACTTGGATTTTCAAAAGGCTTTTGACAAGGTCCCACACAGGAGATTAGTGCAAACTTAAAGCACACAGTATTGAGGGTAAGGTATTGATGTGGATAGAGAATTGGTTGGCAGACAGGAAGCAAAGAGTGGGAATAAACGGGACCTTTTCAGAATGGCAGGCAATGACTAGTGGGGTACCGCAAGGCTCAGTGCTGGGACCCCAGTTGTTTACAATATATATTAATGACTTAGATGAGGGAATTAAATGCAGCCATCTCCAAGATTGCAGATGACACGAAGCTGGGCCGTAGTGTTAGCTGTGGGGAGGATGCTAAGAGGATGCAGGGTGACTTGGATAGGTTAGGTGAGTGGGCAAATTCATGGCAGATGCAATTTAATGTGGATAAATGTGAGGTTATCCACTTTGGTGGCAAAAACAGGAAAACAGATTATTATCTGAATGGTGGCCGATTAGGAAAAGGGGAGGTGCAACGAGACCTGGGTGTCATTATACATCAGTCATTGAAATTGGGCATGCAGGTACAGCAAGCGGTGAAAAAGGCAAATGGTATGCTGGCATTCATAGCAAGACGATTCGAATACAGGAGCAGGGAGGTACTACTGCAGTTGTACAAGGCCTTGGTGAGACCACACCTGGAGTATTGTGTGCAGTTTTGGTCCCCTAATCTGAGGAAAGACATTCTTGCCATAGAGGGAGTACAAAGAAGGTTCACCAGATTGATTCCTGGGACGGCGGGAATTTCATATGATGAACGACTGGAACGACTAGTCTTATACACGCTGGAATTTAGAAGATAGAGGGGGGATCTTATTGAAACGTGTAAAATCCTAAAAGGTTTGGACAGGATAGATGCAGGAAGATTGTTCCCAATGTTGGGGAAGTCCAGAACAAGGGGTCACAGTTTAAGGATAAAGGGGAAGCATTTTAGGACCGAGATGAGGAAAAACTTCTTCACACAGAGAGTGGTGAATCTGTGGAATTCTCTGCCACAGGAAACAGTTGAGGCCAGTTCATTGGCTATATTTAAGAGGAAGTTCGATATGGCCCTTGTGGCTAAAGGGATCAGGGGGTATGGAGAGAAGGCAGGTACAGGGTTCTGAGTTGGATGATCAGCCATGATCATACTGAATGGCGGTGCAGGCTCGAAGGGCCAAATGGCCTACTCCTGCACCTCTTTTCTATGTTTCTACACTGTACACCCATTTAGAAAACCATGGATTCTCCCAAGTCCTGTCTTTTATAGATACTAAAAACCATGTATAATCAGAACAACACACACAAAATGCTGGTGGAATGCAGCAGGCCAGGCAGCATCTATAGGAAGAGGGCAGCATCCTCTTCCTATAGATGCTGTCTGGCCTGCTGCATTCCACCAGCATTTTGTGTGTGTTGCTTGAAATTCCAGCATCTGCAGATTTCCTCGTGTTTGCGTTTATAATCAGAACAAAACTTGCTTGCTTTACATTCATACACTAATGCCATAAAAGGCAAGCAATTTAGGTTCTGCTTTCAATGCTTGCTGTGCTTGTGTGTCAATCATTATCTTAACTTCAGTTTATATCCAGAACCTTTACTACTCTACCCAATAAGAATCTAGTAATGCCAGTTGTGAGAATGTAGCTGAACCTCCGGAAGTACTTTGCAGATGTGCAAAATTCCACAACTTTTATCTGAAGTGGTACTAACTGACATCATCCCAAATAACTCAGCCCTATTCTTGTCATAAGAAACCAGGGAAAATAATTTAGTTGAACTACCAAAAGTTCACATTCAATACTGTAACACTATTACAGCACTAGTGACCCAGGTTCAAATCCTGCCACTCTCTGTAAGGGGTTCCCATATTCTCCCCGTGACCGCATGGCTTTCCTCCAACATTCCAAAGAGGTCCCGGTTAGTAAGGTAATTGGTCATCTGGGTGTAATTGGGTAGCACAGGATCATTGGGTTGTTACAGTGCTGTATCTCTAAATGAGTAACAATAAATTCTGGCCACCACAATATAGGAAGCATATGGGGGCTATGGAGAAAAAGGTTTACCAGGATACTGCATGAATTAAAGGGTATGAGCTACAAGAAGTTGGACAGACTAGGGCTGTTTTCTCTGAGTGGCAGAGGCTGAGAGGAGATCTAATAGAAGTTTAAAAAACTATGAGAGGCAGAGATAAGAGCCTACAGCCAGTGTGCTTTCCCCACCCCTCCCCAGGGTTGAATGTCTAATAGCAAAGGGCATGCACTTAGGGTGGGAGGGAAAGTTCAAAGGCAATTCAAAGAATGTTTCACCACCCCACCCCCCCCAACCTCCACAAAAGTACAGAGAGTGGTGGGTACCTGCAATGTTCTGCCAAGGGTGGTGATGGAGACAGATACAATGGAGGCATTTAATGTACACTTGAGATAGGCACATGAATGTACAGATAATGAAGGGTTGTGGACCATGTACAGAAAAAGGATTTGGTGTCATTAATTAATTCACAACACCATGGGCCAAAGTGCCTGTCCCTGTGCTGTACTTTTCTATGTACCAATTCTACTGATCAAAGTAAATTTATTATCAAAGTACATATACATCAGGCCGGCTGGTGGTGTAGTGGCATCAGCACTGGACTTCAAGGCAGAAGGTCCTGTGTTCAAACCCAGCCAGGTCCCAACCTGGGCAGCAGCAGCATCTGCGCAGAAGAAAGGCCTGGCAATCCATTTCTGTATCTTGCCATGAAAACCCTATTGTCCATGAAGTCACAAAGAAACCAGAAACCCCAGATCAACAACACTTACTGTGCAACACAAAGCTTACGTTGCTGATAATCAGCAGAAGCACAAAGTCATCAAGGCAATAAAACAATACAGGGACAAGATTCAGACTCAGCTCTCCACCAACACACACAGCAAGGTCTGCACACCATCGCATACTTCAAAGCTAAATGCAGTGGAGTTTCTAACATTGCTGCCTCGCTCCCAGATGAGCTAAATAATTTTTTTTACACTCGATTTGATGTTGCTAACACTGAGCTCCTGAGGAGACCGACAGCTGAGGAGACCGACAGCTGATGTGACCTGCACCTTAGTTATCTCTGAGGCTGAAGTACGCAGGTGTTTCCAACGAGTGGACATTCGCAAGGCTGCGGGACTGGACGGCATCCCAGGGCAGGTACTCAGGATGTGCACAGCACAACTGACAGGTGTGCTTACAGACATTTTTAATCCCTCCCTCTCCCAGTGCAGAGTGCCCTCTTGCTACCATTGTTCCACTACCTAAAAAGACCAAGGTAGCATGCATGAACAACTGCCATCCTGTCACATTCACCTCAATAATAAGCAGATGCTTTGAGAGGCTGGTCAAGGACTACATCTGCAGCATGATACCACCCACACTGGACCCCAACAATTCACCTACCGACACAACTGATACGGATGACACAATAGCCACAGCTCTACACACCATTCTTACACTTCTGGAAAAGAAAGATGCTTATGTGAGAATACTGTCCTTGGACTACAGTTCAGCATTCAACACCATAAATCCCTCCAGGCTCAACAAGAAGCTCAGAGACCTCAACCTTCACCCTGCCTTGTGTAGCTGGACCCTGGACTTCCTGTCAGATGACCGGTAGGTGTCAAAAGTAGGCTCCCTTACCTCTGCCCTTCTGACCCTTAACATAGGAGCACCCCTGGGCTGTGTACTAAGCCCTCTCCTTTACCCTCTGTACACCCACGACTGTGCCGCCACCCACAGCTCCAATCTACTAACTAAATTTGCTGACGACACTATACTGATTGGCCTAATCTCAAGTAATATTGAGGCAGCCTAGAGAAGTCATCACTCTGACACAGTGGTGTCAAGCAAGCAACCTCTCCCTCAATGTTACAAAAAAAAACAAAGGAGTTGGTTGTGGACCACAGGAGGAATGGTGGCAGGCTAACCCCTATTGTCATCAATGGATCTGGGGTTGAGAGGGTGAACAGCTTCAAGTTCCTCAGCATAGACATCACCAAGGATCTCACGCCTCTTTCACCTCAGGCAGCTGAAGAAGTTTGGTACGGACCCTCAAATCCTAAGAACTTTCTACAGGGGACCACTGAGAGCATCCTGACTGACTGCATCACTGCCCGATATGAAAACTGTACTTCCCTCAATCGCAGGACTCTGCAGAGAGTGGTGCAGACAGCCCAGCACATCTGTTGATGTGAACTTCACGCTATTCAGGACATTTACAAAGACAGGTATGCAAAAAGGACCCAAAGGATCATTGGAGACACAAGTCACCCCAACTACAAACTGTTCCAGCTGCTACCATCCAGGAAACAGTACCACAGCATAAAAGCCAGGACCAACATTCTCCGGGACAGCTTCTTCCACCAGGCCATCAGACTGATTAATTCATGCTGACACAACCGTACACCCTATCCTCACTATAGGGGTCTTCAGACTATGCGGATTCACAGTTATGCGAGGAACCTATTTCTACCAACGTTTCATTATATGCGTCCAAAACTCACAGTTATGCGAGGAGCACTGCCTTCCCGCCAATACAATTCAGGTGCGCACACCTCACAATATCACTCCCGCCAGTCTCGCACTGGTTTTGGCAAGATGTGGATGTGCGATCTTAAACTTTTGTTGGTTTTACCTATGGTGCAGTAATTTTGTGCTTGAAATATTTAACTATGCCTCCCAAGCGTCCAATGTCATGTCTTGGGCCGTCAGCCAAGCGGCAGAGAACCGCTTTAACACTTGAAAAAAAGTTGGAAATTATAAACAGCGCGGCATCAGCTGAAGGTAACACAGCTCTGGGACGCTACTGTCGGGAATAGAATCTTGCTTTTAAAGTTCTTTTGTTGCTTGACGATGCGCCAGCACATCCTAAACATTTGGACAGCATTCATCCTAACATAACAGTGCGTTTCCTACCGCCTAACACAGCATCGCTGATTCAACCACTCAACCGGTGTCATCCACATTCAAGGTGTACTTACTGACTGACTTACTGACTTGCTGATCTATGTATTTATTTATTTTTATGGCAAACTATCCCTCAGATGCTGCGAGCAAAAGACGATTTGGAAAATTCTGAGAGTTTACCAACGGTGAGAGAATGGTGGAAATCAGAACACTTGGCACAAATGGGGATGGACATGGACCCAGGTTTAGAACGGAGTCAGCATTTCAGTTGTTCCCTGCCGTCAACCCTTCTTCCCTACAAGCAAATTTATGATGAAAAACAAAATGCTGCCAAGCAAACAACCCTCACCACCTTATTCAAATCACTGTAATCTTCTGCTGCCGGCAGTTCTAAGAGTTCTGTGAGTCTTCCTTCACCCCTTGCTGTGCTTGATATGATCCTGACGACCACAACCATCCACCTTATCTGTGTAAAGCTGCCCAACACCACAACAACCACTCATTTCCCGGAGCGAACACACCTGTCACTGTTGGTGAGTACTGTACACCAAAGGATGTTAACTTTCTATGATTTATTACACTGAATATTACCTTAAATTGATACAATACAAATATTGTCTTGTAGTACTGCTTTTGTGTTGTATTGGTATGAAAATGTGAATAAATTACAAATAAAACATATTTAGGAAGCCCTCTGGAACACATCCCTATTTTCTCCATTTAAATAATTATTCACATTATGCGTCAACTTCAAGGAACGTATCCCCCGCATATAACGAGGATAGGGTGTATTTCTATGTTATACTGACTGTCCTATTGTAATACTATTTATTATAAATTACTATAAATTGCAAATTGCACATGTAAACGGAGACATAACGTAAAGATTTTTACCCCTCATGTATTTGAAAGATGTAAGTAATAAAGTCAATTCAATTCAATTGAAAGATCACACCAACTGGGCATACAACCAGCGTGCAAAACACAACAAATACAAAAAGAAAGAAACAGCAATAATAAATATCAAGAACATGAGATAAAGAGTCCTTGAAAGCGAGCCTATAGGTTGTGGGAACAGTTCAGTGATAGGGCAAGTGAAGCTGAGTGAAGTTATCCCCACTGGTTCAAGAGCCTGATGGTTGAAGGGTAGTAACTGTTCCTGAACCTGTTGGTGAGAGTACTGAGGCTCCCGTGTCTTTTTTCTCATGGCGGCAGTGAGAAGAGAGCATGATGGTGGATGCTGCTTCCGTATAGATGTGCTCACTGGTAGGGAGAGTTTTACTGGGCTGTACCCACTACATTATGTTGGATTTTCCGTTCAAGAACATCTGTGTTTCCATACCTGGCTGTGATACAGCCACTCAATATACTCTCCAGCACACATCTACAGAAGTTTGTCAAAATTTTAGATGTCATGCCAAATCTTCGTAAACTCCTAAGGAAGTAGAGGCACTGCCAAGCATTCTTCATAATTACACTTCAAAGTTCTAAGTAAATTTATTATCAAAGTACATATATGCAACCATGTACAACCCTGAGATTCATTTTCTTCCAGGCATACTCAATAAATCCATAATAGGATAATAACCATAATAGAATCCATGAAAGACCTCACCAACCTCGATGTTCAACCAGTGTGAAAAAGGCAACAAACTGCACAAATTCAAAATAATAACAATAAACAGTATGCATCAAGGTCATGAGATGAAGAGTCCCTGGAAGTGAATCCATAGGTTGTGGGAATACCGTGCCTATACAAAGAATTCACTCCCTGCTCTGGAAGTTTTCATTTTTTTTGTCTTATAACACTGAATCACAGTGGATTTAATTTGGCTTTTTTGACATTGATCAACAGAAAACGACTACTTTGTGTCAAAAGTGAAAGCAGATTTCTACAAAGTGATCTAATTACAAATATAAAACAAAAAAAAACTGATTGCATAAGTATTCGCCCCCCCCCCCCCCCTTTAATATGACACACCAAATCATCACTGGTGCAGCCAACTGGTTTCAGAAGTCACATAATTAGTTAAATGGAGATCACCTGTGTGCAGTCAAGGTGTTTCAATTGATTGTAGTAAAAATACATCTGTATCTGGAAGGCCTAACTTCTGGTGAGTCAGTATCCTGGCAAAAGCTACACCATGAAGACAAAAGAACACTCCAAGCAACTCCATGAAAAGGTTTTTGAAAAGCACAAGTCAGGAGATGGATACAAGAAAATTTCCAAGTCACTGAATATCCCTTGGAGTATAGTTGGAGTCAATCATCCCACTGATGGGTGAGTCCAGAACCAGAGGCCACAGTTTAAGAATGAGGGGTAGGCCATTTAGAACGGAGTTGAGGAAAAACTTTTTCACCCAGAGAGTGGTGGATATATGGAATGCTCTGCCCCAGAAGGCTGTGGAGGCCAAGTCTCTGGATGCTTTCAAAAAAGAGATGGATAGAGCTCTTAAAGATAGTGGAATCAAAGGTTATGGGGATAGGGCAGGAACTGGATACTGATAGTGGATGATCAGCCATGATCACAGTGAATGGCGGTGCTGGCTCGAAGGGCCGAATGGCCTACTCCTGCACCTATTGTCTACTGTCTATCATCTATTATCAAGAAATGGAATGAATGTGGCACAGCTGTAAATCTGCCTAGAGCAGCCCATCCTCAAAAACTGAGTGACCATGCAAGAAGGGGACTAGTGAGAGAGGCCACCAAGAGACCTATGACAACTCTGGAGAAGTTACAAGCTTCAGTGGCTGAGATGGAAGAGACTGTGCATACAACTACTGTTGCCCAGGTGCTTCACCAGTCACAGCCTTATGGGAGAGTGACAAAGAGAAAGCCACTGTTGGGAAAAAAAACTCAAATGAAATCTCAGTTAGAGTTTGCCAGAAGGCATGTGTGAGACTCTGAAGTCAGCTGTAAGGAGGCTCTAAGATCTGATGAAACAAAATTTTAGCTTTTTGGCCATCAGACTAAATGCTATGTTTGTCATAAATCGCACATCATCAAAAATACAGCATCCCTAATGTGTTGGTGGTGGTTGCATTGTGCTGTGGGGATGCTTCACTGCAGCAGCCCTGGAAGGCTGGTGAAGGTGCAGAGTAAAATGAATGCAATAAAATACAGGGAAATCCTGATGCAGTCTACAAGAGAACTGCCACTTCGAAGGAGATTTGTTTTCCAGCAAGACAATGACCCCAAGCATAAAGCCAAAGCTACACAACAATGGCTTAAAAACAACAAAGGTTTAATGTCTTGGAGAGGACAAGTCAGAGTCCAGACCACAATACAATTCAGAATTTGTGGCTGGACTTGACAAGGGCTATTCACTTATCATCCCCGTGCAATCTGACACAGCTTGAGCGGTTTTGTAAAGAAAAATGGGGAAAAATTGCAATGTGCAAAGCTTATAGAGATCTATCCATACAGACTCAAGGTTACATTTGCTACCAAAGGTGCATCAACTAAATACTAACTTTGGGGCGGGGGGGGTGCCGAGTTATTATGCAATCAATTATAGTGTTCTTAATAATTGTAATAAATTTAGACCAATTTGTAGAGATGTGTTTTCACTTCGACATGAAAGTCTCTTCTGTTAATCAGTGTCAAAAAAGCCAAATTAAATCTACTGTGATTCAATACAATAAAACATGAAAACTTCCAAGGAGGGGCAAATACTTTTCATAGGTACTGTATTTCAGTGATAGCAGAATGAAGTTATCCCCTTTGGTTCACGAACCCGTGTCTGAAGGCTAATAACTGTTCCTGAACCTAGTGGTGTAAGTGTCTTGGAGAGGACAAGTCAGAGTCCAGACCTCAACACAATTCAGAATTTGTGGCTGGACTTGACAAGGGCTATTCACTTATCATCCCCGTGCAATCTGACACAGCTTGAGCGGTTTTGTAAAGAAAAATGGGGAAAAATTGCCCCATTGGATGCTGCTTTCCTGCGACAACGCTGCATGTAGATGTACTCGTCGAAGAGCTTTATCCATGATGAACCAGCATGTATTCACTACCTTTTATAGGTTTTTACATTCAAGGGTATTGGTATTTCAATACCAGGCTGTGATGCAGCCAGCCAATATACTCTCCATCCCATGTCTACAGAAGTTTGTCAAGGTTTTAAATATCATGCCCAACCTCCATGGAAAAAGCTGCTTGTACTTACCCTATCTATAACCCTCATAAGTTTGTATACATCTATTATATCTCACCTTATTCTAAGCACCAGGAAAAAGTCACAGGTCAAAGTATATTATCAAAGTTTGTATACTATATACAACTTTAAGATTCGTCTTCTTGCAGGCAGCCACAAAAGAAACACAATAGAACCCAATAAAAAGCCCCAGACAACAAAGACCATCAAACACCCGTGTGAAAAAAGCACAAATTATGCAAACAATAAAAAAGTATACAAATAACACACAGAACATTAAACGCAGAGTCTCTTAGAGACCACATTCACAGAGCCAGTTCAGGACTGAGACAAGTGAAACCAGTGCTCTATGCTGGGAGGACATTACCCGTAGAGGACGAGGCCATATCCACTACCTTCGGTAGGATTTTCCATTTAAGGGCATTGGTGTTTTCAAACCAGGCTCTCTAGCACACATTTACATTGGTGCTACAAAGTTTGTGAACCCTGTAGAATTTTCTCTATTTCTGCAGAAATATTACCTAAAATATGATCAGATGTTCATGCAAGTCCTAAATCTAGATAAAGAGAACCCAATTAAATAAATAACACCAAAAAAATTATACTTGTTCATTTATTGAGAAAAATGATACAAATGTATTTAGATTAGATTCAACTTTATTGTCATTGTACCGAGTACAGATACAAAGCCAATAAAATGCAGTTAGCATCTGACCAGAAATGCAAAGAATAGTGTTATTTACAAAATAACTGCGAATAAGAAGTAAGTGCTACAGCACACAAATATAAAAGTACTGAGACAGTACAATATGGGTGCAATGCTGCTTAGCGCTGTGATGTGAGGTTCAGCAGGGTCACAGCCCCAGGGAAGAAGCTCTTCCTGTGCCTGCTGGTGGGGGAGCGGAAGCTCCTGTAGCGCCTACCAGATGAGAGGAGAGTAAAAAGTCCATGGTTGGGGTGAGATGCATCCTTGATAATGCTTTTCACCCTGCCCAGGCAGCTTTTACAGTAGGTGTTCTCCATGGTAGGCAACTGGGTGCCGATAATCCGCTGGGCAGTTTTCACCACACGCTGGAGTGCTTTGCGGTCCAATACGGGACAATTGCCATACCACACTGAAATGCAGTTGGTGTGTATGCTCTCAATGGTACAGTGGTAAAAGTCCGCAGGTATCCTGGGACAGAGGTGAGCTTTCTTGACACTCCGCAGGAAATAAAGGCGCTGTTGCGCCTTTTTGATCAGGCTGGAGGAGTTCAGGGACCTGGTGAAATCCTCAGAAATGTGGACACCAAGGAATCTGAAGCTTGATACACACTCCACTACAGCTCCGTTGATGTAGATGGAGACGTGAGTGTGGCTCCTAGCATGCCTGAAGTCTACAATGATCTCCTTGGTCTTCTGGGTGTTAAGGGCCAGGTTGTTGTCGGCACACCACGCGGCCAGGTGCTGGACCTCGTCCCTGTAGGCAGTCTCATCATCCCCTCTGATCAGGCCAACCACAGTGGTGTCATCTGCAAACTTGATTACGGAGTTAGAACCATCTACAGTAATAGAGTCATTGGTGAAAAGGGAGTACAAAAGAGGGCTCAGCACACAGCCTTGAGGCACACCGGTGTTCAGGGTGAAAGTGGAAGAGAAGAGGTTGTCTAACTTAACTGATTGGGGCCTGTTTGTCAGGAAGTCCAAGGTCCAATTGCAGAGGGATGAGCTGATACCAAGCTGGCAATGGGAAAAGTATGTGAACCTTTGGGGTAATGCCTTCTATAAAAGCTTTTTGGAGTCAGATGTTCCAATCAATGAGATGAGTTTTGAGGTGTGGGTTGGAGAAGTGTCCTGCCCTATCAAAAAGACGCGAAGGAAAAGCATTCCAGGATGTATATTGTATACATTTCTGACATTGAATTGCACCTTTGAACAAAGTCCGGTTACTGACAGAGGCTGCTCTTCAAGAAAAAAATCTGCTTATGTGCACCATGCCTCAATCAAAACAACTTTCAGAGGACCTTAGAAGAATTGCAGAGATGCATGAAGAGGGAAAAAGCAACAAAAGCATTTCTACCGATCTGAGTGTTCATCACTCCACAGTAAGAGAAATTGTCTACAAACGCAAGAATCTCAATACTGTTGCTACTCTCGCTAGGGGGGCATCCTGCAAAGATCACACCAACAGCACAACGTGCAATGCTGAAGGCGGCAAAAAAGAACCCAAGGATTACAGCAAAAGACCTGCAGAAATCTCTAGAAGTTGCTAAATTCATGTGTTCATGGAAGGACACCACAAAGGAAACCACTGTTTTCCAAAAAAAAACACACAAAACAAACAAATTGTTGCATGTCTCAAGTTTGCAAAAGACCACCTGGATGTTCTACAATGCTTTCTGGGACAATGACACAGAATTAACTTTTTGGCAGAAATGTACACTGCTGTGTTCAGAGGAAAAAAAGGGCACTGCACACCAACACCAAAACCTCATCCCAACTGTGAAGCTGAAAGACCTAAAGGTACACAATTCACTCGGACTAGAGGAACTGCACCCTAGAGTTCTGAAAGAGGTAGTGTTAGAGACTGTGGTGACATTAGAAATGATCTTTTAAAAATCATTGGAATTGCAAATGTTACTCCACTCTTTGAGAAAGCAGAAAGGCAGCAGAAAGGAAATCAACCAGTTAGCCTGACCTCAGTGGTTGGGAAGATGTGAGTCAATTGTTAAGGATGAGGTGATGGAGTACTTGGTGACACAGGACAAGATAGGACAAAGTCAGCATGGTTTCCCTCAGGGAAAATCCTGCCTGACGAACCTTTTGGAATTCTTGGAGGAGATTACAAGTAGAATAGATAAAGGGGATGCAGTGGATATTGTATATTTGGACTTCTAGAGGCCTCTGACAAGGTGCCACATATGAGGCTGTTTACCAAGTTAAGAGCAAGAGCAACAGCAAGGATGTGATGCTGAGGCTTTATAAAGCACTGGTGAGGCCTCACCTTGAGTATCATGAACAGTTTTGGGCCCCTCTTCTGAGAAAAGATGTGCTGGCATTGGAGAGGGTCCAGAGGAGATTCACAAGGATGATTCCAGGAATGAAAGGGTTATCAAAGAGGAAAATTTGATTGATCTGGGTCTGAGCAATGAGGAGGGATCTCATTGAAATCTTTCAAATGCTGAAAGGCCTAGACAGAGTAGATAGCAGGGGAATCTAGGACAAGATGGCACAGCCTCAGGATAGAGGGGTGCCCTTTCAAAACAGAGATGCAGAGAAATTTCTCTAGCCAAAGGGTGGTGAATTTATGGAATTTGCTGCCACATGGAGGCCAAGTCGTTGGGTATATTTAAGGCTGAGATTGTTAAGATTCTTGATTGGACATGGCATCAAAAGGTACAGGGAGAAGGCTGGGAACTGGGACTGAGGAGGAGATGGAAAAAAGGATCGGCCATGATTGAATGGCAGAGGAGACTCGATGGGCCAGATGGTCTAATTCTGCTCCTTGTCTTGTGGTCTTATGAAGCATGGTGGAAGAAGCATCGTGGTTTGGAGCTGCTTTGCTGCCTCAGGGCCTGAACAGCTTGCAATCATTAAGGGAACAATGAATTCAAAATTGTATCAAGATATTTTACAGGAGAATGTCAGGGCAGAAGTCCGTCACCTGAAGCCTAATAAAAGCTGGATAATGCAACAAGACAATGATCCGAAAGGCAAGAAGAAATCAACAACGGAATGCTTTAAAAGAAAATTTGTATTTTGGAATGGCCAAGTCAACGTGCTAACCTTAATCCTTTAGACATGTTGTAGAAGCACCTGAAGCAAGCAGTTCATGAAAGGAAGCCAACCAACATCCCAGAGATTTTTTTTTTGGCGTGTACATGCGTGCGTGTGCGTCTGCGCATGTGTGTCTGCGTGCTATGTTGGCAGGACAATGTCTTTTTCCTGCCTTTACAAGGCACGGAGCGAGAGCGAGAGACAGACACTGTGTGGTGCACCACTCCTCACACAGACATTTTGCAGTATTTTCCCCTTTATTTTACAAGGTCGAGTTGCAATCTCAACACTCAACCTGACACGGATGGAAAGCGTACTCGGGAGTGGACCCGACTGGGTTCGAACCCGGGAACCTCCATTCCAGAGTCCAGCGCTGATGTCATGGCGCCACCAGCTGGCCCCAACATCCCAGAGTTGAAGCAGTTTTGTAAGGAGTAATGGCCTAAAATTTCTACAAGCCAATGTGCAGACTGATCAAGTTACCAGAAACATTTGGTCAAAGTTATTGCTGTACAAGGAGGGGGTCACACAAGTTACTGAAAGCAAAGGTTGACATACTTTTTCCAACAAATACGTGTAATGTTGGATCATTTTTTCCCAATAAATATATGAACAATAATGTTTTTTTGGTTATTTATTTAATCAGGTTCTCTTTATGTAGTTTTAGAACTTACATGAAGATCTGATCACATTTTAGGACGTATTTATGCAGGAATAGAGAAAAATCTGAAGGGTTAGGGTTCATACACTTTCTAGCACCATTGTACAGAAGTTTGTCAGAATTTTAGAGTCATGCTGAATCTTCGCAAACTCCTAAGGAAGTGGAGGTTCTGCTGTCTTTCTTCATAATTACACTTGTATGCTGGATCCAGGACAGGTCCTCTGGAATGATAACACCCAACGAATTTAAAGTTGCTAACCCTCTCCACCTCTTATCCTCTGATGAGGACTGGTCCATTCACCTCTGGTTATCTCTTCCTGAAGTCAAAGAGCATCCCGATGTATGTACCTTTACTGTCCAGATGTTCCAGGGTTGAGTGAAGAGCCAATAAGATGGCAATTGCTGTGGACTTGTGGCTGAGCCCAAGGAATCCAAAGTCGCTGACCCTCTCCACCTGTTCCCCAACAAGGACCACCGCCTGGACCTCCCAGGACTTGCTGACATTGAGTGAGAGGTTGTTGTTGTGGCACCACTCAGCCAGATTTTTAATCTCTCCCTTACATGCTGATTCGTCACAACCTTTGATTCACCCACAGGTGTGGTATTGTCAGCAAACCTGAACATGGCATTGGAGGTTGGCCTAGCTACATCTATCCAATACCTGAATTCTTCATTTTCTCTTGCACCCACCCTTCTCCTCTTCTTGCTTCCTAGAGATCCGATCCGAACAGTGCTTTCAGTGCAGCTCCTGCACTTCCTCCAATCTAATGCATGACAGTCAATGTTAACAATGGGGTTTCACTCACAGTTAAGAAACCACATGGTCTCCCACAGCTACCCTGATTATGCTTCGTATGATAACTTTACAAGGTACCTGCGCTCAAGTCCACATAAATGATCCTGAGTTTTTCTATTGCTGCCATTTTAATTCTTTATCCCACTCTGACCTCAGTCTGTGGCTTCCTGCACTGTTGTTACATCAACGAACATTTCATCTTCCACCTGGACAAACTGCAACCTTCTGGACTCAATATTGGATTTTCTGACTTTAGGTAGCTCACTCTTTATCTCTTTCAGAATTGTCTGGTTCTGCCTGTCATCATTTTGGTTTGATGTTTCGTATCTGTTTGTTTATTCTGTCCCTTAACTTTGCCATTTACGACACACTGCACTGACAAAGCAGCTTAAAATGCCACCCCCAAATTAACCCTTTTGGTCTTACCCTATCAGAGAGAGATTCTCTTTGTACTTCCCACCCCTCCTTCACCCTCTCTGCCATGGAAAAATAACCTGTTTCTCTTTCCCATTTCTGAAGGATTCTGAACCTGAAGTGTTATTTCCTTCTCCTCCTACAGATGCTGCCTGCCCTGCTGAGTGTTTTCAGCATTTTCTGGTTTTATTTCTGTTTTTGCACCCAAAGAGTGAGATCTATCAGGACAACAGCAGGCAAGCTCTTTAGTCAGAGGATACTGAATCTGTAGAAATCACTGCCACAGACAAGGGTGGAAGCCAAGTCAATGGGTATATTTAAAACAGAGGTTGATAGGTTCTTGATTAGTCAGACTGTCAAAAGTTAGAGAGAAGACATGAGAATAGGGTTGAGAGGGATAACAAATCAGCCATGATAGAATGGCAGGGCAGACTCCATGGACCAAATAGCCCAATTCTGTTCCTGTGTCTTATGGTCTGAAACAGCTTTGCAAATTGGGTGAAACAGACAGTTGAGTGCAGTGAACAAGGTAGCTGCAATGTGCTGGAGGAGAATGGCCCACGGTTTATGATCAGTTTGCAGATTACTTCTACGAATCTAACATGCAGCTGTTCATTGTGGATAAGTACAGACACACAGCTGAACTTCTTCAGTATGCCCTGAAATCACGTCACTCATTTGCCCATTAACAAGCACAATTCGACATTTTAGTACTGAGGGAGTGACAGAGCTTCCATTTCACATAAAAGTTAAAATGAGGACCATCGGTCCTCACCGGTGATCACAGAAGATTCCCTGACATAGTCGGCAGACGTACAGCAACAAGGAAAACAAGGAAGTGTGTGACAAGAGACACAGTCAGGCAAGAGGCAAGATTTGGGGGGCAGATCTCTCACTATATAAAAAAAAAGTGTATGGCCTCTCATTTGTCTATAATGTCCCTGTTGTTTCACGTAGTCTGGACCACATGGGTTTCCTCCCACAGTACGTTAGTTGTTTAATTGTAAATTGTCCTGTGATTAGGCTAGAGTTAAATAGGTGGGTTGTTGGGCAGTGCAGCTTGTTGGGAAGAAGGGACTGTTCTATGTCGAATCTCAAATACATTTTGAACCCCCTTGGCATCTCATTATTCACAGCCTCCAAACCCAAAAATGTCCCTTTGCTGGTATTTTGCTCTCCATCCTTTAATCAACCTGAAGGGTCTTGGCTTAAAACATCGACTCTTTATTCCTCTGCATTGATGCTGGCTGACCTGCTGAGTTTCTCCAGCATTTTCTGTACATTTCTGTGGATTTCTAACATCTGCAGAATTCCGCAAATTCAATGTGCAATCCGTGCCAGTACACCACTCCCATTACCATTTGCTCTAATTTTGGTTAATAATCTCATGTGAAACCTTATAAATTTCCTAAAGCCCACCAACTCTCTCCTCTCGTTTCTCTTCCTAGCTCTAATCTTAAAAAAATTCAACAACAGCTTTCAAAAAAGATCAAAGTTGATACTGATTATTCTACTATTTTCAAATGGCTTATTACCACTTCCTTGGTAATACATTCCTATGGCTTTCCTATCCACTGAGTCAGGGTCACAGGTCTACAGCTCCCTATTTACTTTCTCCCTCCTTTCCAAAATGATTGGTTACATTTGCTATCTTCCAACCTGAGAAAACAATTCTGGATTTTATGGAATTCTACAAGGTGACAACCGGTGCATCCTCTGTGAAATCATGTGAGAATCAAACTGATAACAGAAAGCACAAAGAGGTCAAACAAGAAGCATTCTGGCTGCTAAAGGAAGGAGGAACTACAGAGGCCCCAGGCATAACCTTCCAAACATCTACAGATTCAGGAGAGGCATTCAAGCTGTGGAAAACAGGAATATTAAACCTTCATTCAAAAAGAAGGGATAGTGTGTTTTATCCCTGTACAACAGACGAGTTTAATCTTAGTGTTGAGAAAATTCTAGGAACAATCAGCTAGAAATATGGGTCGAGAAATTACAGATGGAGTTTAATCCAGACAGGAATGAGGAGTTGCACTTTGGGGGTCAAATACATATGGTGAGTATACAGTAAATGGCAGGATCGGTGTACAGAGAGATCTAGAGGCACAAATCCACACCTCCCTGAACATGACAACACAATTAGATAGGTGGTTGAAATGTTAAGCATATGAAAGCTGGGAAATCGTGATACCGTTAAATAAAACTTTATACAGTTAATATTATAGGCACTCTGATCACTGCATTACAGCAGGGGTCCCCAACCTTTTTTGCACTGCGGACCAGTTTAATATTGACAATATTCTTGCAGACCCGCCGACCCGGGGGGGGGGGGGGGGGGGTAGGGTTGCCAACGGACAAGAGTAGCAGTCAAAAACGTTGTTTACCCCGAGAAAGACTACAATGACCGTGAAGCCTTGCGCGGGCACCAGTGCGCATGCATGTACGTGCCCATTTTTTTCTACAAATCGTTTCTGGTGATTCTGTTCGGGGGTGTTAATCACGACCGGAATATAGGTGTTAAGTAGCTAATACACTCAATTTCATTTATAAAAAGGGTTTATCTAATGAATTTAATATTATTTTCCTCGCATGAATATAGTGATAAGTCAATTATCAGGGGAGGACAGGGGAGCTTGAAGTAAGTGTTGAACGAACTTCCAGTAGAAGTGGTAGAGGCAGGTTCGATATTATCATTTAAAGAAAAATTGGATAGGTATATGGACAGGAAAGGAATGGAGGGTTATGGGCTGAGTGCAGGTTGGTGGGACTAGGTGAGAGTAGCATTCAGCAAGGACTAGAAGGGCAGAGGTGGCCTGTTTCCATGCTGTAATTGTTATATGGTTATATAAGGCACTTGTAAGTCAATAGCATCGTAACATTTTAAATAATGTTTGGATACTAAACACACCGCATATTTTCCCCGTATGAACATATAAAATCATTGCAACACACCAATATCGCTGAATCAGTGGGAGCCTTGGGCTTATTTCCCTGCAACAAGACGGTCCTATCGAGGGGTGACGGAAGACAGCGATACTCGAAGGGCGTTCCTTACATCCAATCTATTCCGCAATTTCATTTTCGTTGCATTCATTGCAGAGATATGTTTGAAATGGAAGCAACGTTTTCAGTGCTTTTGTGGCTACCTCAGTATATTTAGCCTTGACTTTGATCTGGAATGCCGGCACAGATGTTATATCAAACATACTTTTCAGCCCACCGTCATTTGCAAGCTCGAGGAGTTGATCTTCTTCCCCCGTTGACATGGATGACGCATGGGTAATGACCTCGCGTGCATTCAAGCTCAACAGTGTACGTGACAAGGAATGAGGAAAGGTGCAGCTGACTCATATCGCCAGATCATATCGTTTCCTCGCGGGCCGGTCCGCGGCCCAGTGGTTGGGGACCGCTGCATTACAGGATTGATGTGGAGGCTTAGGAGGGAGCAGAAATGGTATATCTGGAGTGACTGGACAAATTTGAACTGGAGTGTCTGAAACAGAGGGGTGAAGCTATAGAAGTTAATAAAATTATGAGAGGCAGAGGTAGGGTAGGAAGCCTGAGTCCACAGATAGGGTAGGAAGGTAGTGTCTTTTTCACCAGGGTGGAGATATCAAATACTAGGGGCCACAACTTTAAGGCAAGAAGGGGACGGTTCAAAGATTTGTGCAGTAAGTTTTTTTTCTTGTTTACACACAGGTGCCCAGGAGGTACTCCAGAGGTGCTGGTGGAAGCACTTGCAATATCAATATTCAAGAGGCATTTAAACAGGCACATGAGCAGGTGGGGATGGAAGAATATGGACCACCTGCAGTACTTCAATTTAGCATCATAGTTGGCACAGGAATGATGGGCCAAAGGGCCTAACCATGTTCTATAATCAAGAACAGAAATGGTTGTCACTTTGAGAAGTGGGAATCGATCAGAGAAAGCCAACATGCATTTGTTTAAGGTAAATCACGTCCAATTAAAAATATAGTCATGGAACACTATAGCACAAAAACAGAACCTTCAGCCTATCTAGTCTGTGCGAAACTGTTATCTGCCTGGGTTCCATCAACCTGCACCTGCATCACCGTACTTCATACCCCTCCCATCTATGCACTGATCTGAACTTCTCATAAATATTGCAATTGAACCCACATTGTTTTCTTGAAGTACAAAGAGAGACAATGAAGTACTTGCAGTTGATCTTGTATGCATAGGATCCAAAAGGCATATGATAAAGTGCAATGTGATGGAATCACCATCATGACTGAAGATCATGGAATGAAACAGGATGTAGCAGTGTGGATGGAAAATTGGCTGTGAGACAGGAAACAGAGCATTGCAGGAAAGGCTGTTTACCTGAGCTAGCATGAAAGTGTACAGTGCATTTCTTCAGGAGTGGTATTTGGATCATGCTTTTCATATTACAGTATTAATGGATTGGATTTGGTTGTGCATCATTAAGGACCCCCACCATCTAGAACATACTCTCTTCTCACAGCTTCCATCAGGAACCTCAGGACGCACACATCAGATTCAGGAACAGTTATTACCCCTTAACCTACAGGCATTAACTTCCCGCAACCTCACTCACCCTAACACTGAATTGTTCCCACAACCTATGGGCTCACTTTCAAGGACCCTACAACTCATGTTCTCTATAGTTATTGCTTGTTTGTTTGTTTATTTATTTACTAGCTTGGTGTTTTTCTCTTCGTTTTGTATTGTATTTGCAGTTTGTTGTCTGTCCTACATTGGTTGTCTCGTATGCAGTTTTTCATTGATTCTACTGTGTTTCTTTGTATTTAAACCATAAAACCACAGGACACAAGCAGAATTGGGCCATTCAGCCCATCCAGTTTTTTCTACCATTCCATCATGGCTGATTTATTATCAACCCCATTCACTTGCCATCACCTCAATCTCTGATGCCCTCAATGACCTTACGAATCAAGAACCTATGAACCTCTGCTTTAAATCAAAAATGGGCACCACAGTAGTGAGCGATTAGCTCAGAGCAGAGATCAGAGTTCAATTCCAGTGTCCTGTAAGGAACGTCTGTACATTCTCCCCATGGAATGTGTGGGTTTTCTCCGGGTGCTCCGCTTTCCACCCACAGTCCAAAGACATACTGGGTAGGTTAATAGGTCATTGTAAAATTATCCCATGATTGGGTTAGGACTAAATTGGGATTGTTCAGGATCACTGGGTGGTTTGGCTCAAAGTACCTCTAAATAAATTAAATAAGTATACCCAATGACTTGGCCTCCGCAGCCATCTGTGGCAATAAATTCCAGAGATTCACCACCCTCTGGCAAGAACTTCCTCCTCATCTTTGTTCTAAATGAATGTCCCTCTACTCTGAGGCTATGCCAACTGGTCCTATTTACTGCGTACGCCTACAAGAAAATGAACTTCAGAATAGCATATGGTGAAATATATGTACTTTGATAATAAGTTTACATTGAATTTTGAAATTTATCAATTCCTAAATCTGCCGATGACATAAAATTCAGAAGCAAAATGCAATGAGGAAGATTGTGGCAGACCTCAAGGAGATGTCAACGGGCTGGTGGAAGCAGAAATTCAATGCTGAGAAATCTAAAGTGTTACATTTTGCAGAAAGAATGGAAAAGACAATATAAATTTGAGGGCATGATGCCCAAGTGTGTAAGAGGACAGAGAGCATGTGCACAGTTCATTGGCTGTGGAAAGACAGGTTGAGAAAGTTATTAAAAAAGGATCTTGGACACGAGTTCAACAAGGAAATTACAATAAATGTTTAATACATTGATTTGGCCACAACTGGAGCATTGAGTCCTGTTCTAGGTGCCGAACACTTGGTGAGATATAAAAGTTTTAGAAAGGGTGCAAAAATTCCAGACTTCAGTTACGTAGGTGGTCTGGTGAAGCTGGAAAGAAATCACTGCTGCTGGTAGATGGCTGAAGAACAAGTACACACAATGAAGGTAACTGACAAAAGAAGCAAATAGAACACAAGAGATTTTTTAAAGAGAAAAATCACAGCAAATTTCAAGAAAATGGAATGTACTGCCACAGGTAATAATAGAGGCAGATTTAACTTTTGCACTCAAATAGAAAGTTGGGTATCATCCGACAGGAAAGTATTTTCACAGCCACGTGGTTAATGGCACTAGCAAGGTTGCTCACACGTGGAGATGGTTATTGATAGGCAGAGGGCCTCCTTCTGCACTGCGATTCTCAGTTGGTGTTTCCTCTGCCTTCTCGTCAACTGTGGTTTAACTTTTTGTAAAAGTATTAACTCCAGAATTCCACTGAAAAAATTGTGCAAATTTGGGCTTTGTGTTATCAGATTATAGTGACAGGATTTTCATTACACTTTATTGCCATGTAATAAAAGCCTAAGTGTTACTGCTGAATAGAAACCCTGAGAATTTGCATTCCAGCCTCCTGATGCCTTTATTGATAAGAGTCAGAAACTAGTACAAGGCCAGAAAAGAAAATCAGACCTGCTCCACACACCCAAACAAGCCTTTCATCTCTAGAGCAGGGCATCCCAAAACATCGTCCAGATAGTGAAAACACACACACACACAATGCTGGAGGAACAATGCTGCAAGGGAATAAACTGTCAACATTTCGGGCTAAATCCTTCATCGGGACTGGAAAATGATGCGGGGATGGGAAGGAGGACAAGCTGACAGATGGCAGATGAGACCAAATGAGATTGAAAGTGGGTAGGTGGGGGAGGCAGGTGAAATAAGAAGCTGGGAAGTGATAGTTGAGAGAGATAAAGTGCTGAAGAAGGAATCTAATAAGAGCAGACAATGGACCATGCAAGAAAGGGAAGAACACCAGAGGGAGGTGTTGGGCAGGTGAGGAGAAGAGAAGTAGTAAAATGGGAATCAGAATTTGAAATAGAAAGAGAAGAGGGAGGGAGAAGTTACTGGAAGTTAGTGAAATCGAAATTCAAACCATCAGGTTGGAAGCTACCCAGTCAGAATACAAGGTGTCGCTCCTCCAACCTGAATGTGACCTCATCATGGCAGTAGATGAGGCCATACATTGACACAAGACCATAAAATACAGAAGCAGAATTCAGCCACAATCTTTGATGCCCTAACTAATCAAGAACCTATCAATTTCTGCTTTAAAATATACCAAATGATGTGGGCACCACAGCTGTCTACAGCAATGAATTCCACAGATTCAACACCCTCTGGATAAAGAAATTCCCTCTCATATCCGTTCTAAAGGAGCATCCTTGTATTCTGAGAATGTCTCTTCTGGTCCTAGACTCACCCACTATTGGAAACATCATCTCAATCTAGGCCTTCCAATATTCAATGAGATTCCTCCTCATTCTTCTAAACTCCAGTGAGTACAGGCCCAGACCCATCAAATACTTCTAATTCCCCAAATCCTTTTAATTCCCAGGATTCTTCTCATGAACCTCCACTGGTCCCTCTCCAATGCTAGCAATTACTTTATTAGATAAGGGGCACAAAACTGCTCACAATACTTCAACCGTGATCTGACCAATACCTTATAGCGGGGGTCCCCAACCTTTCTTCGCACCGCAGACCGGTTTCATATTGAAAATATTCTTGCGGACCAGCCGACCGGAGGTGGGGGGGGGGGGGCGTGTTCAGGTAGGGTTAAACTCACCTCAGCATATCTTTTACAGTTAGGGTTGCTAACTTTCTCACTCCCAAATAAGGGACAAAAGCAGCAGTCAAATCCTGACGAAGGGTCCCGGCCCGAAACGTCAACTGTACCTCTTCCTATAGATGCTGCCTGGCCTGCTGCGTTCACCAGCATTTTTCCTGTGTGTTGATGGAACACTTGTGTTTACCCCAAGAAAGACTATCATGACCATGAAGCCTTGTGTGGGCACCTGTATGCGCATGTGTGACATGCGCATGCACGTACATGCCAATTTTTTTTCCAAATATCGGTTTTGGCTTAATCTTCCCGACTACACTGTACATACATTATTTCTACTTTATATAGGCTATGTATTTATCATATCATTCCTGCTTTTACTATATGTTAGAGTTATTTTAGGTTTTATGTGTTATTTGGTATGATTTGGTAGGTTATTTTTTAGGTCTGGGAACGCCCAAAAATTTTTCCCATACAACTTAATGGTATTTGCTTCTTCGCTTTACGCCATTTTGGCATGAAAGGTTTCATTTGGCTTGAGTGGAAACTCCAGCAGAACAACATGAGAGAGGTCTGGAGGGGGATGAGGACCATCACTGGGTTCCAGCAAACTAGCAACAGAGGAGTGGAAGGTAGTGTGGACAGGGCCAATGAACTTAACCTGTTCTTTAACAGATGTGACATTGTGGCCCCTGCCCATCCCCCACACGAGTCATCTGTTTTCGGCCCCCAACCAACACATATTCCACTCTCCCCTCCTACTCCTCCTCACAGTCCCCCACCCTGCTCTCATGACTATACCCCTTCCACACATGAAACCACCACGGTGGGCTTCACAGCTGAACAGGTGAGAAGACAGCTGAAACGTCTCAACCCAAGCAAGGCTGCAGGACCGGATGGTGTCAGTACCAGGGTGCTCAAAGCCTGTGACCCTCAGCTATGTGGAGTATTTCACCATGTCTTCAACCTGAGCCTGAGGCTCCGGAGGGTTCCTGTATTGTGGAAGACATCCTGCCTCGTCCCTGTGCTGAAGACGCCGCGCCCCAGCGGCCTCAATGACTACAGACCGGTGGCATTGACCTCCCACATCATGAAGACCCTGGAGAGACTTGTCCTGGAGCTGCTCCGGCCTATGGTCAGGCCACACTTAGTTCCCCTCCAGTTCGCCTACCAGCCCTGACTAGGAGTTGAGGATGCCATCGTCTACCTGCTGAACCGTGTCTACGCCCACCTGGACAAGCCAGCGAGCACTGTGAGGGTCATGTTTTTTGACTTCTCCAGTGCGTTCGACACCAACCGTCCTGCTCTGCTGGGGGAGAAGCTGATAGCGATGCAGGTGGATGCTTTCCTGGTGTCATGGATTCTTGATTACCTGACTGGCAGACCACAGTACGTGTGCTTGCAACACTGTGTCCGACAGAGTGATCAGCAGCACTGGGGCTCCACAGGGGACTGTCTTGTCTCCCTTTCTCTTCACCATTTACACCTCGGACTTCAACCACTGCACACAGTCTTGTCATCTTCAGAAGTTTTCGGATGACTCTGCCATTGTTGGATGCATCAGCAAGGGAGATGAGGCTGAGTACAGGGCTACAGTAGGAAACTTTGTCACATGGTGTGAGCAGAATTATCTGCAGCTTAATGTGAAAAAGACTAAGGAGCTGGTGGTAGACCCGAGGAGAGCTAAGGTACCGGTTACCCGTTTCCATCCAGGGGGTCAGTGTGGACATGGTGGAGGATTACAAATACCTGGGGATACGAATTGACAATAAACTGGACTGGTCGAAGAACACTGAGGCTGTTTACAAGAAGAGTCAGAGCCGTCTCTATTTCCTGAGGAGACTGAGGTCGTTTAACATCTGCCAGACGATGCTGAGGATGTTCTACGAGTCTGTGGTGGCCAGTGCTATCATGTTTGCTGTTGTGTGCTGGGGCAGCAGGCTGAGGGTAGCAGACACCAACAGAATCAACAAACTCATTCGTAAGGCCAGTGATGTTGTGCAGATGGAACTGGACTCTCTCACGGTGGTGTCTGAAAAGTCCCAGCAAATACGGGACAGTTGGCAACCCTATGTTCAAGTTCAACAGTGCGTGACAGGGAATGAGGAAAAGTGTAGCTGAATCATATAGTTTCCTCGCGGCCCAGTAGCACATGCTTTGCAGCCCGGTACCAGTCCGCGGCCCAGTGGTTGGGGACCACTGCCTTATAAAGCCTCAGCGTCACATCCTTGCTTCAATGTTAAGTCAGAATGGGAATGGCAAGTCGAAGTGAAGTGAACCAGGAAATCCCACTTTTTGTGAACGGAGTGAGTGAAGATACTCAACAAAGTCCTTCAATCTTGGCCATGCTTCACAGATGTAGAGGAGGCGACACCAAGAAGCACCGGATAGAGTAGACAACACTGCATTTGCAGGTGAAGTGTCACCTCATTTGGAAGCACTTTTGGGGCCCTGAATAGTAGTGAGGTGTAGGGACAGGTGTAAGTGGCAGGAGAGATATCATTAGGGAGGGACAAATGACATGGGAATGAAATGAAACAAGACAATGAAACCACAGTAGCACACAGCAAGGTCATAACACATAACAAGCTAGATGATGTGTTGCAATGATGTAAGTAAAAGGTTAACGACTGGCTCCAAGGCAACTGGGAGAAATTTCCAATGTAGATAACTCTGGCTTGGTACTGTTATGGTAAATAACCCACCACTAGCCTTTTGCAGGCACACAGGGATCTTGGTTTATTGCTCACATTGGAAAATACAGGTAATTTATCATAACGCTGCCTGGACTCGAGCAAGGGTCCCCAACCTTTTTTGCACCGCAGACCAGTTTAATATTGACAATATTCTTGCAGACCGGCCGACCCGGGGGTGGGGGGGGGGGGGGGGATGTTCAAGTAGGGTTAAACTCACCTCAACATGTCTTTTACAGTTAGGGTTGCCAACTTTCTCACTCCCAAATAAGGGACAAAAATAGCAGTCAAATCCCGGGACACTTTACTCCTGGGAAGACTACCATGACCATGAAGCCTTTCGCGGGCACCTGTGTGCGCATGCTCTTACGTACCGATTTTTTCCCCACATATCTGTTTTGCCTTCAACTTCCCGATTATACTGTACATACATTATTTCTACTTTATACAGGCTGTGTATTTATCATATCATTCCTGCTTTTACGATATGTTAGTGTTATTTATTTTCAGTTTTATGTGTTATTTGGTATGATTTGTTAGGTTATTTTTTTGGGTCTGGGAATGCTCAAAAATTTTCTCCGTACAAGTTATTGGTAATTGCTTCTTCGCTTCACGCCATTTCGGCACGAAAGGTTTCATAGGAACGCTCTACCTTACCGGGGGAAATATGGGACAATAGCACCCAATAGTCAACGAGAATTGGAAGAGCAAATCTGCAGAGAGATAGCAGGCAACTGCAGGAAACATAAAGTTGTGGTGGTAGGGGATTTTAATTTTCCATATATTGATTGGGACTCCCACACTGTTAGGGGTCTAGATGGTTTAGAGTTTGTAAAATGTGTTCAGAAAAGTTTTCTAAATCAATATATAGAGGGACCAACTAGAGGGGAGGCAATATTGGATC
Source organism: Mobula birostris (assembly GCF_030028105.1). Taxonomy (NCBI): domain Eukaryota; kingdom Metazoa; phylum Chordata; class Chondrichthyes; order Myliobatiformes; family Myliobatidae; genus Mobula; species Mobula birostris. The sequence goes on along the minus strand of NC_092371.1, from coordinate 89,978,866 downwards.
TCCTGTTAGGAAACGAGTTAGGACAAGTGACGGAAGTCTGTGTACGGGAGCACTTTGGTTCCAGTGATCATAACACCATTAGTTTCAACTTGATCATGGACAAGGATAGATCTGGTCCTAGGGTTGAGGTTCTGAACTGGAAGAAGGCCAAATTTGAAGAAATGAGAAAGGATCTAAAAAGCATGGATTGGGACAGGCTGTTCTCTGGCAAGGATGTGATCTGTAGGTGGGAAGCCTTCAAAGGAGAAATTTTGAGAGTGCAGAATTTGTATGCTCCTGTCAGGATTAAAGGCAAAGTGAATAGGAATAAGGAACCTTGGTTCTCAAGGGATATTACAACTCTGATAAAGAAGAAGAGGGAGTTGTATGACATGTATAGGAAGCAGGGGGTAAATAAGGTGCTTGAGGAGTATAAGAGGTGCAAGAAAATACTTAAGAAAGAAATCAGGAGGGCTAAAAGAAGACATGAGGTTGCCTTGGCAGTCAAAGTGAAGGATAATCCAAAGAGCTTTTACAGGTATATTAAGAGCAAAAGGATTGTAAGGGATAAAATTGGTCCTCTTAAAGATCAGACTGGTCAGCTATGTGCAGGAAATGGGGGAGATCTTAAATAGGTTTTTTGCGTCTGTATTTACTAAGGAAACTGGCATGAACTCTATGGAATTAAGGGAAACAAGTAGTGAGATCATGGAAACTGTACAGATCGAAAAGGAGGAGGTCCTTGCTGTCTTGAGGAAAATTAAAGTGGATAAATCCCCAGGACCTGACAGGATGTTCCCTCGGACCTTAAAGGAGACTAGTGTTGAAATTGCAGGGGCCCTGGCAGAAATATTTAAAATGTCACTGTCTACAGGTGAGGTGCCAGAGGATTGGAGAGTGGCTCATGTTGTTCCATTGTTTAAAAAAGGATCGAAAAGTAATCCGGGAAATTATAGGCCAGTAAGTTTAATGTCGGTAGTAGGTAAGTTATTGGAGGGAGTACTAAGAGACAGAATCTACAAGCATTTGGATAGGCAGGGACTTATTAGGGAGAGTCAACATGGCTTTGTGCGTGGTAGGTCATGTTTGACCAATCTATTGGAGTTTTTCGAGGAGGTTACCAGGAAAGTGGATGAAGGGAAGGCAGTGGATATTGTCTACATGGACTTCAGTAAGGCCTTTGACAAGGTCCCGCATGGGAGGTTAGTTAGGAAAATTCAGTCGCTAGGTATACATGGAGAGGTGGTAAATTGGATTAGACATTGGCTCGATGGAAGAAGCCAAAGAGTGGTAGTAGAGAATTGCTTCTCCGAGTGGAGGCCTGTGACTAGTGGTGTGCCACAGGGATCAGTGCTGGGTCCATTGTTATTTGTCATCTATATCAATGATCTGGATGATAATTTGGTAAATTGGATCAGCAAATTTGCTGATGATACAAAGATTGGAGGTGTAGTAGACAGTGAGGAAGGTTTTCAGAGCCTGCAGAGGGACTTGGACCAGCTGGAAAAATGGGCTGAAAAATGGCAGATGGAGTTTAATACAGACAAGTGTGAGGAATTGCACGTTGGAAGGACAAACCACGGTAGAACATACAGGGTTAATGGTAAGGCACTGAGAACTGCAGTGGAACAGAGGGATCTGGGAATACAGATACAAAATTCCCTAAAAGTGGCGTCACAGGTAGATAGGGTCATAAAGAGAGCTTTTGGTACATTGGCCTTTATTAATCAAAGTATTGAGTATAAGAGCTGGAATGTTATGATGAGGTTGTATAAGGCATTGGTGAGGCTGAATCTGGAGTATTGTGTTCAGTTTTGGTCACCAAATTACAGGAAGGATATAAATAAGGTTGAAAGAGTGCAGAGAAGGTTTACAAGGATGTTGCCGGGACTTGAGAAACTCAGTTACAGAGAAAGGTTGAATAGGTTAGGACCTCTATTTGATAGAGGTATATAAAATTATGATGGGTATAGATAGAGTGAATGCAAGCAGGTTTTTTCCACTGAGGCAAGGGGAGAAAAAAACCAGAGGACATGGGTTAAGGGTGAGGGGGGAAAAGTTTAAAGGGAACATGGGGGGGGGGCTTCTTCACACAGAGAGTGGTGGGTGTATGGAATGAGCTGCCAGACGAGGTGGTAAATGCGGGTTCTTTTTTAACATTTAAGAATAAATTGGACAGATACATGGATGGGAGGTGTATGGAGGGATATGGTCCATGTGCAGGTCAGTGGGACTAGGCAGGAAATGGTTCGGCACAGCCAAGAAGGGCCAAAAGGCCTGTTTCTGTGCTGTAGTTTCTATGGTTTCTAAGGGCGGTCCCGTATGGGACAAACCAATTTAGCTGAATATACGGGATGTCCCGGCAAATACGGGACAGTTGGCAACACTATGTTCAAGTTCAATAGTGCGTGACAGGGAATGAGGAAACGTGCAGCTGACTCCTATCGTTCCCTCACGGCCCAGTAGCACATGCTTTGCAGCCCAGTGGTTGGGGACTGCTGGACTAGAGAGCCCAAGTTTGAGGGAGAGGTTGGCCACACAGGATCATATTTTCCCCCAGGATTGGGGATTCCAAAACTAGAAGGCACAGATCCCAAGGCAAGATTTGAAAGAGACCCGCTGGTAGTGAGTACCTGGAATGAGCTGCCAGAAGTGGCTGAGGGGGGTACAACTGCAATGTTTAAGAGCCATTTCGATAGGGACCTGGAGGGTTATGGGTCGAACCAGGGTAATTGGGTATAGCAGGAAGGATGCTGTGACCAGCATGGACCAGTTGGGCCAAAAAGTCTGTTGCCATGCTGTATTATTCTATGTATACAAGACAATTCCTATTACAATCATAAACACAAGAGATTCTGTAGATACTGGAAATTCAGAGCAACACACATAAAAAGCTGGAACTCAGCAGGTTGAGCATCATCTTGGATGGGAATAAACAGTCAGCATATCAGTCCGAGATCCTCCATTAGGACTTATGACGGGTCTCAGTCCAAAATGTCAACTGTTCATTCTTTCCATAGATGCTGTCTGACCTGCTAAGTTCCTCTAGCATTTTGTGTATGTTGCTCTTAATACGATCACTTCATTCAAATAGTCTCATCACTCACAACTAATACCAAATTATTAGTATCAAACCTTTAGTGTTTATTCAAATCAAGGGATGCATCAAACACTAAGTGGCCTAGAAATGATTCAAGCAGACTTCAATTTTTTCTTAAATTCATTTCAGAAGATCAGAAGATGCTGGTGACTAAACCAGCATCTCTATCCATCTCTGCTTCTTGAATCACGTCACTTAATTGGTCATTTCTGAGGACAAACAATAACACTTCAAATCTAAAGCCAAGACCAGACTGAGTTAAGATGGCAAATTTCCTTTCCTGAAAACATTTGTAGAAAAAACCAGATTTAATGACAATCTGGTAATTTCAAGGTCACTTTAACTGAAACCAGATTTTTATCCTAAATGTATTAAATAATTTGAATTGAAATCTGTCAGATGTCATATTGGAAATCAAAATCATAATCATACCTCTAGATCAATAATCTACATATCTAGGTACTAATCCCGTAATCTAACAAGGTTACTAAAGCCCTACAATAGCTGATCAAACAAATCAATCTCTGTCACCTCTGGCCTAAAACCCGCCAGAGTAACTTAATATCAATTAAAGACCATAAGACATAGGAGGAAGATTCGGCCATTCAGCCAATATTAGGCCAATTGAGTCTGCTCTGCCATTCTACCATGGTTGATTTATTATTCATCTCATTCCTCTATACATTCTATACATCTTGCGTTAAAAAACTGCAGTATTAGAAACTATTTAAAGTTGCTGATTTCCTGTGGAGCTCATTAAAAGTTCTCAATCTCTCAGGTAGTTCATATCATGTAAACCTCACCAATCTGTTTAACCTGTAACTCATTCAGTTATCCAGCATTCTAGATTGAGGAAATTCAAGCAATCATATTCTTCAAGTTAGATCTCCTCGTCATGTATATGTTTCAGTTAGTAAGCTACCTCAAACATTGCCAATTCAGCCTTGACGCAGAGTGAAATGCTCCTACACTCTCAAAAAATTCTGTTGACAAAATCAAAGCTATCTTCAGTACTGTACAAGAATCTGAATTAAGAAGTGTCACAATGGCACCGGTGAACTACTTTTAAATATACCACTAAATATTGTTCTGAGATGTATGTGCATAAGATGATGAGAGGCATTGATCACGTGGATAGTCAAAGGCTTTTTCCCAGGGCTGAAATGGTTGCCACAAGAGGACACAGGTTTAAAGGTGCTGGGGAGTAGGTACAGAGGAGATGTCAGGGGTAAGTTTTTTTTTTACTCAGAGAGTGGTGAGTGTGTGGAATGGGCTGCCCGCAATGGTGGTGGAGGCGGATATGATAAGGTCTTTTAAGAGACTTTTAGATAGGTACATGGAGCTTAGTAAAACAGAGGACTATAGGTAAGCCTAGTAATTTCTCAGGTAGGGCCATTTTCGGCACAAATCTGTGGGCCGAAAGGCCTGTATTGTGCTGTAGGTTTTCTATGTTTTTTTCTGTTTCTAAATATTCCTCTTTCGAATTACTCTTGCTGCATTCTGCAGTATGTAATTTCCCTCTAAGCAATGTACTTTTCAATCAACTTAACAATCTACAGATTTCAAGATTGTTTGAAGGTTTCGGCGGACCAGACAGGTATAGCACCTTTACATGGACAAAGGTTCATTGTCAAGGCCAGAAGAGAGGCAGAGAGGGGAGCTTAAAACCAGGCTGAAACACAGAGGGATGAGGCCTTCTCTATGCAGCATCTTGTTAGCAAATATGCAGTCGATGGAGTACAAAATTGAGGACCTGAGGGCAAAATTGCTGAATCGGAGGGAAATGAAAGATTGCTATGTTCTACGTCTGAGCGAAACAGCCGTCTCCCAACATGCCAAAATGGTCAAACTGAAGGCTTCTCGATTTACTGAATGGACTGAACTATTGATTTGGACAAAGCAAAAGGTGCTGGTGTGTGTTTCATAATAAACTCTTGATGGTGGTCAGATGTGGCACTTTTGTCAAACTCATATTCCCCCAACGAACAGTCAAATGTCAGCCATTCTATTTACCTAGGGAGTTCTCCTCCATAATCCTGACCGCAGTTTACATATCACCAGCAGCCAACTGTAATCAAGCACTGGAGATACTGTATGATGCCGTCTCCAAACAAGAAATAGTCCATTCTGTTGCATATCAAATCATAGTTGGAGACTTCAACCAGGCTTGTTTGAAGAAATCCCTGCCCAATTACCATCAGCATATATCCTGGAGCAACAGAGGTTCCAACACACTAAATCATTGTTATACTAGGATAAGGAATGCCTACCATTTCATGCCTAGACTGCATTTTGGTAAATCTGATCACTTGGCTGTCCTTCTCCTACCTGCGGACAGGCAGAGGAAAAAAGCAAAATTTCAGAGATTAGGACAACAAGGAGGTGGTTGCGGAAGGCAGAGGAGCAGTTAGGAATTGCTTTGAGTCGGTGGACTGGACAATGTTCAAAGACTCATCTGTGGATCTGAATGAATACACCATGTCTGTAATGGACTTTATTTCAACAGTTGTCAATAAGCATGTAGCTACAAAATCAGTCTTCCCCAAACAAAAGCCCTGGATGAACTATGAGATCCCTAATCTGAAAGGCATTCAAGTCTGATGACCAAGAAAGTTACAAGAGGTCCAAGTACATCTCCAGAAAGCCACCTCACATGCAAAGTGGCAACTCTGGGCTAGAATCAATGAAGGATGCTCAGCAATTGTGGCAGGGCTTGAATACTATCACATTGCAGGGCTTAGATACTATCACCATTTATAAAGTTAAATCAAGCTATATAGGCGATAACAGGGCTACACTTCTAATTGAGCTCAATGCCTTCTATGCTCACTTTGACTGTCAAAACGTGGAGGAACCATCATGAACTCCCACATCCCCCGATGATACTATGATTCCAGTCTCTGAGCAGATGTGCAAGCAGCCTTCAGGAGGGTGAACCCATGAAAAGCATTCAGCCCAGACAGGATACTTGGCCAAGTATGAAAGACCTGTACTGATCAACTGGCTGGAGTGGTCACTGAGATCTTTAACCTCTCGCTTCAGCAGTCTGAAATACCCATCTGCTTCAAGCAGGCTTCAATCATACCAGTGCCCAAGAAAAGCATGGTGGCTTACCTCAATGATTATCACACAGATGCACTTACCTCCACAGTGATAAAGTATTTTGAGAACATATCAACTCCTGCCTAGGAGTGACTTAGATCCAGTAAAATTTGCCTACCAGAGGAACAGGTCCACAGCAGGTGCCATCTCATTGCCTCTCCACTCAATGGTGGAACATCCGGACAGCAAAGATGCATACATCAGGATGCTCTTTGTCAACAATAGCACAGCATTCAATACCATCATCCCTTCAAAACTAATCAATCAGCTTCAAGACCTTGGCCCCAGTACATCCTTGCGCAATTGGATCCTTGATTTCCTCACCTGCAGACCCCAATCAGTCTGGATTAGCAACAATATCTCCTCCACAATCTCCCTCAGCACAGGTGCACCACAAGGTGGTATGCTTTAGCACCTGCTCTACTCACTTTACACTTACAACTGCGTGGCACAGCTCCAGTGATATATTCAAGTTTGCTGACACCACTGTCACAGGCCAAATCAGAGATGGTGATGAATCAGCATATAGGAGGGAGATTGAGTGGTGCCATAACAATAACCTCTCACTCAATGTCAGCAAGATCAAGGAGCTGATTACTAACCAGAGGTACATGAGCCAGTCCTCATCGAAGAATACGAGGTGGAGAGGGTCAGCAACTTGAAATTCCTCAGTGTTATTACTGCGGAAGACCTGCCCTGGGCCCAGAGTACAAGTGCAATTACGAAGAATGCACAGCAGCTCTGCGACTTCCTTAGCTGTTTGCAGAGATTTGGCTTGACATCTAAAACTTTGACAAACTTCTATAGACATGTAGTGGAGAGTATATTGATTGGCTGCATCTTAGCCTGGCATGGAAACACCAATGCCTTTGAATGGAAAATCCTACAAAAACGTAATGGATACTGCCCAATCCATCACACGTAAAACCCTCCCAAATATTAAGCACATCTACATAAAACACTGTCACAGGAAAGCAGCATCCATCATCAGGGACCCCCACATGCTCTCCTCTCGCAGCTCCCATCAGGAAGGTGGTACAGGAGCCTCAGGAGTCACACTACCAGGTTTAGGAATACTTTCTATCCCTCAACCATCAGACTCTTGAACCAAAGGGGACAACTTCATTCGTGTTCCCACAACCAATGGACTCACTTTCAAGGACTCTTCATCTCATGTTCTCAATATTTATTGCTTTTATTATTTCCTATTGTAATTACAGTTTGTCTGCACTCCGGTTGAATGCCCAAGTTGGGCAGTCTTTCACTGACTCTGTTATGGTTTACTATTCTATAGATTTACTGAGTATGCCCACAAGAAAATGAATCTCAGGACTGTAAATGGTTACATATGTACTTTGATTATACATTTACTTCAAACTTTAAACAGCAGTGCTCAAAATAATAACTTTTCTGATAAAGCAACTCAGTAGCAGGTACAGCTTGGAGAAATTAAAATAGTTTGGGGAGAACTGCTTCTTTTCAATAAACTATGATACTCCAAGGCCAGGATTATTATCATACTATCCCCCCCCCCCTTCCCCAACACCCCAAAATTGGTTGAAACTCCTCAGAGAAATGACAGAAGGAACCTACAATCAGTATAATGAAGAGGCCGGACCACAGGGCATCATTAATACGACACTCATCCTTCCACACCTGGAAGTTAGAACACAAGGCAGATTTAGAGAATAATCTGAACTGCCAAGGTAACTCAGAACATATTCCCAATATATCCTTGCGTTCCTCCAAATCAATTGTACAATCAGAAAGAACAGAGAAGCTTTCAGCCCAAAAGGCCGGTGCCAGATGAAAGATCTATTCCATTAGCCCTGTCCTCCTCTTGCCAGCTGCCAAGCATCCCTCTTTCCAACTCACAAATGAGAGCAACGTAACTGCCCTCCAACATTACATGTGATAGCTCACTGGGCAGAGGTCAATTAGGAACACTGGCACTGGCATCCACAGCCTATATCAAAACAGATTAAAGATTTGCTCTCTTAAATGTTCCTTTTGAACCTGATTCCACATCCCTTTCACACCATGCATTCCAGATCATAACAAATTCATGCAAACAATTTTCCTCTTTTTCACCTATACCTCTGCTTCATTTGCCAACTCACTCTGGTTATTGACACTAATAGTTGCTTCTTTGCTCCTTAAAACTTAAAATCCCTCTACTGATATCTACATAACCACAGAGAAGAACAACAAAGATGGATGGTCAAGGACATGAGAGTTTACGACTAGACGGCACAGATTAAGGTGGGTGGGGAAAGATATGACAGAGGTCTTAGGGACAAGATTCTCCCACTTGGGGTGGCGACCACAAGACAAAGGAGCAAAGTCAGGCCATTCTGCCCCTCAAGTCTACTCTGCCATTCCATCATGGCTGATTTATTATCCCTCTCAAGCCCACTCTCCTGCCTTCTCCCTGTACGCTTTGATGCTCTTGCCAATCAAGAACTTATCAACCTCCACTTTAAATATACCCAATGACTTGATCTCCACAGCCACCTGTGGCAATGAATTCCACAGATTCACTGCCCACTGACTAAAGAAATCCCTGTTCTAAAGGGATGCTCCTCTACTGAGACAGCACCCTCCAGGCCTAGACACCCCAACAACAGAAAACATCCTCTTCACATCTACTCTATATCGGTTTTTTAATATTCAATGAGAATCTCCTTCATTCTTCTAAACTCCAGTAAGTAAAGGCCCAGAACTATCAAACACTCCTCAAACACTGACCCTTTCATTCACAGGATTATTCGTGTGAGTCTCCTCTGAACCCTCTTCAATACCAGTACATCCTTTCTCAGATCAGGGGCCCAAAACTTCCAAGTGCAGTCTGACCAATCCTTCATAAAGCCTCAGCATCACTTCCTTGCTTTTGTATTCTAGTCCCCTTGAAATGAATGCTACACTGCATTTGCCCTCCTTACCACTCACTGAGAGAGGGAAGGGCCAAGTGGATGGAACAGGAGCCACAATATGGGCAAGGAGTATTGGGAGGGGCTGAGGGGGGGGGGGACAGGCATGGTGCATGATGCAAAAAAAAAGAGCAATGAGTGAATAAAAGGTTACTGGGACATCATGAGGAGGGACATGGGTAAGGGAAGAAGAAACAATGAGTATACGGAAAGAGCTGCCGGGGAGGTGTGAGAGGTGGGTACAATTACATTTTCGCAGGTGGATGGATCCAAAAACTTCAGACCAGGGTTCCCAACTATTTTTATGCCATGGACCAACATTCCCCAGGTTTAGAGGAATATGAGCCAAATACAGATAAAAGAGACCAGCTCAAGGAAGTATCTTGGTTGTCATATGGACAAATTGAGCTAAGGAATCTGTGCATAGCACTGATTCCCCTGTTCACATGCCTGAAATTGCTCTCCTGAGCTTGCAAGGGTTTAAAACTGACAAAAGAAAGTTTATGTCCCATAATTCCAATTCTCCTACATTCTTTTAGATCACTTAAGAAATTTTGACATCTGGTCTGCTGAACTTCAGTCATAGAGCGCTAGAAACAGAAACAGGCCCTTTGGGCCCATCTCTCTGGTAAATTATTATTCTGTCTGCCTCTAAAGTGTCCAAATCTCCTCTAAATGTTATAATTATATCCACCACTGTCACCTCTCCTAAGATCTCTTTCCATATACCCACCATTCTCTGTGTGGGAAAATCTTGTCCCCAGATCTCCCTCAAAACTCTCCTCCCACCTTAAACCTGTGCCCTCAAGTCTAAAACTCTCCTACACTTGGTAAAGTCTGTCACATCCATTCTTGTTTCCCAACTTGCTCTTCCAAATGCTCCTGTTTGAACTGGACTTCATTATTCTACAAGGCCTTGTTCATTAATGCTGACGTCACCAACTGTCAGAGAGTTGACAAAGTGTCACTTACAAAATTATTGAACACTGTCTGGGCACAAAATCAGCTTTCAAATGGTCACACGAAACCCTCCCCCTCAGAATGGACCACTGCCTAAACTAGAATGCTGAGGACACCACCCTATGAGTTAACACAGAGGTACATTCCTGTTGCCCGCAGGATTTACTGTCCTCCTTAATCCCAATTCCAAAGGCTATTTGAGAAAGAATCTTCAAATTCCTCACATTTCTTCTACTCCATAATGTACGTTAATTCAAACCTTGGCAAGGAAAACAATTGTAAAGCAACTTAAAAGGAGAACATGAGGCAACAGAAGACAAACAGAGTTGGCACAATGAAGACTCATCACAAGAGGAAGTTGACAAGGGGGTGGAGCAAGCACCAGGTGGGGGACAAGATGATGGGAGAGGTAAGAAAGAGACTGTAAGACAAAAGAGCAGAATTAGGCCATTTGGCCCATCAAGTCTGTTCTGACATTTCTTTGTGGCTGATTTACTATCCCTCTCAATCCCATTCTTCTGCCTTCTCCCTGTAACTTTTGATGTCGATTAATCAAGAACCCATCAACTTCCCAGTTAAGTTCATCAAATGACTTGCCTTCCACAGCCATCTGTAGCAATGAATTCACCATCCTGTTGTGAAGAGGGGGTGGCTAGGAAGGAAAGGGAGGGGACCTGGAACACGATGCCAACAGAGAGGGGTGTGATGAGTCGGTGAAGATGATAGATAGATAGATATACTTTATTAATCCCGAGGGAAATTTGGTTTCGTTACAGCCGCACCAACCAAGAATAGAGCGTAAGTATAGCAATACAAAAACCCCCAACAGTCAAACAACAAAATACAAACTATGCCAGATGGAAAATAAGTCCAGGACCAGTCTATTGGCTCAGGGTGTCTGACCCTCCACTGGAGGAGCTGCACGTTCGATGGCCACAGGCAGGAACGACCTCCCGTGCCGCCAAGTGTTGTATCACGGTGGAATGTGGCCGAAGTCCAACAGTAAAAAGTTCAAAGGGGGTTAATGGGGATATCAAGAGGAGGGGCATTCAGGGGAAGGAAAAGGACTGAGGTAGAGGGCAACAGAGGACTGGAGCGGGCTGATATTGAGAGCCAAGGATGAGAGCAGGTTATGTGGTGAGGTGGCAGGAATGAGTCTGGGGACCACAGGCATCACAGCTAGTAGGTATTAGTGCAAATCCAGGCATGTGCTGGGATTGCAGCAGCAACATGGAACAGCAGTGGAAAGAAGGTCAGAGCTCAGGGTAGGGATAACAGGAAAAGGGTGACTGTGGATGAAGGATACAGCAGAGAAGGAAAGCAGGGTTACCAGACAACAAGCATCATTTACAGGAGCGAGTGGAACAGGCCTAGGGACCAGGTGACAGGGACACAGGAGGAGTCAATATGAGATGGGCAGGTAGGGGGCAAAGGTAATGGAATTAGGGAAGTTGAGCATAATAGGAACAATAGAGAATGGAGTGATAGGCTACAGAGTAGGTGGTAACCTGGATTGGAAAAGAGTGTTGGGGGAGCTGGTTTAGAGACCAATGCGTAACAGATTCGAGCCCATCAGACCAATGAGTTCATGCAAACCACATTGTCCACCTAGAAAAGCCCAACTTCTTTTCTGTACAGTCATAAAGAAGCTCCACCAGCCCTGTAGCTGATGGTCTCCAAAGATGCACTGAGGCAACTGGAAGGGTCAGGTTTATGGGCATGCAAGTGGGGTGCAAGGTGGGGATATGTGGAAGAGCTGGGAGATTGACGAGAGGGCAGGGAAGCACTGAGGGGGCTGGATCGTGTGAGAACAGGGTGTGGGATGTGGGGGAGATGGTGAGACACAGGATGTGTGGTGAGGGGTGGTGACACTGACAGGGGGGAGGTGGTGAGGACACAGAGGGCGATGGTATTACAGGATGGGGTGATATGGACGAATAGGGGTCCGGGAAGGCGGCGTGGGGGGAAGGGATGTTCCCGGCCGGGGGTCCAGCCCGCTCCATCCCCGCGCTCCCTCAGGTAGGCTGCACACTTGGTGAAGGTGCAGGAGGGTGGGGGGAGAGAGGCAACGGGCAGCAGCAAGTGGGTGGGATTAAAAAGTTACCACAAGTACTTACCTAAAATGGCCCCTGCCGCGGCCAAAACACAAACAGCTTTTATTTGGGAACTTTACTGCCGACGGTGCTCACACAGGCTCCAGCGCAACCCAACCTGCTAGCGGAAGCCCGCCCCCGCGAACTCACCGCCCGCCCACCAATGGCAGTGGCAGGGATTATTGGTTAGGCTGCCCGCCCTTCACAGGGTCCGCGACGCTGACTGGTCGGCGTGCGCCGCCCGTCAGAGCGGCATGGCAGCGTTTCCCGTTGGCAGCGGGTGCGGGCGGCGCGCGGGGGGCGGGGGCGGGGCCTGGCTCGCTGCATGTTCCATTGTGCATTTGCATTAGCGCCGGCCGCAGCAGGTACGGGTTCCGAGTGCAAACAAAGGCACCCTCCACCTGCACACCCCCTCGGTAACACACACCCCGCCAATGCAATCCTTGCAATCCCACCTTTGCTCCCCAGTTTAGCTGCAGCCTATTCCTCCTTTCCCCTCTAGCACATTGCTTCAGATCCACCAATCCCGTCCGCTTTTACTCATTTACAGCTGCACAGCAGCACTCCACAGAAAGCAAAAAAAACATTGCAATCCACGTCCTGCTCATGTTTCATTTCCCGGATGTAAAAAATGTCCTGCATTTTGTTGAAGGGTTGCGAAGAAAGCTCCGGGAAGTTTAAACTCCGGTGGCTGCAGTTGCAGAGAGAGCGCTTGGGCTTTCCATTCGAGGTACAGAATTCAGTGCAATCGCTGCATTGTGAACTATTCCCGACAGTCGCAGGCGACAACTTAATACACTAGGATATCTTACTCCTTAAGTACAGAAACAAAGACAAGATTTTTTTCGTTGTTTTCACTCAAATTTTACAAAGAGAAAGGATCCGTCTCAGATCTTCCATCATACACTATAATAACCAGAAGAAAACTTTCCCTCGTCTGTATTTAACTTGCTTTGGTTTGGTTTCAGTCAAGATTCTGGGGTTCCTTGTCAAGCTGACCACAGAAGGTAGCATAAGAAATAAGAACAGGAGTAGGCCATCTAGCCCCACCACCCCAACACGACCATGTGGGGCGGAGGGGGGGGGGTAGAGTCTCATCACTTACAAAAGGTAGAGGTTGCAGATGGAGATTGTAGACTCAGCTCCATCACGGGCACATCCCTCACGATCGAGGGCATCTTCGAGAGAAAGCACCTCAAAAAGGCAGCACCTATCATTAACACAAGGGAATCTGCAGATGCTGGAAACCCAGAGCAACACACGCAAAATGCTGGAGGAACTCAGCAGGTCAGGCAGCATTGATGGAAATGAATGATCAGCAGATGTTTCGGCCCAAGACCCTTCATTAAGGATCCTCGTCATCAGGACATGCCCTTTCCTCATTCCTACCATTAGGGAGGAGTCACTCAATGATTCAGGAACAGCTTCTTCCCCCCGACCATCAGATGTCTCAATGGACAGTAAAACATGCTCACGATTCCTTTTGTCGACACTATTTACTTATTTTGAAACTTACAGTATTTTTATGTCTTGCGCTGCTGCCACAAAGCAACAAATTTCATGAGCATACGATTTAGGAACAGAACTAGGCCATTCGGCCCATCGAATCTACTGCACCATTTCATAAGGGCTAATGGAATTTCCCTCTCGGCCCCAATCTCCTGCCTTCTCCCCCCCTCCCCCCCCCCCCCGTATCCCTTCATGCCCTGACCGGTCAAGAATCAATCAACCTCTGCCTTAAATATTTGTAAAGACTTGGCTCCGCAGCTGCCTGTAGCAAGGAATTCCACAGACTCACCACCCTCTGCCTAAAGAAATTCCTCCTCATCTCCATTCTAAAAGGATACTCCTCTATTCTGAGGAAACATCCTCACCACATCCACTCTATCAAGGCCTTTCTCCATTTGATGGTTTTCAATGAGGTCACCCCTCATTCTTCTGAATTCTAACCCAGAGCCAATGCAATGATATACATGATATAGAAATCTATCTATCAATGAATTACAGTATATGTTTATCGGAGATTTCTAAATGCCCCATGAATACTAACTACTTAATCCCTTTTTGACACTATTTTGTAATTTATAGCAATTTTGATATCTTACACCATACGACTGCTGCAAAACAACAAGTTTTACAATGTATGTCTGTAATAATAAATCTGATTCTGAATCCAATATCTTAATGTCCCAATAGTTCGTTTCTTTCTACCCTACTGCTTTCTGCTGAAATCTAAACACAAAATACTCTGCAGATGCTGGGGTCAAAGCAACACTCACAACACGCTGGAGGAACTCAGCAGGTCGGGCAGCATCCGTGGAAACAATCAGTCAACGTTTCGGGCCGAAACCCTTCGTCAGGACTGCAGAGGGAGGGGGCAGAGGGCCTATAAAGAAGGTGGGGGGAGGGTGGGAAGGAGAAGACTGGTAGGTTCCAGGTGAAAAACCAGTAAGGGGAAAGATAAAGGGATGGGGGAGGGGAAGCAGGGAGGTGATAGGCAGGAAAGGTGAAGAAGGAATAGGAGAAAACACTTGAATTCTCCAACTTCCGGTAATTCCCTCCCCCTCCCTTCCCCTATCCTTATTTCACTCTGCCCCCTCCCCCAGCTGCCCATCACCTCCCTCATGGTTCCGCCTCCTTCCACTACCCATTGTGTTTTCCCCTATTCCTTCTTCACCTTTCCTGCCTATCCCCTCCCTGCTTCCCCTCCCCCACCCCTTTATATTTCCCCTTACTGGTTTTTTCACCTGGAACCTACCAGTCTTCTCCTTCCCACCCTCCCCCCACCTTCTTTATAGGGCCTCTGCCCCCTCCCTCTGCAGTCCTGACGAAGGGTTCCCACCCGAAATGTTGACTGATCGTTTCCACGGATGCTGCCCGACCTGCTGAGTTCCTCCAGCGTGTTGTGAGTTCTGCTGAAATCTGTGTGGTTTTGGAGGCCTCCATTGGTCAGGGTCAACCATGAATGTTCAATCCAGCTGTCGAGATATGCAGGCCAGGGCAGTACAATACCGAGAGCAAGCTGTTGCCCGTGCAGCAAGCTCCCCCCTCTCTACGGGGTTGGAGATGAATCCAAAGGAACAGCAGAAACCAATACATTTTGGCACCAGCAGCATCCTCAACATAGGACTGCCTTAGGGAGTATCTGGCACTTTCCTCAGGGTTTGCTCCCGAGGCCTTCCCCATGAGTGGGTATAGCCGCAAGACAGCGAAGATTTGAGATCAGAGTTTTCCTTCCCTGAGATGAGCTGCTGACCACAGCTGATGAGTCCCAGCTCCCAAAGCGAACGCTTTTAAGGTATCAGTAACCCACCTTTGCCCCTTCTCCTGCCAGTAGAAACAGTTCTGCCCTGCTTGGTATAAAACATTTTACAGCCCAAGAAGTAATCCTGCCCACCATATCAATAAAATCAAACCAATCCCAACTGCCTGTACACGATTCATTCCCACCCCCCCAATCCCTGTCTGTACATGGTCCATATCCCTCAATCGCTGTCTGTACATGGTCCATATCCCCCAATCCCTGTCTGTACATGATCCATATCCCCCCAATCCCAATCCCTGTCTGTACATGATCCATATCCCTCAATCCCAATCCCTGTCTGTACATGGTCCATATCCCCCAATCCCTGTCTGTACATGATCCATATCCCCCCAATCCCAATCCCTGTCTGTATATGATCCATATCCCTCAATCCCAATCCCTGTCTGTACATGATCCATATCCCTCAATCCCAATCCCTGTCTGTACATGATCCATATCCCCCAATCCCTGTCTGTACATGATCCATATCCCCCCAATCCCTGCCTGTACATGATCCATATCCCTCAATCCCAATCCTTGTCTGTACATGATCCATATCCCCCAATCCCAATCCCTGTCTGTACATGATCCATATCCCCCCAATCCCAATCCCTGTCTGTACATGATCCATATCCACCCAATCCCAATCCCTGTCTGTACATGATCCATATCCCCCAATCCCTGCCTGTACATGATCCATATCCCTCAATCCCAAACCCTGTCTGTACATGATCCATATCCCTCAATCCCAATCCTTGTCTGTACATGATCCATATCCCCCAATCCCAATCCCTGCCTGTACATGATCCATATCCCCCCAATCCCAATCCCTGTCTGTACATGATCCATGTCCACCCAATCCCAATCCCTGCCTGTACATGATCCATATCCCTCAATCCCAATCCCTGTCTGTACATGATCCATATCCCCAATCTCTGTCTGTACATGATCCATATCCCCAATCCCTGCCTGTAAATGATCCATATCCCTCAATCCCAATCCCTGTCTGTACATGATCGATATCCCTCAATCCCAATCCCTGTCTGCACCTGATCCATATCCCCCCAATCCCAATCCCTGTCTGTACATGATCCATATACCCAATCCCTGCCTGTACATGATCCATATCCCTCAATCCCAAACCCTGTCTGTACATGATCCATATCCCTCAATCCCAATCCCTGTCTGTACATGATCCATATCCCCCAATCCCTGTCTGTACATGATCCATATCCCTCAATCCCAATCCCTGTCTGTACATGATCCATATCCCCCAATCCCTGTCTGTACATGATCCATATCCCCCAATCCATGTCTGTACATGATCCATATCCCCAATCCCTGTCTGTACATGATCCATATCCCCCAATCCCAATCCCTGTCTGTACATGATCCATATCCCCCAATCCCAATCCCTGTCTGTACATGATCCATATCCCCCAATCCCTGTCTGTACATGATCCATATCCCCAATCCCTGTCTGTACATGATCCATATCTCCCAATCACTGTCTATCCATGAGCCATATCCCTCAATACCAATCCCTGTCTGGCCATGATCCATATCTCTCAATCCCAATCCCTGTCTGTACATGATCCATATCCCCAATCCCTGTCTGTACATGATCCATATCCCCCAATCCATGTCTGTACATGATCCATATCCCCAATCCCTGTCTGTACATGATCCATATCCCCCAATCCCAATCCCTGTCTGTACATGATACATATCCCCCAATCCCAATCCCTGTCTGTACATGATCCATATCCCCAATCCCTGCCTGTACATGATCCATATCCCTCAATCCCAAACCCTGACTGTACATGATCCATATCCCCCAATCCCTGTCTGTACATGATCCATAAACCCAATCCCTGTCTGTACATGATCCATATCCCCCAATCCCTGTCTGTATATGGTCCATATCCCCCCACATTCCTGTCTGTACATGATCCATATCCCCCAATATCTGTCTGTACATGATCCATATCCCCAATCCCTGTCTGTACATGATCCATATCCCCCCAATCCCAATCCCTGTCTGTACATGATCCATAGCCCCCAATCCCTGTCTGTACATGATCCATATCCCCCCAATCCCAATCACTGTCTGTACATGGACCATATCCCCAATCGCTGTCTGTACACGGACCATATCCCCAATCCCTGCCGGCACATGTGCCACAGTCCCCACTTACTTGTGCCCAAACTGCACACATATTGGCCTCTGCAGCCACAGGGGGACCCACCAGTAGAGAACCCCTTAGGAAAACATCATTCTCGTTATAAGACGGGTGACTCGAAGTAGTAAGTAGGGTTGGTTGAGAAAGTGAAGTATGGTATCCCTAGATGGGGCCATAACAAGGGAGAGGGGTCACAGTTAAAAAAAGGGGTGGGTCATTTACAACTGAAAGAGGAGAATTTTCTTCTTACATGGAATTGTCAGGATTATATTATTAGGGCAAGGAAAGAAAGCAACTTTTAAGGTAATGGGGCAGATTGGTTCAAGAGGCAGCAGAGCATTCTCTTACCCCTACTCTCTCTGTGCTTAACCAATGGTATGAATGGAAATTGAGAAAGATGGGTGGGTGGTGCTCGGAGAGGGATTAACTGTGTGGACAGAATCACAGGGTGTGTGTGCAGTGCTCCCATGGTTTTGGCTTAGTGGGATTAAATAACATCAGTGTGGTGGAGAGTGACAGTGACTCCTGAAATGAATGCCGATTGTGGAAGTGAGATGCTGACAGCACCAATATTTCAGATCATTATATCCCAACCTTATCCGACTTGTTGTGGAGATTGAGAACAGACAATTCGCACGTATGATGTATAACTCTCAAGAGATGGGGAGGAAGGACACACCCAATCTGTGTCTCGTCCGTGGAGGATCTGTCTCGGTGAGTGACCACTTACCACAGAACATTCATTCCTGCTGCATCTTGACACTGTACCACCCTTCACAGAAATACTATTGCAGCTGTCCACATTCGTCAAGAACTCCAGAATTCCACCTGGCAGTGGGTTCGCACAGAATGTCCTGGAGTTGCTATGGGAAAGTAGGGTTCAGTCCTGTAGGATGGTTCTCAGACCAGTAGGTCACTCAGCTCATTACCAGATCCTTTAAACTCCACCAAGACCTTGGCTGGTGGTGAGAACAACCCCCCCCCCCAATCAAATCATTAGTACACTGCCTCAGTAGCTCTAACTTACACCCTCAACCATCTCTATGAATCTGTCAAGCAAGTCCAGGATATCAACAGTCAGCCAAAACTGAGAAAGAACACCAACTTCTCTCTCTGGTCCTCCAGAGCAGGGAGTTCCGAACAGTCCAGAAGGTAGAACAGACAAATATAGAGGACTCCAGGGAATTCGGTATTAAACTGCACTAATTCAATGCACGGAGAATATCGTAATGTAGGATGAAGCCCGACCTTTAATTAAAATGGGACCAGACAATATTGTTGAAATCATTAACCAAGTATAACATTTTTAGGCAAGACGGCCAGGGAGTAAAAGGTGAGGGGGTATTACACTATCAGTCAATGATTGTATTAGTCTGTATTGCACTGGGTATTACACTATCAGTCAATGATTGTATTAGTCAGTATTGAGGGAAGATAGGGACAGATTATAGGTTAAAGATTAGTTTTATTTGTCACATGTACATTGAACATATAGTGAAATACATCGTTTGAGTCAATGACCAACACAGTCCGAGGATGTACTGAGGGCAGCCCGCAAGTGTCAACACAGCATGCCCACAATTTACTAACCCTAACCCATGTATCTTTGGAATATGGGAGGGACTTGGAGCTCCAGGGAGTACTGGACAGAATGTACAAATTCCTTACAGACAGCGGTGATCACTGACACTGTAAACTGATGCATTAGCCTCTAAACTCCTGAGCCGCCATTTGGCAAGGTCCTGCATGGGAGGTTGGTTCAAGAAATTAGGGCCAAAGGGATTCAGGGCAAGACTGACCCAAAACTGGCTTGGCAATAGGAGACAGAGGCCGAAGACAGGGAGCTGGTCAGTCACATAGGATAGGTGCTGGAACTTATACCTTTGTAATATACTGTCATCAGGGGGGCACCGGGAGTGAACCCAAATGCAAGACACAGACACTGAAGTACTAGGAACCGGACCTGACTGGAGAGCTGGGTTAGGGATGTGACTGGAAACAGACAAGGAGCTGGGACAAGAACACAGACTTGGGCTAGGACATTGGCTAGGCAAGCGGAACCAGGACAAGGAACTGGGAACTAGGAGCCTGGGCTTGGACTCCGAGCCGGAGACTGGACAAGGACCCAGAACTTGGGTCTTTACTCAGGCTCGGACCCCGGAACTAGACGCGACATGGCTACAGGACTGGACACGGCTTGGGTTCTTCGAGGCGAGGACATGACAAGGCTTGGGTTCTTCAAGGCGAGGATGTGACGAGGCTTGGGTTTGGACTCCGAGCCAGAGACTGGACGGGGACCCAGAACCCGGGTCTTGACTCAGGCTTGGACTCCGGAACTAGGTGAAGACATGACCACAGGAACACAGAGCCGGAAGCCTTGACTTGGTCTCAGAGAGGACAGGAACACAGAGCCTTGGTCTAGAAAACAGGAACACGGAGCCCTGGACTTGAGAGACAGGAACACTGGGACATGGGACATAGAGCCAGAACCCCTCCTTGAGAACAGAACTACACAGAGTCAGGACCCCTCCTAGGGAGCGGGACATAGGGCCGGGACTCGTACGCAGAACACAGAGAGACAGTTCCTAACACAAGGTAGCGGCAAACGGCCGGACCTACCAAGTGAAGGTGTGGACACAGAGACAGTTTCCGACACTAGGTAGCAGCAAATGGCCGGACCTTCTTAGCGAAGGCGTGGACACAGAGACAGTTCCCAACACTAGGTAGCGGCAAACAGCCGGACCTACTTAGCGAAGATGTGGACACAGAGAGACAGTTCCAAACAACGCCAGACAGTTTCTTATCCTGACACAGCAAGGCTCCGGTCTTGCACTGACAGTTGAATTTGACAGTGGTGCAGGCGATGATTGCAGGTGAGGCTTCAGGCAAGGCAAGGCAAGGCAAGGCAAGGCTCCAGGCGAGGCAAGGCTTCAGACACAGGTTGCAGGGGCATGGCAAGACTTCGGGAGGAAGGGGCAGAGAAGGGATTCAGACAGGGGGTTTGCATAGGAACAATCCAGCAACTGAAGCTGAACCAAGCAGCTATTTATGTAGCCAGCCCAAAATGTAAATCAGCTGCCTCAATTAGAGCAGGGGTCCCCAACCTTTTTCCCTGAGGACCAGTTTAATATTGACAATATTCTTGCGGACCAGCTGACCGGGTGGGGGGGGTGTTCAATTAGGGTTAAACTCACCTCAACATGTCTTTTACAGTTAGGGTTGCCAACTTTCTCACTCCCAAATAAGGGACAAAAGTAGCAGTCAAATCCCGGGACACTTTACCCCAGGAAAGACTACCAGGACCATGAAGCCTTGCGCAGGCACCTGTGTGCGCATGTGCGTACGTGCTGATTTTTTTCCACAAATCAGTTTTGCCTTCATCTTCCTGACTACACTGTACATACATTATTTCTACTTTATATAGGCTGTGTATTTATCGCATCATTCCTGCTTTCACTATAGGTTAGTGTTATTTTTGGTTTTATGTGTTGTTTGGTATGATTTGGTAGGTTATTTTTTGGGTCTGGGACTGCTCAAAAATTTTCCCCATATAAATTAATGGTCATTGCCTCTTCGCTTCACGCCATTTTGGCTTACGAATGGTTTCATAGGAACGCTCTACCTTAGCGGGGGAAATACGGGACAAGGGCGGTCCCGTATGGGACAAACTAATTTAGCCCAATATACGGGATGTCCTGGCAAATAAGGGACAGTTGGCAACCCTATGTTCAAGTTCAACAGTGTGTGACAGGGAATGAGGAAAAGTGCAGCTGACTTATATCATTTCCTCGCGGCCCGGTAGCACATGCTCTGCGGCCTGGTGGTTGGGGACCACTGAATTAGAGCACCCAACAGAAAAAGGGAAAACCAGAAAACCTGGAATAAGGAGCATGGACCGGACCGTGAACTGGAATCCAGACTTCACGAACTGGACCCTGACATATTCACACGGTGGCCACTTTATTAATACACCTGTACATCTGTTCACGTGGGCACGTGGCCAAGTGGTTAAATCATTGGACTAGTGAAGGTCGTGAGTTCAAGCCCCAGCCAAGGCAATGTGTTGTGTCCTTGAGCAAGGCACTTAATCACACATTGCTCTGCGATGACACTGGTACCAAGCTGTATGGGTCCTAATGCCCTTCCCTTGGACAACATTGGTGTCGTGGAGAGGGGAGACTTGCAGCATGGGCAACTGCTGGTCTTCCATACAACCTTGCCCAGGCCTGTGCCCTGGAGAGTGAAGACTTTCCAGGCGCAGATTCATGGTCTCGCAAGACTGACAGGTACCTTTACTTTACTTTTCCATCTGCTCATGAATGCAAATATATAATCATGTGGCAGCAACTCTGAATAAAAGCATGTAGCCATGGTCAAGATGTTCAGTTGCTGTTATTCAGACCAAACAGAAATGTGATCTAAGTGATTTTGACTGTTGAATGATTGTTTGTGCTAGAAAGGTTGGCTTGAACATCTCAGAAACTGCTGATCCCTTGCGATTTTCATGCAGAACTGACTCTAGAGTTTCCAGGGAATGGTGCGATAAATGAAAAACATCTAATGAGCACCAATTCTGCAGACAAAAATGCCTCGTTAATGGGAGAAATCAGAAGAGAATGTCCAGAATGGTTCAAGGCAACAGTAACTCAAATAACCATGCATTACAACAGTGGTGTGCAGAAGAGCATCTCTGAATGCACAACATGTTCAACCTTGGGCTACAGCAGCAGAAGACCATGAACAAACACTCAGTGGCCACTTTCCCTGTTAGGTACAGGTGGTACTGAGTAAAGTACTACATAACCAATGTGAGAGGCTAGATCTATGGGCTTGCAAAATGACACAAATCTGATGGACCTGTTGTTAGTGTGGAGGGTAGTTTCAGGCTGAAGAGATATATTGGTGTGTTGGTGAAATGGGCCAACAAAAGGCAAGTGGAATTTAAGCCAGACAAACATGAGGTGATACATTACGGGAACATTAATGAGGCTGGAACACACACCATGGATTGTTGGGTCTCAAGGAATACTGAGGGAGAGAGGGACTTCAGAGTACAAATCCATCGATCCTGGATGGTAGCAATACATGGTTAGAAAGGCACATGGGATACTCAACCTCTGTTAGTTGCGACATTAGTAGTGGTTATAGTCTAAATTTTTAAAACCTTCGTTGATCTCAGCTGGAGTACTGTCTGCAGTTCTGATCAGCCCGCTGTAGAAGGAATGTGGTTCACGGGGGAGGGTGCAGATGAGATTCACCAGGATGGAGAGACTGGGAAAGCCTTGTTGTGCATGGCTTCCTTACAGATCACTGCGCCATATCAGTGCACTGAGGTAGTGCAAGGACAGACATTAACAGAATACAGTGTGCAGAGTTACAGTCACAGAGAAAGAGCAGTGTGGACAATGAGGAACAAGGACCACAACATAAACTGTGAGGTCAAAAGTCCATCTTGCCGTAAAGATACCAGTCTTACAACAGCAGGGTAGAAGCAGTTGGTGAGCCTGGTGGGACGTGCTTTCAGCCTTTTGTATCTGCTGCCCAATGGGAGAGGGGAGAGGACAGAATGCCCAGGGTGAGTGAGATCTTTGATTGTGTTGGCTGCTTTACCGAAGCAGTGGGAAGTGTGGACAGTCCACGGAGAGGAGGCTGGTTTCCGTCATGTGCTGAGCTGTGTCCACAACTCTCTGCGGTTTCCTGCAGTTCACAGGCAGAGCAGTTGTGATGCATCCAGATGCGATGCTTTCTAAGGTGCATCAGTAAAAACCGGTGTGGTTCGATGGGGACATTCCATGTAAGTAAAGGTGCTGGTGAACTTCCTTGGCCGTGGTGTCTGTGACTGGACCAGGACAAGCAACTGGTGATGTTCACATCTAAGAACTTAAGTTGTCAACCCTTTCAATGTTGTCACCATTGATATAGACAGGAGCGTGTGCACCACACCTCCCCACCCCAATCAATAGTCGACTCGTTTGTTTTGTTGACATTGAGGGAAATGTTGTCATAACATTTATGTCACTCATCTCTCCATCTCCTTCATGTACTCCAACTCAATAGTTATTTGAAACTCAGCGAAGGAGTAAGTTCAGGGTCTGGCCTCGCAGTCATGAGTGTACAGGGAGTAGAGCAGGGGGTTGCTGACTCTTCCACAGTGAGACAATTGTTGGGGTTGAGGTTTAGTGTCTGTTAGAGACTGGGGCAGCACAAACAGCCTTCACCTCCACAGTCATTGAAAAGGCTGTGTGACCTAGGTCTTGATGGGAACCGATGCAGAAATGATTCTGATTTGATACCATGGCCCATCTGTGTCTTTCTGGTGCCAGGTGGAACTGTTGATTCTGGGCTGATCTGGGTGCACAAAATACCCAGATTCACAGAGTGTTAAACCCTGATCTGGGTGCCCAAAATGCCCAGATTCACAGAGTGTTACACCCTGATCGGGACAAGCAGAGCAGTGTGGGAGCTGAATTCTGAAGGAAGGCAGTTTTTTAAAAAACTTCTTCGAGTGCAAGAAGGACGAGACTGCACAGGCACGTGACGTAGACAGGACAGTGTGGAGAGTTTAAAAATGAGACCACCCTATACAGCGGGCAGTGGTCGGAGTGGGCAGCAGAGTGAGTGGCAGCAGAGTGTAGGGCTTTGGCTTCAACGGGCGTCAGCAGTAACGGGAAGGGGCGAGAGCAAAGCACCAACTCTTTTTTTTCCCTTGGCGTATCAGCCCGGACAGACAAGAACAGCAGGGCTCACACAGCTAACGGTACAAGCTAACAGTTTAAAAAGTTTGTCTGTTTGGCGAGGTAAGTGGGTGAGTAGACTTATTTTTCCTGTTTCATTCCTGTAGAATTAGGTAGCATGCCTGCAGGGTTAGTGCTTTGTTCAGGGTGTCAGATGTGGGAATCCTGGGAGACCTCCAGCCTCCCTGATGGCCACATCTGTGCCAGGTGCACCAAGATGCAGCTCCTCAGAGACCGTGTTAGGAATCTGGAGCTGCAGCTTGATGACCTACTGCTTATCAGGGAAAGTGAAGAGGTGATAGACAGGAGCTACAGGGAGGTAGTCATCCCTAGGCTACAGGGGTCAGAAAACTGGTTGACTGTCAGGAGAGGGAAGGAAAATGCCCGGATAGTGGAGAGCACCCCTGTGGCTGTCCCCCTCAGCAACAAGTATCTTGTTCTGGATGCTGTTGAGGGGGATGACCTGACAGGGGACGGCCACGGTGACTGGGTCTCTGGCACTGAGCCTGGTGCTGTTGTGCAGGAGAGAAGGAGGGAGAAGAGGAATGTGGTAGTCGTAGGAGATTCCATAGTCAGGGGAACAGACAGGAGATTCTGTGAGCCTGACAGAGATACCCGCATGGTGTGTTGCCTCCCAGGTGCCAGGGTACGGAATGTCTCGGATCGGGTCCAGAATATTCTGAAGGGAGAGGTCGAGCAGCCAGTTGTCTTGGTACATGTTAGTACCAATGACATAGATAGGACAAAGGAGGAGGTCCTGAAGAGAGATTTCCGGGAGTTAGGAAGGAAGCTGAGAAGCAGGACCTCCAGGGTAGTAATCTCGGGATTGCTACCTGTGCCATGTGCTACTGAGGGCAAGAATAGTAGGATCAGGCAGATGAATGTGTGGCTGAGAGCCTGGTGCAGGGGGCAGGCCTTCAGATTCTTGGACAATTGGGATCTCTTCTGGGGGAAGTATGACCTTTTCAAAATGGATGGGTTACACCTGAACCCGAAGGGGACCAATATCCTGGCCGGAAAGTTTAATAGAGCTGTTAGGGAGGGTTTAAACTAATTTGACAGGGGGATGGGAACCGGAATGATAGAGCGGAGGAATGGGAAAACAGAAATAAATCTAAGATAGTGAGCAGTAAAGACGTCAGGAAAGACAGGCAGGTGATGGGGCAAATTTGTAGCCATTGGGATGAGTTGTAGTGCAATAAAGTTGCAGTGAAATCAAAGTGAAAAGTACCAAATACTGATCTTAAGGTGTTACACTTAAATGTACGCAGCATAAGGAATAAGGTGGATGATCTTGTCGTACAGCTACAGATTGGCAGGTATGATATTGTGGCCATCACTGAGACGTGGCTAAAGGTTGCATGTCTCTGGGAGCTGAACGTCCAAGGATACACGGTGTATCGTAAGGATAGGAAGGTAGGCAGAGGGGGAGGCATGGCTTTATTGGTAAGAAATGATATCAAATCATTAGAAAGAGGTGATATAGGATCGGAAGGTGCAGAATCTTTATGGGTTGAGCTACGAAATCGCTCAAAGGACCCTGATGGCAGTTATATACAGGCCTCCAAACGACTGCAGTGATGTGGACTAAAAATTATAACAGGAAATAGAAAAGACTTGTCAGAAGGGCAGTGTTTTGATAATTGTGGGGGGTTTTAACATGCCAGTGGATTGGGAAAATCAGGTCGGCACTGGATCTCAAGAGAGAATTTGTAGAATGTCTGCGAGATGGCTTTTTAGAACAGCTTGTTGTTGAGCCCACTAGGGGATCGGCTGTACTGGATTGGGTATTGTGTAATGAACTGGAGGTGATTAGAGAGATTGAGGTGAAGGAACCCTTAGGAGGCAGTGATCATAACATGATTGAGTTCACTGTGAAATTTGAGAAAGAGAAGCCGAAATCCGATGTGTCAGTATTTCAGTGGAGTAAAGGAAATTACAGTGGCATGAGAGAGGAACTGGCCAAAGTTGACTGGAAAGGGACACTGGCGGGAAAGACGGCAGAGCAGCAGTGGCTGGAGTTTATGTGAGAAGTGAGGAAGGTCCAAAAAAGAAGAAATTTTCGAAAGGAAAAAGGATACAACCGTGGCTGACAAGAGAAGTCAAAGCCAAAGTTAAAGCAAAGGAGAGGGCATACAAGGAAGCAAAAATTAGTGGGAAGACGGAGGATTGGGAAGTTTTTAAAAGCTTACAAAAGGAAACTAAGAAGGTCATTAAGAGGGAAAAGATGAAATATGAATGGAAGCTAGCAAATAATATCAAAGAGAATACTAAAAGCTTTTTCAAGTATATAAAGAGTAAAAGACAGGTGAGAGTAGATACAGGACCAATAGAAAATGATGCTGCAGAAATTGTAATGGGAAATAAGGAGATGGCGGAGGAACTGAATGAGTATTTTGCATCAGTCTTCACTAAGGAAGACATCAGCAGTATACCGGACACTCAAGGGTGGCAGGGAAGAGAAGGGTGCGCAGTCACGATTACGACAGAGAAAGTACTTAGGATGTTGAATAGTCTAAAGGTAGATAAATCTCCGGGACCAGATGGAATGCACCCTCGTGTTCTGAAGGAAGTAGCTGTGGAGATTGCGGAGGCATTAGCAATGATCTTTCAAAAGTTGATAGGTTCTGGCGTGTTTCCGGAGGACTGGAAGATTGCAAATGTCACTCTGCTATTTAAGAAGGGGACAAGGAAGCAAAAAAGAAATTATAGACCTGTTAGCTTGACATCGGTGGTTGGGAAGTTGTTGGAGTCGATTGTCAAGGATGAGGTTACGGAGTACCTGGAGGCATATGACAAGATGGGCAGAACTCAGCATGGTTTCCTTAAAGGAAAATCCTGCCTGACAAACCTATTACAATTTTTTGAGGAAATTACAAGTAGGCTAGACAAGGGAGATGCAGTGGATGTTGTATATTTGCATTTTCAGAAGGTCTTTGACAAGGTGCCACACATGAGGCTGCTTAACAAGATAAGAGCCTATGGAATTACGGGAAAGTTACATACATGGATAGAGTGTTGGCTGATTGGCAGGAAACAGAGACTGGGAATAAAGGGATCCTATTCTGGTTGGCTGCCGGTTACCAGTGGTGTTCCACAGGGATCAGTGTTGAGGCCGCTTCTTTTTACATTGTACATCAACGATTTGGATTATGGAATAGATGGCTTTGTGGCTAAGTTTGCTGACGATACGAAGATAGGTGTAGGGGCTGGTAGTGCTGGGGAAACAGAGAGTCTGCAGAGAGACTTGGATAGATTGGAAGAATAGGCAAATAAGTGGCAAATGAAATACAATGTTGGTAAGTGTATGGTTATGCACTTTGGCAGAAAAAATAAACGGGCAGACTATTATTTAAATGGGGAGAGAATTCAAAGTTCTGAGATGCAACGAGACTTGGGAGTCCTCGTACAGGATACCCTTAAGGTTAACCTCTAAGTTGAGTCAGTGGTGAAGAAGGCGAATGCAATGTTAGCATTCATTTCCAGAGGAATAGAGTATAGGAGCAGTGATGTGATGTTGAGGCTCTATAAGGCACTGGTGAGACCTCACTTGGAGTACTGTGGGCAGTTTTGGGCTCCTTATTTAAGAAAGGATGTGCTGACGTTGGAGAGGGTACAGAGAGGATTCACTAGAATGATTCCGGGAATGAGAGGGTTAACATATGAGGGACGTTTGACTGCTCTTGGACTGTACTCCTTGGAGTTTAGAAGAATGAGGAGAGACCTCATAGAAACATTTTGAATGTTGAAAGGCATGGACAGAGTGGATGTGGCAAAATTGTTTCCCATGATGGGGGAGTCTAGTACGAGAGGGCATGACTTGAGGATTGAAGGGCGCCCATTCAGAACAGAGATGCGAAGAAATTTTTTTAGCCAGAGGGTGGTGAATCTATGGAATTTGTTGCCACGGGCAGCAGTGGAGGCCAAGTCATTGGGTGTATTTAAGGCAGAGATTGATGGGTATCTGAGTAGCCAGGGCATCAAAGGTTATGGTGAAGAGGCGGGGGAGTGGGGCTAAATGGGAGAATGGATCAGCTCATGATAAAATGGTGGAGCAGATTTGATGGGCCGAATGGCTGACTTCTGCTCCTTTGTCTTATGGTCTTATGATCTGGGTGCCAAAATGCCTAGATTCACAGAGTGTTAAACCCTGATGCGGGTGCCCAAAATGCCCAGATTCACAGAGTGTTACACCCTGGTCTGGGTGCCCAAAATGCCCAGATTCACAAGGCATTGCACCCTGATCCAGGTGCCCAAAATGCCCAGATTCACAAAGTGTTAAACCCTGGTCTGGGTGCCCAAAATGCCCAGATTCACAAGGCATTGCACCCTGGTCTGGGTGCCCAAAATGCCCAGATTCACAAGGCATTGCACCCTGGTCTGGGTGCCCAAAATGCCCATTAGATTGGGAAGTGCATTCACCTTCCCGTTGTTTTTTTTTGTATGCAAAGGTTTTGCTGAATTTCTGAAGCACCTGAATCTGAAACAGTTGGCATGAAATGACCTGAATGTACAATTCCATGGCAACTACACCCCACATGGCTAAAATAAATGCCTGGTGTGTCCAAGCCTCTGGGGTTCTCGGGGCTGCATTCCGATGTGTTGCTTGGTACAGCAGTACCCTGCCAATCACCCAGTCAGTGCTCTGTGGCTTTATACACTCAGTCGTCACTTCTTGCACCTCATAAAGTGGACACTGAGTGTACGTTCATGGTCTTTTGGTGCTGTAGCCCATCCATTTCAAGGATCAATGTGTTGTGTGTTCAGAGATGCTCTTCTGCACACCACTGTTGTAACATGTGGTTATTTGAGTT